>NC_066362.1:65008878-65682315 GCF_013377495.2 Cygnus atratus
AAAAATATAGGGTGATACAGAAGGAATGCTGAAAAACATGGAGAGTAGAAGGAAGTATCTTACTCTGTCTATAAGATGGCAGTATGTTTGCATCTGTGGAAGGTAGAGGAGGAGAGAAATTAACTGCATGTTTCATCAGATTTATCGTTTTTAGACTAGTATAAAGAAAACTATAGTAGTAAATTGTGCCCTAAGCTTATCTTAAGTCAACAATTTGAAGTTGAAATACATATTTTCAAACCACTTCTCGTATCTTCCAATAGTTGTTCAGGGTTTTCAAGTTGGATGCTTCTGTGCATTTCAAAAGAATTTAAAAAGAGAATTTATAAACAAGAACTGCATCAGGGCATATAGGGAATTTAAAGTGAAAGGGATGATGTCAAATCAAAGAACAAAAAGGTATTTATAAACTCATAATCATCACAGTTAAATTTAACCTTGAGAGATGGTATATCTGTAATTCTGTATTATAATATGGGAAGGCTCATTAAAGTCATCCAAAAATAACGTGAACTCTTATTTGGGCATAGGAAAAAATGAAATAATTAAGTATCAATTTAAAACACTTTAATCCATTTGGGTATTTTAAATCATAAAGGCAAATTGAGTATTTTTATATCATGGTTGCATGGTATGAATACAAAGCAGAATTCTCTGTTGTTGATTATATTTTCAGGTGCATGCATGTGCATACTTTTTTTTTTCTCTCTTTTTCTTCACCTCCTTCAAAATTTAAAGATTTTCATCTACTTCCCTTCACTAGATTAAGTGAATATTAAGTTTCTAAGTTTAATCACTCAAAATTTCAGACATTCCAAATTGAAGATTGCCATGTAACATTAATTCACCTCCTTTGGCAGCTGATATATCACAGTGAAGTGACACGGTCTTTAACCACATGAACACATTTTTCCACAAGAATGCTGCCTTTGGTGTGTAAAGGACACAGCTGTAATTGTCCCCCCAAAAAATAGGGTGAGGCTGACACCTCTCATGGAAAATTTCAGCAGAATTTGTTAATACCTGACAAGCACTTGAGAATAAGGTCTTGTAAAGAGTGATTAGGCCCATAACTAGTCCAGCTCCATCAATGACCACACAAATACATTAAAAGTAAAGATTTTCATGATTTCCAAGTTTGGAAATGAAGAAATCCTTTCTTTTCAGTCTTGTTTTTAAATTGTACAAAATGAACATTAGGCCTGAAGTCCCACGTGGTGTTTCACAGGGGAAAAAATAATAGATTTTATAACACCATAACTGCTGTAAACAGATAAGAATACAAGACACAAACACTTTTACGCATTGGTATTTAAGTTTAGACATTTGAAATTATTCTGATTTTTAGAAGGCACGTGTCTGCCTTCGGAAAGTCAACCTTTGTTAAGGTGCTTTAAGATCAACACTGAAATCACTTTTGAAACCTACTTCTAAGAAAAGATGAGAGAGATTGCCAGCAACTGTAAATCCATCTGTAGAGAGGATCAGATAAAGAAGCCCTTGTAATGATTTTATGGTGACTCCTCAATCCATCCTCACCTTTTTCTTATAATAGTATAGCCTTTTTTCATTTGTTCTTTATTTAGCTGTCCTTTATTTCCCGTTCTCTCCCTTTTCCTTTGTTTTGTGGGAAACTGAAACTTTGTGTTACTGCAGAAACAGCTGTTTAAAAAAAACACACATAGCCACAGAACCCCAAATAGTCCAGCTCTTGGCACATCAGGAAGTCAGAGCTGGTGCAGGCTGTGGCTGAATGAGCTTGCTGTGGTACCCCATCACTGAACCTCCTAATCTGGTGTTCAAGCATGAAATTCCATGTTCAGGCAGGCAGGAATGACACTATTCAACAGTGATTCGTCTCTACAGAGCTGTGTGCAGGCTGTATCCTCCATTGCATTCAGCAATAGTCTGAAAGCATTGGTTAATCTGGTCTTCCCAGACTAAGCATCTTGTGTCCTCCAAGAAGGATCTTATGCTAGAGCAATACTTGTAACTAGGGAGAAGCATCCATTGTGAGCTTTTTAGAAAGCTTCTATTCCTGCCAGCTTTACTGTAGTGTTAAAGTTCTGATTGTTTTTATCATTAAGTCAGGGTTGTTATCAAGCATTCCTTCTCCTGCCCACATCTATTAACGGTAATGAATATAGGAGTTGTCATCTGATGATGCCTGCATTATACCAGTGATGGGTTTTATTTAGCAAATATCTCCCAACACAACTGGTAGATCAGTGGAATGTAAGAACTATGATATAATTAAAATAATTATAAAATCAGGGGAGAAAGAAAATTATGTAAATAATGAACCTAGTTTGCGTATCGGTGTTTCATTGTTACCTGCCTTGGCTACGCCTCTTTAAAAGCTGTCTTTCATTGTTTATGTCAACATCTTTAAGCAATCTGAGGGTACCCATACTCACAATGCTAATATGTAAAGAGTAAATATATATATATATGTATATATATTCCTTTTTGTACAACTGACACAGTAAGGATAAAAGTGATAAATCCTCACGTTGTCTTGGAGCACAGTAAAAGCAAAAAGAAAACCCAGTAATCATCACTATGCCAGTGAAATAATGTTGGTTTTTCATGGACACCCAAGCTCATGTTTGTGCTCATGTGTGTGCAAAAAAAACCTCTTTGCGTCTCTTCTCCATCCCTCTAAATATCAGCTAAAAAGAAAGGAAAAGACCAGCCATCATTCTTTTTTTTACCAAGAAAAGGTTTCAGAAGTGGTAAAGCATAAATGGCCTTTCTACTTCCAACTGACACAAGGAAAATCACGTGTGTATTCTTCGCTGTCAGATTACTTTGAAGGAAATACGAAGTAGTAAATGTACACAATCACTCACTGTCAAGCAAGTAGAATTCAAAGGTTGACTAGAAATCATTACATAAACATCTCCCTAAGTACATCTGAGATTAACGTGGCAGACCTATTCCACTCTTTATTATATACAAGCATGAGGAAAAGATTATAGCTAGCATGATAAACAGCTTTTCAAATATATACATTAATTAAAATACTGAATATTCACACCTCACCATCTTTTGGTCTGTGCCCAGAAATTGTATTTAAATTGGCTGTATCTTTAAGATTAATCAGTTAGCATCTTAAAATAAAATGGATTTCTCTGAGACTACCATTTGATGTATTGTCTCCTGGTGTGACAATTGCATCAGGGTACACAATTAATGGGGCTGGGCTGAAGAGCTGCTGCTGGATCTTGTAAGGAATGCTGCAAGTGTGTGTTCCTGTTCAGAGTGAAATAGTGCAAACCAAAAAGTATTTCTTCGCCGTGTCATGAGTGTGTTTCACCCTGTGTTGGGTCTGCTTGCTTGGGCTGCTTCCGTGGGGCAGGCGCTTTCTGTGCTGTGCTGATCAATTTCACTGATGTGGCCCCTGCACTGGGGGCTCCCCTGGTCTGCTGCAGATCACCCTTCACTTTCCTAATATATTGCTGACGACTGTAGCTGTCTGCCTCATTGTTAGTTTGAGTGCCAGCACAGTTCCAGATTTATTTCTAATTGTAATGTGCTTTCAAAGGCAACTTACACATTCCTCGTTTGGATAAATATTGCGATTATCCTAAAATCCTATTTCATATATTTTTTTAATATTTTGAACCCTTGTAAAAGCATGAAAAAGGGACTAGTGATAACACAAAATGCATTTTTCTTACTAAGAAATAATTTATTCCATAGCAAAATGAAGATGTAGCAATAATTATTCTCCATTCAAATCCTGTGCAGCTGGCTAAATAATATTTCTGTACTGTAGAGAAAATTGAAAGTGACCTCAGCACAGCTTTTCAGATTCTCTTTTGCCTTCATCTTATGCCAACAAAAGATACTACCTTTTAATGCCAGTTGAAAGAACATTGCGGTTCATTCAAATACTGCAGAACTATCCTGGATTTTATCCTATAGTTTTTTCTGCTGTTATTTTGAAGAAACAATATCATAATATCATCGTAATGGAAGCAGTAACTACAAAGTGTCCCTGTAACACAAATGAGAATTCTTAAACTTTCATAATCTGGATTCAATAACAGCTATAAAAAGAGAGAAACTCTTTTTTCCTTTCTTATTTAGTCCCACATCTAGCCAAGCCATTGTTTTCACTTTTCTGTTCCCTTTTGATAAATGTAATTGACCAGACATAGTTCTATAGTTCAGTTTAGAGAGCATAGTCTTGGATTTTAGTCAGAATTACAGTTGCACCATTTTCTATACAAATTAACTGAGGCTTTTGGAACATTATGACTTACTTCAAGATCAAACACTGAGTATGTGGTATTTGGCATTTTCCAAGTCTCATCTTTCCTGAAGTCCCCAAATAACACAGCCTTTAAAACAGCAATCCTGGAAGAACTCATATGAAGAATATGAATTTAAAAGCCTAAGAAATATATCTTTACACTAGTTTATCTGTTATAGACCAACAATACACTTTGAAACTCACTTTGAAACTGCTGCTTGTACAAATTCAATATCCAACATAGCTGATTGTAAAATTTATGCCAGAGGTAAGGACTTTAAATTCCGTTTACATAGTTCCTTATAGCCAGAGTAATAAGGCATATAGCAACTAGACTGTTCTATAGAAATATTTTCTCCAGACAATAGCCTACCTTTAGGCCTTTATAAAGAGAAATCTGTCCATCAACAAAGCACAACATGTGCTGTAGAAGTCAAATTGATGTTTTGGGCAGCAGGACATTTACTTTTTTTCTCTTTTGGTGATAGAAAAAGAATAAAATTTAAAATCAAAATAAAATAATCTGTATTTATGGCTCTTTGTTGACTTACGTTGCTGTTATCAGTGAAATTGACAGCAGATGCCTATGAAAAGATATTGAAGATATATGAAAAGAAGCAATAATGAACCTATGGGGTCTCATGTTTTACAGAGAACTCCAGCATTTTGGTTTGTCCAATCCTGCTATTGAACAATGTTGGAGAGAACTGTCAAAGATATGCCCATTTGATCATTATTGTTTTTAGATTGCACCGTATGTGGGAGAGTTGAGACAGAACGCTGTAGGAAGAGGCAGATGATTCCTTTTTTGCTTTTGGAAAGGTGACTTCAATGTCAACATTAAGAAAGATGAACTTTTAGCTTTGACAGGTCTTCAGGACTTGAAGACTTTATGTATTTTTTTACCTTCTGTTCCCTTTTGACAAGTCTGGGTCATCAGCAGGAAAAAAAAAGTAAATGTTTCTTGATTATGGAGACAAAATAAGCCCCTGGGAGAAGATGGCATTAAGGAACATCTTAGGGCTCGTCTCAGACAGTCAACTTTGATGTTTTTGCAAAGTTAGCAAGAATTCTGGAAGAAGGAAACTTGCTAGTGATGTGATATAAATCCGAAGTTTTCTACAGTTGTTTTTTTTTCCTTTTTTCCAAGAATTCATATGTGTATTATAGACTTACAGACTATTTTGTCTACGGAAAGTTGCCTCTGAGTGAAATGGTGTAATCTAAGTGTCCTTTTCTTCTTTTTTCTTTTTTCTTTTTTTTTATTAGATGTCTATAAAACACGCAGCTCTTTGTGTTTGTGAAGGATTGTGTGTCTTTGTGTCATTACCTGATTTAGATCTGCTTGTTTTGTCCTGAATTCTTGAACTGTCTTATCTCTGGACACTGTTTTCACAAACTCTAACTCTTTTTCTTTCGCATCTCCTTCCTGGATTTGCTGCTTCCTTCAGCCTCACGTCAAGGTCAGTATTCATTTTTAATAAGGGTTTTTATAACACTATTGTCTATTAAGGTAAAATTGAGATCTCACGGAAGATTGCACATTAATTTGCATGATCCACAAAATAAAAGATCAGAGATTTGGTCAAGTCTGTGTAGGAGGATGGGTTGGATAGGGCAGATGTTTAGAAGAAATCTGTACTTGAAGGAAAAATTTGTATTAAAGCCACTGTAAATCAATGTTGTAGTACACAGGGAAGAAGGGGGAGAAGATCGTAAAACAATTTAAATATCTATGGTTTTATCTGTCATGTCAAGAAAAAAAGAATCTTGAACTTCAGCCATATTCTTAGCTGTGATACATGCTGTTGACTGCAAAACTAGTTGCTTTAAAATACTATTCATTGTGCTTCCTTAACTGTTGAATTTTTACCATTGCATCTGTGTCTGAAATCTTGTAGTGTTGTTGTAGAACTAGTTTTGGTGCAGTTTCAGAACAGAAACTGAAATTTTAGAAACTATGATACTATAATTGTTGCATATTCAGTGCATTGTGCTATCGGAATGAAATTAAGGGTGATACATAAATTAGCAAGATCACTTTGTGCCTTCAACAAATTTATAAGCTACTAAAAAAAATAAAAAACTATCAAAAGACAACATTTTGAAGTATTGTAGCCATGACTGAAATTTTTTTACTTCTTTGTTTTAAAGCAGTCATTAAATGTAGATTCAGAATTTCAATAGAGGTATAGCTGGGAACAAATTTCTATGACCTATGTAATACAGTAAGTGAGCATGCATGACCTAATAACCCCTAGTTACCTTTAAAACACTCAAAAAAACCATTTTGGATTCTTGTCTTTGCTGATAAAGTTTGTTTGGTTGAAAGCATCCATGACTCTTGATGAGAGAATGACTGCAATTGTTTCAGGCGGTGTCTTTGCCCAGAAAGCCTCTGCTTTAAAGCCTAAAGTTCTGCGTTACTGACCAATGTCTGGCTTTTCTATTCCTGATTAACACTGTGAAAAATCTGGTGGTAAATGGAATCCCACGATGGCGTGATGCTGCTGACGCCTTTAAACTGTCAGTGTTTTGACCTTGGTTTGGCACAGATGTTGCACTTGTGGCCTTGGCTGCATATTTTCCTTCCTCCCACAAACTGGAAAAAGATTGGAAGTTAATCATGCTGTTGTCCATCAATACCTTCTGTTTTTAGTGTGTTGTACTGGCATACTTGTACTTTCTGTTGAAAGGAGGACCATCCTTGAATGACCCTCTTTTTTCAGTTCCCTGAGAACGGAACTGCCAGGAAGCTTTTCTGCCCTGTGAGCATTCTCATCTGAAATAGATACCATGTTTTTTCTTGCATGAGTAGTACTTATATTGGGTAGTTTGTGTTTGCTGGTTGCCCCTGTGAATGGAGTTTGATGTGCTGTGTTTGGCTGATGGAGTCCTAAATATTATAAAAGCCATCTGTCAAAGATATTTCGGCTTCAATACTATAGGCTATAGGCTTTTATCAAATCTGCACCTATATTGGAATTTGTGGTGAAGAGGAGAGGGGTTTAGGGTGTTTGGGTGATTTTTTTTTTCTGATTCAGAACATATTGTAAAATACATAAAATATGTCTAGAGAAGATATGACTGCAGTTTGAGGTGGCCAAGTGTTAGGATCTTTGGAGAGATGGAAAGTTGTCTGACTGATGTTGAAGAGATTCTCCATTTGGTCCACATAGTTTCTTAGTGGTTTTATTATTGATACATATTTTTAATTGATTGCTATGATGGCTAGTTGCTGCGGTTTTCCTGTATTTGTTAAAATAAATGTGGGGTGTAAGGGAATATTTGGAGTGACTGCTCTTGGAACAACAAAATCCCTGCTGGCCAGAAACACAATGAAAATACTCTTCTACGGACAACAGGAAAATTACAGGGGTTGCAGAACTTTTTCTTTCCTATGCATTTAATTGTTTGCCTAATTACTGTTAGCTGCAAGATATGAAGACATAGCTTACTCATGATTCTATGATTCTATTCCATGAAGTTCCATTCTACACTGGAAGCTACTATGGGAGCCATAACTTCTTTTTCTCCTAATGGTGTAACAGTACTTATTTTGTTTTGGACATCAAAGAAAATGTGTCTTCCTGTAAAAGAATTGAATATGTGCAAAAGTACATTAGGTATGTTTGTTTTCTAGAAACAGGAAGAAATACTTTTAAATGATATCTGTTCTCATCAAGAACAGCTTTGCTTACTGTTATCAGTGCAAAACTTCTGAATTGTCTGATCTATTAAGCTCTCCTGTTGATAAACTTGGTGAACGAGAACAATAATTTAACCTACGTCATCATTGCTGTTGTGACATGTACTTACTGTTTAAAATTCCAAGGGTCTAGGGTGGATTTCATAATGGTTCGTAGTAAATAAAATAGACTGAGAAGGCATGGGTGTTAACTCAGTTTTCCATAAGGATTTTTTGCTAAGCATCTCTGTTGATGAGAGCTTTACATAAAGAACTATGTAATGTTGAGTTCCAGAGAAAAGAAAACCAATAAAACTATTCTGGTGTCATTAGCCCCAGTGGTGGAAAAATTAGAAAAACACCATGAAGTCATGTGCTACAGTACTTTCAAGCTTATGTACTTATGGATACATTTCATAAAAGTTGAGATGTTATTACTATAAAATAGAAAAAGATAGCAAGATATAGAAATCCAGAAGTTTTCTGGATTCTTTGCTGTACCAAAGAGAATTTTATGCAATAGGAAGTAATAAAAAATACTGTAAACCTTATTTCCACACAGCAGAGTGGTTTGGCGATTAGATAAGTGCAGGCTGGTGGCATGGATCTAGATAGAAGCCTGTTATGAGTGTCCATGTAAAATTAAATGTCAATATAGCAACTCAAGGATATTATAGCCTTATAAAATCAAAGTAAAAACAAAGTACTAAATCTGAAGGAATGGTTTCAGTCCTTTTTCCAGAGTCCTAAATTTCTGCTACGTATCTAACCACCAAAGAAGTATTTAAAGCATAGCATCCTTCTATAAGAAAATGATAGATAATATTTCATAGAAAGTTAAGCAAATTCAGAAAATTCAGGATACTATTCAATAACTGCAAAAAAAAAAAAAAAAACCATAAATGTGGAGTAGTTAATTACAGGCACACAGATGAATAGTTGTCTATGGTACTAAAGTTTTTTTGTTCTTATGGAAATAACCTTTATAAACTGTGTCATATACTGTATCTCTAGAAAGCTGTGTTTCTGTGTTCTGAGAAAGTGCCAGGGCAATCTGGACCAATTTCACTGGAAGTTTGGCTGGCTCTTTAATTTCTTACTTTCAGGAGACTCTGGTCTTTGTTCTGCCATGATGCTGGTCATTTACCACAGCAGCAAGTGATAAAAATGTCAAGCATGTAGAATCAGCAGTGGTTAGTTTTAGGTCAGCAGAGTTTTGTTTTCAAAGGAGTTTCCATTTAAATTTCCTTGGTTGTCTCTAAAATGTAATGGCCTCTAATAGTTGCTTTCAATTTCACATATTTTTCCTTTAATTCTACTTAAATCAGTAATGGCTTTATGGAATTCTTTACATAGAAAAGTACTCTTTACTTGTAGAAGTTCTCCATTCCTTTTGAGTGAGGAAAAGAAGTACAGCATCCACAAGATGATAGTGGGAAACAAAAAAATGAAGGAGTCAGACTTGTTGGCTGTTAAGGTTGGGTAGTAATGTGTAGAGCACAAAATGGAACTGTGTTTTTTATTAAAACACGTTACTGTCATAGTCTTTAGCATTTGTTTTAGGAATAATGATTATCAGAATTTTCGTCATCCATTCGAAGAGGAATCTCACTTTTCTGACAAAGGGCCTTTTTTCTTGTCTCATTTCACTGCATCTTAACAAAGTACAATTATTCACAGCTGTACGTCATCTCAGAATTCTCCCTTTTCTGTAGTCTTGTATGATCTGATTTCTTTCCTATTACCTGCTGAAATCTAATTAATTAGCCAATTAGGGTTTTTTTTTGTTGTTATTACTGTTTTCAGTACATGTATTCCTGAAGTGTGCAGCTTTCCTGCGGGAATTAGAATCGAGGGAGCACAGAAAGACCTGTGGCTGCATATGGCACTGGCGGAATGTTTGTATGCCAACAGGAGGCTGTGAATTTTGAGGAGCTGAGTCAAATGCAGTTAGAGCAGCCCCTCACAATTTTCTTTTTTCTTTTTTTTCTATCTATAACAGAAAAGATAGCTTCCTACCATACTATTTGAAAAATCAAAATATGACTTAATTTAGAATATATTTTAAAACATGTCTTTATGTTAACTGTAAAGTTAATAGGTTGTCTAGCATGTCACCATCAGAAGATTAACTGAAATTATCATTCAAACTTCATGCAACATTAAACATTTTGACTAACCCATATGTGTCACATCATATTTAGTCAAAGGAATAAAATCTGAATGTTATTTCTCTTCTTTAATGGCTTACTTTTGTGCAAAAAAATGTATCCTTGAAAATGGTTAGACTTTTATTTCTGTCATAACTCTGAAAGGTAGGTAGGTATATGGACAGATAGTGAATCTGTGTTTTAGATTAGTCTTTGTACAAATGTTTGCATTACTGACTACCAAAAGGTTTAGCAGATCCTGGACTCAGAGAAAAAACAATAACAACAAGAAAACACTACTAAAGTTACAGAGAATTCAATTGGACAGGAGACCTTCTTAAAATGTTACTGAAGAAGATGAGAAGTTCAGTAACTTTTCATCAATTTTTACTGATAATCACTGCTTTCAGATCTCCAAGTCCTTGAGCCTAGAGGCAGAGTCTGCAGGAGTAAAGCATTACCCACAGAAGTGGAAGACCAAGTTACAGACTATTTAAGCAAATTAGAAATATGCAGGTTGATGGAATCAGATCAGATACATACAAGGCTGCTGAGGGAGCCAGCTGACATCATTGCAAGGACTCTTTCTATCATCTTCAGAAGCTCATGGCTGTCAGGGAGTGTTTCTGATGTCTGGCAAACATCATACCTATTTTCAGAAAGGATGAGAAGGAGGGTCCAGAGAATTACAGGAGTTACAGGTTAGCCAGTGTCACTTCAGTCATTGTGAAGTTTTTGGAGCAGATCCTCCTGAAAGCCGTGTTCAAGCAGCTGAAGGACAAGAAGGTGATAGGGAGCTGGCAGTATGGTTTTACAAGCGTAAATCATGCCTGACCAACCTGATTGCCTTCAATGATGAGATTACTGGCTCAGAGGGGAATCAGCACTGTTTAATGTTTTTTTAATGATGCGGATGATGAGACTCTGTGTCCTCAAAAATTTCAAGGATGATAGCAAATGGCAGGGAGTGGTTACAGGGAATATATGCTGGAGGGCAGGGCTGCTTTATAGGGTGACCTTGACAGGCTGGAGAAATGGGCTGGCAGAAACCTCATGAAGTTCAGTAAAGGCGAGTGCAAAGTTCTGCGTCTGGGGTTGAGTAGCCCCTGCATCTGTACATGCTGAGGACCAACCAACGAGAAGGCTGGTTTGTAGGGAGGGACTGAGGTGTGGTTTAGGACAAGTTGAACAAGTCAACGGTATCACATTGGTATGAAGAAGGCCAAAATGCATACTGAGCTATATTACCATGAGCATAGCCAGCAGGTCAAAAGAAGTGATTGCTTCCTTCTACCTTGTACTTGTGAGGCTGCACCTGGAAGAGTTTTGGGGCTTCTGAGTAGAAGAAAGATATTGGGATAGTAGAGTGAGTCCAGCCGGCAGGCCAGCCACGGTTGACTAAGTGCTGGAGCATGTGACATATGAGATGAGGCAGAGAGAACTGGCTATATTCAAGCCTTGTGGGACATCATGCTGTGGTCTTTTGGCTATCTAATGGGAAGGTACAGGGGAGACAGCCAGACTCTTTTCACGTTGTTCAGTAAAATGGCAAGAGCCAACAGACACAAATTTCAAAATATTCAAAAAAAAAACAAAAAACAAAAAACCAAGCCTTAGTTCCTTTAGTCTGCAGTGTTTAAAAAAGAAAAAGTATGACTGTTTAATCTGAATTTTCAGCTGGTGGGATTCTTGGTTATGCTGGATGTACTTGAATTCCTCAGCTAATCATACCAAATAAATACCAGCAGTAATGTCGTTAATAGCTTTTTCTTGTAACCAAATACTACATAGATATAGACCCTCAATTTACTTTTGAGTTTGTATTCTGTAACTTTGCATTGATATTACTGGTAGAACATGGTGGCAATGTTATACAGAGATCTGAATAAACAGCTAAGAAATATTTTCAGTACTAACTCTTTGTAGCAATATATATAAAGAATATAAAAGTAAACATTTCTTCATTATTTAACATAACATATTTTAAAGGATGATAATGTCATTAATTAGGATAAGGTGGTTTTTGTTTTTCCTTTTAGCATTGCTTGGTGTCTGTTCTCCAGCAGTTTGCATAGAAGATCTTTTTAGATCATAGAAGATGCAAGTAACTGTTGTTTTTTACTTCTTAGTTCAAGATATGCCTTCTTCCCTTTCTCATATCTCTTGCTTTCAGCACAGATTTCACATTTAATATGGAATATGCAAGTGCTCAAAGGGATGGGTCAAAGCACTCAGTATTTGATTGTTTGTTTCCTTTGCCTACTTCCATGATTTTTATGGGTATACTTGGATCACATGAACAAATGACAGCTGAAATGTATCTGAAGGAGTCTGTTTTGTATTATTTAACGCTTAAAGCTTCAAACATTATTGTAACTTGGGCAAAAACCTTATAGTGTAAACAAATTCCTAATATTTAGAGGATTGTTTTAAAGCATTATTCTGTTGGTTAATGTTAAATAGGATGAATAAGTATGTGCTATTCCCAATTTATTCTAATTTTTCTCCTAAGTTGTGATGTGATGCTTTTGATAGCAGTCTGTTTTGGTTAAATTTCCCATGCTACATTTGAAGATCTGTTTTAGAAGCAAGGCCTTGCAACTTAGTTTCAATTTGTCAGGAGTGCTTGGTTTGGATGCCAACACCTGAAATACATATTTCAGTAGACACATTATTGTTAATATCATTAAACAAATCATAGAGGATCCCACAATGAATTGTCTTAGAACTGCTTAGAAGAGTCTTGTCCAAGGAAATGAGATGCAGCAGCACTTTCTCTCCTAGGGTCCCTAGTGTAGTCATACTCTTCTGATGGGATATAGGCAGTGATTTATGCTCTGCAATGTGATGTACAGCGTTGCTTCGTCCTTCACTATCCATGTCTTCTCCACTGCAAAAAGCTCAAAGAAAGAACACCCTTCTCTTGTCCAGGAACAAGGTGGTTGGTGTTTCTCCAGTTATTTCTTTGTTATTTGTAGCACTGGTAGAGATGCGGTTGATACCCTAAAATTATTTCCGGGCAACTTTGGGTGATGGCAGACACTATTAAAAACAAACAAACAAATATATAAAAACAATATTTGTAATTACATTCCAGAAATTAATTCACATATTCAGGACCTAATAGTGTTTTACACAGTGCCTAGAACACCAGTTCACGTTTTATAATTCTCCTGCTTGCTTAACAAATTAGAAAGCACTCTTACACTTATGGGTACCTCAGACTTTTATTGAATGCAATTTTTTTATTTGCTTCCTTTCTATGTCTCTGAAGAAACGGCAGATCCCCAAACTCAGAACCATTCCTGCTATCAAGTTGAAGTTTGTTTTCCTCAGAATAAACACCTGCTGAGGCAAAAAAAAAAAAAAAAAAAAAAAAAAGGCCTCACTAAAAATTAGCTGCAGTTGAGATCCCATCAGCATGGCAAATCAGCATGTTTGTCTTATTTCCTTTGAAGGACGTGAAACAGTTTCAGGAGTGCTTATGAATTGCTAATAGTTTTCAGTTACAGACATAATCTTCCATATATATATATATATATATATATATATATATTTCAATTGGACAGAAATACATCACTTACTATTTTGAAAATATCAGCAGGGAAAATCCATCCCTAATCCAAGAGATAGTGATTTTCCAATTAAAGTGTCATGTCTTTTTAATTTAATTAGGTTAAAAGGACTGTCCACTAATACATTCTTATTTATACCTACCTGCACAAGCTGAAAGCTATCAACAACAAAAAAACACCAAAACCTTTAAAGGAATTGTAGTTGATTTCTTGAATTTTCTAGGGGTGAAGGAGCATATTTTCTTCTGCATCTTGGAATAGTGGAGGATGCTTTTTGAATAACAGATAAAGAAATTTTTAGTAATATTTTGAAGTAGAAAGGGTATTGAACTCTTCTGTTGTCTTTCTGTATCCCCTTTTGACCATAGCCTCAATAATTTTTTGTCAGATTTTCAACACGGGTTATACTCTCAACCTGCACCATATAACTTCATATACAGAGACAATTTATAGAAAACACATGAGATTCCTATTAGGAATATTCCTTTTGACAGTAAAGGCTGTTTGTTGATCTTTCCTAAGATTATAAGTGTTTCCTGATTACTTGGAAGATTAATTCATTGAAGGAGTCATAAATGATTCATACCTGCTTGTAACTCAGTGACAGTCTGCATCAAGGCAGTTGTCTTGGTAAAGTGATCAAATGCAATCAATTCAAATCTTCATTTTGTCTCATTTGTCTCAAGGTCACGGAATAAAAAATAGTTCACTGGAGTAATATAATTTTCTAGATAAAGAATTTATCTTCCTCAGCAGATACTCTAAACTAGAGATAACTTAATTAACAAATTTCATGATCACTAAGGATATCAGTGACGATATATTTTGGAATCTGGAGCGTGGCGTGTCTTGTGCCTGTGGACTCACTTCAGCACATTTTTTTCCATGCTCATGCAGATAATGTCCAAAAGAATGTATTTATTCAAAAGGCTCATGGACGTACTTGTTCTGCAGAAGATCCACTTATTGTGAAATGGTGGAAGTCCTGAAATGCACAGCCAGTAACATTGTGCACACACATTACCAAGACTATAAGAGAAACATCTGATTAAGAGATGCTCTCAAGTGTTGCTTGCAACACAGGTTCTGTACTCGCTCAGTTCTCCACAAACTTCATTGCATTCACTTGGCTCATGAAGTTCTCCTATCAGAACTCCAGAGACCTACAGCTACAGACTGAGAAGACAGTATTACAGCTATATCAGAGGAACAAGAACTAAGCCATATGCACTATTTAGACAGGCAATTGAGCCCTGTATGTGGTGTGTCTGTTACAAATAGTGCTGCTGTTCCCCATTTTCTAAGCAATCAAAAGTCTGTAACAAATGATCTCAGTGGGCACTCTTCATATTAACCTGATGTGAGCTGTCAAAGCCAGTGCTACAGAATGTATTTCATATGAGGAGTTACCTCTTAATAATAAATCTCTTTGCTAAGCACCAGAAGGAAATATGCGAAACATGCAGTCCTGAGACATTGTAGTCTGCATTCCATACCAGAAATCGGTCTCACCCACTGGATACCAAAATAGAGCTATATATTCCCCATCTCAGATTCTGATGTTAATGAAGATCTTGTAGCAAAATACGATTTGATGGCCATGATGCCATTGCTTTGCAATCAACCGTATGATTTTTGCATACTTTTCCCGGTATGGTCTCTGAGCATGGCAGAGTTTGGTCTTGTCAGAAGCATCAAATTTGGTACTGCTGCTTTGTAGCCAGCAGGATAAACACCTATCCGTTTACATCTATAGTGAGAGTCTGCTTGGAAGATTCTTCTTGAAAACAATTTTGTCTTTAAGGAGAACAGATAAAGAATGTGATCTTTATTTGGGCATCCCAGTACAGTAAAAATCAGCAGGCTTTTAGCCCTGAAACAAACCGTTTTATATTTTTTTTTCAGAATGGTCCTGCTAGCATCTCTGTTCTCACATCATTTCCTTGGAGCTATTATTAACTTTTTTCTTCCCTACACAGTCAAGATTCTGAATGTTCTCATGCTTATTTTTCTTTGGTATCAGAAATCCTCTTCCACTGAATTGGTACATTCATTTTGCTTTCTTTTTTTGTCCTTAACAACTGCTCGTTTTAATATCTTTCATTGTAAACTATTTTTTCAATAGCTGTCAGCTTTAAAGTGTAAGATGTATTTTGATTCTTTAACGTGACCTATTTCAAAATAACAGGATAATATACAACCCTTATCCCACATTTATGAAAGCTTTTAGAAGAGGACTTTTCCTTATTGATAGCTTGTTTAATATATGATGTAAAATAAACATAAGCTACTCTAGCATAGTTTTTTAATGCTTTGCTTTTAGAATTTTATTCCCCCTACGTTATATTTAATTTTTGTTTTTGTTTCAATGGCTGATTTTTACATTCCATTTTTTTATTATTATTGTATGTATCAGGTATTATTCTAGCAGGAATGAAAAGATTGCATACTCTTATGAAAGAAAACAACTGCTCTGTTTTGATTTGTTTTCTTTTCTGGCTGGTGGGACTGCAGTTAAAAGAGATGTGTGTGATCTTAGATCATAAAAATACCCTCTGAAACCTCAATAAGATGCCATTCATAAGGAAGATTTTATTGCTGTTTAGAAAATACTTTTTTCAGCCAAATTGTGCAGGTCTCTTGAGCAGAGAGTGACTGGCTGTGTGTGATCTGTTCACAGG
Source organism: Cygnus atratus (assembly GCF_013377495.2). Taxonomy (NCBI): domain Eukaryota; kingdom Metazoa; phylum Chordata; class Aves; order Anseriformes; family Anatidae; genus Cygnus; species Cygnus atratus. The sequence goes on from NC_066362.1 coordinate 65,025,234, forward strand.
GTGGTTGGCTCATGATTTGGAGTTGAAGGTAAAAAGAACAGCACCTTTGGGAGTTCTTCCTACACTGCTAGGGCCAAATTCAACTAACTCAGCATGTAGCAGGGAGAAGGAATCCACACTGAGGCCTCATCAACCATTTTACAAATGTCATTTTTGGCTTTGCATCTGTTTGCTCAATTAACAAAAGCAGAAGAAAAAATACAACAAAACAAACTTATTTGTTGAACTACTGAATACTGGTATTAAGGTCATAACAGGTCATAAGGTCTTAAAGCATTAGTATTTTCCTTAACAAAGGAGTACCCCTATCATTATTTTACAGCTCTGTTTTAGGGTTCGCTCTGAGTTTGTACTTTTTAAGCTCTTAACTTCAATAAAAATTAAAGCATGCAAGGTTTAAGGTTAAAGGTAATTATAGAACTTGATGTTCAATTGATTAGACATTTAATCTCTGAAACCCGATTTCAAATTTATCATCAGTTATGAAATTATGGTATGTATTCGTTATTTTCATCACAAAACTTACTTCCTACTAAGTAGATTTTGAGAGTTTAAATAGTTGGGAAGCTGCACTTTAGTTTTAAAAGAGTGGTGTGATTAGTTGTTGCGGATTATATCTACAACGATGGAAGTACAGATGAATGAAAACATGTAGTGCAACAGATGCTTAGCTAAAGCTTTTTGCTTCAGTCTTCTTTTTAGCATGTTGTATCTGACCCTGTCTAAAAGTGAACATATGGTTTCTTTAATTTGTTATGGACTTGTTGAACTAAAATGAGAGATCTCCTGTTAATCTCTGCTGTTAATCCCTCAGTTATAGCCAGTTCATTAATGCACATTTTTCTTTTCTTCCAGTTGTTTTGAGAATACTAAGAGAACACTTCACCACTGTTTGTGTGTAATTGGGCTGCTACCTCCTGACTGGAGAATAGCCTCCTTTATTCTATGTTTTTGTTCAATCAAGAGATTGAAAGGAAAAAATATATTTTCTCTGAAATAGAATAGCCTGATAGTGCTTAGAGTATGCATTGGAGACACATGTGCTTCTCATCTTTAGTAAAATTTCTCTATTTGTTCTTGTATTTATTACATACCTTTCTTTAAATTCACTGACTGTTGATGCTACATCATTTCATGAGGAAAATTATTTCCATGTTTCTATAAACGTATGTTCCCTAGAGATCACTGAGAAATAACACTTCACAGTAGAAGCACCTGTAACATTCAGATTTAGTGTGTGTAGTTTTGATTACATTTTTTAGTTTTCTGCTAGAATGAGTCAGAGAGCTTAGAACAATAAGATGAAGAGCAAACTTAAATACATAATACATATTGTATTGTTTTATTAATATGTATTATGTATTAATGTATATTGTAATTATGCATTGTATGGAGAAATACGGAAGGTTGGTTGTGTTTGACAGTTGACACATTTACCTCAGAGAAGCTTGGACCTGAGTTTGAAGGCCTTTAGTTACTCAGAGAAATAATGTTCAAAGGTAGCATGTTGGTGCTGTTATCTCTACTGCAGGCTGATAGAGTGATCTGGTTAGGACTTGCTTACATCTTCCCATGAAACATACCATATACCATTAATAACTTGTGCTATCTCACTTCTTGGAATGTGTTATCTATAAGCTTTATGTATTGCTTGCGTGTCAGGTAATGGATTTCTGTTAAAGGTGGTTTTAAACAATATAAGGGTTTTAGACCATGTTTCTGATTGTACAGAGTTTCTCTAACTTGTGCCAGATTTATATGCCATGTGCTTCACTTTCCCTATCTTCCTATCAGCTGTTTCTGGAAAAAAAAACTTCTCTCTTTTTTTTTTATTTATTTTTTTAAGCTAGAGACAGAGGTGAGATGACTAGCTTGCTGAACACCAGAAAGCATCCATTGATACCATGCATATGATTCGTAACTTCGAGGAAGGAAGACAACCCGTGTAGAGTTGAGAACTTCATCTAGTATTTGACTTCCCTACCTACTGTTTCAGACATTGTTAGGCCCCTGTTGCGAAAATTTGGGGCAAGCTGGTTTCCCATAGCCTTCCTGATGTTCATCCCTTGTCCCCTCCAGTGCTGATCTGAACACTCACTTTGTTTTAAAAACCAAAATTTCCTAGCTTCAGGAAATGAAGTCCACCCTCTCCATCTCTTAAAGCCACTGTGGGACTTCTTGACTCACATACAGCAGACCAGTTAAATTCTCAGGATCTGTTAATATTTTCATTGGCATGTGTTAGCTTGTTATATAAATGTTACGGAACAGCAAGAAACAGTGCAACAAAATGATGAGAGGTTGTTGAAGGAGACTCACAAGCAGAAGTCATTGGATGCTGGAGTTAGCCAGCTGTGCGTCTGAACTAAAGCAGCTCATTGAAAGTATGTTGTCTGGACTTTTATCTCAGACACGAAGTGGAATAGAGTTAATAATATTAGACCAAGCTGTCTGAAAACTGTAATGAAATTATTGTTTCCTTTACTTCGTAAGTTAATGCACCTCTTTTTTAGCAGTAGTATAACTACTTTAGAAGCTGGGATTGTTGATAGTGCCCTATGAAGCAAAGGACCAGCCCCAGATAATGCTTAGGCTCTAAAAGAAGTCCAGACATACTAGCTTTCAGATAGATCTTCAGCAGTATGTTACTTCCCTGATTCTATTTTTTCATTAAGTAAGATAGGGAGCTCGAGCTTTGGCAGCTTTGCTTTGACTGTCAATCAGATGTGCAGCTGTGGTGATGAGACTATGTGATGTGGTCAGTCCTGTTTCCTACATCACTTATTTAGCTTTCATTCATCATTTTCTTTTTCTTGAGGTTAAGCAATTAACCTTTCCAAATGCTGCCATTCTTCTCTGTGGTTAGGTGATCAACTACTTATAAGGTAAAGTGAGTTTTAAGCAACTAAAAGCTAAAACAACACTTTTTGAAAATATTTTTTTCTTATATTCCATGTTAAGTAGCATTTTTGGGAATAGTTCCTCCTTTCCTTCTATTATACTTTCCAAAACGTGAACATTTTTATTTGTGCACCAAAACTATACACAGAGAAAAAAAATCAAATAAAAAATCCCACACCTCAGCTATATTACTGTGCTTATGATCTTCATTCATTGCATACAGACATTTTACATTTTTTGCAATGTTGATTTTATATATATATATATATATATATATACTGCACCAGTTTAATTATGTTGAGAAACAGTGTGCTTTAAAGCCAGTGAAGTTCCTCTGTCCATCAGGATTAGTAGCTGCAGCAACTGTGGACTGTCCTGTGGGTGGTGGTAATGCTACATCAATGAAGGCTCTAGCTAAACACAGTATTTCTGACATGGCTGACTGACAGTATGTCTACTTTTTAACGTAGAAATATTTTCCAAAAAACCAAGTAAGATGAATAAAACAGGCAATATCTTTTGATGTGCATGAAATCAGTGTATTTTTTCCTAACACATGCATTCATTATTCAAAATACAGTATGTATATGCATTTATTTCATTTTGAAGATAAGCTTCTGTAGTGGTTTTAATGCATTGTAAATATATACTTACACTTGGATTAGTATAAAAGCAGTTGTGGTTTGGGTATATAACTGAAGGACAAAATTAAAACATAATTAGAAAATTCAAAATTAACTAACTTCCACATACTTTCAGTTAATATTTTGTCATCTTCTGTTTCACAAGAAGAACATCTGAAATTACTCCAGAAAAGATAGCCAGATGATAACAACGTACAGTACATTAACATGTAGCATGAAAAATCCATACGAGGAAAGAATTAACAGCTATATATGCTGGTGTGCATAACAGTAAAAGATGATGAGATTAGTATTAAAATGCAAAAATATTCAATTTAGCATGGAATAAATTAATTTCATTAAAACCTTAATAAATAATAGGGTCTGTAAAGCAATTAATCTTATTGGAATTGAATCTTAAAGGAATGAAAAATATTCCAAAGCACTTGCAGGTAGTAAAGTGAATTAGATCAGTCTTCTTTCCACTTTTCAGGAATATTTGATTCTCCATTGGTTTTCCATTGCTTAAATTATTCTCCCCATATAAAAAGTCTTTGAAAATGTGGAAACTTCTCATTTGAAAGTTTTTATTGTTTATTTTGAATATTTTAATTCACTTCCCATGGTGTTTAGGATAACAGCAATTCCTCATTGCTAGAAATTCAGAATTTCATAAAGGAAAAGCATGGATGTTGTGTTTTTGTTGGTGGTGGTGGTGGTTTTGTTTGTTTGTTTTCATATTAGAAGCCTGATTTTGATTCTACTTTGTTTTCTCTGATAGATTCCATTCTACCAGTACTTGGCAAGACATATTGCAAAAATGGAGAAAGATTCTAAGCATTGGAAAAGATTTTTTTTCTTTTGAGTGCTAAATATTTTTAGGAGCCATACCTCAAAAAATGTCATTATCCAAAATTTTGGTCTAGCAATGCTACGACTACCCAGCAGTGAGATAAAGCTGTAGATACGTGTATCATTTGAAAGATTCATTGCCCAACTTTTTGTTGCTTTTTGAAAAAGGAACAGTGACAGTTGTATCCTGAACATAAATTCAAGTTTCCAAAGAATATGGCAATTACAAACATTACTATGAGTATTATAAGCACTAGGTAATTTCAAGACTACATCTTTTAAACTGCTTTAGGAAAGCTTGAATTTGTCTCAGAATATCTACCTAATTGTTAGGAAGACATTAATTTTGGTTCAGACATGAGAAGGTATACATAATAGCACAGATCCTTATAATTACTCCTTTCTTTGAAGTGCATATTTTGTTTGAAGACATTTTTGGACTGTGCAGGAGATGATCTTCCCTATACGTGTTTTGATCAGGGTTATAGCTTTATTAATATTGTTTTCTCTTATCTAACCAGTAGATTACAGTAACAAATACCATTTTTACAGCAGATGAATCCAGGTTTGCAAGTATATCAAAAATACTTATTTCCCTTACTTTTAATTTAGATGTTGAATAAGAATCCTTATGTGGATCTGAATGTGTCAGGCTTGCATATTTTCATTTTCTGTGTTAACTTAGCTGTACTTTCTCTGTTTATTTTATAGGACAGCTAGAGCCGTGTATTGTACAAGCTGAGCTGGTGCCAATATAATATTTCCAATAAGTTGTTTAATCACTGAGCAAGTCTGCTTTCAAACTGGGCAGTGCGCCCATTACCAGTGTGTAGCACTGGGTTAGAGCAACTTAACAATTACACTAGTAGTGTTTAAAAAGCATTCTGACTCAAATCAGCTGTAACTGTTGGAAAAGGTAGTTAAGTATGCCAATAATTCTTTAACATCATCAGAAAAGGAGTTTCCTTTTTTCTTAGTCTCTGGAGGATGTCAGCACTTTTTCTCACTAATAGAAGTTTTTTTAGCACCAAGGAAAATTTGCTATCTTTGCAATTTTTCCATCTCCGGTTGCCTTACATTGCAAAAAGCAGAGCTCAGTGTTGAACCTACATTTTTGTGAGAATTTAAAACACTGACTAGCCATATGCCACATAATTTGAATATATATATATATTGCGGAGATATGTTCTCGATGATACTGTTGTTATGAGTTCTGAAGAAAATATTAAAGCAAAGTTGTTTGTGATCTGTTCTAAAAGTATTCTGAAATACAGAAGAAACATTCTTCCTTCTCTGTGTGGATAACATACCAAATAGGAAGCTAGTATATCATTCTGCTTTCTAAACAGTAAATTAAAGAGCTGTCTCTACTACTTGTATGATGTTTTGGGGAAATCTTGCAACCAAAGAATCTGTCTTTTATTCCAAAATCCAAACTCCAGATATAATTATGGAGAAAAGGGCTGAGGAAGCAAAGCTAGCCTGTTTTGTTTTGATTGGACTAAAAGTTTAAACTTAAGTTCCCTGTGGTCAGGAGGCTGAGATTAAAGGGTCTGTAATTAGATTCAATACTCCATGTGTCTTAATGCCCAGAAAGGCCAAACCCTGTCTGCAGGCAATGGTAGTTGCCAGGATCATCAAAAATAATTCATAGATGCAAGTGAAAAGGAAATTATGCTTTCTGAAATAGTTTGCTCTTACTTGCTCTTTCTTGATCCTTTCTGTAAAAAGAAAGGATATGAAATTCCTCAAAATATTTAGTAAACAAGTAGAACTTGAGCTTGAAAAGACATAAATAGCTTTAGTTCTGGAAACAGACTGCCTAGATCTTGTAGGTACTCTTCTATGTTCAAATCATGTTGCAGTATTTGTTCCTTTCAATCCTCCTATTATCCTTACATTAGATACAGTGGTAGCCATAGCAAAATGGACTATTAGATGCATGCGTTGCACACGTGTGTATGAACAGAGAAAAGATTTCTGCGTAACCCATACCACATAGTCATAAGAAGACAAATGCATCTTTTGATTAATAGGTTATATACTATATAATCATTTTAAGGTTCTTGTTGCAGAACTTTCCACATTTAAGTTAATAGTAGTGAGTAAATTGAAGTGTTCTTTAGGTTGACTTAACAGTTGAGGGTAACGCTTGAGGATAAACTTGGTTTTTACAATGTGTGCAAACAAAGTCACCACGTTTGAGGGTACCACTTCTCGTCAGTACAACTCACAAGTGCTAGGCCTGACTGGAAGCGTACGCTGGACTGCATTCTGAATGCTCTTCTCTTTTACAGGCAAGTTAAAGATCAAAATAAGAAGGTAGCAAATCTGAAGCACAAAGAGCAAGTAGAGAAGAAGAAGAGTGCACAGATGCTGGAGGAGGCCAGGAGACGGGAGGATAATCTTAACGACAGCTCCCAACAGCTTCAGGTAACATAAGAATTGAATAAAAGTAGTATGGACAATCAGCCTTAGCTACATCACCCCCAGATCTATTTTCGTAGCTGTTACATACGAGTTTGTTATTCATTATTTAAAAGGACACATCTATCCCAGAGCACTTCAAAGAAAGAAGCCTCTCCGTTTTCTTCATAGCTTACTCCATCTTCAGAAAAAGAAAAAAAGGTTTCTAACTGTCAACTCAGTTATGAAGTGTATCATTGAAATAGTTTGATCATTTTGACGTTGAGCTTGGTGTGATGTTTCTTCCTTCACTGCTCTTCTAATAGCATTTTTCTTTAGCTATTTTGTGTGTTTTCCAAGCTGATATTACCTTATATTGGTGCCTATTCTTCAGCAAATGAAAGATAACCAAGTAAATATTTTTATAGTAAATTGAAATTGTTTTCGGGTAACTGAAGGACCTTGTTTTCTGTGTTTACTCAGCCTTGCTTGACAACGAAACCCTACTCCATGAACTCTCAGTATGGTTACTAGACAGTTTGCATTATTTTTGAAATTGTAACATGCTCCTGCCACACAGAATTAACTGGTTATCTCAAATATGTCTAGGCATATTAAAGTCACCAGTATGAAACCAAGTGAAATATTTTTCAGTCTGCTCTATGTTGATATCAGCTCTGGGTGGTTTATCAAACAGTTAAGTTTTCAAGTGTTCTCGTAGAAATGTTAAACTATTGCCATGAAATAAAATGAAGATCCCATGATGCCAAGAAATAATAAATATTTTGCCTGTGATTTCTTGGATTTACAAAAATAACTTTCTTATTGGTAAGTGAAAATAAACATGGAAATCATAATCTGCCCTTAAGATCTTTTAAAATTGTTTTCTAATTCCTTAGGGAGCAAGCCTTCTCATAGGTATTTTCTTTGTTATCCTAGATTAAATCCTGGTTCTTGTTACCAGCTATGTTTCTTGCTACATCTACGCTAAAGACATAGAATAAATCCTAAGAGCTCACTAGCAGAGACAAATCCCCTCCTTAATTTAAACAGATACTTCTTTACTCTGTTCTGTGAAATTCCAGTGGGAAGGTTTCAACTCTTCAAGAACTTCTGAAAGAACCGCAGAAACGTGTCCATGTGGAATGCTCTCAGATGCAACATTTTGTGGTTTTCCCCCTCAGTTCAAGTCCTACATGTGCAGTGCACTGAAATAGTTAAGTTCCAAGTGTATGAAAATGATTTCATAACTACAGACTTTTATAAAAGGCTGGGATGTGGGTTTTCTACATCTGCTAATGGGTTTTGTGGCTGTAATGCTATGGCAATCCACAAGGCTCTTGTTATGTGGCAGCTTAAATTGAAATAACACAATCGTCCTTGTATTAGTGAAATGTCTTAAAATTTCTAAAAATAATCTAATATTTGTTTAGATTTCTAATCTGTATTTGTGTAAATCTATATTTTAAGTTTGAAAAGGAAAGTAGTACTTGACATCTGTCTTTCAACTATATGCATGTTGTATTTATCAGGTGATACTATTCCATAAGATCTTTTTTTTTTTTTTTTTTTGATGTAGTACTTCCAGTTTCTAAAACGCAACGCTTTCTGTACTGGCTTGTTCCCCCAACATTATTCCTTCCCTTTTCGTTTTTCTTTCTGTTACACAAATGGAATGCATTGAAAAAAAGCCTGAAATTTGTTCTCTCACAGCTCCTGTTAGCATATTAAAATTGCTCTTCTTTAGAACAATAAGTTACGTGTGTAGTTGTACAAACACATTACATAGAAATGGACAGACAGTGATATTCGGGTTATTGGTAACTTTAAGTCCTGTTAAGTTAAGTTTTAAGACATGTTTCTGATACTTCAATGAGATTTTATAGCTTTGGTGACAGCAGTGATACAGCTTTTACTCAGAAATTGTGATGTTAATGAACGACACTGCTTTGTATCAGAGTTGTTTAAGAATGTACACGTGTCTTTTGAATGTACTGTCCAATTCTTTACTTGCAAAGTGTTTTAGTAGTAGAGATATCATAGATATAAAACCAGGAATAGCATAGTTAGCAGAAAATTACTGTAAATATTTCCTCTTTTTTAATATCAATGTCAGAATAACCATCTTAAATATAGAAACTAGACACATAACAATTGTCTCTTTTGAGGAAGCCAAGTTTGATTTTTTTTTTCTTTTTCTCTAGTGTTATTTTGTTGCAGGTTGGAGGTCTAACAGGGAAGCTACAGTTGAGAACAAATATGTCAAAGTGTGTAATTTCATTATCTTTACCCTTTTACATTCAGGTTTTTCCAATCAGATATTTCTATACAGCAATATGCATTTTTTCCACTTTGCTTAGGCTGTGTTTTATTCTGCACTGGTGTCTTCAGTAGTTCTGCTGCTTTCTCTATAATCATATGTAAGTATTTCTGAGATAAAAATAGATGTTAACAAATGCAAATTAGAACTTAAGATTGAAGTAACATGTGGTACTCAAAATTAAAATGAATAAGTTATCACGGTGTTAATATTACTTGACCTTCGCTGGTTCCTTTTCTGCTTTTGTGAACCTAATTGTCCCATTTGGGTGGGCTCAATTTTAAGGAGTCTTTCCCCATATTCAACATAAGGCTGAAGGGAATGCTTTCATTCATGGATGAAAAAGGTCTGTATGCTCTAATGAAAATATCAGGCTATGGTAAAATATGGAGTGTTTAATGACAAGTGACAGGTTCAATAAAAACTCCTTCCTTTAGAAGAGCCCTCTGCTTATAGCCTCCCTCTCTCAAGGATTTCAACATTTTGGTTTCCTGGAAGTAAAATTTACCCAGGACCACATTTCAATTTGTTAGTTATGGAGACCTGTCTTCTCTAAAGACTCTAAAGGGCACTGCCTTCTAATTGATTACAAAAAATTAAACCTGAGAGGAACATAGATTTTTTTTATGCAACCATTGTTGGCTTTGGGGTCAGGACACACAAGCACCAATTTCAGATAATTTTGGTCTTGGTGGTTTTGGCTGGAATTAATAATAAGACATTATGAAATGCTTAAAAATATATGATCTGCATGTTCTTTGGTTGACCGTCTGCAATCCAGTCAAATAAACACACTCCCAAGCACATAGTCCACTCCTCCTGTCTCTGTCCCTAACAGGCATGTGGTTTCTTTCTTCCTGAGTCCAGTAACAAAATGTTCGTTTATTCAGAAAGCTCTGATGATGGAAATTTGGTATTTTGGGGAGTGGGGGAAGAATGAAAACCATAATGTCTCAATTCTAGTGAGCTGGATAAATGGGTTTCCAAATTTGTCTTTTCCTCCTGGGTTCCCTTAAACCTCAATTCTCCAGGGATCTGAGAGGTTAACGAGTGTCTGGTCTATAAACAGGATAAAAAAAGAGGCTCAAGGGCTGGTGTAGAAAATTTTTGCTTCAAGAAACTAAAGCTTGGCTATTGTGAAAAGGAAGTGATATGCTATCTTTTTGTAGAGAGGTAACATTTGCTGAAATTTCGAGATACTTGAATAGGAACTTGAAACTAATATTTGGAAGGTAGTATGTGTATTTTCATGTCCCATTCCTCCAGCATCTTCCAGAGTTTTCAGGAGGAATTTTCAGAATATTTTGTGGCTGGAGTTGTCTACTATTGTATCTATATTGCAGCAACTATCCAGCAATCCAGCAAATTGCTGCTGATGAACTGCATATCCATAAGCTGTGTAAAATATATTTGGATGCTTTAATACGCAACTGTAATACTGCATAAATTTAGTAATTATTTTCTTTTTTTTACACACCCACATTTGGATAATTTAATATATAGTTCCTAATCCACAAATTATATGCAAAGAGGCAAATATACACTGTTGTTTTTTTCCTTGTGATTATATGATTTTTCTAACTATTGAGTATTCAATAAGAAAAAATATCCTTATAGTGGAAAGAACTGAATTTCAGTCTAAACAGATTCACAGTTTTTTGGGGGAACTTTTTTTCAGTTATGATTTTATCTGGATAAAATGGAAAGGTAATCAAATTACCTTCTCATCAATTGAACCTTCTGAATTCTTTACGTATCAGGAACTGTTTGTAATGAGGCACCATAGCATGTACATACAGTCAGTAGAGAATTCAAAACTCTGAAAACCCAAGTGAAGCCCAATGCATTTGGTCTTAAATTACTGGAGAACTTCATCCTGACACACTGTGATCAGATTTTGAGGGTAGATAGCTGAAGTGTTTTAGTCTGATCTGTTGATGGTAATATGGCATGATGAAGGATAAGTTTGGTTTGTCTTCTTTCAACTATTAGTGAAGAGAGATCATGCTTCCCTAATTAATCAATGAACTTGCTTTTGGACAGTATATACAAAGCTACTGAAGAAACAGTTTAAACGGATTTAAAGAAAAGCTCTCCAAACTTGAAGTTCAAGATTTCCTCCATAACTTAGTAGGTATCATCAGCTTTGAAGCAAATTGGTTATGCTAGGTAAAATGGTGTTACATGTTTTTCTAGGATAAGTGAATTTCAAGTGCTGAGTTCCTGGCTAATTTCTCTTCCATATAGACTGCTGGCATATCAAATTCCAACCTAGCCTGCCAGCTAAGTGGAGTATACTTTCTTTATCCCTTGGATAGTACAGCTCAACATGTTAAGGCCCATGAAACTGTCAGATACTCAATTTCAGCCTGGTAGAAACCCATTTTTCATGCCATCTTGCATCTACAGATTTTATTACAGAAAACAATCTGACCTATCAGACATGTATTTTCTCACTGAGCTCAGATCCACCTTTGTGAATTACTCAGATCAAAACGTTCTTTCTCTTTCCATTCCTGCCCCAGTACTTTTTAGATGCCTTCTCAGAAAGAAGTCTGGGCCTTAGTGGATTCACTATTAGTGGATAGTTCTCAGTATTGCCCAGCTTTGAAGGTGTCATTCTTGCTCAGGTGGCTCTAATCTCATTAAATAGTATATTCAATTCTAGGTTATCCTTCTGTCCTCTAGAACAGAACCCCTAGCACATAAAGCATGGAGAGAATGTGAATTCCCTTTGCAATTCAATTTTTAAGAAATTCATTGGCATTTTTGAAGGTCTAACTTTTCTTGTTAGTCACTATATCATTCCATAGCTTACCACAAAGGATGGAACTTAACATTGTTTTGAGTCTTTATAATGAAGCAAAACTGTGATTCTAAGTTCACACATAGTCTGAATGGGATTTGTATTGTCTGGCTTCCGGTATTACACAGAACTTTTGTTAATGAAAACACAGCAGATATGAACAAATACAGGATTTAAAGGACAATCATGCCTCGTAAAAAACTTAATGGATGACTATGCAAATTATTTCCCCTTTTAGATTTGGGCTATGTAATGGTAGCCAGTAAGTAGTTTGGGGATCAATTGACCCTCCATCCCTTTTTCCGACACATTCTGTGACAGCTGGCTATGCATTAGAAAACTGAATATGCATATGCAGTAGTCACTTTAATATGCATCATGCTTTGTTAGTGATGTAGCATTCCAGTAGTAATTTTAATTTCCATCAGCTTTTACAATATGTTACAGAAAATACAACGTTCCACAAACGTTGCTTATTTGTAGGGTTGTAATTTTCAGCACACTGCAGTTGCTGTAGACACAAGCAAACATTTAACCCTGGCAGATGCCTGGAGAAAAACTAGGTCTTGTTCTTATCATGTCATAACTCCCTCTGTCAAGAGAGCTTTTCCTAACTTTCCTGGATGTCTGGGAGAAGTTCCAAAAATGATGACCTTTTAGCTAAGCTTGTCATGACTTAATGTGAGGGGAAGTTTCTATTTGGGGATTACTTTGAATTTTAGCCTTTTTCAGGAATTAAAAATTCATAATTAGGCATGCCTGGGTTCCAATTGCATCAAAACAGTAGTGCACATAAAAATGAGCTTCTAGCTTAATGGGAAAATTCTATTTTCTCTTTTGAAGTCATGAAGAACAACTTTATTTCAAGGAAGATCATGAAGACTTGCTAACATTGTCAGAAGGTAAACAGGAGAAGGTAGCAAAAACTTCTTGATAAACAAAAAGGAATGAAGTCAAGTTCTGCAGCATCTGCTCAGATGAGGTCCCATTATTAGGAGTCTTAGTACTATTCAACTCTTAGACTTTTACACACAGATTTGAAGGACTTTGCAAGACAGTGGGTCTTTATTTACTAAAAGGAAGCTCATCAAGACAACCTGTAATGCTCATTAAGCCTCAGGAGTATTTATCTGGGTCTGTTTATAATACTAGTTCTCCCAGTTTTCTATACAGAAGTCTGATATCTGTATTTCCAAATAACTGCATACAAACAGAGTATATGGTAGTGTGGGTGACCATTAAAAAGTGTAAATTTATCTATCCCATTTCTGAATTTTCTGGTATTTCTGAGATTTGATGTTTTAGCATTCTTACAATGTGAGCTGTGAGCCATAAGCAAATTGTGGTGACAAGTTTTAGTCAAGTTCTAGGAAAAACATTTTTTTCTGATGAATATTTACAAGGTCTGAATAACCTTATTGTTGCTGTTGTGTGCAGTGTTGCATGTTGAAGCAACAACTGAAATAATATACTTTTGAACAGAAAAATGATTGTCTCAGGAATGTATTTCTCTGTTGCAATAAAAATTGTTTGTGTTAAAGGAGGGAGATGTATGTTTTTCTTCCCACTGAAATTTAATATACATTTTTGAATATCGGAATACATATATGGCCTTATTCTTAGATTGCTATGGCAGTTCTTATAGAGACAGAATCTGTCATTTCTCTATAATAGACGTTTATGCCATTAAAGAATTGTTAAGGAATTGCCTTCTTCTGTATTTGACCAGATGAGAGCACTACTTGCAGAGTACTTGTTACTATAAAGTTTACAGAAACTAAGCCTGAGAACAGACCTGACATTTAGAATGGATCAGTGTCTCCCTGGACAGACACTTCACCATCTGCTCTGTTTGTTTTCACTTTACAGTTTAGTTTACCATACATTTATTATGTTCAGGCTAGACGTAACACACTGCCTTCATTTCTTTAAAAAAGATGAACCATGTTACTCTGTCGTCTTATATAATGTAAAAATGCTCTGCAGTTTTGAACAGACAGCTGGAAAAAAAGTCCTGAAAGTCACTACTTACAACTGGAATTAGGCAGTCTCCCAATTATTCCAATGTTTCCTTAACTGCAAATTGAGATTTGTAGTGAGAGAAAGCTATTATAAGGCTTGAGAGTTTTTCATAGACGAAAGAGGACTCCCTCCATCCTTACATTTCTCTGTGATCCATCAGGAATATTATTCTCCAGACACACTTTCACCCAGTCCTTACTGCAGAAACATTAGGTGTCAGTGGAAGAAGAAACCTGTTATTTGTACTCTTGTTGCCTGTTTGGCAAAGAGCAGCATTGGTACCCTTTATGATATGCCAGAAACTAAGCACTGTGAAGACTGGACTGCTGAGTGTGTGCCAGCAACCTTAACCACTAGATGTTTTTTGCAAGGTTTTTTTTTTCCAAGATTAGTATCTGAGTTCAAACTCCTTTCCTAAAAACTGTCAGAGAGATTAATGTAACTGTTGACAACATGGTGTGGTTCCTGCGAGGAGGTCTCTCCTGAGAGCAGAAAACACTGAGGGCCAGATTTAAGCAAAACAATAGGAGTACATTCAAGGGGAAAAACAGCTCTCTTTTCACTTTGGTGTTTTATTTCATGAGCCTGAGAAATGGCAATAAATTTGCATTTTCCCTTTCTTTTCTTTTTCTTTTTCTTTTTTTCTTTCTTTCTCTGTTAGACTTTTTTTTTTACTTGCTGTGTTGAAAATTGTTTCTAACTCATTTCTGCCTGGGAATAGACATGTCCAATTGCTGCCACTCATTTCATAGTCTCATTGCTGAGTAAAGTTGCTATTCTGCCTTTTACTTGGTTTGACCAACAGAAAAGGAATGGGGATAGGGTGATGCTGGGAACCTAAAAACAATGTTCATAATTTATTTTAAAATCATAATGATACACATGGATTATTTTTTAATATGATCTATACCTGTGGCAACAAATGCTTCGGCATTTCCTCTGATTGATTTCACATAGTAATAAACCTGATTTATTTCATTCTAATTCAGTATTATTCCTTAACCTTGCTTAACAAGGTGCCCAAATTGCTGTCATTCTTAAAATACTCTGTTTTCCTTCTAGAAACAAGCCTATTCTGCCTTTAATGAGCACTTTCCCTATTGAATTTTCCTCTTTAGTGAAATTTTACACACTCTTCATATGTATATGAACAACTGCTCTTACTGTGATGTGCAAATATTATCTGGCATTGAGGCTTAGGCTGCAAGTCATGTATTTGTAATTGACAGAAGGCTGTGAAATACTTAGCGTCAGTCCTTTCAGCTATTGAATTTTGAGATACAGTGGGATCTGAATACAGGTGGTGGGAAAAAAACCACACCTCTGTTTGTATCACTTAGTCTTTTACTGATGATTAAAGCATTATCTTCTTAACATTCTAGAAAATGTCTGTTCAGTTAAAATTTACCAGAAAATTAAGTTTAGGACATTGTGTTTTTTTCCCCGCAGAATCATTTCATAAGATCATTTAGGTTGGATAAGACCTATCAATTCTAACCATCAACCTAACACTACAAAGTCCACCACCTAAGCATGTCTCTAAGCTCCACATCCACACATCTCTTAAATACTTCCAAGAATGGCGACTCCACCACTTCTCTGGGCAGCTTTTTCTGTTGCCTAACAACCCTTTCTGTGAAAAAGTTCTTCCTGATATTCAACCAAAACCTCCCCTGACACAACTTGAAATCACTTGTCAACTGAAAAAGGATACTAACACCCACCTCATTACAATCTTCTTTCAGGTAGTTGTAGAAAGTGATGAGGTCTCCCCTCAGCCTCCTCTTCTCCAGACTGAGCAACTCCAGTTCCCTCAGCCACTCCTCCTGAGTCTTGTTTTCTGGTCCCTTCAACAGCTTCAGTGCTCTTCTCCGAATGCATTCCAGCAACTCAATATCTTTTATTGCTGATGCTTTAATTCTTAAGGCTTGATGTCCTTGAGGTCAGATGGTTTTCCAAAGCCAGGCATGAAAAGAGAGGTAGTAAAAGCTAATGGAATTCAGTGTCCCAACAACACTCATCCATGCCCTTCTCATGCAGAGCTTTCTTTTCTATGCCAATCACCATGCTTGTACCTCTCTCTTCCTCCTTTTGAAGAACCATTGAATGCTCTTAAACTGTAAACAATTGTTGCGTCATAAGTTCATACGCCTTAATATCCTAGATCTATATGGTACAGTTCTTGCTTTATGTTGAGATAATGTACCTGGTCACCATGGCAAATGTAATATTTTCTGAAAATGAGGCTAAATTTCTGAGTTACATTAATTTGTCCTGGATACTTATATAGAAGATAATCTGTATAGTTCCACAAGTATCTCATAATTACAAGTCATCAATAAATAGGCAAGTGAAATTCAGTTTGAGAACGTATTAATATATGTCAGGAGAAACAATCTTAATTATATGTGTACAATGGCAGGTTCTGATCTAGCTGTGTTAATATTTGACAACAATCTTGTAATTAGAATAAATATTTTCATGAAAATATTGGTTAACAAAATTATTAAAAAAAAAAACACGTTGAGAAGTACTAAAGGATAAAACAGAAAATATCAGTATGCCATTAAGTACATCAGCAGTGCATTCACCTCTTGAATAATGGGTAATGATGTGGGCCGTCCACCTCAAAAAGCATATAGTGAATTTAGAAAAGTTAAAGAAAAGGAGAAAAGTTATCAACGTAAGAACAAGCTTCCATTCAAACAGATATTAAATAAATTTAAACACTTGAATGTGGAAAAGAAATGAGCGAAGTCAGGAGCCAGGGAGGTTTTTTGCAACGTTGCAGGCTGAGAACAAGATAATTTTGGAATATTTAGGACTAAAGAAAAATAATAACTATTTTTCTCTTTCCTCTGAACTACTTCAGGCTTTTATAGAAACAGTAAAAATGTCATACAAAAAATGGAGAATATCTCAGAGTGTGAAGAATTTCCACTTTCTTGTCCTTTTGGTTTTTATACCACTGAATTGCTGTGGCAATTTTTCTGCATGTTGTGGTGCTGTTGCCTGTTCAAATCATACTATGAGTGTAGCAATGAAAATATACCAACAAGAAGCTTTTCAAATACTTCATTTCAGTATTTTCAACTCATGATTTTCTGATTATATTAATATCTAAAATTCCAGTTTTCATCTTTTTCAGTATTGTGTTTTTATCTGCAGTATCTAACTGGTTTAGTGTTCCATACTTGCATGTGAATTGACTATTGCCACGCACCTAAGTCATTTAGTTCTTCTTCAGTCTTTCTTGCCTATTCTTTTTTTAAAGATTCTGTTACTATATCCAAGTCAGAAAGATGTACCAGTGAGCAAGAAACATCTTGGAATTCCATATCAAGATGAGGTCATACCTAACTTTATCATGAAGATTATAGGCTGAAAGGCATTCTTTAAAGGGTTTCTGGTTAGTAGCATAATTCACATTGACTTAGATGACCTTTGACCAGGATGCAGACAGAACAAAACTTAACCAAAAGTCATCATTTGCTATTTTCTCAGAAAAGAACATGAGAAATTCATTTTTAAATGAGCTGTTAAGTTTTTCTCTTTGCTTTACCAAGTCATTTTAAAGTTGAAAAACTGTTTATTTTGGAACAGTATTAATCATTATTGTTGAGTTACTAGCTATGTGTAAAACCGCCTGTGTAATAAACAATAGGTTAAAGTACATGACAGATTCGTTTTTTTTAATACATAAACATGTTCATTTCCTGTTTTCAAGTGTATCCTTAGATTTTCATATGTGATAAAGCTGATCTGTGCAGTTACTGGTAAAGAAGAAGAGAGAAGAAAAATAAGTTTTTAATATTTTAAGCAAATATTTCCCTAAATCAGTATATATGTTTGGTTAGCAGATGAATTCAGCATGTACTGAGACAGATCTTTTCCTTGAAATTAACTTAATTTGGTGCATCTGGCATCCAGAGGCATTGCAGGTAGGCTAGGGTGTTGTGTTCCCACATGGTGTGAGACCCACTGACGATTTAATTCTGACATGTGAAATGGTATTGATCATCTCTTGTTTGGAGCTGGGGAGGTAGGAGAAGGCCTGCATGGGGTGAAAGTAATTACAGCTTTTTTACATTAAGTAAAATGAATAGTGGTTAGCATTTGCATCTCACTAGACTGTTAGTCCTATCCAGGAACTGATGGCTGCTGTAAAGGAAACAGTTCTGCAGTCAGAGCACAAATACAATGGCTATTCTACTCTGATGAAAATCAAGAAAGGGGTATCAGAGACTAAAATGAATGTATGAGACAGGAGGTAACTTGCAGGAATTCCCTTCTAGCTTGAGAAAACAAGAAAGATTCAGTGGAATCAACTGCTGGGTAAACATTTCCTCAGTGGTGGTGTATCACTAGCATCTTTTGTCATATAGTTCAGCTACGAAAAAGAGAAAAGAGAGAAACATGCTCTTGTAGCTGGCTGTCCAAGCATGCTGCTTCCGCTGCTCTTTTCTGCTGAATAATTGAAAATGAGCAAAGAAAGGCAGGTTTTACAGCTACTGTGATATATTAGTACAATTATGATGACAGGACTGATGTTGTGAAGGAGAGTTCAGAGGAATAGAGGTATATCAAGGGAATAACTTATGGGTTCAAGCTTCTTATTAATAGTGCGGTTAGTTAAAACTGTCACTGTTTTTTGCTGTAATCTCATACGAATTTAGGTGCCTTGGGTCATAGTATTGATTTGTGTGTGAAGAAGAAATCTTTTTACATAGCATTTCCCCAATTAGCCTCTCACAGAAAAAAAAAAAAAAAGAGAGAGAGAAATCTATTGCTTTTGCTCACTTCAGAACACTTTCACAGCAGTATTGTCAGCCTCAGGTCTCATTCCAATAATCAGTGCAGTGACCCACTATGGTTATAAAGAAGCATAGTCCCTGTAGGTTCTAAAAAATACAAATGTGGTAATTTGCAACAGCTGAAGTAAATGTTAAAGCTGTTGGCACCCTACACGAGCTGCTAAATGGTAAACCTGGTTGTTAGTATTGGCGAGGTTCTTTAGTCTGTCTAGGTTGTTACTAATGAAAAGTGCATATACAAAATCAACATACCTGTCTGATTACTGTGTTAGGCATGCCAAACTTGGAGTAACAGGAAAGAAGTGTCAAAAGCGTGGTAGCTATCAGTAAGAGAAGTTGCTGGTTTCTCGTAGATTTAATCTGTTATGCCTTTCCCTTTTAGGCCTCTCTGTGTAATGCTGTCTGTTGGGCCTTTTCTTCTCCTTCCTCTCCATCCTCCTTCAAGTAGTGTATAAATAATCTAGATTGCAATGGAATTCCACTTCAGTTTCAGAGAGAGATATTGGAAGTACAAAGCTTTAAGGTGGACATAATTAAACTAATATTGATTTATTAGATAATAAACTAATATTGATAAGATCCTTTCTTACTGTTACCCACAAGCTCTGTGTATTTCAGATTGCTGCTGATGTTGAACAAAACTGCTGTATATATACTGGAAACGCTTTTTGAAAATAACATAGCTGTGAGTGGGAGCACATAAAATATCTTGGATGAAAAAAAAATCTGAATGGCTGGCACCATTCACACATTTGTGGACACATATAGTGCTCAGAAACATTTCTAGCCCCTTTCAGGAAATAATAACAATAGGTACGAGTTTTGCTAAACACTTAATATGTGTTCAAGAAGCAGACAATGTGAGAAGTTTCTCTTAACTAAGTTTTTTTCCTTACAAAACTTTCTTTTGATTAACTTTTTTTCCTAACTTTTGTTTCCCTTTCATTTAAAGTGGATCCATTAATAGTAATATATATGGATCTGGGTATTACCTGTTGTGATGTGTCTTTACCACTGATATGTTTCTTGGCTTTAAATGATTTTTTTTTTCTTCTTCCACATGAATGTGTTGTAGGGAACAATGTGTGCTTGTTTTGCCCTTACAATTGTACATGTGTTACATACAGAACACTATTTACATCTTGATATACTTTAAAATTTTTGCTTTTAGTATCTTTTAGTGCTAGTACCGTTGTGTAGCATTCTCACTTCTGTATTTGTTTTACTGCTTCTTTGTGACCTCAATATTTAAGAACAGAAATAAGTGCACATAACTTCCAATAGATTAATTAGTTCCGTATTCATTTTCTTAACATGGAGAGAAGAGCATGGTGTGTTTCTTTCCTTACAGATGCCCAACACACCAGTCAGCTTCTACGTAAGTAATCTTGACACCCAATATGCTTCCCATCATAAACTTGTCATGATGTCTTACAGACATATTTTACTATCTACATATTTTTATTTTTTTCTTTCCTTAGTAGCCATGATGACTTCCTTAAGAGCCATGAGGTAGACAGTCATGAGGACTTTGTGCAGGGTAGAACAGACATATGGCTGTTTTCATTATTGTGCATTTTATAAAATATGCTCAAGCACAGAAGTTAATGATTTTCTTTCAAGTGATTGTCCGTACATGTAACACTTAAATTGTGCAGTCATCCCATGTACAAGAGCAGATATTGCCAGCGGCATCTTTTATAGCTCTGCATCACTCGTCCGTGTCCTCCTGCTCTGCAGCAGTGATACCCAAAGGACAATGTTGTCCAAACACCACTCCATTTTTCTACTACTTTTCTCTTTCAAAACAAAAAATCACAGGCCGTTTCTCACAAACTGTTGGTTTCCTTTCACAGTTAATTTTAGTGCACTAATTCAATTATACTTATCCTTTGTCTGTTGGAAATAATTTTTCATCAATATTCTCTTTCTGCTAGAAATATATTTTTTGTTCTTTCTGCAACTGATGATCCGCAAGTGCACACATGTTCTGGATGTATGCGTCTTCTCTTTTTTTATTATGGTACTCTCAAGAGAACGTGTTCAACCCCTTCTGCTGTCCCTCATGTTTGTAAAGCTGTGGCTAGCTTTATCACACTTCCCTCTCAACCCCTAGTGGAATTAAATTCTTCTACTGCAATTTTTCTTCTTTTATCTCTTTAAGTTATTTTTCTGCATTTATGCAACTTGTCAGGCTTGAATTCTAATCCACGTCTTATTTGGCAGACATAATTTTTCAGTTGTTGACATATGTTGTCCTAATGAATTGGTCATCATGCATCTCAGTCTCTGATCTCACCAATGATATGGAAACATTGTTTGAGGATCTCCTACTTGGCAGTTCTCTTCAGCTCTCAGACTTCTTTCATTCAGAAACTCCCAGTAACTATATATGCTGTTGCTATACTTCCAAATAAACCCTTTTTGGCTCACTTTGTGAGAGACAGGGACTTGATAGGCAGCTGTATGCAACACTGATACTAGCATTAGGACTTGTAGTTACCATTCTGTCAATTCCACTGTTTGCTCATGTCCAGCAATATATAAAGTACCAGCATCTCTGCTACTTTGTTTTCAGAATCTCTAATATTGGGTCTGTGTTTATTTGTGGTTCATGAACATCTTAGAACAAAGCTATAAACTACCCTAGACATATTTCCCTCTTTAGGAATTTACAAAGTCTTCTTTTATTCCACTCTTCAAGACAGCATGTTTTTTTTCTTTTATTGCCATATTCTTCAGCAAATGATAATGAATACAGAGAAAGAAACAATTCACAGTGGGCATCTCCTGCTTTGGATGAGTTGCACAAGGACCCCAAATGCTCTTTTTGAGCTCTATTCTATGATAACTACCGTTCAGATTATGTACCACCGTGTTCTGTCTTTCAACATTTACTCAATATATACATGCTTGAAAACCTACTAAGTCAAAATATTTTCTAATCAGTGTAAGAGAGATTTCTCCGTTTGTGAGCAACATTTTTTCATGCTTTTCTTGTTCAGAGACTTCTAGAAGTAGTTTATCAACATGTGGAACCAAATGAAGGAAATTCACCATGTCCACTTGAGCTTTAACGTCACTATGATTATTTGCTTCTGAAATCAAATGAGACTGTAATACCATCTTTTGGTACTACAGCATTGTATGTTCACTTAAAGCTTCAGGACCTTCTTAAAAAGGCCTGCAGGTTTTTACAAATATTTTTCAAAGAAGAGAACAGTAAAGATTCATTAACAAATTGATTTGTATTCATCAGTTGCAAAATTCTGAAGTTCAGCCTTCTGATTTTGTCATAGCATCTTTCCTTCTGCGTTTGGCAGTGCGGTCGTGCAATCAGCACTGCAGTACTGTGTTCTGCATTTCTCATCTATGAAAGCACAAAAGGCAAAATGTGCATGATTACACGTATTATGGGTTTATATGAGAATGGTCTTGCCCTAACTAGGTGATTGGCTAGTCCTAGAAATGTTTTTAACAGTCAAAAGAAGCAGTTCATTGCTTTCGCAAACTGTTAACTTATCTTTCCCAAGAGTTAACTGGAGAAATCCATCTTAATTTCAATTCAAAGAGTGAAATTAAGCAATAAAAACTTCTGTGAATCTAGTTCAAGACACGATTATGAAGAAGTTTGCCAGGATACCTCAGACTTCATTGAACCTAAATGCCTTGGTGAAAACTTCCATCCTATTTCATGCATTTTCACAAAGCTTCATGTCAGATTACACATTACATGAATGCAGGAAAGATTAAATTGATACATTCTTTTAATATGCATCACTTGAACATCCTACCACTTCCTTCCTGAAGTGAAAGAAAAAGCCCAGAAATGTGTGTCAGTCACACCTCCTTTTCCTTTCAGGCCTTAAGACGGACATGTATTGGAATGGGTTTTGCTTACAAGTCAGCTACAGGATCATAGTAATTTGTAGCAAAAATGTGTATTGGAGCTGAACTCTTGGCAATCCCACAGTGTCGACTGGGATTTTCATTTTCATTGTGGTGTTACCAATGAGCATAAAGGCAGAGCTATCTCCCCTGTCCTGCTTTAATTCCCTCTCTGCCATGGCCTCTCACACTTACGGAACTTGGGAGCAGAGCTAAGGGAGAGTCACTGAGATGTAGGGTAGGTAATACATCTTGAAGAATCCAGGTAGTCTACAGGTAAGAAACACTTTTTTTCTTTCTTTGTAGTCACATGTATAAGCTTCATGAAATGAGATTGCTATGATCTATCATTCTGCAATCCTATTAAAATAAACTTGCCCTCTTTGTCACACTCTATTGTATATATGAAGCAACACAAGTTGTACTCTAAGCCTCTACTTCAGAGGATCAATCCATTTCACCATTGGGGTTACCTACTTTAGCAGCATATGAAAAATCATGAGATGACAGTTATCTTTTTCCTGCAGTTATAACCTTTATTATCACAACCTCATCATCTGGATAGGGCGTATTTGTATCCTGTTCATGTTCTGATCTCTGTTCCATTCTAAAACTGTTATTTTGTTCCTGTTTGGTAGGGTGGGGTGTTTTTTTGTTTGTTTTGTTTTGTTTTTGAGTTTGCCAGAACAATTTGTAGAATTAAAAATCAAAATCTTCTATTTCCATAGAAAACTCCCAATATAACTTGCTAGGTAATGGTAATTACGATTAGCCCAGTTCTTTCTCCAAATTTTAATGCTTGTAACAATAAGGATAAAATATTTAATGTAATTAAAAAGAGGAAAGCAGCAGCACAGGTTGAAAGTTAACATGAGCCTATCATGTTTTAGAGTTTAGAGCCAAACAGTTGGGAAAACATTGCTGGTACATTAAAAGGCAAATGCTAGTTTGCTTTTGTTTACTTTTTCTCTATTTGGTTTGAAACAGCAGCTTGTATTAAAAATAAAAAATATCAAATACTGATTATTTAATCATGGAAAAAAAAAAGAGTTGAAAACAAAATAATTATTTAAAAGTCTCCTGAAATTATTCTGCACTTTGGAGTCCTTCTGGTGTCTGGCTAAGCAGCAATCTTCTGCTCCACCCAGACATGGATGTCATTTTGTAAGGTGGGTAGACCCATTGTGGCACCAAACATAAGCTGTCAGAGCTCTTTTGTTTATCTGAGGCAGAAGGTGAACTTTTGTAACTAAACTTACCTTACTGGATGGGTAATTCATATTAAACTGAAGTTTAAAATGATTACTTGTAGGCATTTTTTTCTAAGTTAACACTGTTGTCTTTTTTTTTTTTTTTTTTAACTTGCAAATCTTGAACCTATATGTAAAAATTCACATATTTTTGGAAAAGTTATTATATGTGACTGCAGATTTTTCGGGTGCAGGTAGTGTGGTACTGTCTTGAACAGTTTTGGTACCGTCAATTACTCTTCCCCCTGTCCCTAAAGGATTTATCTGTCTGAACAGAGCACTCTACTGTGTCAAATTATCCTCTTAAATGTTTGCCTGTAATGAAGAAAAGTGGGCACACAGTACACGTTATAATGTTTGTTTTCTGCAATGTTATTTTAAAAGTTTCCATTTTACATGCAGCTGTTCAAATGAACCATTCCCACTTCAGTTGTTTGAAATGGAGAGATGCACTTTCACACTTCCTTGTCTGTCCATGAATAATACATCAAGAAGTACAGCTGATATTTCTCATGGAATGCAGATTGGCAAGTAAATAGTTTTCATGTCTGGCACAGTTAGTATTCTGTGCTGAGTGTTTTGTAAACTTTTTTGAATCTTCAGTTAGGCTAATCATAACCATGAAGCAGTTTTGGAAGACTTTATCAGTGTTTCAGAAGGATTCAAAAAATATGAAAACATGCTCTGCAACTCTGATTTTTTGAAATGAAAGTCTCTCCATTTGTTTCTTTAGAAATCAGCAGTTACTTGCCCTGTGATCCACTTTGGATCACACCAACAGCGGAAAGCTTGTCCATCTGCAAAGTGTAACAAATTATTCTGCCTTTGCTAGTGGTTGAATACTAGCCTTCCTCTACATAAGGGCAGGGGTGCAAGGGGTCTTGCACTAGTCTGATACAAAGCATTGCATCTCAGCTGAAAGGCTGTCTTCAAAAGTGATAGTCATGAGACCGCCAGAAATGATGTTCATATGACAGTATCCCTGGTATCCAAAGTTCTAGGAAGCAGCAATTAAGATATAAGGCTCATTCTTTAAACTCCAATGACTATTTTTAGTGTTACGAAGGTTGCAAAGTCAATTTCTTCCAAGCTAGTTGTC
Organism: Cygnus atratus; assembly: GCF_013377495.2. Taxonomy (NCBI): domain Eukaryota; kingdom Metazoa; phylum Chordata; class Aves; order Anseriformes; family Anatidae; genus Cygnus; species Cygnus atratus. The sequence continues at coordinate 65,050,215 of NC_066362.1, forward strand.
TTTTTTCCTTATTCTTTATATGGTGTGAAACACAGAGAGAGTGGAAAATTTCTGTAAGGACAGAAAACCAAGGGGTAAATCTGGCAAAAAGTGAAATGCAAAAACCGAAGAGAAAAATACTTCATTCCTCCTCTGTTGCTGAGATGGCTAAAAGACCTTTGTGTTAACTTAAACATGCATTAATATCTGATCTGAACCATATGATCTAAACGATCTGCAAGATGAGAAATGCAGAAATCTTCTGTCAAGCAGCTCCTTTCTGATGGATTTGTTAAGCAGCCACGCTCCAAGACATTCACATATATCTGTCAGGACAGTCTGCTCTGCAATCTTTTGTCCAAGCCACTACAGCAGAGGCAGGAGATAGACATTTATTTTCTTAGCAATGTTAAGATAAGGAGGGTCTCCTGAACAAATAAGAATGCCATTTATTTTGTACATCATTTTTCTAAGTTATTTTGCGTGTATAAACCAATTGAACGGTAAATTTTCTGAGGAGAGTTATGGTTTTCTTCAGTGGTCTTCGTACATGGGTTGGACTTCCGAACCTGCAACTGTGAAGATGCTCTTAATTGAAGGATGTATTTTAAGACAGTCTTAATACTTGGGTGTCTGAGGTTCCCAATGTGAGCTTCCCAGATGAACCTTTCATATTTCCTAGAGAATTATTAATGAAAAACTTCCTTAAAGACTTACGTGAACAATGGAAAACTCCGTTGGGTTAATGTTTGCTTTTCTCCCACTGAATCTGGAAATGGCAAATTGCAAGACTGCAGTGCTATGTTTCCCTTTGTACCATGCCTGCTGGTGAATGTGTGAGCAAATGGGCAATTCTGCGTGCCTGCTACCTTCCCACCAATTCTGGCTACTCTCCTTCTTTGGAACTCCATACTAATCTTTATTTACAAACAAACCTTGCTTAGCTACGCTGCGTGATCTGACAAGACTGGTATGTCTGATGCAGAGGGCAAACACTCTTGCGTTGAGGACCTGCTTTGCTAGCTTTTTTCCTTCTTTTTACTGTGATCTTCCTCCTATTCTTGCATTCCTTCATCTTTCTTTCCCTTGTGTGAAGATAAGTTGCCTGCAGTTGGGCCTTGGTAGGGAGAAGCACGTTTTGCTTGGCATAAAACTTGGTTGATTAAAAGGCTGTCATTCCAAACAAGTCTTCTTCACCTAGTCTCCCGTCATTTTCCAGGACAATCTACGTAAAAAGGATGATCGGATTGAAGAATTGGAAGAGGCACTCAGAGAAAGTGTTCAGATAACTGCAGAGCGGGAAATGGTGCTAGCACAAGAGGAGTCAGCCAGGATCAATGCTGAGAAACAGGTCTGCAATCTCATAAAGTCAACGGTAGTTCTCTTAGGAAACTAACCAGACAGTAAAGTACTGTTTCCCCTGCTTTACTGTGAAACACAGATGGTTTTCTTTGACGATCAGCTATCTCTGTTCAAATACAGGGTAACTGAACCCATAAAGTTTGCAAAGCATTCATGATGATTTGTTTTTCATAGGTAATATTTTCTTGAAAATAGAAATATAAGGTACCCTGTGCTTTAAGATATTATTTTCTGTAATAATTCTTCTGACCAGTCTTGCCCATCATGTCTATCTTCCTATGTGTAAAGGTGTTTACACTCACTGTGTTGTTCAGTGAGCATATTTGAAGAAGCTTATTTTTATTAGCATGGTCATATGTATGGACTTCAGCCTCATATCATTTACAGTTGCACAGCTAGAGACAGAGAGACAATTCTCTTGATTTAAGGAAAGAATACACAGAGAAAATACACACTTGTGTGTTGAAGCCACAGGTGTAAATTTCTATGCATCAATTTATTCTGTACCACTGCTTAGATAAAGTGTCATGTATGTGTCAGATTTTTAACCTCCATAAGTAGTCATTAAGAAACCACACCATATGTAGTAAATAAAATTTCTGTGAGATTTTGATAAAGCTTTTGAGTAGAATAAGCTGAACCTGACATTCTTACTGTGTGTTTTGTGAACCTCTTCAGTGTTTTTCCACAGTTACACTGTTCCTCACTTGACCATAATTAGCAAACAAGGAGCATTGGGTCAGTTACATTGCAATGACTTTTTCTGTTTGTTATTTAAATTGAAAAGATCTGACTAACTGCACTTTAAAACCATTTAAAATTTTTTTTCAACATGTATTCTTATATCACATGCTTTCCAAATATATTTGTATTTTAGTTAATAGTCCAAGTTTTCATGAAGGAAGCAACTCTTTCACTTCAGGCTAGAGTTAAGCTCAACTGTTTGCTGGTAGAATTATTGAGGATAATTCTGGTTTCTACATCCTAAGATTCTGGATAACCTTATGGAGTTCACTTTGAAGAGTGCCATCTTTCTAAACTTTTTTTTTTTTTTAATTGTTATAGAAATGTTACCTTGGTAGTGAATAGGACATCAAAGAATAGATCTCCTTGTAAGAAAAATATGTATCTCACTACGTTGAGATGCAAATTAACCATCTCTGTGCTGAGATGCAAATTAACCAAAATAGCATGCAATTTGTTACCTAGGATGTCATAATGTTTTAATTTCTTTGTTAGAGGACATTGATAATTGTATTCTTTGGGCACACAGAAGCCACGTAGAGTTCAACCTTTTGTGATGGCTATGCTATAGACACAAAACAAGATGCATAAGGTTTAGTGAGTTTATGAGAGAGAGTTTTGAAGAAGATTGTAGGCTGATTTTGTAGGTATTAGAAGTATCTGAAGTTAGGGAAATAATTACAAAGGTAAATGTAACTTGTAAATTTACAAAAATATAATTATGATGTTGGCTTGTATTAGTGGCTGATTACAGGTCATCTCAGTATTTAAAGTGAAGGGTGGGTGAAGTACAGTTTGTAGATGATGAGTAACTTATATTTGATTCCCTAGCAAAGAAGCATGCTACTAAGATTAATGCAAATAAAAGCTACAGACAAGTTTACTGCACAAATTGTCCCAATCTGCACAAGATTTTTTGCAGATTCAGACACAAAAGAAACCCAGCCAAAGAATTATAGCAATATAGTGCAATTGGAAAACAGATATTAGAGATATTCCATAAAAGAAATTCTGCAAGTTTTTCAAAATAACCTTTGTACAAGGATGTTTGAGTCAAAGATATCGAGATTAACAAAAATGTGAAATCTGTTCTGTCCTAGATGAAAAGAAATGAAGTAATGAGGAACGTTTCAGTCACGGGATGGAAAGGAGGGACTCATTTTTAGCCTGTTAGCATGAGCTCCTTGTGGATGTCTGTCCACTGTGAGCTGTTAGCGGCAGGTTTATTGTGGAGAAGAGATAAGTCTGGGTTAGTAAAACAGGAAACTGTTATAGAAGTGAAATTTTATTTATACTTGAGACATCCTAAAACTAAAATATAGAAAGAGAATAGTGCTTAGGGAATATCCACAAATTTCAGTTTTGGCAGCAAGGAAACTTTTCAAAGAATTCACCAGCAAAGCCTGATGAGAGGCAAACAATGAGGTCAGATGGTTAGAGCTTGGAGAAAAGGGGAGACAACTGGCAAATAGATTGAATGGGTCTACAATGTGAAAGATGAGGCAAGGCAGGGAACTGTGCAGCTTGAGGGTCGATAAGCCATGAGGACCACTGAGAGGCTGTGAGGACAGGAGGGGAGCCAAAAGAAGTAAGATTTGTGGGAAAAGATTGGTGGAATATGGTGGGCAATAGCATTGTAAACAGGAAAGGAATTTAGATGTAGTAGTTAGGATGGAAGTGAGGAGGAAGAAGGGTGGCTTGAAAGTAGTGGGATCAGAAGAGGAAAAACTCTAGTCCATACCAGCGCTGATTATGACAGCTGTGTCTTACTCCAGCAGAAGAACTAAACCACCAGCTGTGACACATTGTACTTTATAGAACATGACCAACAAGGCAGCACGAAGGAAAAATAACCAGTGTCCTGTTCCAGTCAGCATCAGGAGAGCTGATGGGCAAAAAAAATGATAGGATTTTGTTTTGGTCTTGATTAGTCAAGTAATAGATTGATGGCAAGTGGCTACTTTTCACCTCAAAAGTGAGGAAGGAACTTCCCTTCAAATATTTTTCATTTCTTCGATAACTTAAGAGAATGCTTTCTTTGTTTTATGTTCTGGTGAGGTTTTCTTTTTTTTTTTTTTTGTAGAATTGTGAAAAACTCTTAGCTTTACAGTTTTACAAAGGCAAGGCTTTGTTTTGTGTAGGATATTAATCTTTTGACCTCTACAAGTGATAATAATGGGTTAGAAACATTCTTAGACCAAATATGAATGGTGTGTGTTTGAAATTTTAATATCGTCCAAAATGATTATAATTTGCTTTTAAATGCATGCTTTTTCTTTCCTCTCTTCTGTTTATCTTGTTTTCTATCATTCTGCCACTTCACTGCCTGTCTGAAGCTGTTTAATGAATCAGTGCATGGGGTCAACCATTTTGGCTTTAAGTGGTTCAAGGTATGAGGACATCTCTTCTGTGTGTACCTCTACCCCAATATTTAATGTTGTTCTTGTAGTCCTGTGTTGTGTAATCCTACCCTCCATCATCTTATGATATGTGGTTTCCTGCTATTTTACAGGCTTCAGATTTGAAATACACCGCATGTGAAGCTACTCAGGATTTCATGGTCCTTAGATACCCATTTCAGACTAAAACCTTGCTCTTTTTAATCCAGTGTTTGAGAATATCCTGGCCATGTGTGTGAAGGGTTAGGGTTAAGTGTGTTAACACACGGTTCATATTTGGCCAGATTTCTCCAGCTGACAAAAGCTTCGCAGATATGAAGGTTTGAAAGTTCTTCAACAACTTCTTTATTTCCAGTATATTCAGCTGGTTTTGTTGCTTCACGTGTTGAATCCTGTATGTAAATATTACTGTAAATTACTTATAGCTGTAGGCTCTGCCTGATCCCATTAGTTCAACCTATTAGACTGAAGTCTGAAAGTATATGGGTATATGGACACCTCTTTTTTATTTTTTTTAAATAGTTTCCATAAGATTGCAGTAGGAGGCAGGAATTTATCGTATTTATCATGTTAATGATAATCAGCACCATTCCCAGAACAATGCTTGGAGTGTGTTTCTTCATGAAAAAATAAGGCTTTTTTGTGCAATAAAGTGAAACAGAAGTTCAGATTTTATAATTCAGTGACAATAATAGGTAGTGTCAGGTCCTTGGCTCAAGGAACACAATATTACAATTACTTGCATTTTGATCCATAATTGAATCTGGAGGGCATAGTTCACAAATACAGGAAATTAGCAATTGTACTAATCTGAGATGCTTGCGCCCTCCCTCTCTTTGCTCACTTTTATCCCCATGCTTCAGTGACCATCCCTTCAGTTTTACCAGCCTGAGTCTTGCTGGGGCCATGTTGTGAAATGGAGGAATGACCTAATTCATTAGTAATTATCTTATATTTTTGAATGAGTTTTTTCACACGGACCGATTTGCTAATCTCATTCATGGATCCCCACACAGAACAGAAGCACACCTGTGGAGGCATTGAATTGTGGGAGCAGGACACAGAAATGGAGCCAGGAATTACTTAGTATTATTTTTACCAAAATTGTATTACTGTTATTGCCAAAAATGTTTTTACCAAAAGCTGTTATTGTGGCCTTTACAGTAGGCTGATACTTCTAAGAGTGTGATGGTGTACTGCCTGACCATCACATTTTATCCTCTATCCTATTTTATTTCCTTCAAATTTGAAAAGCAATAGTTTCAGAGTTTTCAGTAGTATCTCTGCTGATAATAGTGTAACTCTGTTCTCTCATGAATATCAAATCCTGCTTAAGTGCTATCTCACTCTATACAGTGTCAGCTAAGATCCAACTCCGTACCCTAAAAGGTTATGGCAAATAAACACATGAAAGACTAGCCATTGCTTGTTCTTTGCTTTCTTCCTTAAGTAGTTACTTAAATTGAAATTGCTGAGTTAGCAGTCTGATTTTGACACCTTTCATCAACATTTTTTGAAGTTACAGTTCTCAGTGGGAAATTTTAACTTAGGTTAAGTATATAAACTTACAGCTATAAATAGCTTTATCTATGGTCATACACTGTCTATTTTTATCCTGCACATGGCAGGTTTCTCTGCCTAGCCTTTTGAGAAGAAATAAAATACTGAATATTGTAATAGTAATGTATTGTTTAAATGTACTTTCTTATGCTAATTTGTTCCTCCCAATGTCTTTATAAGCTATTTCAGCAGGTTTTAATCTTCAGTCATGCACATATGATGTGTAAAATATGTTGATAACAAGACTCTTGAAATTCTCTATCATATGTGCCCACTTCCGGATTTGCATCTGTTTCTTAGGAAAAATAAATATGGAATTGGTTAATAAGTCAGTCAGCTAGAACTTCCTTCACAGTTCTTTCCTTTTTCCCCACCTCCTGTTCATCAAGATTTCCCTATTGTAAGTACAGGGTGTGCAGAGGTTTGAATATACAGTTCAGCCTCCAAGAGCCTTTTCTGTTGTATCCGTAAGTTTCTATACAAAAAGTCTACCCAAGTTTTGGATGATACCTCTCATTTGCACTTGCCATCAGACCACCATTCTGATCCTGTTTAAACTTCCTAACATATACTGCTTTAACTGTTTTTCTTGGAAGAATAGAAAATACATTTACAACATAATTATTATGTATTGGACCCTAACATTCAGCACTGACTATAATCAAGTATCTTCTAAAAATGCAGAATAAATTTAAACATATCTCCTTTTTGCTGTGCTATTCTGTTACTGGAATAGATCTAAAATATTTTCTAAAATATGTTTAATGTTGGAGTTATTTCACAGCCCAAATTCTCACATATTAGTAGAGACTCCTGTAGGGCCCTGTAAGTGGGAAATATAAAGTGGAATTTCTCACGAGCTACTTACCTACAGCTGTTTTCTGAGCACAGTAGAAATGTCAGTATCTTGTCTCCTCTATAACAGATGCTGGATAGTTTGCTTTTAACTAATGTTTTTGGCTGTTCTTCTCTATCTCTTATTGAGAAGTTTGATAAATCAAGTGATTGAAGATCAAGGCAATTATCCAAGCTGCTGGAGCCTGATTGCTTCCCATTGATTTCTCTAAGCAGTCTACACTCTATTTGGCTGAACTCTTGAATATTTTCTGCAAAACTCCTTTCTATAACAGTCTGCCAAACTCAGTCTGGTTTGTGAGAGTATGTATATACATACACGTACAAAGTCATATGTGTATTTAATTCATATTAAGTTAAAATCTGTACTAAAAAGTTGGGTTTGAATTTCCTCTACTGATAGAAATGGTTTTTAGAACATTTTAACAAAATGGTTAGCCTGAAGTCTTGCCGTTGTTTTTCAAGATCTAGAATGTTTTCATTCTTTTGTCTGATTCTTTTTTCTTTGGTTAGAGAAAGTATTTTGGATATGTAAGGTGCACTGTGTCCATGGTAATGAAGCTGGTGGCAGTCATTTTAGAAGTGACGCTTCTCCCTAAACTTACTTCTTCCTCCCAGAGTAATTCAATGGATTGTGTAGCCTCTCCCTTTAAAAGTATCCAGATTGGTATCAAGTCACACTGCATACACGGGAAGGGTGATTCAGTATGTCAGGGAAATTATGTAATTCCTTCTGATTTCAGTAATGTACTTTTTAGGAGGTGTAACAGAGTACAGTTTTTATTCTTGTCATAGGTGTGTTCAGCTATACCTATTTGGGGGGCTTTAGGGATTTTTTTCTTCAGTGAAGAAGAATTAACAGAAAATAATAACAAATAGAAAATCATAACCAAAGATGACTTTGGGACAGAAATCTTTTTCTAACATTGTAGTGGAAAAAAAAAAAACCAAATTTTTAATTTTGTTAAACTTGTTGCCCAGTTGCAAAGTGAGCAAAATTTGATGACTTTTAAGAGAATTGGGGATACTGAAATTATAGCTAGCTTCTGTTCAAAATATACATTGAGCATTTCTCCATATAAACCAGCTTTTAATTTTAATGAAATGAGAAATATTGATGGAAACTGTTTCATGGAAATTTGATGCAAAGAGGTATCTTAACAATGGTTTTGACTGGATTTTTATTCCTTTTTAATTTTTAATAGACAAGTATTGATCTCAAATTATCTCCTTTAATATAGCCAAGCATTCTAGAGAAAACTCCATCTTGCAACCTCTCTACCTGATATGGTATTTCCTCAAGTGCCTAATTCTACATAGTATTTTATTTGCTCTGGCTCAAGAAAAAAAATCAAAGTCTTGAGTTGCCTTTAAGTCTGCTTCGAAAGAGAAAGTCGTGCAGATTTTTACAGTAAAGCTCACTTGGAATTGTAAGGACTGGAGCAAATACTTGCTTTAATATTTGCTTAAAGCTAGTCCTGTAACTTTTCCAGTTGGAATTTATTTTCCATTTTCGAGTTGTGATCTTACACTTGCATCTAAGGTTGCAATTTAATACAATAATATGTAGATTAAAGCATTAGAAAAAAATCATAAGACTTGTATATTAAATTTATAAATTAGAAAAACACTTTTTTGTGACAAGTGATTTTTCACCAAAATACCTTAAATGCAAGAAAAGAAATGGTATTCATTTTTAGACCATTCTCCTATACAGAAAAACACAAAAGAATGACAGAGAGAGATTTGAGGTTAATTTAATTGAGGATTCTTTCTGAAACATTTCCTATTGACGCAAAAGCTTCCAGACATTGCTGTACTGCTGTTTATCATCAGATTCCTTCAAAGCCTTCAATGAATTTCAGCCTTAGTTCAGCTGGCTCAGAACAGTGGGATTACTTTTTAGTTGCTGTGACTAGATTCTGATCTTTGTTTTCTATTAACTACAATGCTAAAGATTTGCTTCCTCAAGTTAGCAGAGGTGGAAACTTTCCTGAGCTTGCCAATGAGACTGTACTTCTTCAGTTAAACTTTAGCCATATGTTCAACCTTCATGTAAATGCATGTGCTTTCACATAATAACTGTTCATGATCCTTAACATCTTCTGGGAAGAGTGTTGAAGTTGAATGGTGAATTAGCATACCATTTTTCACTACATGTAGTGAGTTAATATATCATCCCAGAATTTTTCTCTTTGGAGAGTCAATCTGTAACTATATAAATTGACAATCTGTGCTGTGTAGCACAGCATTAAATATTTACTTGGAATATTATTAGGGTATGTCTAAATTTCAGTCTGCCATGGTGACATACCCCAGTTAACATGGAACTATCTAAAATGCAACGAAATGAAAGTCAGTGTGGTTTGCAGACTGCTTGTGAGCTTAGATCCTTTGGTAATAAGTCTGAGCTGAAAGGCTTCCTTTGGCCCAATTACTACTACTACTGTAGCAGCAATCACAGATGTACCCTAAGAAAGGTCAAGTTATTTTGAAGATGTCTTTGTTTAGAGCTGTGCTTGCAGTATCATGAATTAGCCACTTTTCTGAAGAGGTTGTTTGGATTAACAAATTGTGCTAAATTTGTATGTGCAAAATTCTGCAGAAAGTGCTAAGTGTGCTAAATTCTACTTTGTCTACCGCTGTAGTGATTTTTAAATTGTAGTAATGTAGTAATTTTTAAATCCAATTTTTAAATCCAATTTTTGGCAAGATTGTTTGTTGTCTTTCAAAGTAGTGATTGCTGCTCTGTTCTCAAGGGACTGGAGAACTTCATTGCTAGTCACAAAGATAAACACAAGACAGTTTACTATGACTGTAGATCCACATAAAATAAAATTGGTCAGCTTCCTTTGGTATGGTTGCAAGGGTTAAAAAGCATAGTGAATATACTTCATCAGATAAAGGTTCTAGCTCAGGAAAATGTAAAAATACAATTTTAACCTATTATAGTCTTCAGATGATGGAGACTGCAACAGGCTTCTGTCCTTAACACAAATGTGAATTCAGTCTTTCACTTTTTTTTCCTGGTGTGACTCATTTTTTGTGTGTGTATTAAGCAGAGAGGATTATTGCTTCCTTCTCAAGAGCTCTTGTCCCAGCAGCCGGCCATTGCTTATTTATATGGCTTACAGCCCTCATTTAGGAGATACAACTGTCAAAGCTACCTCCAAACATCCTAACAGGACACAGCTGTGACTTCTTCAGTCCTAATGTCTAAGCTCAGGAGACATTTCTCTTTTCCAAACATCTGTGAGCTTTGATTCCTTCTCTTTCATACCAAGAGCACAAGGCTCTCAGAATATGAGCAAAAATCACTCCTGATGGTACTCAAGTAACATATTCCTTGACAAAGACTCCTGTGTTTCTGTTTCTGTGCGTACTACAGGAGTGACTCTGTAATGTCAGATATCTTCTGGTCAGTCTGACTATTAGTCTTCATTGCCTAGAGTCATCAGCGACTCAAAGACTTAAGAAGGCTACACATTAATGTAAAGAAACATGCAGTTCATCTCTAAAAATCTTGTATATATAGTTTATCCCTAAAATTATTGCTATATATTACAGATAATCAGAAACCTTGCCTTGTCTCAGAACTGATAATCCACCAGCCAGTTTCTCAGTTTTGACACCAACTCCCCTCTTTATTGTGAAAAAACAAAACAAAACAAAAAAAAATGTTCTTCTAAGTACATGCAGTCTGCCACAGCCCTGTAATACTAGACACGGTTGACTTTGGCAAAAGGGGTGCTGCAAATCTGGCATCCTCTGGGATGGAGGAAAATGTGATATACAGAAACACTGTAACTGTTGCACAACATTCTGCTATGTTTATTTCCCAGTTTCTTTAGGCAGGATCTCAGCTAAGGAATTCCAACATTCAAAAAAATTTTTTTCACTTGTCTGTGTAGTATCTCATGGTAGTGTTTGTTAACAATGACCATGCAGAACAAGTGGAGCATGTACAGTGTAGGGAAGAACATTCTCTTTACATGATGAACATCTGTTCACCTTAGGATATCCTTACAGTACTCACAGTTACAGAATAAAAGCGGAGGTAAAGCATCTTAACCTCACATATGTGCTTCGAAAGGATTAGTGACAATGTGACAGCATTGGCATAACAGAGAAGGTAGTAGCTGTGCCCCCTTTCTCTGTACACCTTCCAGAATATGCATGTTCTTGCAGTGGTAGTGAGTAAGAGGGGCTTGATGCAGAGCCAGAGCTGTGCACGTGGTAGGGGCAGAGCCATTCTGCTCTGTACCATTCTGCTCTGCTGCCAGTGTGGCAGAGCTTTCAACAGGTCTTTCAGTTGATGGCTGTCGTTAATATACAAACCAGAAATAACATTCTAATTTTACTGAAAACTAAGATTTCTCCTTTTACTGCTTACTTATTTCTCTCATTCTCCTCTTGATATTTTAGCTCTCAAAAAGCTATACCCATCAGCTGTCCCAATAGCTATAAGAATTTGGAAGTTGTTCCCTCAATTCAGAATAGCCAAGAATTTAGTTAAGTGTCTTGGTTATGGTCTTTAGGAGTACCTAAAGCCACCCTACTGCTTTAACAAAAATGGGGCTGTGATGAAACCATAATTCATTTCCTTCTTATTTTGTGTAAAGGTTTATTAGCTCGTGATTTAAGCAAACCATCTGGTCCTGCTGGCAATCCAGGTTATGTCAGACTCAATGCATTCTCCCTGTAATATGTTACTTGAGGCAGTTAAATTACATACTTAAGTCCCAAGTCTGGCCTGTGCTTTTTCCATGTCTTAACATCTGTTCTGGGAAAATTTTCTGGTATCCAAACAAGTTTACATGGAGCCAGAACTCTTGTCTTTGTCTTTCTTTGCGTGTCTGTTTCTTTCTTTTCTCTCTGTCCTGCAGTCTAATCAGTTCAGCTCAGTAAAAGATAATGCAGAAATTTGCAGTCCCTTTATCATTTCATTAATGTACACAGTGAAATGAAAAATAGCTTAAAAACTCAGGATCTGAAAAAAAGTTGGAGAGAGTCCTCTAAGACACTGAGTGGAACTTCATGAGAAATGTTAATTATTTTTTTCAGGACTTGTAGTATTCTTACTACTGACTTGTAATTTCAAGACCTTTTGTTTTGGTGGCCTAATTCATTTTGGACAGAAGTACAGATTTCTAGTACATTTTGTCTTGTAATACTAATCCATTGTTTATCCAAGAAAGGCCTATGTTCAGAAAGCCAATAATTTTAAATATGTAAGTTAGCTTCCTGAGGTGGTTTTGAAAACAAGATCTCTAGTGATTGATTTATAAAATGCTCACTGAAAATAAATTGTTCCTACTGGTACTTTTATCTTTGTTTTCTAAAATCCCATCTTTTTGTGTTCTGCATGGAACTTTTGAGATACATTAATAAACATAAACAGCTATTCCATAATCCACAGTGCCTGTATTTATACTGGAAGAAATACAATTTTTTTCCTTAAGTCAGAAAAATGAAAATGTATCTTTTTTTTTTTTTTTTCAGTAGTTAGACATTAAACTGTAAGTTTCCCATGTATCACTGCATCTGAGGTACCATATCTCCAGTTTAGGAGTATGCATGGTTCTTAGTCTAATAGTCAAGTCCCTTTTGTCATGCCCTTTGAGACCTTTCATTAAAAAAGTCTTCTTCACTTGATCATAAAAGTATTCAAATACTTGATCAGAAGGAAAAGAAAAAGAATAAGGAAAGAAATATAACAAGAGTAACAGCTTGGACCATCTGCATGATTGAAACCCCATTTACATTTGAACTATGGATTCTTTCATGTCATTATACTATCATTTGAGCACAGAGAGAAGAGGAGTGAGAGTATGCTCTTTACACATTCTGAAATAGAAACTTTCTAGGCATAGGGCACAAGCTTACCTTGAGTTAAATTGAAAACGTCAACAGCATGTCTCAGAAAACTCTGGTTATTGGCAAACACTTTCTTTGTTATTTAATTAGATGCTCTCAGGGGAAAAAAATCAAGGGTAGATTTAAAGTTTCTTGTATAGGCTAAATTAGACATCTATTGCAAGGAAGTTGCTTCCAGTGACTATTTCTGTATCATTTCTCAGAGGACTGCTTACAGGGACATATAAACAAATCTGCACTAAGATTCATAACTTGCCACATAAAAAGTTTTGTTTTTCTATAAGTTTAATTGAAATGCTGCCATGGAATATCTATAGCTTGATGAATTCAAACAATGAAGTCTTTATTGTAAATACAGACATTACTACTTCAGTGAATTTTGTCCTTAGTAAGTAGCATGACAAATGATGTCTTCTAGACAGAATGGAAGGTAATGACAGTTCAGTGAGCAAAGTTGTTAGTGCCACGTGAAAGCTACTCACAGTTTGTCTATTCCCAATATATGATTAGATCAATTTTATGTTAACGTTCACAAACATAGAATAAAACCTTAGAATGAAAAAATTACCAAATGGAGTGATTAGAAAAAGAATATAATATCCACAGTAGTCAGTACTCCAATTAATATAAGCCTTTGCTGCAGAGTTTGATCTTGCCACCCAGCAGTGACTGCCTTGCCCTAGCTATTGGCCTCCAGCCTCATTGTGTCTTAGTAGCACAGAGCTGTTATGCTACAGATCTGCATCAAGCAAACGGATCCTTTGGTGTTAGTATCACAAATTTGGATGACTGGGAATGGAATGACAGATGGCAGAAATCTTTCAAACTTCATTATGGAAAAGTTGTTGCTTCAAAGATTGTTTTGTCTTGGCAACTGACAGATTGACACAAACCTTTTAGATTGTTGCAGTTGGCTGGGGACTTGTTTATTTGAGGTTGCTTTTTGTTAAAAGCAGAGGATTTTATAGATGCCATGCCTCTTCTCTCCTTGATTTAAAGGAAAATGTTTATGTAGATAATTCTGATCCAGCCATAGGAAGTAGAAGTTGATACCCTAGTACACCTTCACTTGCCCAGCATGTTGCTATTTTTCTCTTTCTAGGTATCAGTTTTCTTCCCAGAAGTACTTTTGCTATTGATTGTTTCTGCAGTTTTTCTTTACTTTCTTTTCTAACTTTTCCCCATTTCTTTCTATGGAGCTTTCTCTTTGTTTATTTAAAAATTGACAGAGGTTCTGGTCATTGTTTTGCACATGAACAAGACAGGAAAACTTGGTTATTTTATGCATGCTAGCCAGTTTTGACTATGCATCACTGAAATTCCCCTTCAGTCTGCTGATTGCTGGATGAAGTATTGGCTGTACATTTTGAATAGTTTTTGATAATCACATTTCTTAAATTTTTCTTAATTTGCTGAGCACAAGAATTTCTATTGTCAGCTGCAGTTTAGCAGAAGTAGATAGGCATTTTGCCTCAAGCAATGTATGTCTATGCTAGATTTTATGAATATTCTAATTCTAAATCACAGTGTTTTGCTTTATCATTGATTGAGGATGATTATATGATTATCAATGCTTGTCCTGAGCCAATAGCTCTGCCTTTTGGAGTATTTGATTTATTAAAGCAAGCAGTGGTATATTCTACACCTTACATCCTCTAGTACCTGTATAGTGAGTGATGCTCCCAACTCATTGTAAAAACATGTAAGTAGAAATTGAGCTTAATATAATTTCAGTAATTCACTTCTAGGTTGAAGCACAAGTTGATTGTTGTCTGGGGATATGCAATACAATGCTGTAATGTCATACTAAATTTATACAAATGTTTGATCATGTGCAATAGTAACATCCGAGTTTCTCACATTTGAAGCACATTATAAAATTATTTATGAGTGATTGGTTGTGATAGATAAAATCTATAAGGATGATGTTGGTGAAAGAAATCTCTGTGCCATCTAACATTACTATAAAATTATTGTTAAAATATCCAGTTTTTTTATACTACATATAGCTATACTTAAGCATTTATTGTGGTTTTACATGTTAAAGTGATGAACTGTAGCTGTGACAAAACCTACTCCTAGTACAGAACAAAATATAACTAGATTCATCTGTAAATGTATCTATTCTAGAACTTACAATTATGATAATTGTGAACCTTTCCCATTTTGTAATAACCTGGAGATAAGAGCATTGTTCTTTACCAGTCTGCTATCAGCAACTCTTTGAAGGTCATTTATGTTGCTAAATTACAAAACGTGGTTATAAGCATTATTCAACAGATATTTTGAGGAAGTATCCTTACTTACATCTGCATGGTAACCCAGTCCTCTCCCTACTTAAGAAACATTCTTAACTTTATTCTTAAATACCTACGTAGCTTCTTTTTAGGGATTACTTACAGAGAATATTTTCAGAATATTATTCATGTGTTCTATTTAATACCTAGCGATTTTCTGAGCTAACTTAATTCATATAGATCATCTATTTATCCTTGTGGTACATTTTCTAAAATAGAAATATTGAAGAGTTGAAGATGTGTAATATGGTATTATAACGGTAACGTTCCAGTCACCAGATCATATTAAGCCACAGAATATAATGCTGCTTCCATCAAGTGTGGGTGTAGTTTACACAGTGCTAGATGATGCTTCTTCTGGTCTACAGTATTATGCAGTGTACATGCATTGGTAACCTCGGACTCTAATTTAGTTTTGACCTTTAGTAAGTTCAAGTTGATCACGTTGTACTATTTTTCTCTCTTCCTGCCTTCCTCAAAAATGTTTTAGGTAGAAGAGCTGATGATGGCCATGGAGAAGGTTAAGCAGGAGCTGGAGTCTATGAAAGCAAAATTGTCCTCTACTCAACAGTCTTTAGCTGAGAAGGAAACCCATTTGACCAACCTACGAGCGGAAAGAAGAAAACATTTGGAGGAAGTCCTGGAGATGAAGTAAGTGTTTCTTACCATTATTTGGAAGCATGTTTTATTGATATTTCTGAATTCTTCTCTGATCCCCAGTGACCTAAAGACAACCATTGTACAAATATGTCTCTGTAGGCAGCTATCTGTATAATCAGTCAAGTCTTCAGAAGTGACTTCTGACTAGGGATTATCTACATTACTTTCATACTTGAGTTGGGGCTCAAAAACACATCTTCCTTCTGAACGTTAGCAGTAGAAAGCTATTATCTGCACAATGGCATCTTCAATGTTCCTAAACAATTGTTGGGACCCAATTATTTTAAGTCTTACGAATGTGCCATCTTGTCTAGAGTGGCCTATGATCTACTTAAAGGGAAGACACAAATCAGTGTAACAAATGATAAAAAGGAAGGAGGGACGAGACAAACATAATGTCAGATAGTTGCAATGCTGAAATGATACTGCAGATGTCTGGTCTGCTAAAGTGTTTTTCAGACTCATGTGGATGATTCATTGGTACTTGAACTGAGACTGAATTTCTCTATCAGACTTCTCTTGTCATCTTTACATAAGGAGACCTGAATGAAACCAAGCTTTGAGATGGGGAAAAGTGAGGAATTAGACTTCTAAGGCTTAAATACTTCCTAATTTCTGACTGCGCATTATAGATGAATAGTTATCGTTAGTTTAGGGAGACATGAATCCATTTAGTGCAATGATGGATAGTGCTGCCAGCAGTTCATTAGAAACACTTTCAGTTGTTTAGCCAGCCCTGAAAGAGAAGGAACATTTTTATTGGCAGGACCAGCAGTGGTTCCTCCACTGTGGTTTTTGTGAGCCATTATTTATTTATTTAGCTTTTCTATACTAACCTCTTTTCTTCTTTCTTTTCTTTTTTTTTCTTTTCTTTTTTCTTTTCTTTTTTCTTTTCATTTTTTCTTTTTTCTTTTCTTTTTCTTTTTTCTTTTCTTTTTTTCTTTATTTTCTTTTTTCCTTTTTTCTTTCCTTTTTCCTTTCATTTTTTCTTTCCTTTTGTTCTTTTCTTTTCCCTTTTCCCTTTTCTTTCCTTTTCTTTTCTTGGATAGAAAAACAGCTGTTACAAAATGGAAAGAGAGGTGGCTTAGATCTTGAAACTCTAACTTAGGAGTGCTCTGCAAAGTGGGCCAAGCTTCTTCTACATCATATTCAACTACTACAGTCTGATCTAGACCTGGCATAGGGACATTGGAAGACTGCAGTACTTAAAAGCCACACTTCTTATTTTTAATAAAAAAGTTTTATTGAGCTATAAATTTGACTGGCTTGAGAGTTGGTGTACTGGGGGATGGGAAGAATAGCTCTTAAGGTGATGTGGGAATCCAAAGCAACTGGAGATATATCCCATATCCAATCACTTGGCAGTACTTTCTTCTGCCAAACTGCTCTGCCAAACCTTCTCATTAAAATATAAACGTATTGTATAGTATATCCTGAAATGTATTTCAAATTGTGTAGCTCTAGCACTTTCAATATAACTACTCGCTTCTTTTAAATGATGACCTCTCTTAGCTAAGTAAGTTATTGCTGGAAAGCTATTGTACTGAAATTTAGTATTGGGAACTGCATAAACTGGTAGATCCATTGTACCTCAGAAGGAAGAAGAACACTGGAGAGAATGGTAATGCTGTCAGCACATGGACGGAAAGATGGAAAAAACATTACATTTGTATAGTTAACTAGCTAAACATGTTTTAGACATAGCTGATCTGTCTTAAAGTTCTATAAAGCTGCCAAACGCATTCAAACTTCAAAAACTCATGCTCACTGAGAGGCTCTGTTGCAAACAAGTCTCTAGTGAGGACTCCCAGTCAATTAAATATCTTATATTTATATACAGGAACCTCAGTATATTCTTTGTTGCCACATTTTCCCAGTCTATGCCTCTTTTGAAAAGTACTCTTCTCAGCTGTTTTCCAGTTTTGCAGAAGTTTCTAATGTTGACAAAATGTTTTCTACTGTCTCAATTAAAAAATAACAGCAACTGAATGATTAGTCAGTTTTGTGAAGCATTTGAGCAGATTTTGATATCCTTAACAGAAAACAATAGTTGCTGTACATCTACTTTTCATGATTACCATAAAGCAATATTGTTGCCCGAGTTTTAGGGCACACTTCAGTGGAAAAGTTTCAGATACTCAAATGCAGCTCTGATTAAATTTGCAATTTGTTAGAGGTGTAAGTTTAACAGCCTGGACCCTACAGTCAACTAATGAGGTAGGGGAGAATGAGAGGAATATACAAGAAAAATAGCTTAGGATATGCTGCTTTAGGAGATTCTGGATGTGGACTGAAAGAAAGTGTTAAAGCAGCAAGATTACTCCAGAAAGCTACCGTGGGGCTGTGATAGGAAGTTGTTAGGTATTATGTTAGTGATAATATATATTTAAAATAACATTTCTTAGAGTACAACTTGTGTTTACTACTGACTCTGTAACTCTGAGAAGATTGTTTCACACTCTTTAGTGACTACTGTGGCATTAGAACAGCAGAAATATGAAGTATTCCAAGGAAGAAATTTATCTCCTTAAAGAAGTACTATGTATTTTGAACACCTCTGCCTTTAAGTCTAATATTTTTATTTTCTTTAAAAAAAAAATCTTTGTTGTAAATAATTATGAAACAGCTAGATAATGGTCTCTCTATTGATATCAACAAACATGATCTACTGTAAAAAAAAAAAAACACGTTAGTGAACTGCTAGGATTTTTGTTTTGTTATGTTTTCTTTAAGGAGTTCTAATGTTTCCATCATTCACAGCAAATCTTTTAAATTAGGCAGGAATAAAGTGCTGTCTACAGAGAAATCTCTGTTCTTTGTCCCATAAAAACCTGCTTAGGCTGAGCTGAGTTATAAACTGTTGAAAATCACCAGTTTTCCTTTCCCTTTTTTTCTCCTGGTGTTGTCAGCAAATTTTGGCAGTGTGTGAAAATAACCGAGCACAAACATTCTAATCTGGGGCCGAGTTCATGCAATTGCCAAAACTGTAGCAGTGGACTCTCTACTTATAGGGAAGGAGAACAGACACTGTGTCCGCATGTAGAGAAGAGACTTTTTTATTTTTATTTTTTTTTGTCTAGGCAGGCCTTTTGTTTTGGTCAGAAGGACCAGAAGATTCTCCCAAGTCATCTGCTTCAAGGTCAATAAATCCCAGCTGGAGCATTTCTCAATCTGTTCTTTTAGACCTAGAAAATTGTCCGACAGCCCTTTCCTGAATTATGCCCTTTCTTGCTAATTGAAGTCTTTGCGAGCTCTGTAATTCAAGTGATGCAGACTTATATAATGTAGTTGGCATGTCAGAGTTGAATCCTTGATCTTGCTGGCACACATCACAAAGTGTATTACTTGTCCAAGAATAATTTACTATTATCTTTTCTTTTTCTTTAAAAATAATCAAGGATATTACAAAGGAATTGTTACAATAGAACATAATTTGTTTCAAAATCAAACTCTCATAAATGCGTTTTAACTACTCATTAATTTATTCGAGTGGTCTTTTGAATATTTACCACGGTAGTATTTAATTACGTGAATGCATCCCATTTTTCCACCAGATAGTGTTTAACTTGGTAGAGAGTGTAGGGGGTGATCAGAAATGAACCAGGGCTGTGTAGCTTAATTAAGCTGTCTATTGCATTCGTTTTTTATTTTATCCATGAGTTGGAAGGCCTGCTGCGAGCTACATGAGGGCTACTATTAAAAACAAGATGCCAACCTAGGCAGTGTTATGTTCATCCTTCTCGCTGCTACAGTTTTCCTGTATGTCATGCAAGTCTCCGTAAAATATTTGGTAGATGGTTGATAAGTCCACACTTTCATTTTTTGGCTGTTAGATAAGAAAAAGAAGTCAGCAAAAGCCACGATTGTTTATCTTCTAAAAAGTTCATCCTCTCAGCAATAAAGCAGTATTGTCTGGAGGTATGAGTAGGAGTTTGAAATTGAAAGTGGTCCAAAAGCAACTGATTAATTGGCACAGAGTTTATTTGCCAGAAAAGTAATTTTTGCTGGTTCAAAATGATGTGTGAAGTAATTCAAACGCAGCAAACAGACTCAACAAACAAAATTTTTTCATGCTATATATATCCATGATGAGCAGAACCTGAAAAAAAAAAAAAGTATCAGTGTCCATCCAATAGCTTGTCAGCGCACTGGAAAATGTGCTTTTGGAAATCAAAGAAATGTTGTCACTGTTGAAATGAGTCATTATAGGGTCTTACTTTATGCCTATGGTCTAATGACAGTTCTCCGGAGGAGAAGAGTGATTCCTAGTTGCAAAGGAAGAAAGGAAGTACGTGTATGTTCTACGTATATAAACGGTTGTCTCTATAGTTTGAAGTGTATTCACATTTGTCGTGTGTGCTACAAATTAGTAATATCTTAACCTTGCATTTGCAAGGTATGGCTTTCTACAGCAAGCTCAAACTCTTCATCATGTTGAACTAGACTGTAAGGTCTGTGAGCCACTTGGTATATCAGGCCAATGGGCAATTGCAGCAATGGTGCCGGCACTCCTCCTGTAATTACTGTTGTGATTTTAAGTAATCTCCAGTCCCACAGGGGGCACTCCATGTACATAGGATTTACTGTTTGGGGCAAAGCTGAACAAGTGCATGGCAGCAGCCTCTTCTTTCCCCTCCAAGCTTAGATTTTTTTTTTCATTAAAATGCCTATTTCGTAGGAGGACACAAAGTGAAAATGAACACAAAAAATATCCCATTCCCATTGTTTTGTCCTTTTTAATTTCTGAGCATAAAAAAATGTGTTTATTTTATTTTGATATACTTACCCAGTAAAATTTTGACATTTAAGTTGCAGTAGTCTGAAATGTGAAAAAATGCCCATTTCTAATTACTGGAAAATAAAGACATTAAGATTGAATGACTGGAAATAAACTGAACTTGGAACTGCTGTTAATCTCAAAATGAGTCCCACAGAAGCCAACAGGAAAGCTGAAACACTATGTGTAGATATGTTGTGTGTCTTGTAAGGATAAAGGTTACTGAAGGGCTAGAAAATGTATTTTCATTTTTTTTTTCACAATTCTCCTCTCTATAGTGAACCATTAGTCTCTTCATAAACATGACAGTAGATCTCGGTTACCTTGACATTTGGTGGGTTCTGCTGTAATTATTTCATTCAGCTGAAAGCTTGATAGAAAACAATCTCTTATGCACTTTTCCTCTTTTGGCAAGTAAGGTTTTGACGTCTGTTATCCTTTCTGTCCTGCTGCACTGTCAGTGAGCCTTCAAGCAGCCTTAGATATCAGTAAGGCGATAATATCAGAGGCAGCCTGCCACTTGGTTTTCAGTGAAACTGACTGTAGAATATCCTGAATCATGGAAAGAAACAGAAAAGCTCAACCCATTTATGGGCACCAGTACAAAGCTCTTTGGTCATATGATTCACGTGGGTGAGAGAACTATTAAATGTAAATCTTAAAGTTTAGCAGAAAGGATAAACTGCAAAGTAGAAAAGAAGTGAGACCTTTAGTGAAGCCTATGTAAACAAGGTGCCCCATACGAGCACAGACAGAATTGGATTGTTGTGGTTTCCTCCATTTCTTTAACTATTGAGAAGTTATGTATGTATTTTGTAATTGGTTTGTTTTCACTCTTCACCTTCCTTGAAAAATTTTTTCTTCTGTGGTTTTCTCAGATACTAAAATCTTGGCACTATTTGCCCCAGTCCCATTCTGTCTTATGATAAAACCTCCATCTCATTTTATCTTGAATTCTATGGTCCCCCAGAATAGTCTTGTATAGAGAAAGTACTGTACTATCTTAATGAGGCATGACAGGCCTGGAAGCAGGACCAACTGCTGAAAAGTACACCAGGTGGTGTTAAAGGTTTGTTCCATTCAGTAATTCCTATGACTATTAATGTTATAGGGAGGAGTTGGGGAAAGGAGGTCCAGTCATTAACTTCCTGAAAAGTAAGTTACACTGTGCTCTTGTTTCTATGCCTTTCCACGGGAGGTGTTTTTTCTACTGGATGTTTTCCGGGGTCTGGGTTGAGTCTAGGTGATCCCTTGAGTAGTTCTTGGAACACAATTTCTAGATGGTGCAATGAAATTACACCTCTTTCAAGACAGAATGCAAAAAGCGTAGCGTATAGCCTTAGTGTTAACAATGCACAGGTTTCATTTTTTTTTTTCTTTTCTACTAACAGATTACAGTATTCTTATAGAAATTAGCATGAAAAATCTCATCAGTAGAGATCTTTGGCATACATAGAGAGTACTAAAATGTATAACATTTTAGGCTAACACAGTCCTAGCACTAGCGAATGAACACCCTTCCTGTCTTTTCTCAGTTTTCTAATTCATTATTGCAAACCTAGAGCAGGTGCAGCACAAGACAGTGTCCTGGAAGTCATTAGTGCCCTGTGTTCTTCATTGCCCAACTGCCATTACTTTGGGGAAAGTTTGTGTTTACCATAACCTGCGTATTGTACAGATCATCTTATCTAAAAGAATAAAAATAATAATCCCTTTTTCTAGATATAATCACTCAGCTTAACTAATGTTAAACTGGCAGAAGAATGGAGTCAGTGACAGATTTGTTTTGACTAATATATAAAGCAGATTGCTTGTAAAATAGCTCTGAGAACACCAATATACCACCTTCTGCTAGATAATTCAGCGTTCCTTTTCAGGAAAAAAGCACTGTTCCTCTTACTATATTCTAAAATACACTTTCTGTAATGAAAGACAGTCAGAAGTTCTCTTAGAAGTAAAGGTTTATCTGTTCAGGAGAATCTATGTTATTTTCCTTTGGGTGTATGAATGCTCCACTCCAATTATTTCTAGAACAGCACAGACAGAAATGGACTTCCTGGTTTTCAGCATGTCTTTTTATTGTTTTTGTATACTTGATATATACATATACAACAAACATAAATATGACTATGGTCTTTGTTTTAAAAATAAAATATGCATGAGTGCTTTTTGGCGCAGGTTTGGTAGCAGTAGTACATTTCCTATGCTAGCTGTTTCAGCTGCATCAGTGATTCCTGTCGCCATTCCTAATCCAGCTATAAGATTCTGGGGCTTCCAGGGGTGTTACTGAGCTAAACCAAATCAGGCGCTTTTTACTTTCTGTTAAAGTCGAAAGAACCATGAGCTCCTTAGGGTGCTTTTTACTCTTTTATAAACGCGCACTGTAAATAGTGATGCATATAAATCAACTCTGTGAGCACTACATATTTCATTAAATACAGTCAAGTTGTGGGTTAATAGAAGTTCCAAGTGAAAATATTATGGTATCTCATTGCATATATTGTAGATTTAATGTAGTGTGAACAATAGTAGCTTTGAGCCATTGTAAATCCCATCCGGACATCGTCAACATAGTTCAAAATACAAGGAGGG
Organism: Cygnus atratus; assembly: GCF_013377495.2. Lineage (NCBI taxonomy): Eukaryota > Metazoa > Chordata > Aves > Anseriformes > Anatidae > Cygnus > Cygnus atratus. Next base: position 65,073,317 of record NC_066362.1, read on the forward strand.
AAATCTCAAAGGTTAGATGTGCTCATATGGCCACTGTGCATATGTAAGTCATTCTTTTATTGTTTTTAAAATGGCAGTGAAACTTTGCGGGATGTAGGTAAGGCAAAGCTTAGTAACTTCATGTTATTTTCTGTAGTTGACCAGAAATTCCTCTTTCAAGAGAAGTCAGGTCAATTTACTTTAATTACAGAAATAACCTCTAAAGCAAATAATTGGTTCCCTACAGTCCTGGAGGACAAACTGAGAAGAAATGGGAGTCATATAAGAAAAATGGGGAAATGACCCAAATTGTTGGCAGCCCCTATAATCTTTGAAATTGCTCTGTATGTGAATATACAATAAGTAATATTCAGTATATCTTTTTGTTTTCCTCCCTTCTCAAACAGTATCTTTGAGACCTTTAGGCAAAATAAAAAGCATCATCTGCAAGTCTAAGGAATCTCTGAGAAAACCTCATAGTGAGAGGGTTTGAGAGCTTGTTGGTTTGTTTGGCGGTGTCTTGTGTGCAGCACAAGGGACTGTCATAAGAGGAGTTAAAAAAAGGAAAATTGACCAGAACTGTTTGTTTGGAAATCCTAAGAGAAGACACTAAGTACCCTAAAAGCATCTTTTTTAAGGTGTGCTGTTGTCATTGCTTAATTCAGTTCTCTCAGTCCAATATATAGCATTATAGTTCATGTAGATTACAGGAGAGAGAGAACTATCTTTCTTAGTACTAGGCACTAGAACATACAGAATTGTAGGGAAGACTGAAAAATTCAACACAATGTTGTATTTGGTGTCCCCTAGATCCCTTTTTATAGCCCTTGCTCAAGCACGAAACAGATAATGCTATAGCTTTCCATAAACCTGTATTTCTTTTTCAGTCTGCTGGAACTTTACAGCTCTTTCCTACAGACTATCTCTTTAAAACTTACGTCAAGAAAGCATTGGAAAATAAAAGATCACACTAGTTTATATCCACTATGTAAGCTAGGAATCAAGCTTTTTATATGATCTTGGAGGTCTTTTCCAACCTTAATGACTCTGTGATTCTAAGTTGAACTAAATGATAAAATAGTATTTGCTAAATAATCTAGAAACCAACTAGTTTGAACATTTAGTTTAATCTCTGAGGCCAACAATACTGCTATGAAACTGCAGGTAGCTTTAAGCAGCCAAAGGATTTCATCAGTCTACCTTCAGTTCCTAGCTATACGTTGGAGTAAATAAAAAATATTATTTGTAAATACTCAGAAAACAGTAAAGTGTTAAGTAACAGATAACCTGAATTTGTGGAGACTAAATCATGACAAATCAACAAGGTGTTCCCATATGCCATTGGTAATACAGTAGATGTGATATGTTTTGATCTCAGGAGGATTTCTGTCATTATCTCTCAGAACTGTCTCATCAGCAAAGTAGAGATTATATTCCTGATTAAGCTACTATAAAGTGAATAAGCAGGTAGCTGGAAAAGAACAATTAGTTCATTGTCAAAATGGAAACCTGTATTACCTGATTTTCTTAAAGGTCTCCTCCAAGTCTCCTACTGTTCAAAATGTGCATTAATGATGTGGCTGACAAGGCAAAAGACATATTGCCAAAATGCCAATGTGGGTATTAAGGCACTTTGGAGAACAAGATGAGAATTCAAAATGATCTCACTAAACTGAAGAGCAGGGTGTGGGTAGGGTGTAGAATATTGTTCCCTGAAGGTATTTACACGCAGATGACACCAACCTATCACAAATAGCTTAGGTATGGTTGAGCATGTTTTCATGGAGATGAAACAGAATAGAGAGGGTGTTGTCTTGCAGATTCTTTAGCACAGATCATATACTTCCCTGAGTTAATGTCTATAAGAACCAAAATTGTCTCTTGTAAAAATATATATATATTATATATATGGACTTGTTTTACTTATCATGCTGAGGGCTCAGTTCTCTCTATTAATACCAGCTCAGGTTTGCAGATTCAACTTCTAAAGGGAAATTTTGCTCTTGTATGTAATCCATTTTGAATATTCTTCATGTAAGGGAAACCACCTTTTTTTTTAGATCATTCAGTTTGTTGGTTAAAGATAGCTAAAAATTCTTTTTCCCTCTCAAGCCCTCAGTAGGCTGGAGATGTGAAAGGGTTAAGCCTGGTTAGCTTATAAAGAATGCCAAGGATATCTTCTGGTATTTGGAGAAAGTCGTTATGACTTCTGCTAGCCATATTATCTTCTAAAGATATCAATAATGCAAGTTTTAATAATAATACTGTGCAGTTTAGTTCTTTTCACTGAAGGATCTTGCTTATCAAAGTCGTCTTTTCCATAAAAACAGAGAAATTTTGTTGTTGTTTCTCAAAGAAGTAAACTGAAGCCAGAAACACGATGTGATTCCTTCACACATGAAGGAATCATGTGGCCACAGAATTCCAGTGATGTCAGAAATTAAAATCTTAAGATATTAGGTTTGTATGTTTTTAAATAACTTAAGAGACAAATGTTTAATAGAACAAGTTGTGCGAGTAAGATATATGCATCCTCATTTATTTCTCTCTTCTAGCATGTTCTCATGCAAATCCTTTCTACATCCCTATTTTCTTTCTTTATTGTATGCCTGTGCCTAAAATTGAGTATGCCTATCTTACCACTTTAGTGCTGTAATTGTGGAGAAGCAAGCTGTTCTCTTTTGATAAGTTGATCTTCAGATTTGTCTTGCTTGCTATATTCTCATTGTTAGTGAGGCTTTGGTCTTGAGTTTGAAAAACTAGATGAATTTAGCAAGGAGATGTTAATTTAAAACAAAAACAAATACATTTTTGCCTCGCCTTGAAAAATATGAAGCTGGCTTTGGACTACAATTTCATAGGTTTTATGACAAATGAGGCATGAAACAAATTGGCAAACCTGCAATGTCCAAAGTACAGTGGTACAGTGTGCTCTCTAATTCCCAGCCCTAAAGATCTCAGCAAAGGTCGCAAATTAATCGAAGTCAAAATTAATCAAGTCTACAATCAAAATATGATCATTAAGGCTTTCATTTACTACAAAGAGGCATTTGTGAAAGAGGCACTGGAGCAAGTTCTTTTGTGCAATAAGGGAAAATCAACAGCAAGGTGTCAAACAGAAAAACGAAACCCTGCAGGTGAAGCTGTCTTTGGAGCCAAAAGAAACCAGCACACAGAAATGCAAGTAAACTGTTAAAGAATGGAAAGGGTGTTTGGTGCTGAGCTGCAGAGTGTGTCAGCATTGCATTTGGCCCAAACAGAAGGAGCCTGTGGGCTAGAGTCAATGTTAATCAAATAACTACGGAGCTATGCAGAATCACTTCAGGCAACCTCTTACCAAGGCTTCACTCCAGTGGTCTTAACTGCTGGACCTTTTGCCTCCTTTACAACATGGAGCACTGGAGTATCACTTCCTCAGTGTGGGAAGATGAAAAGTACAAAAGATGCCTAGAGAAACCCTAGTGGACAACACATTTCTTTATGCTCTTTGTGCCGAAATTTGGGGAAAACTGTGCACCAGATGGCTTTGTGATGTGTATGTTTACATCTCCATTACCTCAAGTGTATTATTTATACAAATGCTACATTTCTTGTTCCATTTTATGGGCAAATATGCTCTCAGTGTAACTTAAATATAGCAAAGTGTAAGAAATTCTTCTTTTGTTACCTATTTCTGAACCAGAACTTGTGGAACTTTAATAAAGATACAGTTTTAGGGAGACAGAAATTACACTGGGCGATGATCTGGTTTTTGTCTCAGTGATATGAATAACAAAAAAGTTTTATTCCCATACATGGGAGATGCATTATCTTTTAATAGATCTCCATTCTGATTTCTTTTGTTTGTTTGTTTTACTGACTAATTAAAAAAAAAAGCAATAGGGAATGAATATGTAAAAAGTAGAGCAAGGTATGCTTTATTCATACCAATGAGTCCTAATAATGAAATGCATTTTCCTTAGTGTACATAGAGCTTAGCCTGATTGCTGTTCTACTTTTTCTTTGTGCAGAAACTCAAGTATATGTGATGCACATGTATAGCTTGTGTTCTGTTTGACCTGTGTAGAGTATGTGTCATTTTTATTTTAGAAATGAGTACAGTTAATTTGCTGAGATTCTGATAATTTTGCTAGAATGCTTTAATGATTATTTTTTATAATTATAAAAATGATTATTTTTATAATGATTATTATTTGCAGCATAGAAATACCCATTCGATTACTGTCAGATTATAGAATGAGGCATGGAATAAAACCCTCTACTTTTCTTTCAGAGTTGCTTTACTCCTTGTTCCCACTGTCAAGTCATTCATATTTTGAAGCCGTTGTACCTTAATAAGCAGAACTTTTGCCTCATAAGTTTGTCAGGAGATGCCTGCTTGGAAAAGATGGAGAATTTGACTTCTCATGACCAACAGTTACAGATTTTTGGTTAAACTTTGATCTCCGTTATATATACTGATATATCTGGAACATGTATTGTGAAGGACAAAATCTAACTTTTTTGTTGCTCTTTTCCCAAGGAAATCCTACAAGTGTTAGAAAAAGTATTTTAAAAATATTAACTGAAGGAACAACAACAACAAAAAAAATCACATTCCTGGTGGCAGCATCATGTGACTTGGAAATACACACCTAAACTTTTAATGAACAAGAGTTTGGTGACCAAAATAGAATAGTATATCTTCTCTCCTTGTGACCTTAAAATACCTCTAGGAATAGATTTATTAACATATATATATATGCAACCTTCTATAATTTTAATTTATGCTATGCCATTCGGTTCTTAACTATGCTACTTTACATTACAGAGCAATTTCCATCTGAAAATCTTAAAAGTGCCATGTTAATTCTCAAAATGATCCTCTGGAAAAAAAGTCAGTATTATTTATCTTATTTATGGATAAGGAAAACTCAGCATGGAAAAATTAAATGGCATAAAAAACCATTTGGGTTGCTTTAGCAGAGTGACCTCCAGACCACACTGAAGACATTTTACTATGTACCAAAAGGCAATTTGCACTCCAATATAAAATTTTATTTACTAGGAGGTGAGGGTATTTTCCCATAAATATGGTTTATATTCCATTGCAGGTGAATAAAGTAAAGTTATTAAAGTGTTGTTGAAAGGGTAATATTAATGATGATTTTTTGATTAGGACAGACACCAAAAGATGCACACCTGTGTTGTTCCCTGTCTTCTCTTTTCCTCAAGTCTTCACTTTCTCTTCTGTGGTTAGTTGGCTTTCAGAACCTTGGTCTTCTGCCTACCACTGCCTACCATCCTAAGTGTGCCTACTCTCTAAGAATTATTTTTTCAAGACTTCCACCACTGTACATACAAGATAGAAATGAGCTCCTTTCTTAACCAATTTATATCTCTGGGATACCTGTTGATAACTTGATTACTGGTTTTAAGGAGAACAGTACTGCAGATCCATTGTCTGAACTTCGGTGTCTATTGCCATTTCAGGTGCACTAGAATATCCCACTGGACCTCTAAGTGCTGCTTCAGAAAGGCATAGATTTTCCAGATATTGTGTGTCACATTATCAGCCTCTTGTGAATGTCTTACATATCCTAGGACAGCTAATGCGGCATTAGATACCATTATTTGGGTAACTGAATCCCAAAACACACACCAGAAATGACTGAATTATCACCATCCCTATTGACATCAGTTAAGGGACAAGAGTACAGTCTGGTCAGACAACTTCTCAGCACAAAAAGAGGTCATCTTGGAGTGATACCAAATGTCTTAATATCTCCAAACTTGATATCTTTTTCTGTAGTTACTATACTTTGTAGTTTTCCTAAAGGTAGTCTGGGATTGTGTTCTAATTTAATTGGCCAATTGCTGAAAGAGTCTTTCTCCTGCTCACACAAGGCTGACTGTTCGATTTTTCCAGAAGAGCCTTCTAATCCTGGAACTTTGGGTGAGCATTATTGAAGGCTTTTAAAGGTAGGGAGCAAAATTATGAATTTTATCAAATTATACATAGAAAGCCACTCTTAGAATGAAGTTTTGCACTAAACACATTGTGTTAGTGAATAAATGGACTGTTGTGATTTACATTCCTCATTTGACAACTTTTAATGTTGTGGTTATATACATAAATTTAAAACCTTGTGGTGATGTAGCGTAGAATTTGTAAGTGCATGGCTTATAATTGAACATTCAAAATTGTAAGAGAAGGGACAGAATTTTCTTATCAAAGATATAGGGGTAGGATGGTCTTTATAGTCTTTAATCAAGAGCATTTCTAGAAATAATGATGGTACCCAACACTCACTAAATTCCCCTGTATAATTCAGCATACGAACCTGGCAAAAAATGTTCCCATATTTGTGAAGTTGTTTTTCTTCTGGCTTACTGCATTGAAATGGCAATCCGTGTTCAGAAAAGTCTGAGATGACACAAGTCAAGGTTGTTCTTGTGTCTTGTGTACTGACTGACAGCAAGCTGTTCAGTTGCTTGAAGTGCAACTTGTTACCAAATAAGAAATTGCCCTTGCATTGAGTGAATGTTTCCTGGTCTTCATTCATTCATGATTTCTCATGATGAGATCTTAATGTTTAATGATCTTTTCATTTTTCACAATCCCTTCCTCTGCTGGTTTCCTCTCTTCTCTAGAAGGTCTATCCTACTCTTGAGCCAGTTGGACTGGTGCCTTTCTCCAGCTTCCTCCTGTAACAGTAGTGTATTGGAGATAGAGTAGTGCTTTCTGTGCTGGAGCTGAGCTGCAACAAGTTGATCCCTCCATCATTGTGCATCTGCCAGTCAATCTTTGTTCTGAGTTGAGCAGATTCATTAGACTGATTAAAGTAGGTGTCTGGATTGAGAGGGGTTAAAGAGCATCCATATGTTCTGGATTTACTACTCCTTCAGTGGAGGCAGGAAGGCCAGGAATTAGTGAGTGGCTTAGTCTTTTCTCACTGTTGGCAGCTGACAGGAACACTGATGAGGTGATAATGAACTAAAAAGTCTGCCCTGTTGGCTGGGTGGGAAAGGGACCCAGACAGTGGGCAAGTCTCACTCCAGTTCTTGCCAAGATTTTCACGTTTTAATAGAATCCATCTAAAGTAAAATTAACAGGTATACTTTCCTGGACGAATTTCAGTAATGTAACTTATCACCAGCGGATACTAAAGAAATATATATCGTGTTATGTGCAGCATGGCAGCTCTGTAGGGTTCAGGCACCAGACAGCCCAATCAAATGGAAGCAATGGTGGAAACAGGGCTGGAATGCTTATCAAATGCAAAATAAAATGTAGCTTCCTTTAAAATACTGTATGAAGTTCTTCAGGATATAATTCTTCCATTTTAGCTTGGACTTCTTGTGGTGCTTTATTAGAAATTTCTTGACCTTAATTTTTAATCCTTAAAGTATTCAAATCAGGATTTGCAGATGCATCCTTAAGGCATTGTTTTGCGTTTTCATTCACTGTTTTAGGTGCTAAAAAGTGTTACTTCTCTGACTTATTCTTCAAACTTACGTCTTCCATCAGATCATATTCCAGCTTATCTGTAACCTCACAATATTTCATTTTTGATACAAGTTCAGCTGATGGCAAGCATGAGCGTTCATTATATGGATATATTAGCATATCAAATTGTAAGAAGCACTTTCAGATAACTGAGGAATACAGTGTATGCACTCAGTGGACCTTGTAACATACGGTGTTCTCAACTTGTTGCTGGCAGACTTAATAAAGGTTCAAGATTTTACAGACCTTTATTTTGTAGAGTCTACAGAAAGTGAATATGAAATCTCTTAGTATGGGGTTTGCATTTTTCTTAGAAAACAATGCTAGGAGTTTCGCAGTCTGGGTTAGAAACTGTTTATTCCATAGTCAAAGTGTTTGGAAGGCAAATTCATGCTTAGAGGGTAAACTTCTCTGACCTTTATGCAGAACATTGAGGGGGTTGCATACAGGGAAGATCGTGACCCCAGAGTCTCCAGTGGCTGTTGATTGAAACCTTGTGTTTCAAGAAATAGATGTTTAAGAACATTTCCTTATAAGACCTGGGCTGCATACACAGACTTTTTTATAGCATTTTAACTCTTTTGGTAAAAGGTGGTGTGTTTTTTTTCTCCCTACCCCCCTTCTGGCCCTAACAAAACAGGCTAACTCAGCACAATCATTTGTACAATCCTTAGACTGAATTCAATTTTGTTATTATAAATATGACTTGTATTAGTATATATATAGATGCTTTTCCTAATTCCATAGACCCAAATTGTCTCTGTATGTCTATATGACTGTGACAATGTTTGCACTTATCAGACTGTATGTCAGTTACTTTGGTATGTTTTGTAGGTACCCAAATTCCAACCTTGAGAAAAGTTAACTCTAATGGAGGGGATTGGAGTGTGAGGGGTGTTGGGAGCAAAGGGAAACATGTAAAGACCTTATAAGAACCTCACTTGCTTGTTTTATTGTTAGCAATTAGATTGAGACCTATTTTCATACAATTTATTTGATTCCTGTATATGCCCCTCCACAGGAAGAAATTCAGGAATTCCAGAAATTCTTACTTTATCAGCCCTGTTCACATAGACATTTACAAATTTTAGCAAAAATGGGGAAGCAAGTAGTCCTGCTTATGCCATCTAAGCAACAAATCACTTTCGGATTAGATCTGTCCTTTCTTAAATGGTGAACTATACTGCTTTGTTACCTGTACCAGTGCATCTCATATGGTGTACAGTCAATGCTCTAACAACTTTCATCAGTACTGAAGGAATAACTTTTTATGCAAGTAATTGTTGTAGTTCATGGTTTACAAACAAATTAATATACAAGTGAGTATATCTGTTTTATCATTCTTTTGATTTTTAGGGAGTTTATTTGTTTAAAAGCTACCCCATTTAGCTTTTAAATGGCCCACTGATGAATCCCTAAAATTAGTCTGACCTCTTGCAACTCTTTCTCAAGAGCCTCCCTCAAATAGAGCCAGCAGTGGTACTGGGTAGAGTTGCTAATAAACTCTGGCCATGTTATTTCTTTAAATCTTTTTTTTTTCTTCTAACAGAATGAAAGGTTGTCAAATGGCATTCTTGAATCTGTCACAGAAAAGAGTTGGTTGGTTTTTTTGGTTGTTGTTTTTTGTTTGTTTGTTTGTTTTTGTTTTTTGGTTTTGATCAGGTCAGTATTGTGAAAATTTCCCCAAAAATAAGTTGGAGCACTGGGTTCAAATATTCTTGTCTGAACAGAATTAAAATTTTCTCATTCATTCTGGAATTACATAGCATGGAGATAAAATACGAAATAGAAATGTTTGCCATAGAAGACAACCCATTTGTGCACACTTCAGAATGACTCTGATGTCCTGTTGGTCCATTTATCTGTGTGAGTCTTAACTTCCTCACCTTCCTCTGTGCAAGGTCTGGGGGGGGGGCGAAACACTCTGGAAACTGGAGGCATTGCATAAAAAGTAAAAATTCATCTCCAGGTTTCTTCTAGGCAGTATTCGGGCATAAGGGAGATCAGCTTTGTCTCCTATCTAATCTCCCTTTCAGTTTTCACTGAGTTGTGGGGTTTTAGCCTACAGGTAATGTCTTCTAACTCTCAGGAGAATTAGGATAACAATATATTCTAACAAAAAATTAAGTAGAAAAGCAGACATGCCTTGGTTAAAAACACTTCTTAATGCTTTAGGAAGGAACTTATATTGATGAATATTGCTAAACTTTCACAGTCCATTCATATTTAGCTTTCTATATTTTTTCTCTCAAGGAAACCAGAGCACACTGTTTTTAAACTTGATTATGGGTTAGAAAATACCAAGTAATTATCTGCCCAGAAATCATTTTTCATTCACTTCTTTTTTTTTTTCTCCTTCTTCTTTTTCATTTTCTGTTAAGCGTACTCAGGAGTAAGGGTGTGTCAGAGTTGCTGGTCCTGCCCAGTAACCATTCTCTTCTGCCATAGTTTCTCACTATTGTTTAGTAAATGCCTCTTTCCTTCGGGAAGATTGTCCTCAGAAAACAAGGTGGTTGCTCATCCACAGAAAGCATCTGGATAGCATGAGGTTATGTTTCATGAAAATGTGTACAGCTAAAGAGAAGCAATTTAGTCTAGGGAACGTTTCCTTTTGAATAAGTTTGTACAGAAACTTCTTTGGCTTCTTCCAGGACTTTATTGACATTGCTGTCATCATGATTAAGTTTCTTGGTATCACTGATTATATTAATGGCGTAGAGCCAAAATCGCTGTTACTTTTGGCTGGCCAAAAAAAGTGTATTTGGCGGGGGGGGGGGGAAATGTGTACTGCTAAGACTGGAAAGTTGATTCTTGTATGTTCAGTATCATATTAGAAATGAAGCTTTTTTTCTTTCTTTTTTTTTTTCTAACACTGTAATTTTTAGTATATTTCATGGGTGAAAATAGGAAAAATAGGATGAGAAAGCTCATGTGTTGAGATGGAGACTGCTTACCAATTGCTGTCAAGGGGAAATCAGTCTTGACTTGGGTTGACTCTCTCACTCCAGACTCTACCCACCTCTGAGTGGTGCAGGGAGAGATGTGGCGGGTACCCTCAGCAGAGCTGCTCTCTGCCCCTTCATCCCTCTCACGCTTTTACCCTGCTCCAGCATGAATTCTCCCCAAGGGGCAGCAGTCCTTCTGGAAAAAAAATCTGCTCCAGCATGGGTTCTTCACAAGCTGCAGCAGGTATCTGCTTTTGCAACTGGAGCACCTCTTCCTCCTTTTTCTCTGACCTTGGTGTTCACACTGCTGTTTCTCACTCTTTCTGGTATATATTTTTCTGCTTTTCCTCTGCCTGTCTGGCATTCCTTGCCCTTTCACAGAGATGCCACCAACTTGCGTGATGGGCTTAGCTGTGTCCTGTGGTGGATCCATTGCAGAGCAGGCAGGAGCTGGCTGTGTCTGGCACAGAGGCAACCCGTGGCCTCTTCTCACAGAGGTTCCCCCTGCAGCCCTTCCACTGCCAACACCTTTCCATGGACACTCAGTAGAGCAAGAAACTATTTTTTGAATTTGTATTTATAGGGGAAGTTAGGACAGTATAACAGTGCTTACTGGTGTAGTACTGTGCCACTTTCTGAGTGAAGAAGGATGTGCTTTTAATGGGAAGAGGGTATTCGTCACCTTGGGCTCTGATTCTTGCAGATGTTGACAAGAGGACACAGATGTTGTATAGGAGGACAGGACTACTTGTGTGGAGGCTTCACTTCTCTGATAAGTAGAGGACTGAGGTGAAGATGAGCGTTTTCTATTTTCAGCTCAGATGATCTTTCCTGTGGGCTGACCCTGCATTTCATGCTGTATTTTGCATTGTTAAGTTGCATGACATGGCTAAAAAGGATCAGGCTCCACATTAGGAGTTTAGTAGAATGTTGTCAGTAGAAAGAGCTACTTTGTCTTCACATTTTCCTATGGTGTTTTAAACATCAGATTCTACAGCTGATGTTTTTGTTCGGTCAAGCATATAGCTGTTAAAAATTATAGGAAATGTGTGTGTCTCTTTTCAAGCACTTCAGCCATTTCTATGCAGTGTATTTGCAATGATAATTCAAGGTCGATTTTAATCCTAATTGTTAAGATTCCTTCTTTTTTGGGGGGATTATCTTATGTGTCTTTTATGAATGAGTGATGCCTGTAATGCTTGTTGTGTTGTATTTATGTCGTAGATATATTTTGCATAGGTGTATAGCCAAGGTTGCATAGATCTCACAGTGATATTATAGGGTAAATGATGTAATTTCCTTCAGGAGATTAACAATAAGAAGAAAGGGCTTTTTTTTCCAGCTATTTCTCTTTCCAGAGGCTACAGAAATCTGTTCTCTTAGTGGGAATTGAGATATGGCATTGCTTTCTTTCAGTAAAGCAATTAAAATTACCTGAAGTATTTTCCAAATATTAATCAAGTTACTGAAGTTAAGAAGGTATGTATTATCCCTATATTGTTTGTAGGCAAATCAAGGATAGACAAAATTAATTTCAGTGATTTGACCAGTGTGTCTCAGGTGTATAGCTGATCTGCAAGCTGAATATCAACGACCTGCTCTGAAAAGAAGAATATAGCTTCCATACTGTGCGGCGAGGTTATCAAGAACAAGACAATGATATCACTTCGCTGCTTCATTTTCAGTGACTTCATTTTCAGTATTGTGACACTTCTGGTCTTCACATTTAGGTGAGGATGCAGTGCATTAGAGAAGGTATAGAGAGGGCAGATAAAATAATGAAGGAAATGGAGAAGTTGCATTATGAGGAGAGACTAAAGAGACTGTTTTTTCAATTTTGAGACAAAGTAAGTTTTGAGTAAGATCATGGGGATGCCACCAACTTGCCTGATGCGCTTAGCTGTGTTCTGTGGTGGATCCATTGCAAAGCAGGCAGGAGCTCATGAAAGCTTACTTACAGATAAGCTTGGTGCAAGACTGTTATAAACCAAATTTTGCAAGAGAATTGGGCTTTACTCAGTGAAACTAAAGTTTGGTTTAAAACCCGTCAAAGCACCTCTTTATGCAGCAGATAGTGAAGTTTTGTGGCTACAGAACACTGTAGAGGAAGTGTCAGCAGGTTCAAACATGGTTTAGACAGATTCATGGACAATAGGTCTGTAAGTGGATACTAGAATGAGATTAGACAGGGATGTGCCCTATAATATCCTTAATACTATAATCCTCAATGTTGACAGAATATGAGGTGAATAGACCACAGAAAATGATTAGTGCTCTCCCTAAACGGCATCTCAGTTGCTGCTTTCAAAGACAAAGTATTGTAGTAGATGGATCATTCATCTGCCCCATTATGGCATTTCTCATGTTCGTACATTCTCATAAGCAGTAACATTTTATTAACTTGTACCACTAGAATCCAGACTTATATCACTGAATGTATTAGGAATAAAAATGTAATTCAAATACCAGAAATTCAAAATGAGATCTTTCAATTGATAGTAACAGCAATATTAATGGCAAATGTCTGTTACTGTGCCAATGAAGATAAAAGCTGAGATAAAGCTTTGGAACAAAGTTGCACAAGTAGATGTATGTATGCTATGCAACATTGTCGATTGCTTAAGAATGGAAAAAATAATACAACCAAGAAAAAAAGCATAATGGTGATTGTCACCATAATCTGAGAGGTGGCAATTATAAAAATATTACGGAAGACATTGGGGAATTTTAAAGATTGTATAAAAAAATCATTGTAAAACATTGTGTTTCTCTTTTTGGCACCCAGATTAGATAATGTCAATATAAAGAATGCCAAAAAGATTTAAAGAGGAATATAACAAATGGAAAGAGAAATGAAGATACAGGCAATGAGGGAAGATTAGTCTGTTTAGGAAGCAGGAACTGAGTACTAGTCAGAGTAATAGTATTACACATTGAAAGAAAAGTTCTTGCTAGATAATGTGAAATAGAGAAATAGAAAAAGATCAAAATTATAGGAAAGCTGGAATAGATCTGTGGAAGTATTGAAATTAAGGAAACAGCTTTGAGCCAAGTGGACTTGGAATCAGTGGCATAATTCAAGGAAGATGCTAAGGAAATCATTTTTTTCTACATGAAAAGACAAGCAGCAGAATTCTATTTCTTCTGTAGGTAGGTATGGGATAACATTAAAAATCTGCAGATCTTTTTTGTCACATGGCTTTAATCCAGCTTCTCTTAAGAATGCCTCATTCTTCTGTACAGTGCTTCTGTATATTATCAAGTGTCAAAGTGGATCAGATCTAAGTTTTTAGTTGGATTTGAGATTGCTTCAATTACCCTGTCAATTAATTAAAAAAAAAAAAAAAGGAAAAAAAAGCAAGAATTGATTGGAGGAAGCAGATTTGGTGCTTCTTCAGACGTGCCTCCAAATAGTTTTCAAGCAATTTGATCACACAGTGGTTCTTTTCAACCGAAAAGTGATATTTGCTTTAGGTTTCCCTACAGTGGAAATATCTGATTCCCTTTTGCTACGACTGCAATCACTGATTGCATTCCTCCTTATTGTAACTTTATCTTACTTTACCTCAGATTTTTCCATTAATTTCAGGAAATAAGAGCCTGACATGGTAATGCTTGTGAGTGAAGTCTGGTCCTTGGCATCCTGGTGTTTGAACTTTATGGATTAAAATTGTTGACTCCCAGCAATCAAGTGTACTCTTGTTGTGTCTGACAGGGAATAAGAGCGGACTAAGCCAAAACCAGAGCCCCCAGAGTAAGCGCATTAGTCCTGTCTTTTCCAAACTGAATGGTTTCCCTTCTAAACAGACTCTGGAAAAAAGCTTAGTAATTCCTTAGGGAGGCAAGTTATAAAACTTGAGATGCAGATATTTAAATCCTATGAGCAAGCCAGCAGTAGTGGAATTGGCCGTCAGAACTTGTAAAAATCTCAACCAATCTCTTTTATTGTCTTGTGGCTGCAGCAATGAGACATCTCAGTTTTTGCAGGGTGAACTTTCCCCACTGTATCCTGTTTGCTACTGTTTATTTGTATGCAAAAAGCGATGTGAGTTATATTTTTTAAAAATCTCTTTAGAGTGGAAAAGGTTATCGCAGAGGTCATTTCATCTGCTGAAGTGTAAGAACATGAGAATTTACATCCATGATACTAGAATGGCTACAGAATTGACTGGAGCCCAATCCTGGATCTATACAATTTTAGTACTTAAAATAAGTGGTGCTGCAGGTAGTATTTCAGCTTCTTGCATACAGTATTTTGAGCTGTGTAATTTTCACTGTTGAGCATATGGAGGACTTGCCATATACATGCCAGTTGAGAGTTCTAAAAGTATTTCTCTCTCTGCTGGCGTACTAATCTAGATTATTCAGGGAACTTCATAAGAAAAAATCTCCTTCCTCCTGTTACTCTTTTTATATATGATGCTACCACAACTTGCGGTGTAACATGACTTTGGCTAGAAACATCCTTTCTAATCATAAAATGTAGAGTAATCCTGAACTGTAAACCTCTCCACCTTTTACATCAAGCCTAAGAAAATCTCATGCTAAAGCCATGGGCCCCATTCTGGTTCTAGTTGGAATTCTGTTCTCTTAGACAGCAGACTGATGACAGTTCTTGAAGTCTTCAGATAGATGCAGTGAACTGAGGAGAAAATTGAACTGCATTTTAAAGTGATTATATGGTATGGTTGTCTGTAATGGCAATGCATTGAACTTGGTGAACTTACTAAAACAGAAATACACAGAAAAATTGCAGTGAGTGGCAGCCATTTAGTTGATAAGACATTAATTTGATCATTCATGTGATCCTCCTTTTTATGCAATAACCTGTGATTTAGACAAAGGATGCCAATACAGAACCACAAGAAGTGTCCTTTTTTTTTGTTGTTGAGAGAGGGAAACATCCACAAAAATCATTATTACTGTAACTTCTTAGCATGTCATATAAGGTCTTGATCTGATCAGCATACAATCTGCATTAAATGAATGTATTTCATGGTGGGACAGTGCTGTTAAAGCTGTAGTCCAAAGGTCCTTTGCCAGCTCAGATATCAGTTGTAGACTTGAAATTTCAGATATGTTGGTATTGTCATTGATTATCCAACTGCAAATGATGCCCCCCCCCCTTTTTTTTGGTAGATTTTGGAACCTTATATAAAAGGAGTGACTCATTGTCATTGATGTGGTCATCAGTGTCATTGATGTGGTCATTCCTCGATTCAAAAGGAGAAATATTTGTGTGCAAGTTAGGAAAGAAAGGAAAAGAAGGAAAACAAATTCTAGAATGGAAATCAGCATGTAAGACTACTGCTCTTAAAAACCTGCTAGAATCTGTCTAATACAATTCTGTATTTATAAGTGCATCCATTTTTTTTCTATTAACTTACAGATTCATACATTCATAGCTGAATGTTGCAAAAATGCTCTTTGGCATTTATGAGGTCCACTGCACTGGCTAACAACTTGACTACTCTTCAGATCTTTCATCTTTTTACTGGCATTGGCTCTAACTTTTATTGGTTTCTTTATATCTGATACAGTTGTTTTCAGAGTACAGAGGCCTAACTTTCAAACTTCACCTTTGGCTGGATGTGCAAAGGAGGCTTTGCGGAATTTCTGTGGAGTCCACATGTTCTTTTACTGTTCTTAAATACAAACCTGTCTTCTGCACGTTTTTAAGAGGGCATTCTGTTTGCCTGGCACAAGCTTGTTTAAGAGCATAAAAATCATAAATGCACAACCAAAACAATAAAAAACCTGACATACCATTTGTAATAGCTTAATGTGAAATGAGGAATTTTGTTGAGTATTGTCAGTAAAGATTCCAGTTTTGTATTTCCTTCTGCATAAAAAGGTCACATCCTAGAATACTGATAACCTGGTTACTCCAGCACCTGTCTTTCAGTGCGGGTTTGAGCTTTCCGAGACTAAGGAGGGACCATAACTGAATTTCACAGTTCCTGGGCAGTGCTATAAAATGGATTGGTGTAGATAGTCACTGTAGTGATCACTGCCATGTCCTTTCTCTGTCATCATTCAGTTCTTATGCATATGCTGTAAAAGTTGATCCAGTCAGTTGTGCACAAATGCCTGTCTCAGGTGTGTTTCCTCAGGTGCACTTGTGGGCTGTGGATCCATCTTTTACAGATAGATCCTCTCATGACAATAGTTTTAATTCCTAAAACTAGGAACAAAACAAGTTCTAGATCTCTCTCCTGTTGATTAAAGTGTTTACCATTTTGTTGCATGTCATTAATCCCATCGTGAGATGCCTGACATTCCTCTTTAGCTGCCAGGGGAACGTGTACACTTAAATCTGGGTGGTGAATTCTACTCATGGAGCAAGAGCCTGATTTGAGAATCAGGCCTGATTGCAATGCTGAGAGTGATAACAAGAAAATGCCTTTTTAAGTGGGCCAGAGAGCTTTCTGAAGACCTTTGGCATGTTGTCTGCTTCACAGGTGCTTTCCCACAGTGCTGGGAATGACCATGAGCTTGAAAAGGTCCAGTAATAATATTAGTCTAGTTTTTCACACGGTGTTGTTAGAAATCATTAAATTAGTTAATCAGTATTAAATCTCAGATTTTTTTTCCAATCACTCCATTGCATTATTTATTATTTATTAAAATTACTGCTATGCTTAAGCATAGTTACCCTTTCAATATTTTTTTTCTAAATAATCATAAAATGTTACTACTTGTTCCCTATACTGTTTGCGCTACTCTTCTAATCACCCATTCTCATGCCCTCTATGGTTATTAGACGTATCAACTGTTGCTAAAACGAGGTGCACGCTAGTAAGAACATATGCTGCACTGGATTTAACAAGATGTTTGTTTTTAATTAAAACTTTCAGTGTACATGTTGAGACTTTACAATTAACATTTGTCAAATATAATAATAATAATAATTGAAGACATTTCTAGTTTGAGAAAAACAAAAATATCTTAAATGTTTGCAGAGGCTTTTTTGTAAAAAAAATTTGTGTGAAACTGCTTGGGAAATGAGGAGGGGCTGAGCCCTAATTTGCCACGTTTCAGTCTGGAGTGAATTTTTATGGCAAAATTCCAAACCCTGAAGACCGTGGGACTTCAAGTAAGCGTTGACATTGATGTAACCTGAGCAGTACAAATGAAGTTGCTTTAATACTGTGGGTGTTCAGGAGCAATGGTTTCTAATGGAAGATACAGAAGTGCAGATAATGTACAGGAAGAGCTATTATGAACTTGCTTCACCAAGTCCTTTCTAAAGAAGTTTGTGAGAGGGTACTATGGTTATAGGTGACTTATATCTGTGTTGCCTTTCTTAAGCATGCTATCCAGGTAGGAAGTTGTAAGTCACAGCCTAAACACACAAGTAATGCCTTCTGCCACTTTAAGGGCCTGTAAAGAGTTTCTTTAATTGCAAAAGATGCCTGAAGTCTCACTCCGTTATATGCTCCTCATTTCCTTCCTTTTCCCCTAGTGCCAACTCCGCCTACTATCCCCCCTCTCCCACCCCGAACATTTCTGCGTGAGGCTTCGTGCAAGAAGTGTTTTTTTTTATAGAGTTCACATACTCAGGTGTCTGGAACCTGCACAGGCTCAGCCTGTTTAAAAATCCTGTAGATGATCTCATTATGTGGTTTGAATAGGCTCTGTGTGGTCAGCATTGCTGCCAGCACCTGAGGGAGCCAGATCTGTCTCTCCCCATTACAAACACGTAACAGGCTGGATTCAAAATAGGCTTAGTGTGAAGATGGAGGCTCTCAAAGCTGTTGTGTGCAAGAAAAGTCTGAAATTCCCCAAGAAGGAGCTTTATTTGTGCTGAATGCAGAGTGTGCTGAAAGGGAGTCATCTCTGTGGCCGGGGAATGGTTTCACTGTATGAACGCTATGCTCAAGGGGCAGCTAAGCCATTTTCATTACTGATAGCACCTCCATCTGTTTGGTTCTTGAACTGATTCATGTTTCTTACATTGGATGTTATTGGCAATAATTCCTTCTCACTGCCTGCTTCCCTTCCCTTCAAAGGGCAGGAATTTTCTTTTAACTGAGAAATTAAACACTCTCTGGAGTGTTTTAATGAAATCAAAGTTTTGTCTCCGAGTCATCAGTTTTACTCTGTCTCTCAATCATCATCCTTATACTCCTCCCCAGAAAACCCCAAACTAATCAACTTAGCATTGGGCATTCTGAAATGTTTGCTGAGAAAACAGCTCTGTTTTGACAGACAGCAATTATAGCACCTGGGCTATAGGCAGACTTTACAGCTCTTCTGGGGATCTCTTATGAATAGTCACCATGAGGCCAGCACAGCCTTGTGCAAACAAGCTTTGTAACCAAATTGCACTGAAAAAACCCCTTCTTCTCTACCCACACCCTCCCCTCCTAAAATTGCTGAGTAGCCTGGACATTCCACCTTTACCTATTCTGATTCTGGAAAAGTTCTCAGACTTTCTAAGAAAATGCTATTTAGAATTATGGAGAGTTACCATGTCATTTAGGTGTGTTTATTCAACGTCAGATACGCGTATGGGTGGGTATCATACACATGCAGTATTTGGATCCACTCATTTTATGTTGTTGATTTTGATTTTTTTTTTTTGACTGTGCAAACTCCACAGAACCTATGAGAGCTTTTAGTGATACAATTGCATGGAAAATTAAAAAGAGAGGTGTCAGTGGATATAAGCACAGCTTTCATCTGCTACCTTTGGGGAGGCAAATTGTCTGATCTTGTTTCTCATGGTCGAATTGCTCATTGGTCATAAACAGCATTTTGTTTGAGAGAGGAAGAAATGCCCTGTCTGAGGTCAGGCAGACCTCCGCTACCCATTCTCATTGTTCTTGGAGAACATGGGATTTCTTCTCAACTCTCATTTTCTTCCTCCACTGCTTTGGTTTATGGCTCCAACACTCCTCATTCTGGAGGGCTTAATAAGAACTACAAATTCTCCCATAGGTAGCATTCTTTTGCTCTTTTCAGTAGTCTTTGCTATTGGAAAAGGAAAAGAAAATGTCTACAATTAGGTAGCTAACTCGAGACATCAAAAGATTGTGAAATGCTAATTTAAACAAAATAATATTGACTAGCCATATTAATGAAAAACTGCCATTAACTTTAATGTTGTAAAACTGCTACAGCATGATAGCCTTCTTGTTCTAAAACATGCCTTTTCCCAGAGAGTTTTTTGGGCCATTACTCAAAGCAGTATTTTCTAGTAGGGTGGAATAGGTTATATTTAGTGTGTGTATTTTATTTCTGCTTCAAGAGCAGGCTCCTTGCTCTATTTTTAAGTGAACTACTTCAAAATCTTTTGCAGTGAGGTGTACAAGACTGAAAGCGTGAATGACTGACTTTTCTGTGAAGAAGGTGTCTGTTCCAGTCAGGTTGTTTTTGCTTTTCTCCCCTCAGTGTGACCTCTGCTATGAACATGCAGTGGCCTCTGTCAATGTCCTGATGGGGAAGAGAGTCTTTCATAGACCCCTGAGCACACAGTTCTCTTTGCAGTGAGACGAAAAGGCGCTGATCTCTCCGAGGAACACAGTAACAGCTCTGGAGCCACATGAAAGCTAGTCGTGTTAATCCCCTTGCTATGGCTTGTGGTAAACTTTGGTTACCAAGCTACACCACGGGTAAAGCTTTCATAGGACACACTCATCTAGAGAAAAAAAAGAGTCCACTTGGTATTTGCTATAACCTAAAAAATACCACCGGGAAAAATCTAGTAAATTTGGCATGTTTCTAAGCATTTCACAGTATCACTGATGCGCACACTATTGTTGCACAACTGAGCTCTCAGATCTAAACACCAAAAACAAATGTCTTGATAGAAACAGATGTGATATTAATTACATTTGAATAGAAAGTTATATAGAGTGCTGCCGTAAAATGGAGAGAACGGAGGAGAGATTCCTCACTTCTACAATTTATTCTACTTAATTACCATAATCTTTGCTACCATTACTTTGTCTTTACCACATAAGTAAGTAAAAAAGCAAGGCATGTGAGGAAATAAAAAGTATAAATTATATTTCCTTTTGCTTCTTGACTTAGTTATGCATTGAACTCATGTTGATAATAGAATATTACCGGGCAGAGCTTTCAGAAATAAGATTATACCTTTCTAGATAAAACCTAAAAATAAAAACTTGCTTTTTCACTCAACCGTGGACGCCATTCTGTATGTCACAGCTAAAAACTTTGCTGCAAATGATTAGCTAGAAAATTCTTTGGAGTATGCCAGTGCTAATTTCTGTTTCATCTGATTTTGTTAAGCAGCTTAAGGTGCTCTCCTGCCACAGTCACTGAATATATTGCTGTTACGATAAATAAGCTTGTCAAGATGAAATGCCATATAGGCTCTTTGGTCAAACCTATATATGTTCATTTAATAAAAGACAAATAAAAAGTATAAAGCATACCTACAAGTAGATAGTGTTATGATTACATTTCTTAACCTCTGCAAATTTCACTTTGCAACTTTTTTTTCTGATTTTATGTGTATTTTTAAGTAGATAGCTGTAATGATGGAAGTTTTTCAGTAGTATTTAGTGATTTTTAAAGCCATTTAGAAGGCAGAGGGAATCATTTCTCTTAATACAGCCCTTACTAAATTAAGTCAATGGGAATCACAGAATCAAAGAATGGTTGAGGTTGGAAGGGACCTCTGGAGGTCATCTGGTCCAACCCCCATGCCAAGCAGGATCACCTAGAGCATGTTGCCCAGGATCATGTCCAGATGGGTTTTGAGTATCTCCAGAGAAGGAGACTCCACAACCTGTCTGGGCAACCTGTTCTAGAACTCTGTCACCCTCACATTAAAGAAGTTTTTCCTCATATTCAGACAGAACTTCCTGTGCTTCAGTTTGTGCCTGTTGACTCTCGTCCTGTCGCTGGGCACCACTGAAAAGATTCTGGCACCATCCTCTTGACACCCTCTCTTCAGATACTTGTATATGTTGATCAGATCCCCTCTCAGTCTTCCCTTCTCCAAGCTAATCAGACCCAGCTCTCTCAGCCTCTCCTCGTATGAGAGATGCTCCAGTCCCCTAATCATCTTCATAGCCCTATGCTGGACTTGTTGCAGGAGCTCTATGTCCCTCTTTTAGTCGGGAGCCTAGAACTTGACACAGTACTCCAGGTGAAGCCTCACCAGGGCTGAATAGAGGGGCGGGATCATCTCCCTCAACCTGCTGGCAACACTTTTCCTAATGCACCCCCTTTGCAAGAGGAGTGTTGTCTTTGGTTTCATCATTCATATATGCTGTGGTGAAGAACTGATGGAGTTTTCTTTTTTTTTCTTTTTTTTTTTTAATGCCAGCATTCAAACTATTAAAAAGCTGTTTAATTATAAAACTTTTATGGGTTTGGTTAAGTAAAAGTAAAGCAGCCAGCTTGATTAAGATTACTGGAAAAGCAAAGTTAATTTGTTCCGTTTTTTCTTCAGTTCAATTAAACCCTTTTGTGTATTTGTAATATGACTAAATTACTATTTGACTTGTTTAGACATCTTTTCATATTTCTTTGGATCACACGTGAATTGAACAGAAATGTTTTGCCTTTCTTCTTAGAAAAGCACTATGGCATTCCATATCTCTCCATTTACAATATAAGAAACTGCTGAAGATGTTATGCATGTGTTAGGGGTGGTAGGCCAAGATTTTTGGTATCTAAGAACACTTAAAGGAATTGGCTGAAGGGAATTTTGGCTTCTTGAAAGTTTAATAAATATTGGAATTCTGGTGAAATTCTAGAAGTTAAGGAAATGCTAAAGTTGTGGAAGTGTTGCAGAATAGGAGGCAGGATGACTAACTAGCTGTAAGTTGATTAACTGGATTAACTGTTACAATTTATGAGCAAAATAATGAATAATCTGATAAAGGATTCTTATAGTGTAAAGAAATAATTAGATAATTAATATCAGTCAACTTGGTTTGTGTAAGATGTCATGCCAAAAACACATAATGTTCCTTTATTATATCCAAAGTTTGCTTAAAAGAAAACAAACCACTTGTTCAATACAAATATTTTTTTGCCTTAAATTTGACTTCTCTAAATGACCAATTCCTACCATCATATTTCTAGTTTTGAACAGACAATATTCTTAAAGTGAGCATTATCAGTATTTACCATTTACAATTAAAACTGAGTAGAGGTATTTATGTTTGAGCTTCCTTAATATTGGTACTAGTCTTGATGCTAATAATCATTTTATTAGTGAGCTGTAGATAAGTGTAAAATAACAGTCAGTAGAACCTGCAGATGATAAATAAAACATCATAACATTACCTAACATTAAAAAGTCGTGTATAACAATTTAAATTGCTTCTTTTAATGTGAATGCATTTACACAAAGTGCATCTGAATACTAGGGATATAAATTGGAATAATATGGAGACTATTATACACTGTTTTGAGAGGAATGGCTTGGAAAAGATGTTGGGATGTTATGGAAAAAAGCAGTGTGATATTGGCTGCAAAAAAAATTTGGCTATATAAAAGTAGGATTAATGACTAGGAATAGAATATGAATTTTATTTTATGGTAAGTTCTTGGTTATTATGATATACTGTAGAGCTCTAATGTCTAGAAAGGAAATAATAATGATATTAAAACTATGTTTATTCCAGCAAACAGTCAAAACAAGGATCGGTATCTAGCAAATGAGGCCAGAAAAAATAGGATTAGCAAGAGACCTGACTTTTTGACACTGGCAATGACTAGCCACTGGGACAAACTCAGAGGAATAACAGTTAATTCTTCATGGCTTTCAGTCACAAGTGGTTGTCTTTCTGAGATTTTCTTATCCTCCAGAGCAAGTCACTGGGTTCAGTGGGAGTAACTGAATACGATGTAAGTATTTGTTCTGTACAGGAAATCATATGGGATAAAATCTATGAATAAGCCTTGATTCTGCTTGCTGTAAGCTCTGAAACAATCTACAACAGTGAAGGATATCCTTTAAGTAGAATAAAAGAAAATAAGGAGGTGGTGGAAGTAGTTTTCTACATAACTGTTTTCACTTGTAGGAAAAGTAATCATGAAGCAAATAGCTTTGAGAGGGTTCCGTCCTGGACAAATCTGATGGGTTTAGTATTACTTACATCTGCTTTACCAATCCTTCTCTTTTCCTCTTTCCTTATCTAGATTTTTGATTTATTTTTTTTTTTACTTTGACCATTTCAATAGCATTCTTTACTTCCTATGTTTGAATTCTCCCCTAAATTTCCCTAAAACTCTCTCTTCTCTATCACTTTCTCTTACATTCTCATTCTCTCCAAGTCATCAAGTCTTTTAGGTGTGTTTCAGTATATGTAAGCTTTATGTTCCTGGCTGTTTTTCATGAGGCAGCTTCTCAGGAAATGTTACCTTGTTATGTTTACAATTTTAAGATTTGAAAGAAACTCAAAGGGTGAAAATAATCAGGATCTCTTCCACTATTTGCAGAGTGATTCTACAGAATGGCCATAGCCATGAAATGCTTGAAAGGAAGCTTCCTTCTCTTTTCTTATTCATGCTCCTCGTTGAATGATGTGTGCTGAACAAGTATACCTGTGTGAAACTTTCTTTCATATGATCCATTATGGATTTGAAGGAGCAAAGCAAATTCTTCTTCTGTCCAACTTTAGTAGCCACAATTTGTGTGGACATGGGAAACCTCCATTTGCAATTTTTCACGTTGTTTCTAAGGAGAACAGCAAAAATACATCCAGCATATGCCTAACCAAGGCACTACAAGTCCGAGGGACTACAAGAGTATAAGGCAGGTCAATGACAGCTTGCTCCTCTGCAGCCAACGGGTCTATGGGATTTCAGTGTTAAGAAACAGGGCTCCCCAGAATAATTAGAGCAGAAAATACCCAGTGCTTTGTTTCTTGGCTTAAAATGAGTTTTCTGTTATTCTTTCTCCTGAAAATGTAACTTGTGGCATAAGAGGCAACATTACTCTTAGCTGAAACTGTGAGTTTTCAGAAGTCTAACAATACCATAATCTCTGTCACCACTTGGGTTGCTTTCCAGGTGCCAAAACCAAAAGTCAGATCAGTGCCCTAGACTGCAAGGAGAACATCCATATTGTAACTGAAATTGCACAGCAGGTTCTTCAGCTTGCAACTAAGAAATATTGTAGGTGAAGGATCTGCTCACTAATAGAGAAACAAGTGAATTACCTTTCAAGTTCCTTTGCTGCCTTAACGTTTTGGGTCAAATTCTGACAGTGCAGAAGAGAACTAAAAGCTCAAGTGGAAAGAAAAGTAACAGCGGGAGAACGTGTATTTCTTGGGTGGGGAAGCTACGGCTGAAGAACAGGATGGTATCAGTAGGTTTACTCCACAGTCTCGTCCCCCCGTGATCTGTTGCGGAAGGAGGTTGTTCCTAGAGGTGGTATTTACTGTCGAACGCAACAGGCTGGGGGCAAGCGCAGGCCAGCGTGAGAGGCAGCGGTGGGGCTGAGGCCTATTGTTTCTTTAAGTGGTTGCAGGGCTGTCCAGGTGTCCTGATTTAAAGGCTGCTCCTTGAGACAGGAAATTGTATCTTGTTCTGAGGTTTACTGTAATAAAGTACATAGTCCTAGGGGAATGTGCTGCTGGGTCCATGAATCACTTTATGGGCTGGCTGTTCTGACCTCAGCCCTGTGATTTATTCATGCCATACCGCAGCAGGAATGGCAAAAATGTAACCAGCACATGGTCGTCCCGGCCCCCCCGTGCAACCCAGATGGGCTTTAACTAGAGGCTGCCATAAATCCATAAAGTGAGTTTGCTCGGAGCGGGCAGTTTCACTTGTCTTGCCCGAGAGCTCTGTGTTGTGTGTCTGCGAGAGGTTTGGCGATCGGGGGGTCCTCTTGCTCCTCGGGCGTTTCTTCACTGCTTCAGTGTTGTGACCGTGTGTAGCGCCTTCAGCTTCTTGTGTGAAGAAGTGAAAATCATGGTGCAGTCATGGTACTCTTAGCAAAAAACAAGCTTTAGGTGTGCAAGATTTTGTTTTCCTTTTTCCCTTTTTCCTTAATGCTAACAATAAATAAATAAGAGAGAGAGAGAAAGAAAACCTGACTCTCTTCAGCTCAGGATGTCACTGTATTGTGTATTTACAGAGGTGGTTAGATGATGTGCTCTTTGTCAGATCACCAGTGATAGGCATGAAGAATATATCTTAACTCTCAGCTCCATTTCTGTTTTAAATACTTAGTCATGTTTCTATTTCAATTGACTATGCTTGTTTATGTGTTCTGCAGTTAGCAGTTGTTAGCTTTAAAAATGTAACACCTGTGTTAGATGTGTTGGTGGTCTTTCCATCTCAGTTTTTAAAAGATTTATTCTACATAAAGCATCTTTATACTTTTTTGTACATTCATTGATCCATATACCTCACAAAATGCTCAGTTTTTTTTTCCCCAGTGTTATGCAAAATACCTATCACTTAAGGATAGTCTCAGAATCAGAAGTTGTCCATATCACCCACATTCACCCTGCCTCAGTTATTTTCTGCCATTGTTCCCTGTGAATCTCCATACAACTGAGTGTAAATCTCCATTGTGTATTCTTGTAACAAATTTGTCTGTCTTAATCTTATCATTTAAAATAGTTTAGACATTATAAGGAAACAATAGACAGAAGTCTAATATTTTGTAAATAATACTATTAGAATGAAGAAGCTGTAACCTAGAAAGCAGTCCTCTTCTTTGCAACATGCTCAAATGTCTGCCTTAACCTTCTCATCCTGAAATCAGCCTTGGAAAATATGCTCAATTCTTCTGTAAAGCAGATAGAAGTTAAACAACTCGGAATTTAGCAAGAATTTTTATTGCAAGAAATTAACCTAGCCACAAATCTCAAACCTAAGTAGATGCCAAATTATACTTCTTAGCAATAGTACAACCAATTAAAGGGCATCTATATCAAAACAAGCAAGAATTTATTAAAATGGAAGCTCCCATGCCTTCTGGTATCCATAGTGCAGACAAGATTTCTTGAGAGACGGACTCTGTGATAGCAAGCAGGTTTAAGTTTGTTTTAAGGTAATCATATTCCTTTCTATTTCATATGCTTGAAATCTGAGTTTTTTACTTTTTCGAAGATACTAGAGGTCCAGCTGTACATTTACATGTGATGTTTCTTCAGTGAAGTGATTTTCATGGGTGTTTCATGTAATTTTAAAGTAAAGGATAAATACAACTTCAAATCTGTTCGATAGAAAAGGTGTTGCTAGCTGGAATATGTGCTAAAATGGTGGTGGTTTGTTTGTTTGTTTGTTCTTCAAATTTCCTCACACATGAATGACTTACTGTCACTTTCAACATGTTGCTTAATTTTTATGCACTTGTTTCTCATTATAAAACATAGACAATAAAAGCTTATTTTGAGATTATTGGTCTTCATTAATTTGTTTATAAAACCTTAAATCTGTACATGAAAAAAAAAGCTTTGTACAACATCATATATCATGATGAGCAGGGATCTGATAATAAAGGGTTGTCAGGAGTCTATTTTCAGGGTTTAGATCAGGCTTAACAGTGCTTATTCTGGAGCAGAGCATGCATACTCAGTCTCTTAAACTGTTTTACAGCATATAGCTCCAGTTTCTTCTCATTCTTCCCCAGAGTTGGGACTGGATAGAGATAAAACAGAGAAGAAGAGGGTGGGATGCTTCCTACGTACTGTTGAATGCCAGCTGCTTTAGAGTAAGCATTTGGAAAATTGTTTATCTTCAGAACTCATCAGAATATATTGTAATGCCAATTCAAACAAATCTTCTGCACTGAGAGTCTGCAGGTAGCTGCACCTACCTTGGTCTGGAAAAAGAAAGGAAATGAAACTTCTCAGGCCTCTTCTGTTGCAATTACGAAACTAAGCATATCCAAATTTTATCCATAACCACTGACAACTGCTCCATTCCTGTCCTTGAACCTTTCAACAACTTCTGTTTGCTTAGAAACACTTTTTTTTTTTTAGCACTAATACAGCAGTCATTGAAGCTACCAGGAGCGGGAAGCAAAGTGATGCCTCAGTGTTGAATGATACTGCTTCCGTCATCTTTTTTGTCTGATGCTGCTATCCCTAGCCATATCCAGACACTTGGAAGTTTTTATACTCCCTTTTCAATCCATCCCCTGGGCAGCAGCAGCAACGAGAAAAGACTGAAGTACAGGTAGTAAGTGTTAGGATTAGGATGGAACAGATGTCAGCATTAGTGCTGCTGTAGTTACTATCACCAAATGCTAAGACATCCTTTGCAGAGGTAATGTAAACAATCCCATAAGCTGTGTTTGACCTTAGAGGAAATATATCTTTTAGAGATGAAACAAAGTGGTTCTGGAAGAAAGGCTTGCACAAGCATACAAAAGAACCCTCAAAGAAGGAGGAGGAATTTAGGAGAGATGTATCCAGGTTGGTCGTCAAAGTCAGTAAGTAATGAAAGCAGTCTGTAACTCTAGAGAGAAAATTTGTTGAAGAGCAGAGGAAAATTGAGTTGTTTGTAAAAGAACAACAAAAAGAAGTAGCTCTACACATCTGGTATGTAAAATGAAACCAGTTGTCACCAGGATAATGGCAATTAATGGATAATAGGATAATATGCGCAGCTAGAATGTGTGTAGAAGTTGTTCAGGAAAGCTAGAAATGGTAGGCATACACTAAAGATACAGGAGATTCTGAGGAAATTTAAAAGAAAAAAAAAGTGACAGTATGAGGACTTAATAACTTCAGGACCATAAAAGGAGTTATACAAAATGAGTGGATGATAGCCTGCTATTTACTTCAGCCATAGAGGTGTGGTAGAGGTAAATAACAATGGAGAAAAGTGTTTTTCTCAGACATTTAGTTATTGGATACAAATCAGAGAAATTGCGGCACTTCTTGACAAAATATTTACTGGATCACCAAGAAGTAACATTGTTGTAAGACTTCAGGATTGTAATTAGTGTTGATGATGCTAGAGAGGAAATCATCACCAAAACCAACTTCATCTGGAGTGACCATGAATTGAGTATACATATATTTAAATTTTTAAAAGCTGTACAAAATACTTGAAAAATTAAGAATATTTGCAAGTAAATTGAACAGAGGAACTCAAGGATTTGAGTGTAAAGGAAGCAGGGAATTTATAAATGAAAAGTCCAAACAAAACTTTGAGGTCTTTGCATCCCAAACAAAGGGAAGAAAGTGTAAGGAAGAGTTACAAACCTAACTGACTGTCTATCTGCATCCAAACAAAATTAGGAGTATGCAGCAGTCTGCATATCACCTTAAAAAATAACCAGGAAAGAGAGTTGTTTTTTGGAGGCAGACATTACAGGAATAAAGTAAGAATTGTCATAACTAATCTTGTATTATATTATCCAAAGGAAATTAAATAATAAGACACATGTATGAAATAAAAAGATCAGGAAAAGAAGTGGAACTCACAATGCAGTGGGGACAGGGCTGGGATTAGCAACAGTATACATATCATACTGAAAGTAAATGAATGCCTTCACCTTAGTTTCCAGTGAGCAGACTGATAAAATATAAAGAAAAGAAGGCATGATGACATATTGGAATGAGTATATCAATTATGGAAACAAGACAGATACAAAAATAAGTGATAATTACACCAACCAGAAATAACAGTCATGATAGTCATTTAGCAAGGAGGTGAATTCTCCATCGGTTAAAATCTTTGATTCAAGTCTATAGGTTGGATAGTTTCTTAATCCAACTATGTTGTAAGTCATGGCTTGATCTTTTCACAGGATCAAAGACCACACCAAGACCGCAGTATTGCAATCATTGTTGACTGACACAGCTGAAATTTCTTTCTACCAGCTTTCACCTGGAGGGTGATTCATGCAGACAAAATTAGTTAAAGAACAATTGTTTTCACCCTAGCAATTGTAGTTGTTTGATGTGTTATAATCAATGTGAATTCCATGATTCACTTTTATTCTTAAGTTTGGAGTGTACTAGCTTTGACGCTGTAACAGTGTCTTGAGCTCCAGTTCCTTTAGGGATAAGGAACCTGTGGACAGATTTTGGTTTCTCCTATTTAGTCAGGGTGAAGTTTTAACTGGATCAACAGGTTTCAGGGATACACAGTCACTAGTGCTGACACCAGGGAGGGAGCAGGAACCTGAAAATGGGAGGACAGAAACAACTTCTTCAACAAGAGCCCTGTCTTATGTCAGCTTAAGCTGATTATGAAACCACACGCTAAGCCAAAGCTCAACCTGTACTTGACTGTGTCACAGGAAAGAAACAAGAGCTGCCTTTCTTATAATGTCATTTTTCAAAATCTGTTGTACATATTCTGGTGGACTGTATTGCCTGGATGGAAATTATGCCTTAATTTATGCTCTATTTGCACTGCTGTTAAACTGTAGAAAAAGACAGACAGTGCAAGGAATTCCTTCTCAGAAAAGCCAGCTCTGTGGAACTCAGAAGCCTTGTGAGTATGTCTGCCTCTTCTCTGGTTTCTACACCGAAGGCTGGTCAAACAAGGATAGTTATCTTAAAAAAAAAAAAAAAAAAAAAAACAACAACAACAAAAAAGCAAAAAAAAATACTACTACCCTTTATAGGGACAAATCACTTATAATATCAAATGTCAGGATTCTAAAATGTGCCATCTTCAGAATCCACCGCTCTTCAGAGGCAAGTAGGTAAGGCTCATACTCAGTAAGTCTAGCAGCTGTGTGTAGAAGCCCCTCTGTCACTGGAGGAATTAATCAATAAAAATAGTTTAGTAAACTAGGAGTTGATTGGAAAGTCCCTCTGCACAAACCTTAGAATTTCTTCTGGAACCATTGGCAGGCACAGTCAAGAGCTGTACTGAAATTCTGAGTACTCAGAGCTGAGACGTGAGCACGACTACGATGCTTCTGTGATTCGAAGCAGTTAGGATGTTAGAGAAAAATTGCATAGAAAAGTCCAAATGTGATATTAGCAAACTTTTTTTCTAAGAAGTGCGGCACATGTGATAATGCTACCTGTGTCTAAAGGCAACATTTGCTATTATCACGCTATTCGTGCAATAGAAAATTAAAGGAGCATCTCTTGTGACCACAAGAGATGTATTCTGAGAAGAGATTCTGAAGAGATCTCTATTCACAAAGAATGTATATGTTTATCTCTTGTTTTCTAGTTGTGTTCACTTGTATATGATGACATTGAAGAGAACAGTGAAAAGGTGTAAATTCAGGAGGCTTCAATTTGCTGATGGCAAATGACCTGATTTTTTTTCTCAGTTTGAATTCTTTCTTACAGAATACAGTTCTTATTATAATTGTAATTTGCTATTTTATATCACAGACATTTTAAATGACATTTTAAATTTGAATCTATCACATTTGAAATGTCTGTGATAGAAAAGCAGTAAAATCTTGATCAGTGTTTTCTGTAGGCTTTGAGTAAATATGGCAGCTGTGAAAATTTAGATCATGGGGTTGAGAGACTGTTGAAATGCTGTCCACACAAGACAAAGGTAACTTGTTGATTCAGAAAGGAAGTACAAGAATGGAAGAAATAATATTATCCCTTTGAGTGAGGGTGTATGTTTGTGTTTGGAAAAATAATTTCCCAAATTAATTGCATTTTTTTTGCCATTTCCAAATTAATTTCCCAAATTAATTCCAGCCTGAGGTTTGAATACTGCCAGCTGTAATTAAAAGAACAGGTAGTATATTGCATTTTTCCTACCTTATTGCAGCACGATGTTGCTACTGTTTCTTTTAGATAAGTATTTTACTCACTAGGGGTTTGTACTCCTTCTTCGTGTGTTTTGTATGGCAGCATCTTAAATACTGATGAAATTGTAGCTGGTGCAGCATTTGGCAGCTGTTTTCAAGTAAAGCACTGGTCTGTTAGTATATTAAAATGGTATTCTCTAATCTGCCTGTCTGTATTTTTCCAAGTTGTTTAAGAACCTAATTTTAGTGTCTAGAATCCTGTGTGAGCTGCCTCCTTCCTTAAGAGGTACTGCAGGTGCAGTAAACAGAGTTGCAGGATGGTGGGCTCCAGTTGCCAGGGGCTCAGAGTGTCAGAATCTGGCATTCTCTTTATGTGGTTCAGAGCAGTCTAAGTTTCTTAATTTTCTGAAGATATTCTGTAACCAGACAAAAAGTGGGGAAAAAAACAACGCTGAGTTTAGAACTACCATTGCAGATGCGTTGACACAGTTTATTATGAAAAGTATGGCATTAATGCTAGGATAACCATCCCATTGGGTCAGCTGTTTTGTGTATTATATTATTAATTACTTTTTAATAGTTTATCAAATGTCACCCAACCAAACAGTGTTATTCTACTAAACTTATGAAATTACTAAATATTGTGTCCTAACACTTTTATGTTCTAAGCTGCCGCCTAAATGTCTGTCTGTCATAAAACTGGAAATTTTATCAGAATCTCTTTGATAATTTTTTATGTTGTTGTTACTTCGAAGGGAGGGGTGTTTTTAATTCATATGCAAATAATTTAGTTCTTATTTTAATGGTGATTTGCCATTTTAAGTCTTACAAATATCTGTGATAGAAAAACATTAGAAGTTCGATGAGCATTTTCTGTAGGCTTTGAGTAAATGCTGTGAACTAAAATCACACAACTGAAGCAAGTACTGTCCAACTAGTAGCTCTTTCCTTCTGTGGTGACTGATGCCAGTACAGCTGGAGACTAAACAGTTTATAAAATAGCAGAACCTTTCTACATCTAAACCTTCCATATTAAAGGCATACCAGGCATAATTACAGTTTATCCTAATATACCAAGTTGAGAACCCTGGCAGGTCAGTCAGTCATTCCTCACAGAAGAGCAACAGTCTCCGTTGAAGGAGGTGACTGGATTGCTGTGAGCTTGTAGAGCTTGTACCTGCCTGAGCAGGTATAATGAAACTAGACTTCATATAATCAACCCAAGTCCTCAGTGGCATTAAGATCAGTGCTGCTGCTGATCTCAATACTGCTTTTAAGTTATTTCATTTGCACTTTCAGAAATATTCCATATAGGAATGAATCTCATAATTTGAAATTATATAGATAATATGTTTGTAACATTTATATACAGAATTTGTGTTCTTCCTGAAATATGTAAATGTTATTTTAATGAATATTTAAAATATTTATGCTTTGAAGCATCATTAAGTGTTGATTGCAGCCTGTTATTCCTCCTAATTATACAGCTAATAATTATTCCTATGTTAACATCCTCAGAACTGTGCTGTGTAGTTTAAAACCTCTTTATAAAGTTCATTTTCTGATAGTTTTTGCCAAAAGGATTCCTCTCCTTTACTAGGAAATAGCTGTGAAGGACTGCATGGTCTCCTGAAACCAAGTGCTATAGGGAACCATTTAAAGACATCTTGATTTGATTATTATTTGTACGCCAGAGAACAAGCATGGCTACTCTGGTAGTTAAAACACTTACAATGTTGTCGATGAACCTTTTTAAATCTTCTTTGGCTTACCCTGCTACAACTCATTATCAGCATATTAGTCCTGCAGTGCTGAGCATTACTGAGTAGTTAGAAAGTCTCATGTCCCTGTTTGCAAAAATATGCTGTGGTTCTTGGTAACTAAATCTGTATGAGCTGCAGTTTGCCATTTTCCAGGCTCATTCAAACACCTGGTCACTCAAGCTGCAGATCACTTATTTATCCTCACCTAAGCCCATATGAGAAATCTCATCTCTGCTGTGTTTGTCTTTTTCTAGGGCCTCTGTAAACAGGTATATAAGATGCTAGCACCTGCCATTTTTACTGAAGTCACTGCAGCTGAAGTGGTCTTTAAGAATAATACTCTTCAGCATCTGAATTTAAGTGTTGCGTAACTTTAAGCCCTGTCTTCTATGCTGCAGAGAGGTTTAGAAAATACTGATTTGCTTAATGCCTTCTATTTCTACAGTCTTAGTAATACATAGTTGTATAATAGTACATTGTTCTCTTTTTTAGCTTTCACCAAAAAGAAATAAAATGCTTTCTGTGGCTGAGGGATGTTCTTAAAGCTTTGCCTTGATTCAAGACCTGTAGTGAAAACCAAGATGAAATTTTAACTGTTGCCATCTTGTCCTGTTATCTTTCCAAAGACAGACATTTACATTCAAGAGATGTGTTTTTGCATACTGTTCTTTTTTGTGTCTTGACAAAAGTATTAGGATAGCCAGTAGATGCTACAGGACAACCTCATCAGGAATGCTTCATAGGCTTAGAATATTTGCCATCAGAAAAATTCAGTCATGGCAATTTTCAATGACTTCTCACCTCTGCAATCTTCACCACCTTCCATAAAATATTTCAGTCCGCTGAATCCATCTGTATCTTAGAGTTGGAGTCATTCATTATCACTGTCTTTGGTATCAGCTGTAAGAACTCAGTCCTAGCTGAAATGCTAAGAAAAGGGAGACTGGTGGGTGAATCAGAAGTATGCCAGAGGACAGCTATATTGCCATATCGAGCTTCAGAATATATCCACCGCTGAATTGATTTTATCTGTCTTGGTACCATTCCAGTCTGTAGCAATCATAATTACCATTCAGTGAAAGGTGTTTTTAGCCTAATTCTATTTTCACTAGATTATCTTGTTCTGATAATACTAAGTTAGGCCACTTTAAAGCCTCCTTACTGCTTATGAGTGGCAGTAAAGCCTTGGTACAGGCTACAGCACCTGCCCAAATGGGGGGATAAATAGAATCATGCACTCATTTCTGTTGGAAAAGACCCATAAGATCACCACATCCAACCATTCACCTAACACTACCAAGTCCACCACTAAACCATGTTCCTAAGCACCGTGTCCACACAACTCTTAAAATACCTCCAGGGATGGGAACTCCACCACTTCGCTGGGCAGCCCCTTCCAGTGCCTGACACAACCCTCTCTGTTAAGAAATTCTTCCTCATATCCAACCTAAACCTCCACTGGTGCAACTTGAGGCCATTTCCTTGCATCCTATAGGCGGTGTTCCCCCTGCTGAGTTACAGTTGCCACAGAAATACCCGACCTAACCTACGTTATTTTAAAAGATCAACCATCTTGGGTTTTGCAGCAAGTACATGCTTTGCCTACCTCTTAGGACATTTGCAATGTTGTAAACTAGAGACACACTTTGCAGACCAAGCAAAGGCTATACCACTGACTGCTACCTAAACTGAAGTTGAGCCTATACTACTGACTCCAGCACTTCTGACCTAGGTTTGTTCATGTGCTACTGCAACCTTCTCACAGCAGCCCATTTTCTCCTTCTTACAACCTCACCTATCTTACCATAAGTTCTTCTGGCCTGTGTGGGGATAGCAGCACTTGAGAAGGGAAACTACTAGAAATTAGTATTGCTCTTCAGACACAAAAATTTTATTTTACTTGGTGATATTTGTTCTTTCCTGGCTTCTGGAAGCATTTTAGCAATTCTAGGTTCTGCTGAACACAGTAGTGCACCATTACAGACATGTCTCCTTTCAGCAGAGGTGACAGTGAAATTTATACTTCTCTCTTATTAAAGATTATCCAATTAGCTTGTAGAATTAAAAAGTACAGCTAGAATACATGTATCACATCAGAGGATATTTTTCTTATTTTGGTTCAAACTTCATCTTACATCAGTTCCAGAAAAGATTCAGAAAGAAACAACAACTTTCTCACCACTTCTTGACCAACAACCCCATTTCACACACAATGCAGAACTGAAGTTTCGGATAGTAGGATGCTTTTTTCTAAGCCATTGTGATTAGTATTATGCAGCAATAAATTGATAACAGATCGCTTCTCATATCTCATTGTCCTGGTCCTGGAGTTTTCATTTAAGTAGAGATGAGCAACAAAGGATTTGATTGCAGAAGGTATGCATTATATGCTATTTGAGGCACCTCAAATTTCCATACCAGAGTAATGGCTACATAGATACTGTTACAGAGATATTCTTGGCTCTGGTCCTGAATCATCAGCAAGGATTGTGGATTTACTATTAAAAGAATAAGTGTTTCTTTAGAATCAAAACAGATTACTGTAAAGAAAGTGAAAATTACCAGAACTCCGAACCAGTCTGTCTTTCCCAGGACACCGATAGCCAGAAAAAGCAGAGGTCGTGTATCATGTTCTGTCACTTCATTCTATTGATATTTTTCATGTTTCAGGCAGACATCCAAAGCTGGATACTTTTCCATACAGAAAAAGTAACAGAAACAAAGTTGCAGTAATAGTGCAACCATTATCAGTTGTTCCCACACCTATAATCTTGACACTGCAACTGGGATTCTGATGTGCACCTTTTCTTTTCTTCTTCTCTTCATTTCTGTTAGATCATCAGAGTATCTGTATTTCTCCACAGAATAAATGTATTTGGATTATCTTTCAAATATTCTAAAACATCTAAAAATGCCTGACTTTATGGTATCATGTCATGAAGTACAAGGAATAATTTAATTTTAATAATTTAATAATTTAATTTATATTTTTAATAATTTAACAATTTAATTTAATTTAATTTTTAGCTGGTGGAAGGGGATGGGGAGCAGGATGTGGCCCTCACTATCCGCGAGGAAATGGTTGGCAACCTGCTACAGCACTTGGATGTACGCAAGTCGATGGGGCCGGATGGGATCCACCCGAGGGTACTGAGGGAACTGACAGAGGAGCTGGCCAAGCCGCTTTCCATCATTTATCGGCAGTCCTGGCTATCAGGGGAGGTCCCAGTCGACTGACGGCTAGCAAACGTGACACCCATCTACAAGAAGGGCCGGAGGGTAGACCCGGGGAACTATAGGCCTGTTAGTTTGACCTCAGTGCCAGGGAAGCTCATGGAGCAGATTGTCTTGAGTGTCATCACGCGGCACTTACAGGGTAACCAGGCGATCAGGCCCAGTCAGCATGGGTTTACGAAAGGCAGGTCCTGCCTTACAAACCTGATCTCCTTCTATGACAAAGTGACTCGCTTAGTGGATGAGGGAAAGGCTGTGGATGTGGTCTACCTTGACTTCAGTAAGGCTTTTGACACTGTTTCCCACAACATTCTCCTCAAGAAACTGGCTGCTCATGGCTTGGACTGGTGTACGCTTCGTAGGGTTAAAAACTGGCTGGATGGCCGGGCCCAAAGAGTTGTGGTGAATGGAGTCAAATCCAGTTGGAGGCCGGTCACTAGTGGTGTCCCCCAGGGCTCAGTACTGGGGCCAGTCCTCTTTAATATCTTTATCGATGATCTGGTTGAGGGGATCGAGTGCACCCTCAGTAAGTTTGCAGATGACACCAAGTTAGGTGCGTGTGTCGATCTGGTGGAGAGTAGGAAGGCTCTGCAGGAGGATCTGGATAGGCTGGACTGATGGGCTGAGGTCAACTGTATGAAGTTCAACAAGGCCAAGTGCCGGGTCCTGCACCTGGGGCGCAACAACCCCAAGCAGAGCTACAGGCTGGGAGATGAGTGGTTGGAAAGCTGCCTGGCAGAGAAGGACCTGGGAGTATTGGTTGATAGTCGGCTGAATATGAGCCAGCAGCATGCTCAGGTGGCCAAGAAGGCCACAGCATCCCGGCTTGTATAAGAAGCAGTGTGTCCAGCAGGTCTAGGGAAGTGATTGTCCCCCTGTACTCGTCTCTGGTGAGGCCGCACCTCGAGTACTGTGTTCAGTTTTGGGCCCCTCACTACAAGAAGGACATGGAGATGCTCGAGAGTCCAGAGAAGGGCGACGAAGCTGGTGAGGGGTCTGGAGAACAAGTCTTACGAGGAGCGGCTGAGGGAGCTGGGATTGTTCAGCCTGGAGAAGAGGAGGCTCATGGGCGACTTTATCACTCTCTATAGGTACCTTAAAGGAGGCTGTAGCGAGGTAGGGGTTGGTCTATTCTCCCACGTGCCTGGTGACAGGATGATGGGGAATGGGCTAAAGTTGCGCCAGGGGAGGTTTAGGTTGGATATCAGGAAGAACTTCTTTACCAAAAGGGCTGTTAGGCATTGGAATGGGCTGCCCAGGGAAGTGGTTGAGTCACCATCCCTGGAGGTCTTAAAAGGATGTTTAGATGTAGAGCTTAGTGATATGGTTTAGTGGAGGACTTGTTAGTGTCAGGTCAGAGGTTGGACTAGCTGATCTTGGAGGTCTCTTCCAACCTAGATGATTCTGTGATTCTGTAAGGTGCTGTTCTTTCTACATACAGTCTAGGCAATATCTAGGTACCCTCTAAACAGGATCTGTCAAGTTTCTGATGTGTTGGTAGTCCACCTAAGGCAAGCTTACTCTGTGAGTATGTACAAAAAATGCTTGTATAAATCCAGAGATGAATTCCAGCCACAGAAATCCATTGTTTATGTCCACTCTTCTGTCAGGTAGTGAAAATTTTTTTCTGTTGATATACACACTTTTTCTTCTTGTAATGCATGGTATTTTTTGTTTGTTTGTTTATTTTGTTTTGTTTTGTTTTGCTTTTATATATATATATGTACTGTATATATGGCTTTAGTTGAGATCCTTATAAGAGCAAACATCTGCATATGGGTAACTTCAGCAAAACTAGCAGTCATTGAAGCAACAGAGGGGACAAACAGAGATCACATCTTAGCAGTGTTTTTTTTATGCTCTGCCTGTGCAGAGGTCTTCAGCTTTAACTGGTATAAATATTTGTAAGAGCATGGTCACAAACTGGGATCGGAAGGAAGCCTGGTCATAGACCATCATCCTCTTCTCACTTAATCTGTTAGCCATAAGAAAAAGTTCTTCCATTCCCAGCTGTCATTGATATGAATGCAGTCGTGAACTTTCTCATCAATGAACCTCATCAACTCACCTATTGTCTTAGCAAAACTCTGTACCTTTCAAGTGAAAGCTGTGTATTTAGGTTTTTTCACCTGTAAAAATAACAGTGTTTTTTTAAATGGGATGTCTCATGCCTACAAGTCCCAAAGAGAAGTGGCTTCTTCTCTGGTGCTGTGGAGTGCACATGCCTTTCACATAACTCTTTTTTATCTGTGGTTCAAAGTGCTGTGCTGGCTGCTGTTGTGCTGGGTTAAAGGGTTGCAACCCTGAGCTTCTCAGAGGCTACTGTCTGCTCAGATCTGTCAGCATAACTGCATGTGTAGACACTGCTTGGTCCCATTCTATTAAAATGATGTGTTGAGGGTGTTTAAAGAGGAAAAACTGTTGTTCAGACTTTTTAGAAGAGCAAGGTCAAGAAGCAAATACATGTGCTGTTATTCTTACAGTTTGGAGGGGGGATTAGTATTTATCCAGGACAGTAAATTCTTCATCAAGCTCGCTTCAGCCAATGCAATCTGATTATGTCCTACTTATTTAGGTATGCATCTCCCTATACCCTTGATTTAAGCCCTGAACTCGCTCATGGAACTATTTCACTCCCCGTTCTCAGACACACTGCAGTAATAGATGCATCTTTTCATGCAAGGTCATAAAAATTGTGAGGCTTTCAGCATCTAACATGAAAATTTCTGTATTCCAGTAGTACCAGTTGGTTCCCTTTCTAAGCCATCAGTTTCAAAGTCCCAAGGATATATATTGGATATATATGTTTAAGACATCAATATTAAATGGTAGCAGCGTCCATTTGTCCCATTCTTTTCAAATTTTCTCAGTCATGTCTTCACTCACAGGGAGCCAAATGAGTACTTTTTGCATCAAGTATTTTTGTTTTGTCACTGAGATTAAGTTGTTTAGAAAGAGGATACAGAAAGGAAATGAGAAAGCTGACTTCTTAGTCTCCTTAAGGATTGATAATAGATGAATTAGAAAAAGCAGATTAAGTGTCAATACTACCCTCAACAGTTTGCCATTGTTATCCTAATTCACCAGATTGTGATGGTGACACTGATTAAAAAAGATCTTGACAACAGAAGGATGTAATGGTATAATTAATATCAATCTTAATTGTTTACACTAAGCTTCTTTAACATTTCTTATATCTTTAATAAACAACTGTTTATGCAATATTATTAGCATAATAATTGCTGTTGACATGATTAGCAGAATAATTTTAGCACCTTTGGTTATTCTTTAAAAATTTTCCTCAAATTATTAACATTAATATGCTTTTTTTATAATGAGGTCAAAATTTGGATCGTTTGGGAATTTGGGATCTTTACTACTTTAGCTCCATTTGCAACTAAATTTTTAAAGAAAACGTAGGTAGGAAATCTGTAATATTCCAAGTTCCTCTTTCTTCGTCACTCCTGCATGATGCCATCTTTCAAATGTCCACAATAGGTTAGAAAGGATTTCTATTCTATCCCTTCTTCACAAGGTGAATACTTAAGTTATGAGAGGGGGGACAAGCCACCCCTATTGGAGAATAAGGTCAAAGTTTTCCTTTATGTCCTGTTGCACATCCTGACTTGAGCATGGCAGCTAAAGGTGAGAATTAAGGTCAAAGGGCAGAAATAGTTGGTTTTCCTAACATATAGCAATCCTTTGAGTTCATTTGAGAACTGCTGTTTTATTGACAGGGTTATTATCTGTGTCTCCCCTCTTTCCAGTATCTACAAAATGTTTCTGAACTGCAAGGGTATTTGTGAGAGATTTTTTGCAATTGGGGAGGAGTGTGATGAGGTATTTCTATATTGAGTTCTTATATTACTGCAGAATTTTTTTGCTTACAACATTTTTGCAAAGCTGAAAAAAGTTTGTGATGAGAGCAGGCCTACCTTTCTCTTCAGATATGCATCTGAAGAGCTCATCACTATGTTAGTTACTCACAAAAAAAGTCAAAGAATAGATCAAGCATCCTTGAGGGCATCTATTTCAACATCTGTCATGTAGCACAAAAGTGTCTGTGTCATTGTATGCTTCTGGGAATACACTGTATTGTTCAAGTGATTTCAGTAAACTTGTCACATGCCACCTTCCTTCTAAAATAGCTGCATGAGTAGACAGCATAACCTAACAATAATTTAGCACGGAAGTCTTACGATTAGTCAAGTATTT
The DNA here is from genome assembly GCF_013377495.2 of Cygnus atratus. Taxonomy (NCBI): domain Eukaryota; kingdom Metazoa; phylum Chordata; class Aves; order Anseriformes; family Anatidae; genus Cygnus; species Cygnus atratus. Next base: position 65,113,586 of record NC_066362.1, read on the forward strand.
CTGTGTGCATTCTTAAAATCCATTCTGGAAATGTTTAGAACATTATAAAGAATGAAAATGTTCATCTGAAGAAGCAATAAATGGTTGTTATTAAAAAATTTAGGAGCCAAATGCAGAATGATAACTTTATTATATGTTTTTCTTATCCTATAAGCACTGTCATCTTGGGGTAGGCAGCTGGGTCTGACTTCCTGCTCCACCAATGGACATAACCGCAACAACCACATTTATTTCTGCCCAGCAGAGTTGCACGCTCTTACAATGTTTGTGGTATATGGTATGTCTATGGTTCTTTGTTCAATGCTCCTAGTTTTGCAGGATAATCATGTATCTGTGTTTTTCAGACAGGAAGCCCTTCTTGCTGCCATTAGTGAAAAAGATGCCAATATTGCTCTGCTAGAACTTTCATCTTCCAAGAAGAAGACCCAAGATGAAGTGGCTGCACTCAAGCGAGAGAAAGACCGCCTCGTACAACAGCTCAAGCAGCAGGTGGGTAGAGGAGGGAGAGGAAAGAAACCAGTTAGTAATTTGGTGTGACGTTACTATCTTGGTTGATGGAAACAGTAATATATAATCCCTTTGTCTGTTGGGACAAAAAGTACATGAATAACAATTTCAAACTAGCTACTGATCATGAAGACTTTAAAACATGGTGGGAATTAAACAGCCTCCATGATGAGAGGGGTTTCCTTATGTCACTGCTTCTGTCGTACACGTGCTACAGTATGTAGGAAACTGTGAATGAAAAAGACATTTATTCTTAACTTCCAGAGACTCAGGGAAATTGAGTGATACTTCTTTTGGTGTTCTATATTTGCCTTGTCAGGGAGGAAGCATAAATGGATGAAATTTGTCCTTGCCATAAAGGTCAAATTGAACCATATTACACCACACGGTCTCTATTGTGGTTTCTAATCTGTGACAGAGGCTCATAAAGGAATGCTGGTTACTTGAGTGGAATCTGGGACGCCATGTGGGTGGGGAGATAGGTCCATTTCTATTTCTGTCCTTCTCCTGTTCCTAAGGCCTTTCTGTGTTAGTATAACAATCAGAAAAAGTATGTTTCTATTCAAGCCCATAAAATTTTGTTTCAGTATTAAATGCAAAGTGAAAAATATATTTCCGATAAAACACTGTGGAAGCAGAAGGCAACCCTGACAATAAGAGATCCAGGATCTGTGTAGATTTTTCACTTCAGCACTTTTGTTCGATTCTTCTGTGTTAGTGCCATGCCACATTCCCTGTAAGAACATGTAATACTGCTGTCAGTCCAGTATCAACTGCTTCAGTACCATTGATTCCGTCTTCAAAAAGTTTTATCATGCACAGCATTTCATCAACAGATGATTTCAGTTGAGGTCAAAAACAGTAAGACAAAACCAGGTCTCTGACGTAATAAGGGATTTCTCTGCTTCTTCCTTAGGAAACACAAGTAGGTTACTGGCTGTGTATTTTTAAGATGGCAATTATTTTAATTTGACAACAGTAATTGTATAGTTTCACAACAGCTTTAAAATGAGCGGGAAATACAGTATACTTATTTACTTCTGAGCAACAGTTGCATTTACTTTCACTTGTCATCCAAATGACTTCCTACTAGAATGGGATTCAGAAGTGTTCACAGCAATGTAAAGTACTTATTTTCTTCATTTAATTGTTGGTAGACGTAATAGCCTTAGGATATGTTAATACTTGTTCTAAGAGAAATTGGAAATTTTTATTAGTAATTCTTGTCCTGAGTTTAAATGCTAGCTACTTCATGCAACTTGTCCTTCTGAGTTTCCTTCTGATTATCCTTGGCTGGTAGACAGAATGATCTTTAGGGATTTTTTTTTCTACCGAAGATTGTGTGTATGCAATCTATGTATTAATGTTGTGGTTATCTGTAGTGACTTAGGTTTCACGTAGTTGATTTTTAGTATTGCTGTAGTTCACATTATTAGTTTTCAGTGATGGTAAGTCACATAATATATACTGTTCCTAAAAAGACATTTCCCTTAAGGATGCCCATTCTAACTGCTTTTGTGCATAGGCATGGGATAATTCATTTCCAAAATAAACTTCAAATGCACAAGAAATTGAAATTGTTCTTGCTATGAAGTGAGACCAATTCTGGGCTGACATGCTCTGTTTTGAAACAGTAGCACTCTTTCAAAAAATTTGTTGGAATATCCAAATGCCTTTGAAGCTTCTGGTTCCAGAACTGCCATCAGCTGTAGAGACTTGTCGTTGTTCCTTCTCTTAAAAAGAACTGTGAAGAAAGCAAATTGTAAATTGTAATCTCCTCAAAACATGCCTGATAAGAGTATTACATATAAGGAGTATAAGAGCAAATACAAAATCACAGATAAAAGTACTGCAAGGTACAGTCCAGTCCATCCCCAGTCCCTAAGGTAGAATATATGTTTATAGATAAACAATCTGTGCTATATTTAAGCTCTACCTGAGAGATATTTATTTGACCTAACAGAGACTTGACATACACTCCCTAAAATCTATCCTACATCTTAAGGATGTAAGTATCATCTTTTATCCTTTTGTGTGTGTGCCACCTTCAATACTATTGAAAGAAAAGCTTTTCAAAGTTACTTATCATGGGACAGTAATTATACCAACAGAGAACTCACCAACTCTCTAAGTTGTAGGGGATGACATCACATTTATTTGTTCAATACCAGCAGCTTTGATATGTACTTTTTCTGCATTGAGGTCACCAACTCAAATTGTACAGAATTTAACAGCTCTAGAAGTAGGAGATGGTGCAGAAGAGACGCTATTAAATTTTCCATGATCCTCATTACAGCTATAGTCAAAGGGAATTTCATTTTTCCACGTTTTGCAAGTTATCGGTGTACTTGGCCCTTGTGGTCCTCTTTGGTTAGTGCAGGTCAGACAGGTCAACAGCCTTGTATTTTGCTGTGCTTCTTCATCAGTAGAAATTCCTAAATTTCCAGTAGAAATTGTGAATGAAAAGTCATTTAAATTTGTAGATGTATTAAACACATCTGTTCGAGAAAGGCAAGTGATCCTAGTTAATCAGGATCTTCTGGAAGACTTTGAAAATCAATTCTGGATCTTAAAAAGTTCATTCAACCCTTCAGGTTCAGATCTGGAATTCTGACCTTTCTAATTCCTTCCTTGTGTCTTTAATACTATTTCAGAACTGTTGACCTCCCTGATAATCATGTTATATTTCAGTCCATCCCATTTCTAGGAAACGCTTACAGTTGGTTGTGGGAAAGCAGCTCTTTCAGTTGGCTGGTAGGCACAGTTGACTAAGAGGTTCCCGTTTCCATGTATGTAGGACACAAACAGAAGTGCTGAGCAATATCGGAAGCGGGTGGTTTGTGTGAAGAGTTACACATACTGTGGTACATACCATAGACCTTATTTCTGAACCCAACTGCAAACTGGTAAAAAGCCTCTGAGAGAGATAACGTTTTAGAAAAGTGTTTTTTCTGACTACCCTGCAATAATGAATGTGAATGGATCAAATTGTCTATGCATGGGGTTCAGATTATACCTTTTCATTGCTTGTGCTGATAATCATTGTGTGGCTACAATAGCTTCTGCTGTTAGTAGACTGACTCACTGTTAATTGACCTTTCTTAGGGGGTATAAAGATGCAATTCTTTCCTAAAACAAGAACTGTCTATTGATAAACCTCAATTTACATCTTAAAAAATAATGTCCAAGTTCTTCAGCCCCACAATTTCAAGTGATTTTTACTCACTTAAAACTGTAGGTGAAGGCACACACATTCATCAAGAAAAGGTTATACTGACTCTGGAAGATTCCACAGTTATTCTTTGCTTTAATTCTCCTTTGTCCCTTCTCAACATTGTCACATTCCAAGCCACTCGTGCAGGAAGGGTATTACTGTGAAAGAGAAGGAAGGAGTACTGCCAAAGACATTTTGGGTCTTTAATTTATTTAAGTATGTATGTTAAAGTTTGGATGAAGAGAGGCATTTCAGAAAGAGGATATGGCATCAATGTTGTTTTAATTTAGAGTTTCTAGGCTCTGAATTGCAGGAATGTGGCTCAATATAGAGACCGTTTCCTAATGAGGCACTCAGCGTTGACCAGGCTTTCCAGTAAATGGAGCTGCCTGTTTCATATTGGTTGTCAGTTTGTATGAGGGATTTCCTCTATCATCGGAAAGGGAGGCCAATTGCAGGGCGAGGGTCACCAGCTAATGTGGTCCCAATTTACTTCCTCCCAAAGTACTTTGTCTCCTTGACTAGCTCATAGTGAAAGAGTGGTTGGGAGGCTGCTTCACATGAGGGGGCCAGGTCTGATGCAAAAAAACAGAGCTGAAGGTTACCTAACAAAGTCCAGATGTAGTGTGGCGAGTGCCAGCCAGTGTGCTCAGATTATATGCCATACAGAAGTCCCTGCAATGTGTGTCATGCTGGAATTGAAAGAGTCCCAACAAACTCTGGCCTGCTTTGTGGCAGCACATCTACCACTCATCTGTTAGAAAAGAGCCTATTTGCCATTTATTCATCTTCTAGTCAGGCTAAGTTTTAAAAATCAAGATATATTTGTTATACCAGTGTGAAGTCCTACTCTTGTAGATTTGAGTTTTAAGTGGAAGGCATACATGAATGGGCTGGGGTTTTCCTGTCTGTGGGCTTTGAGTCTCAGAAGTTTGGGGTTTTCTACAAAGAGTTATTTGGAGCAAAGATTGTCATTTTCTGTGTTTGTGCAGTGTCTAATACAGTGTCTAGCACAGTGGGGGCCCAGCTTCACCGACATCTCGAGGCACTACTATGCCTTAATTGTTAAGTAATAGTGTTGAAATTGTTAGGAGGTTCTGAACTGTATCAGTGTCTGTTTTCTGAGCTTGGAGTGTTATTCAATTAAATTGTTTTTAAATAACTTTTTAGGTCCCTTCCAACCTAAACCATCTATGATTCTGTGATTCTGTTATGTATATTTCACAATTATTCCCAATTCTTTTTTAATATATTGTTGCAGAAGTTATCAGAAACTAGCTTGATTCAGTGTTACTGATGATGGGATCTCAAAATTTTCATTCTAAGTGGTGTGACTCCAGATTACAGTGCATACTGGGTTGCTGGGTACATTTGTATTATACTGCCTTTTCTTAACATAATTTTCAAATCATAGAATCGTTCAGGTTGGAAAAGACCTCTAAGATCATCTAGTCCAACCTTTAACCTAGTACTGAAGTCCACCACTAAGCCATGCTACTAAGTTCTAAATCTGTTTCTTAAAGACCTACAGGGATGGTGACTCAACCACTTCCCTGGGCAGCCTGTTCCAATGCCACACAACCCTTTCAGTAAAGAAAATTCTCCTAATATCCAACCTAAACCTACCCTGGTGCAACTTGAGGCCATCATCACTTGGTGCTTGGGAGAAGAGCCTGATCCCCACCTTGCTACAACCTCCTTTAAGGTAATTGTAAAATACAATAAGGTATCCCCTGAGCCTTCTTTTCTCCAAACTAAACAACCCCAGCTCCCTTAGCCACTCCTCGTAAGACTTGGTCTCTAGACCTTTCACCAGCTTTGTTGCCCTTCTTTGGAAATGCTCCAGCACCTTGATGGCCTCCTTGTAGTGAGGGGCCCAAAACTGAACACAGCATTCGAGGTACGACCTCACCAGAGCCGAGTACAGAGGGACAATCATTTCCCTAGTCTTGCTAGCCCCACTATTTCTGACACAAGCCTTCTTGTATCAGCAAGAGATGCTGTTGGCTTTCTTGTCCACCTGAGCGCACTGCTGGCTTATATTCAGAAGGCTGTCGACCAATGCCCTCAGGTCCCTTTCCGCCAGACAGCTTTTCAGCCACTCTTTCCCTAGCCTGTAGCATTGCATGGGGTTGTTGTGCCCCACGCCTTTATGCTTGTTGAACTTAATACATTTGGCCCATCAGTCCAATCTATCCAGATCCCTCTGCAGAGCCCTCCTACCCTAGAGCAGATCAACACTTGTGCACTTGGTGTCATCTGCAAACTTACCACGTGTGTACTCGATCCCCTCGTCCAGATCATTGAAGAGAACTCGCCCCGATACTGAGCCCTGGGGGACACCACTAGTGACCAGCCTCCAGTTGGATTTAACTCCACTCACCACAACTCTGGCCACCCAGCCAGTTTTTAATCCAACAAAGCATACACCCATCTAAACCTTGAGCAGCCAGCTTCTTTAGGAGAATGCTGTGGGAAACAGTGTCAAAAGTCTTACTGAAGTCTAGTTAGACCACATCCACAGCCTCTCCCTCAACCACTGAGCGCATCACGTTGTCGTAGAAGGGAGATCAGGTTCGTCAAGCAGGACCTGCCTTTCCTAAACCCATGCTGACTGGGCCTGATCACCTGGGTGGTCCTGTAAGTATTGTGTGATCGTGCTCAGGATAATCTGCTCCATGAGCTTCCCCAGCACCAAGGTCAGACTGACAGGCCTGTAGTTTCTGGGATCCTCCTTCTGGCCCTTCTTGTAGATGGGCATCACATTTGCTAGCCAACAGTTGACTGGGACCTCCCATGATAGCCAGGACTGCTGATAGATGATGGAAAGCAGCTTGGTGAGCAGTTCTGCCAGCTCCCTCAGTACCCCTTCCATTTGGCCCCATAGACTTGTGTACATCTAAGTGGAGGAGCAGGTCACTAAACATTTCCTCTTTGATTATGAGGGTATCATTCTGCTCCCTATCCCTATCTGCTATCTCAGGGAACAGAGTATGTGGAGAACAACTGGTCTTTATGCTAAAGACTGAAGCAAAAAAGTCATTAAGTACCTCATCCTTTTCCTCATCTCTTGTCAGTGTGTTTCCCCCCACATCCAATAAAGGATGGAGACTCTCCTTAGTCTTCCTTTTCTTGTTTATGTGTTTGTAAAAACATTTTTTAATTGTCTTTAACAGCAGTAGCCAGATTGAGTTCAAGTTGGGCTTTAGCCCTTCTAATTTTGCCCCTGCACAGCCTCATGACATCTTTGTAGTCCTCCTGAGTGGCCTGCCCCTTCTTCCAGAGGTCATAAACCCTCTTTTTCTTCCTGAGCTGTAGCCACAGCTCTCTGTTCAGCCAGGCCAGTCTTCTTCCACGCTGGCTCATTTTTCAGCATGTAGGAATGGCCTGCTCCTGTGTCTTTAGGATTTCTTTCTTGAAGAGTGTCCACCCTTCCTGGACACCTTTGCCCTTCAGGACTGCCTCCCAAGGGACTCTGGCAACCAGTCTACTTAACAGGCTGAAGTCTGCCCTCCAGAAGTCCAGGGTGGCAGTTTTGCTAACCCCTTTCCTTACTTTTCCAAGAATCAAAAACTCTGTTAATTCATGATCACTGTGCCTAAGTTGACCTTCAACCTTCACATCATCCACAAGTTCTTCTCTATTTATGAGCAAGAGGTCCAGCGGGGCACCATCCCTACTTGGCTCACTCACCAGCTGTGTCAGGAAGTTTTCTTCCACATGCTCTAGAAACCTCCTAGACTCTCTGCTGTGTTGTATTTCCAGCAGACATCTGGTAAGTTGAAATCCCCCACGAGAACAAGGGCTAGCAATTGCAAGACTTCTCCCAGCTGTTTGTAGAATATTTCATCTGCCTCTTTGGCCTGGTTAGGCAGTTTATAACAGATGCCCACCAGGACATCTGCCCCATTGGCCTTCCCCCTAAGTCTTACCCATAAACATTCAACCCTGTCATCGCCATTATTAATCTCAAGACAATACAAACACTCCCTAACATACAAGGGCTACCCCACTGCCTCTCCTTCCTAACCTATCCCTTCTGAAGAGTTTCTAAAATTTTTGTGATTGTGATCCCTTGTGCCTTTGGTGCCACATGGCTATATAACCCCTACCTCAACTGGGCGGCAAACTGATGTATCTTGCTATCACACCATCCCATAACCATTGTTGTACCACCCCCAGGCTTGTCTCTGTCAAGCTTAGTTTTATCCCTTTCCCCCTTCAAATCTAGCTTAAAGCCCTGTCAATGAGCCCTGCTAACTCCTGAGCAAAGATCCTTTTCCCACTTAGAGGCAGGTGAACCCTGTCCATTGCCAGCAGGCCTGGTGTCTTGTAAAATGACCCATGGTCAAAATCCCCAAAGTTCTTCTGTGACACCAGGTTTGGAGCCAGATATTGATTTGCTGGCTCTTCCTGTTCCTCACCTCATCAGTCCCTGCAACTGGAGGGATAGAAGAAAACACCGCCTGTGCTCCTGACCCCTTAACTTGTTGTCTCAACACTCTGAAGTCTCTTTTGATTGCCCTCAGACTTCATCTTGAAGCTTCATCACCAGCTACCTGAAATATCAATAATGGATAATAGTCTGAGGGCTGAATGAGCACAGAAAGCATTCTCTTCACGTCCCTAATACAGGCCCCAGGGAGGCAGTAGACCTCCCTGTGAAGTGGGTCCAGACTACATATTTGGCCTTCTTGTCCCTTCAGAAGGGAGTCTCCCATGGCAACAACCCATCTTTTTTTTCTTGGTGGGAACGGTTTCAATGCAGGGCACAGGTCAACGTGACTTCCTTGTCACCTCCAAGCCAGATGTACAGTGTTCCTCAATATCGTTCAGATCAACCTGCAAAGCTTCATGCCTATTGTGCACGGGCATGTGGGAAGGTTGGGAAGTCCATGAGGAGACGTGCCTGCCACACCAGGCAGGGACTTGTTGCCGTTGCCCCTTATCCTCTAGGTCAGTGCTTTCAGCTGGGTGGAGAAAAGATAGGGAAACCCCTCTATTGAGTATCCCCTCTGCCTGCAGTCAGTTTCACAGTCTTTTAAGAACATTTTGAGTTTTGGTCCTGTACTTCAGCATGCTTGCAAAATCACTCACCTAAGCTTCTTCCTTCATATTTCATAAACAGTTTCTTCTATCACACAGGTTGTTAATGAAAAAATACTGAATAGTACTGGGCTCAGGACAGAGCTTCATGTAACACACGTCATTTATTCATCCATTTTGTTAGTGAACAGTTGATAACTACTTTGGAGTATAATTTCCTAAACGGTTTAGTGCCCACACTTTTATATTTTAATCATAGAAAATTCATCTCATTTTAAAGCAGAACCAATTATACCTGTAATCTCTTCTTAAATACTTAGTGGAGACTTTCAATCTTGAGAAGTCTTTTCTATGGCTCATCTGTCTTTATCATTATAATGTCATTGTGATCTGTAATTTCCCTTACTGCAATTTAAGCTCATTACTACTTTTTTCTATCTGGTATGAGCATAGAAAGAAAGAAAGAAAGAAAGAAAGAAAGAAAAAAGACTTGTTTCTTAGCTATTTTTAGCAGCCCTTTTGGTTTATGATGGTATCTCCTCTGTGTTTTTCTTTAAATTGGGCAGTCTCAGTTCTTCCAGTTTTCGTATGTCATGTTTTCTAGATATCTGATCCCTCCTGTTGTGCTTTCTCAGATTTCATTTAATTTGTCTATTTCTTTCTCCAAGTGTGGTATCCAAAACTGGACAAAACTCAAAATGAGGCTTTCCCTTAGCCTGAAGTTGTTCGTGAGTGTGTCATGTGAGACAGTGTCAGAAACCTTAACAGAGTCTTCCAAAACCCCACGAATCCCCACAGGTTCCCAAAAATAATCATTAATAGCTTTCATTACAGTAGATTATACTATAGTAGCAAAGAGTTTATCAGGATTAGTAAATTTGAAGACATCTGATTTTTCTGAGTACCATCTTGTTTCTTCTTTTCTGACCTAAAATGATAATATCTGGGTATTGAAATTAATTTTGTTAGTCAACTGAGTACAGTCTTTAGGGAAGATAGACAGAGAAAGGCATGAGGATTCTGATCTTCTTGGCTTTTTTTTTTTTTTTTGATAGCTTTCACTTTTGACAGAGTAGAAAATTGACCATTGTCTTCGGCTTCTTCTTCATTCTAATGTACGTCAGTAATGTCTACTTTTTGTCCCTCAGCGCTTCCATTTCATCTGGTACCTCACCTTTCCTGTTTACCCATATACGCTCTTGTTCAGTTACTCTCAACTTTGTGAAAAAGCTCCTTTCTGTCTTAGTGAAGGGAGATAAGAAACCTCATGCTATTGAAAGTATGGGTTATGTACTAAGTCTGCTTGCCATTCAGAGGAATCTTTGATATGTGTAGTTCTGTTCTGCTTCCGTCTCCTTATCATAATCATTCCTTCCTCTGTAGTCCAACATGAATTGAGGGGCTGTTATTTACCATTCCCATAAACTGAGAGAAATTATTTGGTGATGACTAGTAATATTCAGCATTTATGCAATATTTAATACATATTTAATCTAGACTTTCAAGTCTCAAAGATGTTTTCTCTGTGCTACTTTGTTCTTCTTTCCTGCAAAGATTTTGGCTGACTTTCCTTATGAGGCCAAGGTACTGCAAAGATTCGTTTGTCAAGTAAATGTGGTTCATGGCATCATGAGGAAAAGGAAAGAATTTTAGATTCTAGAATAGCTTCTCCCCCCTGAAAATACTCGTTTTCCACTGTTGCTTGTTTCCCTGGAAACCCAGCACACTGACACTTGACACTTCTCTGCTGTGAACTTTTCCAAAGTGAAGTTCCACTGGTTAGAGTGATTTCTCTTTGTAACAGGAGAATGTAAAATGGGTCAGAGGCAGCTGACAGGCAAGCTTTTTTCTCTCACTGCCATGGAGTTGTATCAGAACTACCACACTTCTGTAGGTTTTTATTACCACCCTGCTGATGAAATAATACAGATTCTGTAAGTAATGCAGTTAGTCTTTGCTTTGCCTTAGCTGCACTGATTTGAAACCATGTCTGATGAATGATTATCCTAGCAGCAAAAGAATTTCATCTTCAGGTGATATGGATACAATCACAGCAGATAATGACTAAATGTAGCTGTTTCTGTGACAGAACTACCATTGTTCTCCAAGAGCATCTGAGAGTTCTTGGTGGTGCAATAGTGCTCACTGAGTTTAATGAATGGAGGTACCTCTCAAATCATGATGCTGTCAGAAGGGGACTTAGGAAGTATAGGAAGATGTATTTTAAGTTATTTTGAATGTGGTAGTGGTGACTTCGTAGCTGAGAAAACAAGGCAAAAGTAAATGTTTGAAATAAGTGATGAGATCAGGGAACTTGGATTCATCTTCCTTTATTGATCTTTTTTGCTGCAGTATCTGCATGCTTGCACTAGCAAGAGTGGAAACAGATGAAAAAATGGGGAAAGAAAACCCATGTGATAAGAAAGCTAAGAACAGACAGAAAGGTTTGAAAGGGACTTGCACATCAAAGGTTCCTGCAAGTATTGGGCAGAACAGAAGGTATTCTTTGAATGCTAGTATTCTCCAAGTGTTGTGGTAACCTGTTTGAAACAGCAAGGGACAGATTACTTTGCTAGGAAATTTTAAAGAAATAGTGAAGCATTTTGAGAAATATTGCCACTTGTAGTGGACTTGGTACCTTAATAGTGCTGTTACAACCTCATTTACACAGTGTAGGGCATGTAGAGTCATGGCAAAGTGATCTTTTTTTTCATGGTCTACCACCACCACGATCTGAAGAGTCAAATGCAGCTTTACGAAATTTGAATCTACAGTCTTTAATATACACAGATGCCGAAATACATAGTTTTTATAGTATGGTTTTAGTGGTTATGATGGTGTAGCTGGCATATCTGTGAGCAGACAGAAGTTAGGGAAAGCATTCTGTACACTTCCTATTCAGGAAGCTATTGGACTAGAAACAGAAGAGACTTCTGGCTGAAGTGGATGTATATCCACTAATTGGCTCTCATCAAACATTGCCAGCTGTCAAAGTTAAGCATCATGGCTTTTGTCGAAGGCCTGTAATCCACCCAGATTATCAGTCACGGAACTGCTTGCTTTGCCAGTCATTGCTCCTCAGTAATTGTTTCTGTCAAGCAGAGACTTCTGCCAGGAACAGACCCGAGCAACCTGACAAAGCCAAGCAGACACAGAAAGCGAGGCTCTGTCATGCCCTTGAACACAGCCTTGAAGTACAACATAAAGAAACTACCTTCTCCTTGCCATGTGTTCCAGCCTTTTTTCCCATCATTTTTAATCATCTGTTAGCACAGTAACAGCATTCAGTGCAGTGTCAGCAGTCTTCTGTGGCAGCATTTCATCTTCCTGTGGTATTACATATACACTCATTCCCCTCTCCTTCCTCCTTTTACCTTTACACTCTACCTCTTGTATTACTAAATAATGATGTATGTTCAAGCAAGTTCCTTGCTGTAGCAGGCCTCATGGTTCCAGAGAAAGAAACTGTCTGTTGGCCCTGCTGTAAACAGCCATGCCTGTTTTCTGCTTGTGCCTTGAGTAGGGCTTCAGTCAGCAGTTTTTAGGGCATTGCAATGGTGGTTCTGTAGGTTTGCTTGGAGGCCAAGGTTCGTTTCCTCACTGAAGGACTGAGGTTTTTAAAATTGCTTTAGAACTCGGATGACAAAGCAGCGCTTGCTACCCATTCTTTCCAGACATTTGTAACATTACAAAAATACTCTATGGACTGATATTTCCCATCTTTGATCTCAGTTTTCAAAAATCTCTTTCAGTCTATTAGAAATATTCCTCCATTTTATTGAATGTAATAAGATTTTCATATTATAGTTTTACAGCTTTTTAATTCACTAAAACTTTGCACAAATTAATATAAATTAATAGGATAATTGTTGACAGCATCCACTGCCACATTTACAGTCTCTCTCATTCAAGGATTAAAAAGTCCCATCCTAAGTTATTGAAGCATCGTTGTCCCTGGCTAGAAAATCAGGATTGCTGGACAAATCTAGGTTAGCAGTTTAGAGACTGCATCCCATTTATTTGCCTTCTCCATTAAGTGGCAACCAGTCTGATGGTTCTTGACGTCAGTTATACTTGTTAAGCCCACACTGGGAAGTACTGGCTTGAGAGTAGTAATAAGTTAAGTAGTAGTAATAAGCTTCTTATTCTTCTTATTCTTACTACTAATAAGTAGTAATGAGTTAAGAACAATGGATGTGCTCAGTGGCTCCAGAAGACTCTACTCGGAAACCTAGTTTGGGACCTAAAAATAGTAATTCCTTAGTCTGTGAATACTGTTTCTGGACACTAGTGCAGTATAGATATAGCCATTGTCATTTCACATTGGAATTGTACTACATGGTGATTTTCTGTAGTTATCGTGGCACAAACCACTGATCAGATAGGCATTGTTTTGTGGTTAAATAAAGAGAAGATGTTGGAACAGATCATGTGTTTATTAATTTTTATAAGACTTCCGTGCTATAAATTTTATGTTGAAAACAGCTACCCTCAGTTTCCGACAGTCTTTCTGTTAGCTGATGAATTCATGAGATAGATACAAAAGCTTAGAACCAGCAGTTTAGAAGTGCTTGAGATTGCCAATAGTCCTTAATTCAAGGAATAAAATTATGGGTGCATCTTCTTTTGCTTGACTGTTACAGCTTGTGCGGTAGTTGGGAAGGGTCCATACACAATGACTTCCTGTTTGTTGTCCAGTGGCAGGATGTGCCTCAGGGATAAAATATTTGAGACTTTCCAACAACTGGTTCTTGTGGCTGGGCTGGTTTGGCATCACAGTTTTGGTATTTGGATTGATGATGTTTGAATGCTGACCGGAAAAACAGAGAGTTTATGATTACATTTAAGTCTTGTCATTTAGACACATTGTTTACTGAACTCTGAAGTTTTGATGACAAAGAGGATGAGATCAGATCTCATCCTGATAAAAACAAACCCGGGAATATATTGTGTGTGAAGAAAAAGGGATTTAACACTACAATTTCAGTTCTAATAAAGGAAAATTTAGAATGACTTGTAATGCAGTAAAAATACAGTGATTTTCCAAGATGACCATGTGATCATCCTTAATATTTACTTGATTTATGTGTCTTTTTCTATAATAATAATTCTTATTAGTTTAAGCTGTTTTACCTGGCATCAGCAATTGTCTAGAAGACACACATGTCTTGTTAACTTCATCTCCAGTCAAAATGTGCCAACTTGGTATGTTATGATTATCTGTTCCTACATTTATTGGTATTATTGCACAGGGAAGACACAACACATTGAACAGTTTCATACTTAAGCTGTAAAGCAAGACTTTACTTGTGGTTACTTCTGTTTGAATGAAAAGCCTAGTGAACGTGTCACTTCAGTGTTCTCTCTTAAATAAGTGGCAATTCGCCTTTCAACTGTCTGAAACCCACTTCAGTGGGTTTACTGATGCCTTTCTATCAGTTTAGAGTTTCAGAATCTTTGCTACAGGCATAGCTCACATAACACATTTTTACAAAATTTAATTCATTGTTACAGGTGTTTTCTAGCAGAGTATTGTAAAATTGTATTCTGGAAACTTGTCCTAATCATTACTAAGTAAGGTAAAACATCATTAGTTTACAAACTGTGAGGAGGTAAGCTGAAAGGAAAAAAATAGCAACTTTCTGGCTGTAGCATTAAATGATTAAGGATCAGACTGCAGGAAAAGTGATGGAAGTCCCCATTTCTTCAAATATTTTTAAAGAATTGACAAATAATCAAAAATGACTTTGAAGAAAAGCCTTGCATTAACTTTCCAGAGGATATTCCTTACAAAGGGATTCTGAATCTGTTTACTGTGAAAGATGCCATTGAACAGCCGATATCAAATTCACATATTGATAGCTGGTAGAAAGGTAGAGGCAGAAAGCCAAAAATGTTTTACCAGCTTTAGTACTGGTTTTAATTCATATAAGAATTGTAACTGGTGAGGTGATAGATAATGCAACGTGTTCCAAAAATACTTAAGGAGAAGGTAGAAGTCAGAGATCCATGTTGGCTGCTTGTCTCATAGAGGTAAACAAAAGATGTAGATTTCAAGTAGATTGCAGATTAGCAGTTGTATAAATTAATATGCAAGTAATTGTGTTCTTTACTTGAAGGAGGAATGGTGGAAAGAATTGTGCGCCTAGAAATATGCAGTGAAAAATAGTGATCTATAAGATAGCATATGTTGCATATTTGGGGTTTTATCTGGGGAATAACATAATAAATCAGTGAGTTTTTTGCTTGCAAAAGGAAAAATACATAGCCGGCAATAGAGAATTATAATCCCCGTCATCAAATTAAATGAAAATTAAGTCTTAACTCTACAGAATGTACTTCAGCTTCAGTAAATAGTGAGCTGTTGATGAACAGCGGTCTTGGATGTTTTTCAGCTTATGCCCTGCAATATCTCTGTCCACAGGTTTTTCATCATATACTGTATTAAGCTCCATGAAATTCTGAAAATAATTCCCCTTTCTGAATCAATCCAACTGAGCCTAGTCCAGTACACTGTATCTCAGGCTAGTGAATAGATAGTGCAGAATAAAATAGAAGTTTCATATTGCAGTTGGAAAACTGAGATATATGCTGGCAATTAGATCTAGTTTCTTGATTCTAACCCTTCACTAATTTGCATACTAAACTGGTAGAATAGCATATCAGGTTTATCAAAATCAGTCACAGGTTTATGAAATTAGGTATCAGTTACTTATGATAGCATCTGCAAATGGACTGGTGCTGATGGCTGCAGACTCCCCTCAGTTCTGTTAAATTCATGCTCTTACGTTCTGAAGAATCCAAGTAGGTTTTGGTGCTAAGTAAATCCACGACTCTTATTCCTTCATAAGTACAGTATGTTCTCTATGCCCTGCTCTCTGAGATGAAGAAATATTCATAACCAAAGAAAAGGCATGTATTTTTTTCCCTAGCCATCATGTTTTTGCCACTTGACATTTGTAAATGTGTGTAAGGAGAGGATGGAGACTTTTTTGCTCCTTTCTGACTTGGGAAGTTGTGAAGATTCTGTTAACAGCTGCCAACTCTGAAAGATAAGGATGAGAAAGTTGATACTGATGGAGATCCTGCTTCCCATTCCTGCCATGAATGCAGGTCTGTGGACAATGCTGTCAAATACGAGGTAGTGATTTTGACAAATTGTGTTAGGGCATTTGTGTTCTGCTGTCTCTGAGTGGACATTTATTGAACTCAAAGTAA
Source organism: Cygnus atratus (assembly GCF_013377495.2). Lineage (NCBI taxonomy): Eukaryota > Metazoa > Chordata > Aves > Anseriformes > Anatidae > Cygnus > Cygnus atratus. The sequence goes on from NC_066362.1 coordinate 65,129,571, forward strand.
ACGAATGGCTTCTCTCCTGCCCTTTCTTTTCCTTAAAACATAGTACCAAAGGTTTGAGTCTTTTCAGTACCAAGAAATGCTTTTAAAGATTGTGCGTAAAAGCAAATAAGTCTCAAACTCAGATAACAGAAGATTGCTATCTGAATTTACATGGTCAAATCACACGTTTATCATATGGAGATAAGATCAATGAGGTACTAAAGCATGTTCAGTTTCATATATGAGTAAATTTACCTTTGCAATAACATGTCACACAATTTTAGGTTATCAATAAGTGAATATTAGTCTCTCAACTTCCATAATGCTTTTGTCTCCAAATGAATATTAAGTCTGATCTTAAGTATCGGTACTGGGGGAAGTAATGGTCTTTTATCTTCAATACAGCCCCGGTTAAGGGATAGCTGCTTTATTAGAGGTATTGTTCTCTTTGTTTGATCACAACTTTACAATCACAGAACTCAGTCTTTTGTTCCCTTTCTGTTTACCACCAATTCCTGTCTTTCCTAGAGTGAATACAAATATTTCCTGTAGTTGAATAAACAAAAAATAAATGGAGCTCTCACAGCTGACCCGTGCCAAGTTCTTCATAGGATTTGAACAACCCGGGCATCTCTTGTTTTCACAGTGGGATTTTTACTAAGGAGGGAACTTAATTTTTTAAACACTCGGTTTCACTGTTACACCATACTTGATCCTTTTAATAGTTTAAGAAATGAATCTTCCCACTTTTTTCACGTTAAGCTGAAACTTAACTGTAATTTCTGACACCACGCCAGTGTGCCCTCCGTCTCCAAAACTCTAGTAGATAAAACCTTGGCCTCACCTCCTTTGTTTCAGCTAGAAACCCAAACTGCTGCCAACTGCTGACATTAATGTTGTTGGGAAAAAAAAAATAAAAGCAATATAGAGATCCTTAAGAAAACATGCATACATAAGTTGTTTAAACTTGGAAGACTGCATGGGTTTATTTGCTCTGTGGAAGTAATAAGTACTGTACCTTCTTGTTCTATATTTTTCTTCTCTTTGGCAGGAAAATATTTATATGCACAAATTTTCATTTTGTATCTCTTCTGTATCTCACAAAGAGACAGGCAAGTGCCTGCTCCTGGACTGGAAAAAGAAGGATCCACAGACTGGGAGATACTGGGGAGCACAAGCTAAGAGTATTTCCTCATTGTCCATCTCTATCCTTTTCATTGCTATCAGATGATGAAAAGATTTTCTCCTCTCTTATCTGCTTTCCCATTACCTCTCTAAGTTTAATGACTTTGCACTAAAATGATCATTAAGGAAGAAACAGCAAAGGTATGGTCTGCCTAGTTTTTCATCTTGTTCCACAGACCTTTTCCTTTTGCTGGTTCTGTAGCAGAGATGGAATTTTCTAAGATTTTTCTAAGCTTTACAGTGTGCTTTATGGTGCTCAGTTGGTGAGCCTCTACTGCTATTTCATGGCATAATGTAATGTAAATCATAGAAAGACAACAGGTTAGAAATAGAGAAGGCAGTAGCAGGAGTAATGTATGAAATGCAGACACCTTAGGTAAACTTATCTGACAAAACTGGCATATTTCTACATGTTGTGTGCCATGAATTTCTTTTTCCTTAATAAGAATAATTTTGGCACAAATGCAGTAGAAAATCTGATTGTTTCTCCAGTTTTCCAGCTAGTACTATTATCTAAGCATTGATGCAGACTTAAAAACCAACCTCTGCAGGGGAAAAAAGAAAAAAATTGTTAATTTATTGTGATTCCCCTTGCTTGTATACTGCATGCAATAGCAGGGCAGATGGACAGGAGTCATCTGCACAACCTTGTATTGCACATGTGCTGCTTTGTGCTTGGGCAGGAATTCTGCCTCTGTGGACCAAACACAGGGACAGTGTAGATGGACAGGAATTCTGTGTCTGCAGACCACACGCACAGATGGTGCGGACAGACAGGAATGTAATGTCTGTGTGTTTGTATGAATCTTATGAGACAGGGCTGTTCTACGTGGATGTCAGCCCTAATAATTGGCCATACAAAGAGAATTCTTAGCATTAATTTAGATCAGGGTAGCAAAGCCCTGTTGGCTGTCAAAGGAAATGCCCTTTCAACTCTTCTCTCCATGATATGGGGAATTTTGCCTAGATTGAAAGACGAAAGTGAGGCAAAAAAAAAATAGCATTGTTTTTCTTCTTCTGTCTTTCATACACAACAGCTTTTTAATTTAATTTCAGAACATGCAAAATAGTCTTAAAGGTTTGTGATTTTTTTTCCATAAATGTTGCTATCAACACTGTTTATATCATGTAGACACAGACACATTCATGTATACACCCAGAGTTAGGTTCTGGGCTGTTACAGACAGTCTGTGTTGAGATGATACTGAGCAGCTCACATCGCTTTAGAATCTAGGAATTCGTATCTGTACATAACTATTTTTTTTGCCAGGAACAGCTTGCGTAGAGGGGGTTTGCTATTAACAACTCTTTGAAGCTGCAGGCAAATGCAATTGAAGTGGTGAGTCAAATAACAGTGAAAATATGTAAGGCTAAAAGAGCTGTGGTTAAAACACTAGTATATACCTTCAAAAAATAAAAGCACCTGGAAAATTGAATACTTTTACTATACTTACTGTAAAGACGCAGTCACAATAGACAAAGATTTGAAAACTTTTAAATGACATCAACTAGGAAAGGTGTAAGTATATATACTTGAGCAGATGGCCTACAAATGATTTTGTCAAAGCAGATGATAATGACTTAGGTTTTAAGATTTTACAATAGGATGCATCTTCCATATAAAGCCCTAGGTGGGATTTTGCCAATCAGTTTTTGTAAGTATCACTGGACTGAGAAACTTTCTGAAAAAAACTATTTGAAAGACTATGACACAGAAGCAGAGTGAGTAAGTCATTTGGGGTTATACAGGCAGCTGTGTTAAGTTGAGGATAAGCAAGTGGGTTTACTTTGGAAAGGAGAGCCAAACAGAAAAAATAATGAAGGGAAGAGGGATGAAGTAAGGCAGAAGAGAGTAAAATGAGCAGGGTGTGGAGATAAGCCAAAGTGAAAAGGGAAGGAGAAATTTCAAGTTATAATAAAACAGAAAGCCCCATTATCTATGTAAAATAAAAAATTTAAAATAACCAGTTTGTAATAGAAATATTTGTCTGTCCTGTGGGGTACTATATAGGTAATTTAGAGTTTTTGCCTTCAGATATTTATAGATTTTGTAAGACAAACCTATCTCTGGTGCTTAACCTTGTTACTTAAATTGCCCAAGTTTAAAGTAATCTTTTTTTTTTTTTAATCTTGGAATTACTTAGCATAATGAGACTATTTTTTATTTTTTTCATTTTCCTTTGTAAAATACATGTATCACCAACAGTTGTTAGAAATGCTTATGCTCTATGTATAAGCAAATTGTGCTTCACCTTATTTTTCTCACAGATGATAAAATGTAAAATGGGATTTTTAGCTTGGGCCCACAAACACACTACGAGAGGGGGGAAAATGAGCAGGAGGAGAAGTACAATCAGTTTTCAACAGTTTGAGTAATGAGGACCATGACAAAGAATGGTATTTCCTGTCACATTACTATAGAAGTAGCGTTTCATTTTTTTCTTGAAGTCAGTTGTCTTTAGTGGTGTGCATCAAAGTAAGTTAAAGAGACTGAATAAACTGTATACATTAAACATTCAGCAGACACATGAGCTAAACATGAGTTTCACTGCTCTTCATTTGAGAATTTGTAGCAATTTGGCCTCCCAGAGTCTTAAAGAAAAGACATGGAGAGTAGCATCAGAAAACTACAGAACAGAGAGAGTACATACAAACTTTTACAACTTGAGCAAAACATACTAGCTTGGACCAGCTTTTATCTTAATGTACTCCATAGCAGAGTTTAAATGACAGCACTGTCCATTTGTTTACCCGATCTGTAGTCCCCACCAAGTAGCTTTTGAATTTATCGACTATTCCAACCAAATTTGATGGAAGGAAAGAAGTCTCAAAGATCGTGAAACTTACAGGAAATTAATTAACATCCACAGCTGGGTAGAAGAGAAGAAAGTCTAAAGTAGTGCTCCCACACAGAGAAAGGCAAGAAGAACTGCGTCGTGATGTATTTTGTTTGGCTATAGCATATGCATATGCCTGGGCATTCAGAACATACATACTTTCACACTGGTCCCAGCTGACTCTTGCCTGGAGACACCATGGGGGAGGAGTACTGGAGAAAGAGATTATTATAGGGTTGAAGGCCATGCTTAGAAGACGTAGAATACAAATCCAAAGCACGCAGATTTCATTAGCTAGCATAAAATGAGTGGACTCCTATGCTCTTCAAGTGTAACCATGCTGTCTGCAAAAGAAATCAGTTCTTAACTGATGAAAGAAGTAATGAGGACTACACAATAGATGGAGAATGGATGTAGCAGTGTGATTTAGCAACAACCAGTTGCTGTTAAGCTGATTTAAATAAATGAGTTGATTTTTGCTTTCAGGGCATGTGGCAGCAGAGGCTACAGCTCATACTTTCTCTGGCAGGAAAGGCACAGCAAGGACCTTCTTTTCTGCTCTGGCATGGAGCTGAGATCAGACTTGCCCTGATAGGTAGTACCATAGGGCAGGCTCATAAAAATAGCTGCTTACTTTAAACCTAGAATGGAGAGGTTGTATATGCTCACTGCTGGAAGGTAAATAGAACCAGTTCTTTGATTTTGTCCTAAGAATTAAAACAGCAGTTCATTTGGTTTGCTTGCTGTCTTCAGATCAATTTCAATAAATAATTTTGGGGGGCTGTGTAGTATGAGGGATCCAGTATTCTTTGGGGATATTGTCACAGGATGGCATTTGGCCTTTAGATCCTGCTTTAAAGTCACCCAGTCTGTATAAATTAGGTTTACAATATGATGGTAAACGGTCTTAGACTTCAGTCCTTGTTGACATGTCTTTAAGGTATAGCAAAACACACCTTACTGATCTTTCTGCCAAACACCCTTACATGTAATGAAAAGATGCCAAAGAACAAAAATATGTTTTGCTCCTGAGTAGTTAGCCATGAGATGAAAAGTTTTTTATTATTATTATTATTTTATTCTTTAAGTTTTTTTATCTTTTAAGTCTGGGTCTGGTAGATTCCAGGCCTTGTGAAACAAATACGAGAGAAGCAGTTATATTACCACTGTTCAGTCAGACCTAAACACAGCTTGATGTGTCTCTTAAAGAGAGTACATGAGGGCTAAAAGAACAGATGGAATAATGCTCATGTGGATATAACACAATAATGCATCCTAAGCACAAGGTCTGATTTAGGTTGTCAGTCGTACCACTGGTTTTCTCTATACCAGAGAGGATCCAGAGCAATAGACTTCAGTAAACTTTGTCAGCAGGCAAACCTGTAGTTGGTTATTTGTTCATCTCCTAGGGAACTATTAAAGCTCCAAGAGACACATTCCTGTACAAGGAAGGTTTTGGTTCAAAGATTGTTTTTTAAATCCGTCCACATATATCTGCATATGTCAAGCATCAGAGAGAACTTCATATCCAAATGATCTCCATTAGTTTAGTTCAAAGTTTGAATATGAAGTTGAATATGAATTCTCCAGAATGAAGGTTGTCTGTAATTTTTGCAGGTGGGGAGATGAACAGAAAAATGAAATAACTAAATAGAGAAATTAACTGAGCTGATAAAGTCGTTCACTTTATAATGTAACATTGTTGTAACATTGCCAATAGTTGATGGAGAAGCCTTTATCTCAGGTAGAATCTGTGTTAAATCCTGTGGGCTTTGAAAAACCCCCGTCAGGTGCATGGAACACTTGCTCTTTGTCGCCGTCGCTAAAACACAGACTCCAGGATGTACAGAATTTCAGTAATGAAAAGGTTTTTCATTTGTATTCAGCTGAACATTGTGTTTGTTTGCTGCTAATAGTGCAATTTCAGTTGCAGATATGAAACAGCCAAAAGGAAAGACAAACCTTACTAATGATGTGTCTTTTAAACTTTATAAATAAAAATGACAATTCAGCATGTACCATATCTTCACAAATCTGAAAAATGTCTCCTGGACCATTAAATATTATGAATGTAAAGGGCACATTCAATAAAACAATTGATGCAGTCTCTCAGAGACCCCATGCTCAAGGTGGATATTATGCCCAAGGTAGTTATGCACAGCATCACGTTGTAATGACAGGTGAAGAGGGTTTGTTCTCATTGTTTCTGGCAGCCAGATTCCAGCAGGGAGATGGTTGGGTATTTGCAGAGAGTATGTCTCAGTGCGTGTTCTCAGAAAGGAAAAAAGGACTATCTGAAAGTCTTTGCAGGAGCATGATTTTCAGTTACTGGATTTGGCTAATGACCTAGAAAAATATATATATATTGCTATGTTATTAATAGAGAAAAAGTTTTCAGACTGTTGCAGTTATATGTGTTTGCTCTCAGTGAAACATCTAGCTCTGAGAGCTGAATCATATGATTCTATGAAAGAAATGGGATGACTCCTTTAACTCACTGACACACTCTCTCTACCGCATATCCATTTGTCACAAGTACAGTCATTATATTAATGTTTACTTAATGTGGGGCTTTTTTAAACTCTACATTAAAGGATTAATAAAGCTTGTTTAGACTGGTTAGCAAAGCCAGAATTACATTACTCAAGTATTTTACAAAAAATGAGGAAGCAGTCACTGATGTCATGGTTTCCACAGTGTCCCATGGTGGAGAAATAGATTTGACGAGAACTCTTTGAGTAAGTTAATGCAATGTATGAAACTGCCTAAATTAATATAGGTAATACATAGCTTATGAGCTAGTATCTGATGTTTATTAGAGGTCTTGTGCAGAGATACAGAAGTATGCTGTTCCTTCAAATAAAATTTGGTTTCAAAAACTTGCCAGTGTCGTGGTTACCAGAACACTAGCTATCCCGCTGAAATGCTTAAGAAAGCTATGTATTCTCATTGCAACATATAACGTAGTACAAGCTTTCAAATAAAAATATTCTCTAAAATATAAACAATGTCTGAAGTTAAAATTGTAGTTTGCAAGTTTATGTGTGGAATTCCACTATAGAGAGCTTGTCAGTCCTGGGCAGCACTCCTCTGGGTTTTACCAGCAGGATATGAATCTGACTTTCCTACATTGTTGATCAGCTTGAGGTCTATTTTTTTCTCTTATAGTAATTTAGCTGTGATAAAATCTATTAATTTGGTGTTCAGAACACAGGTGCACAAACATGCTACTGGTGTAGCCTGCAGTGAACATAAAACAGCTTACTCTTAGGAACCTGCAGGTGAGTTTGCCTTGAAGCAGTACATCCATGAAGTAGGAACATAATGATACTTAAACAAAATTCACCATGGCTACAGTTTTGGCAGCTAAAATATTATACAAGTGCTGTTTGGAATGAAAGCTTTCAGGTGTTGGCTGCATTAGAACCACTCTGCTCCATGGTAATTTCCTTGTTTACCCAAACATTTATTGAATATAATAGGCAGGCAGAAACAAACTGTATGATAACCAGAAAAAGTATGGGGAATATACAGTTAACAGTGAGTGTGTAGTGCAGAACCACGAAGCAACAGAAGAAAAGAGCGCGTTTAAAAGCAGTGTTAATGCTGAGCATTCACATTTATAATTAAAAACAAGTTTATCTCATATTTTCTCAGGGTGCTTTTTCTTTTAATATAACCACCTGTTGTAGCAAGGAATAGGACAAGGGCCGAGGTTAAGTAATGACTAGAACAGGAAGGGCATTAAGGATACGTGTATCAGGGAGGTGAAAAAATGACTGCAGAAGTTCTGGGAAAAAAAGAAGTGTGAGGGGGTGGCAGGCATGATCTGCGTGTTCTTTAGCATAGTCATATATAACTAGAGAAAGCTTTTTTCATATGTTATGTCCTAGACCTGCAGTTCACTGTATGTGGCCTGCAGACCTCTCGTGGCAAGCTATCTGGCTTTCAGTTAGGAGCCTGAAATTGTGCATTGGTTCTTCAATAATTTTGAGGATTGACGCTAGTCTAAAGGGTTGTGGGACTGTTCTTTTGTGCAGTGATTACAGGGAGACTGAAGACTGATATCTAAGGCTTTGACAGGGTGTGTTTCATGTGTGTGTGTGTGTGTTTGATGTTGTTTGGGGTTTTGGTGCTTTTTTGTTTTTGTTTGTTTTGTGACTGGAGGGCAAAGAATAAGTTTAGGAAATCCACTCTGTCAAAACAGAAAGAAACCTTCTGGAAAAAATCAAGAAACCTACTGAGTTTTGTGGGGTTTTGTATTTTTTTTTTCAGTCTAGTGTTTCATCTTCACATGCATGAAGAAGGTACCTGTAATGGCAAATTATATTTTTTAAGCAAAATTTGGATCTGACATCCAGTTCTTATCATCACTAGTTCTGATTACAAGCTCTGTAGGTTTTAGACAAAAGTTCTCCTGACACAACTGATTTGTCTGCATTGCTCATTTATTTTCTCACAGGACACAGTGGTTAAACCACTTTGTTGTTCATATTTTTTACAGTGATGTAGAAATGTTTGCCCTAGGATCTGAGCCATAACCTCATAAGGTGGGAGAGGATTGTATAATAGCACAATGACACGCATTTTAGGACTGCAGGATGTTGGAGTGGTTCCCCACAATAAAGTAAATGGTTTGTTTTTAAATCATTACAACAGCCATATGCCAGTACTCTAGAAATTTCCATCCGTGTGAACATTTTTTTTTTCTGGAGAGAAGCAATAGGAGAAAATTCAGTTCATGTATTTCCAGTTATTTTGAAATCTCCCAATTAGAAGTTCTTCAGTTAGCATTCAATCTAAATCAGAAGCTTTTTATTTCCATGTCTGACATAGAGAGAATTAGAAAATTGTTACGTTATATTAGAAATATGTCTGCAACACTGCTTAGAACTTTAATGCTGGAAAATAACTTGTAGTATACACCAGGAAATAAACTTTTTTTCTTCCATTTCATAATTTTTGCCTCATTCCAAGGATATATATGTGTCAATTAGTTCCTGTAGGGAAATCACAATACTGAATTTGTTGTTTTCTTGCCAAGACATTTGTATCAGACACATGCTCTCTTAGAATAACAGCAGAAACAATGGAAGCTAAAGTTGGATTAAAGGAGCAACATAGAAAACTTCCTTCTAGGTGAACTGATTCTTTATGTTTGTCATCATTGGGGTGTTGGAAACATTGTTCTGGCTTAAATATTCAAAGGGCTGTAATGGAGCTAAGCAGCTAAATATTTGTGCAAAGAGGAAGAATTTTGGAACTGAGCTTTTTCCACTTTTGAAAACTCCAGCCTCGATAACTATAATTATTTGAAAATGAAAAGTCCAAATACTAAGAATTACAGCATAATTTAGACTGGAATAGACCTTTGCATACCGTCTAGTCCAACCACCTGCTCAAAGCATGTCTGATCAGAGCAGACTGCTCAAGGCCTTGTCCGGTTGAGTTTTGAGAATCTGCAAGGATGGAGATGCCTGTTCTAGTGCTGGATAATACTTGTTATGAAAAGGTTTTTCCTGATCTCTAACTAGAACCTTCTGTTTTCTAATTTGTATCCACTGTCTCTTGTCCTGTCCCCTCCAGGAAGAATGTGGCTTTCCTCCTATCAAAATAATTAAGGAAGCCTCCTCTTTCTCAGGCTAAACCTGCCCAGTTCTCTCAGCCTATTGTCACGCTTTCTGTTAAGTATTAATAGTGGGATATTCTACTTGAAGTTAAATGTCAGGGGTATGCAACCTCTTAAATTCCACTTCAGAATTTTCTGTGAGAGATGCTGTGCTTCAGATGATTAGATCTGTATATTCTTTCATTCCTATATTGGCACTAAGACAGTATTTTTTACATGCAATAGCATAAAGTATGCTGCCTCTGTCTGGGAGTAGCTATTTTCTTTTGTCACAAAAGTTAATGTTTTGTACCAGTCTTCTGGTAAACTTCTGCTTCTTAACAGATCCATTCACATACACATTGAAAGTCATGTGAAAAGTTATTATCAAAATGAAAAAATTCCAAAGAAAGGTAAAATCATTTAAAATCAATAGGTCTCCTTGCAGAGAAGAACTTATTAAATATCCAGTCTTAAATGTAATAAAATAATAAATATAGTGAATGTACCTTGACAGTAAACTGGTTGTTTAAGTATTAATGTAGAACACTTCAAGTAATGATTTATGAATGATGAGTCAGACTTGGAATTCAAAACTTGTTTGAAAAAACAGAGCAAACAATATAAAGATTTCGTGTGATTAAATTGCTTATTGCTTAAGCTCAGTTTGTTATTAGTTTTTGTTAAATTAATCCAAAATAAAATCAAATCCAGATTCAAGCCCTGGACCTTCTCTATAATGATCTGAGTACAGTCAATTAGAATCTACATTCTCTAGCCTTGAGACTCATTAAAGTTATACTTTTCCATGAGAAATTCATTCAGTTATGAAGAGATTGAATCAACAACTGGCATTTTTCCAGTGAGCTTTGAGCTTTCATTTAAGACATTTAATTTTAGTAAATCTTTGATGATTTTAATATGTCTAGCTATACATAATTTACATACATAATTTACTATGTATCATATCTAACACAGGTCTGGCTAGCCTTTTTGGCTTTTTGTAATACTGGAATTTTACAAAGCTCAAAGTGGGGCTTCATCTACGTTATAAACTGGGAAATGCCATCTTTCCATTTGGGGTCTGCTCCAGATGTGAGAGCCCAGTGACAGTGGCAGCCAGACAACCTCAACTGAAGCAGCTGACACGAAGGCAGCAGTTCACATTGCAAGACCCAAGATCCAGCTGTCTTTTGAAATCTACTTGCAGAGTGTTATTTCTGTCTGAATGGTTCTTGTGAGCTCTGTGTGTGTGTTTGTAGGTATCTGGGGACCTCCCTTCAGGATAGTTGTATGTTAACAGGGCTTCATGTCACTAACGTTTTCCTTTGCAGACACAACCATGTAGTGTATTTTCATGTTCATTGAAATTGCTTAACTAGAGTGGTAATGTTAAGGTAGTATTCAATTTATTTTTACCTGTCTTTTTAAACAATGTATTGCCTAGAAATAAGGAGAACAGGAGAACCTTGTACTCAGTCAGTTGTCCTTGTACAAGCTGAAAGTGCCCCTTGAATTTTCATTTGTGTTTAAACTCATACAAAATGTATCTTCCATATATATAGTAGTCAATAATTCCATATGTATTTTATATTTTGTGATTAATATATATATATATATCTTTTGAATCTTGACATTTCCTGCGAAGTTGAAAAAAATCTAAGAAAAGTAAAGAAACTCATTTCAAATTTTGTTAATTCTTTGCTTGACTGTATGCAGTTCGTAATTTTATACATCTTTATTACGTCACCTCTTCTTCCCAAAGACTAATTTATTAACTTTCTAACTTCCTCACAGGAAAGCTTTTTTATTGTTCAGTAATCTCAGGATTTTTGTCCTGTCTGGTATATCAATTGAAAACAGCGTTGCATATTTAGATTAAATGTTTTTTTTCAGTTAATAATCAATATTCAACTTTCCTACTATTATCACCTTGTTTACCATTTTTTTTTAAGCTGACTTCTTTTTTTAAATTCCTTAAGTACATCCAACTGATGTTTTCATTGTTTTTTTCTCCAAATTGGAGTTTCAATCTTAATCCCAAGATTCTTTAACAAGGAATTGGCTTCTTTGCACACACATCTACAGCACCAGGTTTAGTAGGTAAAAGTCAGATGAGACAGTTAATTGCAAAACTAACTTTGCCTCACAGTGAACTAGTTTGAATGTGTTTCCTATTCGTATAGTAATACCTACTAATGTTTTGTGTGAATTTTTTTTTACATGTATGGATTTTGGATATACAGAATAGCCTAAATAGCCTATGGTCTCTTTAGTCTCTATGACTACGTTAGGCTGAAATTCTTCTGTTTCTTGCATAGACTCAGAACCGTATGAAGCTGATGGCTGACAACTATGAGGATGACCACCTCAAATCCTCATCCCATTCCAACCAAACCAACCACAAGCCCTCCCCAGACCAGGTAAAGTGTCTCTCTTTTTCTCTTGACAAGTAATTTTACTATGGTGGCTGATTATTTTGAGTCATATGTAATTTTCCCCAACATGCTTGCAGTACCTTGGAACAAAAATAGCATTCCACAGTGCAGTTATAAAACAGAAACTGATGTTGCTGTTGTGCAGGCTTCCTTGAAAACTCCCAAAATGTGAACAAACAGTTCCTGGTACCAAGCTGTTATTAAGTGGGTGGAGAAGAGGGGGCAGACAATGAAAGAGAAGAAAGAAATGCTACTGTCTTAAAATGCAAGACTGGAGTCCTGTGTAGCATATTCAGATTTTAGTAACTCAGGTTTGCTGCTTGAATGTGTGGAGTGTCCAGGACTGTTTCTTGTCTTCAGTAGCAGGAAGTCATGCTCCAGGATCAGTTTTCTGATCTATGCATTGTATATGAGCAGTTCCCTTCATTTCCCATGAGGAAATCCTGGCCTCTGTGCCAAATGAGCACAGACTGCTCCCTCACAAACTCAATGGGCCATGAACTGAAGGAAAATCAATTTACCATCTCCAAGGCAGTGAGGAGCCTCTTGTGTCATTTACGAAGCACAGCCGTGTGTTTGATAACTATCAGAAAGATTACCTATCCCTTGGGTAGCACAGAGAATGCCAACGTAATTGCATATCCCATGTTGTAATCTCATCCATTCCAATTTAATTAAAATATTAGCGATCATTAATCACTGCCTTGACAAAATGAAGGAATGTTTGGCACTCCTCTTTGCCCTCTGGCTGAGCTAGAAATTGTTGAGATCTGAAGGAAGGCATCTCATTCTAGACCTTTAAGCACCAACCTTGTGAAATACAGAAATTGAGTGAGGTACTCAGTTATGAGGAAAATGGAGGGATGAAAAAAATATATATATATTCACCTTGAAAAAAACAAATAATTAAATATTTCTCTTTATGTCTGTATCAGAAAATAATAAGGGGTGCAAAGGAAAGCAGAAAAATTCTCTTTTTCAAAGCAACTTCCTTCTGCATCTTGTTTTAATACCCTCCTCTAAATGATAAAGAAAGAACTACAAATTGAGTGTCTTTAAATTTCCTGAAATGTTTTTGGAAAATGTTGGTTTTAGCTCCTTCAGGAAAGTGCAATTGTTAAGGCTACAAATTAAATTGCTTTCCTAACTTTGTTTTAGATGAAATATTAGAATATCTGTTGTTTCTGCATTGCAAGTGTGGAGTGAAATGAAGCCATTTCCACGGTGTGACTGTAGTACATGCTTGCAAGTGAATGCAGTGTAGCATTAACAGATTAAATGAAAAGATTAAATATTTAAGGAAGTTCTTGCAAAGGCCTCAAAGAGAGGGCAGCAGGAAGGAGAGGGCAGGAGGAGGGTCCAACTGTACTTTCCCTTTTGCAAAGGGGCATTTTAAAAGTTAGCAAAGCCTACAAGAAAGCAAAGCAAGCTGTACCTCAAAGTCTAACTTTGAATATTGCATAAGGAATTAAGACCACACTTTTTACTACTATTCGTACTTACATATGTGCTTTAAATACTAACCAACTCTTTATTTCATTCCCACGCTGCTCTGGGGCTTTTCTCCCAATGTCACCTCTGCACCACTAGGATGAGGAGGAGGGTATTTGGGCATAACCAGTCAGATGCTCTTAGCTCAGCCATTTTGTTCAGAACGGTGAGAATCAACTTCTCTTGCCATTAGAAAAGTTTCCAACAGTCACTCTGCCATCTTGCTGCTGCGTGCATTATGAAACCGGGGCGTACCCCTTCTCCCTTGCTTGCATAGTCTCTGCATGTGGGTGTTTCTTGTGTGTTTATTTGTCATTTGCGATTTTCTTCTTCTAATAATCATGTCATTGTTTCATGATGTTGTGGGGAAAACTTTCCCGGGCATGTAATTGAGTTTATATGCAAAGCAAACTCTTAGTGCATATGAGAGAACAGGAAATGTCTCTCATAATTTATCATTAACTTCACAGAGGAAATGTTTTCAGTAAGAATCTTTTTCAAAGTAGTTTGCACTGTAGCCAAATCTATGTATGCTTTTTCGATTCTGGTTGGTAAAAAATTTGCTCAGAGATTATGTTCCTCCTGCAGATAATGTTCCTCCTAAAGGTTTTAAGCATGTTGAGATCTGCTGCTGAGATTGCTGCCATACAGGCTGACCTAAATACTCACAAATATTTATCAGCTCAGAACAGATGATTCTTGATACTGATTCAGAATATAAATTGTCTGTAAATTTGAAGGCAAAGAGTAACATCCCCTTAAGCTTCCCCTCTTCCTCCCATATCGTCCATTCTCTCAAAAAAATGGGGAAGAAATTGGTAGCTCTTTGTCATTTAAACTGCATTTTGTTTTTCTGTATCTGCCCGCATACTTTTATCTTTTCTGCTGTCAAATTGTCTCTGCAAAAAAAAAAAAAAAAAAAAAAACATTTCCAGAACAGAAGGCAGTGCACAGGACAGAGCCATTTTCTAGCAAAGAAGAAAACGCTTTCTTGTCCAGGAGCCTTCATTCAGAGCTGCAAAGATCAGATATTGATTATAAGGCTACAGTGCATAGAATTAATTTGAGCCTTGTAGTATTAATTTTAAAGCAAAATAGATTTATTTAAGTACTTACAGTATTTTAAAGGATTGAGATGTGATGATAATAGTTTAAAAATTTATATGGAACTTTTTCATGTATTTTTTAAGAAAAAATATTCCACTTGAGTTTCTTTGTAGCTTTTCTCAGAATTTGATTTTTCCATATCAATTATTTGTAAGAAAACTCTTCTGAAAAATTCTGTGGAAATTATTACTTTATATCAGATTTGTAAAAAATAAAAAGAAAAAAGAAAGAAAGAACAAGTTACTCTCATCTCTTCACACTTGCTCAATTAACTGCAGGGTTATATGTCTGTCTGACTATAGATCAGATATGTCTTTTCAAGTCAACCATCTGAAAATTTAATCCAACTGTGGCATTGTCAAACTTGAATTTCATGCCTTGGGGTTTGAACTGAGAAAATCTCTTAGTGAAAAAACTATGCTTCATTAATTTAGTCTCATTGTTGATTTTGCGTTCTTTTTGAATCACTGCTCTTGCAATGGTTACGTGTTAGTATATGATGCTAAAGGTTTTAGAGAGAATGCTTGTAAAGTTTTGCTGAGGCATGGCGATTAAACAGGAATGATCAGGTAAGTAAATGATGAAAAGGAAGAAGACACTTGCTGTGAAGGTAGGGATTATTCTGATTTTCATTCCAGAGCAAAAATGAAGATTATATAACGAACACTGATAGAAAGATCTTTCTCTTTTCTTCTCCCATCTACTGATTCATCTATGAACGTAACTGTGCTAAGAGAATGACTTCTTAGTTTACTGAATAGGTGCTCCTCATACCAATTAAATACAGTATATGCTTCTACTTTGTACTTGAGGCATTTTCCTTAGTTTCAACGCTATGACAGCAGAGCAAGGAAAGCATGTTACAGAATATCCTAGTGAAAATAATGAGGCAGCCAGCATCCTCACCTAACAGGCATCTCATCTGAGAAACATGTCAGTCTCAAGTCTTGTCTGGCATACATCAACGGAGAAAAGCATAGTTGATTGATGCCTCCCAATCCTGTTATTCCTAACAAAGTATATGTTTTTATCATGATATTCCACGTACATTCAAATAAAAACTCCTGCTCCTTCCCTTTGTAAAGAAAAGATTTTAAGCCATGAAGTACTTAATCTGCATGTGTTAAATGAAATGGATATGTTACAATGACTTTCAAAAAGTGTCTAATAGCATAGGACTTGGAGATAATTTTATTTTTGTAAGATTCCTTTAGGTCTGAAGATACAATCTTCTCTGGTCAATACTGAAGATAATGGAATCCACCAAAATATGTACAGTAACAAACTACATTATATATATATATGTATATATATATATGTATTACAAAAGGCCTTTTCCCTTCCAAATTCTGGAATTGACTGAAAATGTTAATGCTAAAAATGACAGCACTGTCAGATACAGCTCCATTGAAATGCAGTACTACTTCTAAACATATGTGCCCTACCTGTAGTTTCATAGAATGGTAATTTACAGTTCAATGTGAATACCAGCCTTTTTCTATAGGACAGATTCTCTCATTTCCTTGCTGTCTGAATTTCTCATGACTCCTTTTATTCCCCAGATGGAGCTCTATGCTTCTCTATATCCAAGCATATTTGAATGTGCTTTCTCATGAGGGTGCCCCTGTGTCTTTCTCAAATACTAAAATGGTCTGGCCAATGGCTTAATCAGTTATTACTTTTATCAAAATTAATAGGAATTTAAACTTTATGGTATCTAATACATATTAACGATATGTATGTATGCATGTGTATATTCTTGTAAACATGTGCCATGTATATGCTATATGTGGGAAAGAAGAAGCAGAGCTTCCATACGTAAATTTCTCAAGCTGCTCAACTCATCTAATTTTCTTGTTAAGTACAGCCATGCTATCTACTATGTGAGAAAGTGTGAGCAGGGTTCAGAAATCTGCTTGTCTTACCTCTGCACATCAAAAAGGAGAACTGATTTTGTTCAATGGCTGTTGTGGATATAGGGTAACATAAAAGCTGTCAGAAGAGTGAAAGGCAATCAGAATGAAGGACACGTGGAAAAGCAAGGATAAGTTAAAAGTGCTAAGAGTAAGAATACAGAAAGAGCAAAAGTGAAACTCTGAGAACTGAGACATTTATCCCAGTTTATAATTTATACATACTATGTCTGTGTTTTTGAGCGTGCATGCCGTTATATAGCATTCCTCTTCCCATATTCCATGGCTCTGGCTTGCAGTAGGAGTTGGAACCCAAGAGATGCCATCACCATACAATTTTGGAACTCATTCTGTGGAAGCATTTTCTAATAATGATTGCCAAAAAAATCTGAAGTCACGGATATGCCTGCTAAGGAGCAGAACATTTGGCTTTGCTGTGCTTGAATTCCAGGAACAAAATCTGAAAATTAATTTTATGCTTGTTAAAGTAACAGCGGAATAGCCAAAGATCTAGCATTAAACTAGAGCACATAAAATTTTTCAAGATGATGAAAATATTAGAACATTACTATTACTGTAAAAAAAAAAAAAAAAAAAAAAACTTTGCAAGACAAAAGACCTCTTTTTGTGACGTTTTTCTAATACTTGAGTTTCACAAATTTTAATGCAGAAACAGTCAGTACTGTTAGTTGACTCCTGAAGACATTAGCATAATTTAACACATCTTTTTAAGATTTCAGAGTTAATGTCTGTGGTGGAAAGAAGATGGTGACATAACAGGAAAATATTTAAATTGTTTTTGAGAACTGAAAAACAGTCAAAAAAAAGTAAAAATTTAGGGATTATTCTGATTTTCATTCCAGAGCAAAAATGAAGATTATATAACGAACACTGATAGAAAGATCTTTCTCTTTTCTTCTCCCATCTACTGATTCATCTATGAACGTAACTGTGCTAAGAGAACGTAACTGTGCTAAGAGTAAAGTAAATTTCATAGATTTCTTGTCAAAAAGTGTAAATTATAATGGCGACATCAACCGATTACATGTGTGTATTGCGTAGGAAAGGCTATATTTTTAATTTTATAATTGGCTTTGCTTAAGGTTTTCCTGTAGACAAGAGTCATCCAAACTTAAGAACTGAAATTTAAAAAAAAAAAAAGTCATCAATATGTTTAATGGGCTCCCCAGTAGAAGAGGGACATGGAACTACTGGAGCAAGTCCAGAGGAGGGCTGCTAAGATGGTTAGAGGACTGGAGCACCTGTTATACAAGGACAGGCTGAGAGAACTGGGCCTGTTCAGCCTGGAAAAGAGAAGACTGAGGGGAGACCTCATTAATGTGTATAAATATCTGAGGGGGGTATGTCAAGAGGATGGAGCCAGTCTCTTTTCAGTTGTGCCCAGCAACAGGACGAGAGGCAACGGGCACAAACTGAAGCACAGGAGGTTCCAGCTGAATATGAGAAGGCACTTCCCTACTGTGAGGGTGACAGCACCGGAACAGATTGCTCAGAGAGGTTGTGGAGTCTCCTTCTCTGGAGATATTCAAAACCAGCCTGGATGCCATCCTGCGCAATGTGCTCTAGGTGATCCTGCTCAGCAGGGGGGTTGGACTGGATGATCATCAGAGGTCCCTTCCAACCTTGGCCATTCTGCGATTCTGTGAAATGAATTGTTTGATTTCTTTAAAGTATAGTTTCTCGTCATTAGATTATAATATTCTAAAGGACATCTCTTGTGAATAAATTGTTTCCAAAAACAGTCTTATACTAAATAGACATTTGTGACTATTCAAGGGTAATGTAGCTTGAATGACCTTTCTGTGTTCCATCTGTTAGGATAAAGGTATTAAAAAGTCTTGAAGTAAAAACAGTAGAAACAGTTATGCTCCCAGAGAAGTTGATACAAGCAGATGTAGACAAAAAAAACAACTCAGTGCTCAAGCTTGTAAGCCATGTTTCTGGTGTCTGCAGAGCAATTTTCTCTCACCCTTAGGAATGCCCCAGATGAACATTCATGATTTCCTTTTTCTTTCCTTTTGAGGGGGTATTTATTTATTTTCATCTGACAGCTGAAAGGAAATGCATAAGCATGGGCACCTAGTCAGGCAGCACACCTAGCTATTCAAACAGATTTAGAGGGTGGTGGCAGAAGTAGGAGACAGATGACAGTAGTCTGAAGAGCTGTGGCTACTATGACGGTAGAGTAAGAGGGACAGAAGTAATGATATTGAGGGAGATAGGATATGACATCTCAGGACTTAATGCAACCCTTACCAGAGTTGCCAAACCCCATGAACTTCTCATTGAGAACACTGCAGAAGAAGTGCCTGTACTTTGGGAAGCTTGAGAAGAATACTCATTTTTTTCATGCACTCTTTGGTGCTTGAATAAATATACTGATTTCCTTCAGCAAAGGATATATCTTATTCATGATGAGATCCATTTTCAGATGATTACATGGACATTCATTCACTGCATAAATGTGATCTTTCTCTCAACATGAGGCACATTTTATGCTTGCAGCATATAGAGGGCTGCTCATCCTACTGTCACAATTCTTTTAGGTTCTCAGTATTGTCACTTACTACACTGTGACCTAATAAGCTTCTCTGCGGATGCTTTTTAAATAAATTTATTTTCAGTATGGTTTTTTTAATTGTTAGATCATGCAGAGTGGTCAAAAACATCAAACTTTCATGCCTGACTCATGTTACAATATACTTTACTGGACACGGTACTAGACCACGATTCAGAAGATAAATTCTTTCCTGGCATTGTCTCCCACCACTCGCTTGTTCTCTTTCTCTCTGTCTCAAATTCTGTAATCGTAAAATGAGCTGAAGTTTTTTGAAGTGTAAGTTCTGCTTGGGAAAAGTGCTACACAAGTGCTAGGTAATATTATTACACAATGTCCTAAAACTGTGTTGTTACAGTGGTATAATGGTGATTCTGATACCTCATTTTGAATTTGTTCCCAAAATTGTGTTAGATTTGTGTTCAACTTGATTTATTAATAATTTTATTTTTCTTTCCAAGATCCTATTCCTTCACAAAAAAAGGGAAAATAACCCATGTGTTAAATATTTCAAGGAGCTGCTATTCCAGCATACTGAACAAAACTCTTTAGACAGTTCTCTTCCTTTTCATTGTCATCTTTTGTTTTCCGAAGGGTTATTTCTTCCTCCGTAAAAATCTACAAATTGATTGTGTGGTGTATCTGTATAATATCTGTTATAGTTCTTTCATATGTGTAAAATCACTGTGAAAGAATGTGCCTTGCCTTAGAGACATTCACTGTGCAAAATTTGAAGGCGGCTACATGAAATAATCTTACTTTATTTAAACGTTATCGCTTGGCCTGACTGAGAGATAAGATGCCAGATTTGTTTTGTCATACTGTAACAGTCAGGACTCCTCACTCCCACTTTCCAGATGGGCTAAACTTGTAGCAGTAAGAACCCTGGTGCAATGCACTCCAATAAGATGATGTAACTAATTAATCCTTACAAGGGTAGCACTTTGAATACAGTTGTCCTGGTTAATCACAGGACCTGCCTTCCATCCCTGCTTTTCTGGAGCCCTGTTTATGTAGGCGTCTTTGTTAATCACGAAACTGAAAGACTTCTCTGCCATCAAGCTCAGGCAGGGAGGCACAAGGAGGGTGCATGGACTGACAGCTGTTCACTCAAGAAGTACAGTTCAAAATCAAAATGTTTGATTTACCTATCAAACAGTTATCTATTCTTTTCAAGCCTTTTCAAGCATTTTGACTGTAATGACTGAATAATGGAAAGCGTTTTGCAGTGACTTTCTTATTTCAGTGTAAGTAACAATACCATTTCGTTGGAGTGACCAACTTAAGAGATAGTGATATCAACGTTAGTATTTTGTTATATGATTAATGTTCTGTCATCCCAGTTTGGAAACCATTCCTTTCCACCTTCTCTCTTATTCTGTTCCTGTACTGGCATGCAATCTTTTAGCCAGTAAATAGAGTATTGTTAGACTGGGATGGGCCAGCCTGAGAAGAATGCTGTCTTTAAAAAGGCATTAAGTTCTGCTCCCAGTCCTTTCCCTGTTTCTGGGAACAGTTCTTTTGCTAGCTTGGTTTTTTTAGCTATACTATTTTGCTATCTTAATAACTATTTTATATTGGAAGAATATATTCTCTGTCCAAGAATGTTTTATCTAGCAGCACAAAAGAACTGATCTTGATACACTGTTAGTCTTCTTTCTGATCCCAGAAAGATAAGACTAAGATTTCCAGATGGAATTTTGTAATCTGCAGTTCTGGGATGAATTAAGCACTCACAACAGAGGTGTAACTGGATTGTATCACTGTCTTCCTATTATTCTTACAGATCAAAGAAGAACACAAGTAGATACTTATATTCTAAAACATTCAAAACAGATGGCTGGTTTCTTTTTGTAGTGATTTGAGCTTTTCAGCAAAACAATTGCAAAGAGGCTATCATTCATATCTACCAAATCAGATTATTCCAGGTCTGTGTGTTATTTTCTTTTCTGATTTACAGCTCAATATGTTCTTCTACTCACAGCTTGTTCTTTGTAGCAAGTAAGAATTCTATACTCAAACATTTTTATTTGTTTCTGGCCACTTCCAGGAGAGCGTTGTCACTTACAGACTTTTTTGATAGTCTGTACTATCTCCCAATTACTTAGTCATTTAGATTTCTTATAGCCTTCATCCACATGCCAGTGTGCAACCATGGAGGAAGCTTCTGCGCACTGTGAGTATGCCGTTGGTAGCATAAAGGAGAGTGAAGTTGAGCTCTGGCACTCATAGACAGGACAGAGACAGAAGTGGAGTAGCTGCAGCCAGCCGGGGTGTGCCAATGCTTTTTAGTTGTAAGTTAGGAGAAAAGAAATGGGGGAGGATGAACAGCATTAGAGTAGAGAAAGAATCAAGCCCAAACCTGCTTTCCAATTTATTAACTATGGAAACAATCTTGAGAGAAATATGACTAAAATAAAAACTGATAAGGGCGTGTGGCCAATCTAGACGCTGTATTTTCCTGGCTGGTGAAGTTTGTAATTACTGACAGAGATGCCAGGTTCCAACTCATAGTAGTCTCACCACAGGCAATCCAACTACATCTGTTAGTTTAATACAACTTATAGAGAAGAATTTATATAGATATTTATGTGTGTGTATTTATATTTATTAATAGAAATTTGCATTTGAATGGAGAGCAAAGAATTCCACAAAGAAATCCTGACGACAGACAAACCAGGAAGACTGTGGCTTCATGTGGCTTTGCTTTGAAAGTGTCATGTAGCAGGTATAGAGCTGAAACAACTGAATGAAGACTCAGTGTTAGAGAGGGACGAGACGAAGATTCATATCACCCGTGAACAGGGAGGTTATAGTTCATCTGAACAGGAAGAACACTGATTGTGTTCTCTGGTAGACTACTTAAGAAATGCCTTCTGTTTTCCATTAACAATGTATCAGACAGCAGGGAGACGAAAGAATGCAGTCCCTGATACATAAGCATTCACATGGACAGATTCTCCCAGTATATATGATAAAATTTTCGGCTTTCAAACAAAAGCATTGTAGCTGCTGTTTCCTTTTATCTCTTCTAATAGGAAGAAGCAATAGACAAGCTACAGCATAGCAAGGAATATACGTGCTTTCATGTTCACTCTTATTAAAAGAATGAGTGCTAGAAAATTTTAACAGATTAAAAATATAAGCAGATTGTTGTTACTTATTCTCAAGTTACAATATTCTTGTGATGAAGGAATCTGAATAAAGTGTATTCTGTGAAATCAAAACTTTCACTTCCTTAATTGCATCTTCAGAAGTTTGATCAAGAGGATGCTTTTTTAAGTCCACAGTGTCATTGTACAAGCTGTGAGCACTTTGCTTGTTGAACCATTTTCATTTGCTACAGGAATACTTTTTTTTTTCTTGATGATATCCTAATTTTCAGTATCCCAAGTTTGTCTACCCAGTTTCACAGCTTTCTGTAATTGATTTTATTATTGAAAATTTTAACCTGATAACTATCACAACTTATAGGAATGACATTCTCAAATTAAGTGGATATTGACGTATTAAAAAGCAGTGGAAGATGTTAGATTCTCTGTAGACCTTACTCTACTTAGTTCCACCTGTTTTTAGGAGAGTTAAGTTGATGAGTTGATAGATTCCCAAGAGATTTTGAAAACAAAAGAAAACTTAGACAAATAAATACAACATTTGAGTTGCATGTTCTGATCTCATCTTGCAATTAAGTCACAAATTTCTCTCCTTTGACTCAACTAGGAAAGAGACATACGGACTGTTACAGAAGAAAGAGATGCCATGTATGCATAGCGCAATTAGTTATATTTAGTAGGTGAGGATTTCGGTGAATGCTCTTGCTTTTGAAAGCAAGGGACTGATGAAACAGGTAAAATTCAAGCTGGAGTCGCCGTATGTAGAGAAACCCTTCAGCTCTGCTGAAGTACCCCATTGCTGAACTTTAGTATTTCCCAATGTGCCAATTATAAGCTTCACACAGTCCTGCCAGTGTATTTCAGTTCTGATCTGTAGTAGTCCCTGCTATTCCAAACATGGTTCCCCACAAAATTTTGCTCCATGGCCCATGTAAGCAAAAGTTGCCAGTGTCATGTAAAAGCACTTCTGGATTTGTTATGTAGAAAAATATTTTTGAACTATTTTTTCAGTGCTTTAGGAATCCTACCAACCCACTGCAATTATTTGATTCACCTACATTATGGCAAAAAGATTTTACTTAAATGAGAGAACTTACCAAAAAACTACTTTCCCTGTTTTGTGCTTTTTCTATTCTTCTGGTCTGGATTTTTCCCAAGATGAAGAGAGTGAACTCTGGAAATCATTAATCCATGGGATTTGTTCATGGTGTATAAAAATTTCAAAAAGAATTTGCTTTATAAAAATGACTTCCTAATTGATTCTGTCAGAAATGAACTGAGTAAGACAGCTCTGTCAAAATAGCCAGAATCTCTTTCACCTCCTCACGCATGTTGTTTTGTTTTGTTTTATGAGGAGAAAATGATGAAGGTTAGATTTAAATCCATTTTTGTCTCTAAAACAAATCTAAAGAAAACTGAGCCTGTCCTTGAGCCTTTGTATTGTGGTCTCTTGAAGAAACCAAGTATCTCTGTACAGCAGTGAACTGAGCTGAACTGAACTGAGGTCAGGCAGAGTCTTTTTGAGAACTTTCTTCTGTTTCCATTTAAAATAATGAAGGGAAGACATCAGTGATAAATTGTTCTGAATTTGGGAAAGCTTTGCACTTTCTGAGCCAAATTCATGCCTCATAAAACTCCACTGCATTCAATGGTTGCACGATGATCATAGTTGAACCCTTGCATTTGTTGCCAAACAAATACAAATGGTTTGAGCAGGGAAAAGGCATAATTCAATTTGCCATGCAAATTCTTCCAGACTGTATCATTCTGTTTCTTAGTTTATTTCCACATCTCACAATACAAGAAATTTTGCTATATTGGCAAAATTTTCTTTTATGATGATATCTGTAACAAAACCCAGATACAGGAGACTTTTTTTCTTTAGGCATCTGAGAGCCCACTATGATCCGTTCCATCTTTTTTTAGATTTTTCAGGTCCTCCTTGGAATAATTTCTTTTTAACAAATCAAGTCTCTATTTACTGAGACTTCAAGCCCATCTTCTGTGTAATGGTAGTTTGGGAAGCAAGCTTTGTTGGGCAGCATCTGTAAGCAACAAAGTCTGAAAACTGGAGCTGAAAATAATTTGCTGTGCTTGCATGATAGATGTGCTAGATAAGAGATAAAGGGCTACCTGATTTAACTTGATTCTTTTCGAAGCCTATTTACTATATCCAGTCTGAAGTTTTGAAGGTGTCATCATTGTCATTGGTTTTGTGCCTTTGCAGAATCTACAAAGTACAGTCAAGGTCCACAGACCAGGTTAGCAAGCTAGAGCATTTCTCAAACCAGTTAGTTCCTTGGAAACTTCCTGATTCCTTCTGTGCACACTTCTTTCAAACACTTTTGCAAATCTAGTTATATTTTGACCTCACTTTATTTACTTTGACCCTGAGATTATTTATCAGTTCCATTTTGTTTTCTTCATTTTCTTCTTGATATAGCTGTTCCTCAGAGATTCTCTCAAATATTTATCGGTAAGTGGAGAAAAGTTTACTGAATTATTTGGTTGCAAAATGAAGACCGCATATCTGCATTACTCTGCCTTGTTGCATTCTGTAGTGAATACAAACGCATGCAATGTTACGTTGCAAGCAGCATAGGCAAGCTAATGACAGCAGTCGTGCCGATGCCAAGTGTATGCATAGCACTCTGTATTAGCACTGCTGTGTCAAGATGTTACTTTCTTCTTTTTTGTTTGCCCAGAGGATTCAGAGGTATGTTTCTGTAAGAAAAAAGATTACGGCTGTTGATCCATATGCGTGATTCTGAGGGGTAAGGAGGTTCTGTAAGCAACTAACCTTTTCTAGATCAACTGATGCAAATGGAAAAACAGACTGGACACATAAAAGACTTCCTTCCACTCCAAATGGGGAGCTGCAGATTTATTGCAAAGTAGAAATTTAAAACATATTCTCTGAAATTAACTAACTAAAGTTAATTAGTTAGTTCTGGCAAAGAAAAGTGGTTGCTTCCTTTGGAGAAGAAGGGAATTCTAGCAGGGAGAAAGGTGACTGGGTCATTAGTCCTTTTGCCTGGAGAACCAGTAATTTAAAGCTGGTGGTTGTGGTGACTGAGTCCTATTACATGTTGATTAAAACCATACTTTACTCGGCAGACATTTATGGATAGTCAATATCGCATTTGTCTCAGTTCGACACTGCTGCACTTATACCACCCATTCACTGGCTTTCTTTCTCATATAACTACCTACATGTTTTTGCATATTTACATTAGACACTGTTCAGACAAACTTTTAGACACAACAGTCTCTGTATCTAAGGTGTATTCATCTTTCACAATAAACGTGACTAAACATTTAGATAAGTCTTTCCAGCCAGATTCAGTTACAAGTACCTTTTCTTATCTATGCAGCACATATATGAATTTAAATGCAGGCTTTTATCATAAAATCTTTTAAATACAGTTGCTTGTATTTAAGCTGACCGTTGTACAGCAACAGCAGAACTACAGTTGAAGAAGCAGTATTAATTTTATTCTAAAGCATATTTTTGTCATAATGGCTTGCAGAGCTACAAATAGACTCCCATTTGTCATGCTCAAAGGTTTTTTTTGTGTGTATGAAATCTCAGAAAAGACTGAGCATGTTGTTACCAAGTTGGGTTTGTTTTGAAACACCTTCCGAAATGTCTGTATCTCTTGGTAGAAGAGATGCTTTGGTTTTGTATCAGAGATTTGTTAGACATTTTGTGTCTCCACTTCAGCATTGTAGTGACTGCTTTTGTTAGTGAAATGAACTTTCACGCATAGCTGGCTATTTGCAGTATTCAGAACTAGGTGGTACATTAAGCAGACTTCATTCCATGCTTTGATGAGGATGGTCCAAACGTATCAGTGCGACTAATGAAGATTGGCTGCTTTAGAAGAGATTTCCCGGGCTTGGTCCGTCTACCCGTTGTTTTCTTAGAAAGCTCTACAGCTCTGAGCTGAACATGGGAGCATGATGTGGTTTATGCATCCAGTACCGCCCTGCCTTTCCACTTAGCAAGTGCTCTTACACCCTCTTGAGATAAGGCAGTGGCAGCTCTGCTGCGTGGGAAGCATGGTGCCTTTTGCTAAGTGTCTAATTCAGAGTAGATATGGCAGGAACGCAAATAGAAGGGCATTTCCTACTTGACTGGCAGGGTTTAATGGATTCCAAGTGAGAGAAATGATTGCTCTGTGAACAGCTTTGGGAGCGCTGCTAGTTAAGAACTTTCACATGCCTCATTTGGCCTATTTCCAGAAAGGGAGGAACGTGCTGCTCAAGGTAAGGGGGAAGGGTACAGAAAGAACATCCCCGAGCAATCAGATTCAACTCTTACATTAAAGTCTTCCATCACAACTTGCCAGATAGCTCTGCTTTCTCTTTATCACAAAGAACAGTCAGGAAGGTTGGCAAGTCCAGGTCTTTACAGAGTGAAATTTGCACATCTGATGGATATTTGATAGAATGTGTTACCTGAAAGAGAATACAAGGCACCTACTGTGTTGATTGGTCAGCTTTATTAGACATTGACGACTTATTTTCCACATTTCAATGAAACAGTATTTTTCCAGGGTGTGATCTTCTGTCATTCTTCCCCCTGTGGAGAAACCGAATAGTAAGGAAAGACATTAGTTAAATTAGAAATGTCACAGGGTTTTTTTACACCTGTATAGGCAGTGCGCTTTCAGATCATAATCCGCGTGATACACATTATAAGAAACTGGGATAGGTAGTGTAAATTCACCAAGCAACCAAAGCTGATGGGTGCAATTGGTTAAAGACCATTGTACTTGGTGATGGAAGTGAAGTGTGACTGTGCTGATGTTACTAAAATATCCCTTCCTACTGCCCTATACAAGAGAGCAGTAGTCTGCCCTGCTGCAGTTTGCAGTCTTGATACACCAAACCATATTTTTATACATGTACATATCTGTAAACAGATGTCGCCCCAAGGCCACACACAGTGGTAAGGTTTATAACAAGGCACGTGAGCTTACTCTCTCTGCAGGTTTCTTGTCCGTCCCTTCAGCCTGGCTGCCGTTGGCTTGTCTTCGCTGCCGCCACCCTGATGTTCTGATGCTGGCTGTCGAGCGCAGCTGGCTCTCTGTGGGACAAGGAGTTTGACATTAGTTAGCTGCTTAGCCACCGCTCTCAGATCCTCTCACTCTACAGAAATTAATCCATGTAGAACAGTGTTAGAAACAAAATAAGTGAGCCCTGACAGGCTTATTAAAAGGGCTCGAAGCCAGGGTCTTTGTTGAAAGTGGTGCCAGCACCCTGTTTCTGTTGACTCAGAGATTATCTCACTCCTTATTCATTAGCCGGGTCAGAGGTGTCCTACTGAAAAGATATCCCCAGCCTGTTAGCAGAGAGCAGGTGCAGCCCCTGCCTGGGAACACGAAGACAAGTTGCCAGCACTGTAGCAAGGCTTTCCAGCTCTCGTAGCTGGTGCGCATCAGTGCTCTTAGCTTCAACACCTCGTTTTACGGAGTGGAGGCACAGTGCCTGGTTCTTCTTTAATTTTTGATCAGCTGCAAACCTTAGAGCCAAAGCTTTGTATACTGCACTTTGGAATATATGCCCATGAATACAAAGAACAATATGAAACAGTTTGGGTGGGGACATAGTGAGGGTTTCCACATATATATTTATCCACTTGAACTCTATTTTTTGGTAAAGCAGATGAAAAATGGCTCTTCTGATAATTTTTGTGGGAACTGGATGATTCCAGGGTTTGCAATGAGCAACTAATTTTAGATTCAGATTAGGTAATGTATAATGAAATAAAATAGTACTCATTAGAGTTCTTTGATTTTATTTTTTTAGTCTGTTGTATAGAATCTGGCTTGCAATAGTAATTGAAAGTCATCACCTTTTCAAAACTAACAGAAGACTTTCTGGTTAAGATACATCTCTCCGGTTTCTACCGTAGAGAGATGTTCATCTTAGAAACCAGCAACTTGACATCATTGGAAATGTCACTCTTTGGAACATGTTTAATGCATACTTATGTAACAGTGAAATGGTTGTTTGTAAAATGAGGTAGAATTTAAATTGCACTTGCTTTTGTTGTTGACAGGTACCTTTTATCCAAAAAAAATATTTTTTTTAAAGAAGGGAGTTGAAATAGCTGACTGAGTGCTGCTGGATAATCAATAGACTTAATCCATTTAACTCATACTGTTTCGTTTGTCACCCCATATCATCATTATTTCATATATCAGTAAGATGGCTGTCATCTGTCTCTGCTCCTGATGTCCTTCATTTCTTTCTGACTCAGTGCTGGATGGTTATGGGACTAAATGATACGAATACTGTGGGGAGGGAGAGTGTTCAGGTTTCTTTCAGTATAAAGCTGAACAAGTATGTAACCTTGTCCTTGATCTTTTCCTTCATCATTGCTTGTGTCTCAGACAGTTCTTGACTATTTCTGTTCTCTTATTTCAGACAATTCAGCCCCTCTTAGAACTCGATCAGAATCGCAGCAAGTTGAAGTTATACATTGGACATCTGACAGCCCTCTGCCATGACCGTGACCCCCTGATTCTGCGTGGACTCACCCCACCTGCTTCCTACCACCTGGATGATGACCGGACAGCTTGGGAGAAAGAGCTGCAGAAGATGACCCAGGAGCAGGTGAGTTTGTGGTCTGAAGATCTGAACAAAAGCCTGAAATGTTGATGTAGGTCTCAGTGATGCACCACACCAAAAAGTGAAACCATTCCTTAAGTCATGAAAACAGGTAGCAAAGACCCAGCGTTCAGTTGGAGGAAGGAGTCAATGCCTTTTGAAATTATTGCCTTTATTATTTATTGTGGAATTTTATTTGCTTTTTTTCCCTGTTTGAGGACATATATTTATACACAAGGGAAATCTAACCCACTAACACAAGATACCGCTTTTGCCATGTTTTACCTGTTAACAGATTTTAGCTGTACTTTATAACTTAACATAGTCATGGGGATCTTAAATCTTTTTTAAAGGACATTAATCATTTATATTTTAATTGGCACCTTTTTATGAGTCACACGCTTTACGTAAATATAAGCAGTGTTGCCATCTGCAATAGTATGTTCTATCAATACTTTTTTTTTCTGTTTTTTTTGTATTACTACCTTGCCCAGATACCTGAATTGAGGTTTGGACCCATTGTGCTAAGTGCAACAAACCCATGCACATGTGAACACACACACACATACACACAGAGTGATTTCAGAAATCCAACACTGTATTTCCAGGAGTTTTGGAATACAGAACTGAAAGGGTTTAATAACAGCTTGTCTGATGAAGTCTCTACAGAGGCTGTCAATCTAGCTATAATTCAGCTGCAGAAATAATCTCCCTTTCTCCCAACTCTAGTGATGTCTTGCCTTCCTTAATCCCTTCACTGGCAGTTTTTATCTCTTGTTTTCATACTATAATCCATCATTCTCCACAACCCTTTTTTCTCATTCCTTCCTATTTCAACATTTTAATTTTTAATTTTACTCCTATATTACAAACACATTAGTTAAATGAATATAAGAAGTTTGTACCAGAAATAAATGTGACTAATTTTGTCCTTTTGACCCTGACTTTGAATTGTAATGCCAGTTCTTTTACTAAATTATTCACTTCTGTGTATACGTATGTATATATATATATATATATACACACACCACACCCAGTATGTAGATGAAATAGTGCAAGGCCAATGTAATTAAAAGGGGATTTGCAGGTCAGTGAACACTATCTTGAGTCCAACCTGAACACTTCAGCTCTGGTTTTCTTCTTCTGTGATGTTTAAGCATGTTTCCTTCAATTCAAGGCTGAATTTTTATTCAAAAGTTTGAGACAGCAGCTCGGAAATTAAATTACAGGAAGCCAACAGGAGCACGTCTAACAATTCGGAAAGAAGAGCAGACCTCTAGAGATAAATATGCCTGTAACAGGACCTAGATGGTACAAGACAGTTGGTCTCTGTCTTTCTACCTGTCTTCATACATTTCCTTGATTCAACATGTGCTGTGTGCCTCATTCAATATCTACATTTGTCTCTACAGGCTTGGCACATTCCTTTTTCCAGCAGAGCCTGCTATCCCCTATGCACTAAGTCAGCATTTTTTTGTCTCTGGGATTCTGTACTCGCTGATCCAGGATTAAAAGGTTTTCAGTATAATGCATGCCATCCTCATATATTAAAGAGGTACAGCTTCTACTTTATAGATCAAAACATGACACATGATTTTGAATCAGCATGTCTTTCAGATTGAGATGAATCAATGAATGTAAAACCGGTATGGGAGGCCATCTCTGACAACAAAAATAAAGGGTGTATGTGGGCAAAGTTTGGATACACCTGAAATTGGCTAGTCTATTATCTGTTACGATCTTTGAATATAAGACCAATGTGACTAGGTGATGTCTTCTATTAGGTCTGTTAGGAATTAGACTCAATGACCCTTGTGGGTCCCTTCCAACTTGGGACATTCTATGATTCTATAATCAAGAGGCATAGGTGAAGAAAATGGAAAAGGCTTTCTTTGGCAAGTCCTTCTGAATAAACAGTCTACCCAAAACAGCATCTGTTTTTTTCCAGTTCTGTGTCCTGGTCTAATAAAAGGTTATTTGAACTTTGCTAGTCTACTAGCAACATTTATGGGTTACCCAGTGAAGAAAGCATTCAAATGTAAATTGTGAGAAAAGAAATGATCTAAGTTGTCCTTAGATTTTTCTGTCCTCTCCCATTATTGCCTTAATTCTGCATTACTATCCCCTCAGTTGTTTAAAGTTACTATTCCATTTGTGATTGCCATGCATCATTAATATTTGCTAAAATAAAATATAGCAGTCTCTTCTGCTTTCCCATGCTCACTTAGATTGCATTTAACAAGCTTCAGTTGGAAAATACAAACTAATAATATATTTCAATTTACAAAACACATTTTTCATTTATGTCTGTGGAGCTTTTCTGTTTCTAATTGCAGAATTTCCTTTGTGTTTAAAGTATTCCCATGGGAGGGAGGGGTCAGTTCTCCAGATTTGCAGAAGCCCACGACAGAATACCCATTTTGCATCTTTGGAATTTTAATGAGTTTTGTAAATTACTTCAAATCCAGTGCATTAAATTCTCTCCTGTCCCTTCTAATATGATCTTCTGTAGATAATGCTTCACAAGCTTCAGTGGGAAAAAATTAATCCTCTTGAATGTTAAGAAGTGTTACCATGGTTAGGGAGGATACATTTAACTGAAAACCAATGACACTTAAGAGTGATGCCAATGTATCCACTTCTCACCAATTAGATTATATAGTTTCCTTTTTTTCTTTTTTGACAAATAGCTGAGAATTCATTTTCATGCTGTTGCTTTTAGAGATGTGATTTCCCACTCCAGCAACTATTATTGGTGAAGGTTGGTCCTGCTGTTTTCCAATAGTCAATACTCTTTAGATTGATGAGTTTCGTAGTCAATACTCTTTAGATTTTTCATACCTGCTGGGCAGACCTGGGTACAAATAGTAGGCGTTTTCTGTGGCTTCTTTTGGTAGGTAAAACCAGTGTATGAAGTAGATGGAAGCTTTTCACTCTTCTAGCACATATGCAGTGACCCACGGAAACTAACATACAAGTCATTGTTGGAAGAGCATCTGCCAGCATCAACACCGTAGTTCAAAGGGGATTATGTTGCCACATAAATAATTTTGTGGATTCTCAAAGTTTGATTGATAATTGGTACCTTTCATGTATAATAGTTTCTATATGATACCATTGAGTTCAACTGTATTCCTTAGTGACTTCAATTGATTTTAATCAAAATCTGGGACCAGAATGCTATATAATTGTTTGAATTAACTTTGTTGGCCTTTTTTCAAAGACATTTTCTAAAGCTGCATTACTGTAGTAAAATTTTGGTGCACTTTTAATGAAGTCCTGAAGGCAGTATTTTATGAGTATATGGTATCACAAAAACTAATCTAAACTGGGTATATGAGACTAAGTTGTGGGCAGTAGGGAATCTACGGTGCTTCGAACCATGTCGTTAAGTTATTCATGTGGTGGAAAATATTACTCTGAGTCAGTTCTGACCCAATATACCCAAACATTTTAGCCAGCACTGTTGCTGGAACTGTCCTCCTTTGACTAGTTCATGTCCTGTTCAACCTTCCTTATTAAAAAATTGGAGTTACCAGAAGGAAGGATGAATGTTCCAAATCTTGACACTGAGAAATAAAAATTCCATTCATTCATTATAAATAATTGCATTATCCTAGCAATTTCGATTAAATATAATATTTTCTTTCACTTTGCCCTAAACATATCATTATGTTAATATTCTTGGGCTCTGTAGAACTTCGGCTACGTTTCATATTTCAGATGGTTGCCTTGAAGTGAGGGATTTTGTTCCTATATGAAAGGAAATGACATTAAGAACATAATGATATGTTCCACATTTTTATTTATAGTTCAGTTTTTGTTTTTTTTTCTTATCTTTACAAAAGGGAAGAATGGAAAAGAAACAGGAACTTGCTGAAAACCATCATTTAAATATGTTGTTGGTGCTGTGCTGCACTGTGGCTGGAAGGCAGCAGTGTGAGAAATTAAAGAGACAACCTAATACAGCAATCAGATAGACAACAGTATTTATTCCGTCAGTAGCTTAACCAGTATAAAAAATGTTTCTCATCACTTCAAATCCAGCTGAAGGTCATTCTGCGAAAAAAAAAAAAAAAAAAAAAAAAAACCTTTATCAGAAAAGGACCTGTCTGATTAAAATAATTTTCTTACCCCTGCAAGTAGTAGGGGGTGGCATTTTGCTCCCTAGCTCCCAGCCATCAGTGGCTCTTCCCAGCCACCTCTGACATGTCCAGGCTTCATTCATCCTGGCTATTTCTGCCCACCCCCAGGCACCATTTTTTCTGCACAATAGGCCTCTTCCTGTTTCCCCAGAGGTGTTTCCAGCACCATTTGTATTGTCATCTGGGCACCAACAGCAGCCTGTAGGAGCTGGGCAGGCTTATTTCCATGAGGTGCTCTCTCAGGGGACACTTGTGATGGAAGGCAGTCTCACACCACTACTAATCCAGTGTTGTACCATAGCTTCGGCCATGAGTTGAGAGAGGGAAGCACTTTTGAAAAATTTCATTGTCACAGAAGAGCCCTTGTAGTGAAGCAAGATTACCTCCCCTCCCTGTGTACAAGCTTCAGCCAAAGCACAGACTGTCTAGGGATTCCTAGTTACTAATCCTCTCCTGAGAAACTGGGAATTTCTCTTCTCGGCTGCTCAAAATAGAGGAAGGAAAAAGGTAATAATGTGACTTCACTGCATCAGTCAAAACCTGCTGCATCAGCTAACTAGTCATGGCTTAGTTCCAAGGAGCAGCATAATTTACATTGTACGTGACTCACATTTCACTCTCATCAGAGTTAATGTTAAGCTTTTCGTACAGAAGGACACCAGACTGCATATACGTAGCTTTAAAAATCAATTTTAAAATGGCATATATCCCTGCTGAATTTTTCAAGTATTAAACACACATTTTGTTATACAAACAATATTGTAAGTGGGATAAACTTAACTCTAAATTACAAATATCTATTTTATAAACTTCCTGTATACTTCTTTGTTCAGAGTCCCCTTGCGTTCCTACTTCTGTATCATCTATGAGAAATTACTTACTTAGTTTCTGTAAAGAAATTACTCTGTGGTTTTGCATTGAGTAATTCCAAGTTACTACATTACTTCAGAGTTTATCCTGTGTTCCTTCTTGGACTGCTCTTCCATTAGCTTGTTATCTCCCCCACCTGATTTATGTCATTTATTTTTAATTTGTAATCCTATGGGAATGCATAATGTATGTTAAAGTTAAACAGCCCACTTCTGGTCTCTGTTAGAAATTAGAATTAATAATTGCAACAATTTATATACTGCTTTAAGTGCAAATGTACTTGCTGAGGTTAGCTGGGAAAATAATGGATACGGGAACTCTCTAAAATTATTACAGTAAGTAGCATTTGGAGCCTTTATATTAAATTAATGTTTTGGGTGAGGATAAGAACTTGGAATCAGTGTCATAATTCTTAAACACTGATTGAAGTTACAAACACTATCCATAAGTTGATTCTGATATAATAGTGTCCGTTTTTATTTGTGCATGGAATTAGTATAATTAATGTTAATTAAGATATATACTATCAGTCAATAACTCTAATTATTCATACTTTGGAAAGAGATATAAAGAGAAAAACATTGCTTTCAGGATAAGGTCAAGTGTTCGGTGGGGCAAGTGCCTAAAATGTTGTGTGGTCTCATTTCAGGCAGTTCCTACAAGCAGATGGAGTGTCAACCTCTGAGCTATTACCGCATTTGTTTAAGGACAGCTCACCTCTCCATGCGTTTTGTTATTAGTAACAGGTTCCGCTACTCTGTGCCTCTCTCAGATGCTGTGGTCCTCAAGGAGTTCTTCTGCAGCCTCCACTGGCATGAGACATCGCTAGGGGTTGTGGTTTGCTTGCGTAGAGGGACAGCTGGGGAGGTCTGTGGGGTGTCCTTCATGAATGAAGGTAATCACACGCAGGAGCAGCTGCGTCCTTGTGTTGCTTGTTGGCCTCACTGGGTTGTACAAAAACAAAATATTCCACAGAATTTTCTTTCTTGGAATATCTGTCAGAAATTTCCGAGCTATCAGGATTCTCCATCACTTCTTAATAAACAAAGTCCTGAACTTCCTCTTAAAGAGAAATAAGTAATGTGAAACGAGTAGGAAGAGCTCAAGCTCTGATCCTAAAATAAATGGAGGCATGTAACTTAATTTCATTTAACAACCCGCTGCTTTATCCTCTCCTCTGTGTTTAGCACTTGGAAGGTACAAAACCATAACTGGACCCTCGACCCTGTCTTCTAACCTTTTAAAAGTTGTAAGTAAGGACTTAAAAGAGTTTTTTTTTTTTCAGATTTGTTGTGTAGATAGGTGAGTTTCCCTGTCATGTGATTGCTGCTATCAGTCACTGCCTTGAATAATTCCGCAGAGTCCCAGTGGAGCCCTGCAGCCCCATTCACCAGCAGAGGAGGGAAGGGGCGAGGTGTAGGTACAGAATGAAGCGGGGATTACAGACTAATTGCGGTGCCTAGTCATCTTGCTTCACGAGAGTAAGCTGACATATAAGGTAATGTTTAACAACCGAGACCAGGGGAAGTTGCTGCCTAACTGCTTTTCACCATCCCAGTAAGATGCCAAATTGTGAGTAGTTACAGATGAGGGCAATGGGGTTCACCTGTACCAGGTATGTGCAGCACGGTGGCGCCTTGCCCTCACCGGTAGCCCTGTGACACAGGCAAACATTACTCTTTGTTACCTGCAAGGACAGGATTCACAGGCAAACTTTTCCAGCCAAATGCAACATATAACTTACAAATCCTTATTTCATTCCTTCTTCCCATTTATTCATTTTTAAATTTCATGAACTACCAAAGAAATAATATTTCTGCTATTTGCAAAGCTTAGAGATGCTCAGAAATGCAGGATAAATCGCGTGTACAAAGTTTTTCAAATGTATGCCTCAGAAGCCCTCAACAAATTTTTAAGGGTGTTTTTCTCAAAATAGGTGGTGAAATCTATTAAAGTGTGTTTAGATATATTTAAAGCATATTTTTAAAGTTTGTATTACTCTAAAAAGGCAAGCCAGAATGCTTATCTTGAAATCTCATTTTAATTTTTAAATGAATATTTTTTTAAATATTTTGATAAAAGATAAAAGAAAACATTTCTGGATAGAGAAAAAAGTATTTAAGGGTCTAAATCAGGAAAAAAAAAAAAACAACTTTTTGATATACGTTTGAAAAAAATGTTTGGCAGACTGGGATTTCTATATTCCTAACCCATTCTTTGGGCCATTTTTTAAGTCTAATAAAGTTGAGAAATAAAGGGCTGTATATAATTGGCTCTCATTACTCCAAACATACATATTTAGACTGGTGTGTTTGGGAAGATGCAAAAACTGTTGACATTTGCCCGAGGTACACTGTAGTTTAACTTATTTTCAGACAAAGCAAAGGCTAAGATAAATCAGTTGAATTTCTTTTTGTTGGTTACTTCTGTTATTTTAAGCTCTAAAACTATTTTTCAGAGTAGCCATAGTCTGATGCAAAATCATCTGAACTTTGGGGAAAATGTGATTAGAGATCCCAACATTATAGCCTTATAGAAGCCCTGCAGTTAGTTTGCCTTTGTGCTTCTCTCTACAAGCAATTCCTTTCCTACTTTCAGCTTTAATGTCCATAGCCAGAATTCATCTGCGTGAGATACATTTTTTTTTTATTTGCCTTTTTTTCATCCGTGTTTGTGCAGAATTACTGAGAGGAAAATAATGCGCTGCAGGGGGAATATCCTCTGTATAAATAAATATAGAAGGTTCTTAGCTTAATGTTGCCTTGCATACATGATAGGGTAAGCAAAGGCCACTGAGGCTCTGCGGAGCAGCCCTGTGGTTCACCTAGTAGAATCATGGCATCATATTTCTTAACTATGAACTTATTTTCCCTCTGAATGACAATTAATCTTTAAATAACTTCCAGAATATCTTGAACCAGAAAAGTACAAATGCAAGGTAATTTCATGGTGAATTTATTTATTTATTTTTCACTAGTGAAGTTTAACTATAAATGGCAAAGCATTCCTATCATGACTTGCTCTAAACCCAGGAAGGCAACAGTGGTGAAAAGTGTCTGAATCTGTTGCAGGTTATCTGCAAGCTTACATCCCCCTGAGACACAGAAGGTCCCTTCTGTTCTTCTGTCCCTAGATAAAGCATAAATGCTATGAAGCACTTTGGGAGTCCTTGCAATCCCTTTCTTTCCAAGTCGTCTATTTTTACTTGTCATCAACTAGGCAAATATATCTGGCCTTCTCTTTTTTTGTCATTTCTATGAGGCAAGTGTATGAGTCTTATCATATTCAGAGCTGAAAATGCCAACTGAAGAAGACGGTTAACACTTCTTTATTTTCATAGAAAAATGGCATAGCACTGTTTACACTTGCATTCACAAGAAGAAAACCTAGGTTACCAGGAGAAGAGCTGATAGTAATAATTTTAAAGAAATTCTCTAAATTTTGGACTGCCAAACATCTAGGTGAATCAAGTTATACCACGGATGTTCCCCATTAAGAAGCTTGTCTGAATGAGGAGTGACGTATGCTGGTCACAGCTGTTTCTGGGAGGAATGATGTAAACAGAGATGACATAGATGATACAGAAATGCTGTAACCAGCCACACAGTCAATTAAGATGACTTTGTTTAAGTAGAAATCTCATTATTAAACCTACATGGTTCTGAAGCTAGCAAACTTGATGCGAGGCTGTCATTGCTATTTATTTCAAAGATGTTGCATCACAGACATCTGCCAGACAGCTGCACAGACTTTCTGTCTATGCTGATTTACAGAGCATTATTGCTTGCCTTCAGCATTCAGAGCAGTCTCCTCTTGATGGCCCAAAACTTACTTTTTGAGAATATTTTCTTCATCTGGTTAAGTTTGTTACTTTTGTTTGATTGCATTTGATTTATTTCAGCTTTGGTGTGGGCTTAAGTTGTTGGGCTTCTCTTGATTTTATAAGAAATATTCGTATTATGCATACTTTCACATAAATGAATTGTGCAGCAAGAAACTGACAAGTCACTGACTTTGCCGTACTCCTTGGCTGAGGACAACAGCCAACAGGATTCTCCCTTGCCCACCAACCTCCTTTCACTTCTGAAGGTTAATATCACCGAGGTACTTTTAAGTTCTGTTGATGTTTTACATTTTTTTGTCCTTTCTTGGAGTCTTACGTGGAAGGTTTGGCTGGTGTACCTGGAGGACAGATCTCTGCTCAGAAGGTGGTGGAGCATGGCCCATGGGGAGCCCGGGCTGTGCTTTCCCTGCTAACACTGCCCTCTCCTGGTCCTCCTCTGCTGACTCGAGAGCCCAGAACAGGCTCCTGCAAGGGAACGGATAAAGAAAAGGAGAATGACATCATTTGCTTCTTCTCCCATTGCTCTCTGTCTCCCCTAGCCTCCACGACCTTCTGATGAATGGCACTGAAATTTTTGCTCTGGCCCCAGAAGCCAAGGAAGCCGTGCCTCAGAGTCTCATATTGAAACCAGCCCCATGAATTTCCCAGCAGTAGGTGGTTTGTAGGCTGCTGTTTCTGGGGCCACGTGAGCTACTGGCGTTTCACTAGACTGAGCAACCAGAGACTCGGGACGTAGCTCCTCAGACCACA
Source organism: Cygnus atratus (assembly GCF_013377495.2). NCBI lineage: Eukaryota > Metazoa > Chordata > Aves > Anseriformes > Anatidae > Cygnus > Cygnus atratus. The sequence goes on from NC_066362.1 coordinate 65,168,047, forward strand.
TCTCCTGGCTTCTCACGTGCAGCACTGCTCCTGGCGGGCCGTGCCAGCTCTTTCAATCCTGCTTGCTGAGTGGACCTCCCCTAGACTTAGCCATCCATTGCAGGTTTCTGACTAATAACTCTGCCAGGCTGCTGGAACCAGGCTAATCGCAGAACCGCAGCGTGCCGTTCCTGAGCCGTGATGGGTTCCTGCTGGATTCCCTCCCTGCTCCCCCGAGAGCCCTCACAGAGCCCTGCGTGCTCCCCTCCCGCTCGTTTCCCCCCTTCCCCGGCTCATGTCATTCTGTGGAGCAGGATCGGGTTGCTTTTGCATTGTGATTCTTGGCACAAGCCCCTCTCAGATTCATATAGCTGTTCTGTGAGTACGGCAGCCAGTAGGAACAAGGCACATAAGAGCACATTAAACTAACATTCAGCATGCAAAGCCCAAATAATTTACTATATGCTACCCTGCCTAGTAAAGGGAGTAGTGGAGCTGGACTGCCCTTTTAATTTCCTTTCTCTCACTTTTGTCTATAGAAGTGTATCCTATAGCTTCCCTAAAAAGCATTTGTATTTATTCTATAGTCATTCTTAGGCCGTTTGGTTATAGGCAGTATTTCTTCCAGTAACAACGTAGCAATCTTTCCTTGATACCACCACTAAGCAGAAATCTATCTGAACAGAATTTTAGCTGTAGAAATGTAACCTTTCCCCCTGCATTGCACTGTTACTGAGGTAAACTGATCTGTTGTCCTGCTGCCTGACCATTGTTCCTTGTTAAAACCTACAACAATCAGTGTTATAGAAGTACAAAATATGCTGGTGAGCAGGTATCCCTTCACAGATGAGAAATTCCAGTGTGACATTCTTTCCGTGTCACATATGAACACCGTAGAGTTCCAATAAAACTATTAATAACTTAAGAATAAGAAGTGTTAGAGGGCTGAAGGGTAATATTATAAACTCAAAAAATCAAATTTAAAGGAAGGTTCAAAAGCTGATAAGCTAATCACTACAGCTGCTCAAAACAACAAAGATCTTTAAATGCAAAAGCTTGCAATGAACTTCAGAGCCCAATCCAATATGTACCTGCTACAAATATTCTTGTCTTATATTTATAGAGAATGAATTAGAAGAAGTAATACCACCGATAAAACAGAGCAGGCTTTTTGCAATATGGTATATGAAAAAGCTGTATACGTGAAAGCTTATCCAATCTGTTTAACAATATCATCTGGGCTAGTAAGAGATGCTGCTTCTCCTTGTTCTGTTAGACCCTCAGACCATTCTGACTACAGTAATCCCTTAATGCTTGCACAAATTACAGCCTTACTTGGGATTCTTCTGCACAGTTCACAGGCCAGCATGGGCTTTATCAATTGCTGGTCAGATAAACAGGTTACTGAAGGCAGATGTTTCCTGCTCTTTGCTAAGGCTGCGGGCCCCTAATTCTGGCAGTGCCATTAGATTCAGAGCTAAAAACTATGTTCACATAAATTCCAGTGTGTTGTGTGGTGTGGTTTGTAACACCATTTGTTGGACAAACAGTTTGTAGATGATACAAAGAGTGAATAAGATAAAGTTTTGAAGTTTCATGTCTCATTCTGAGCCAACTACTCTGAACAAAGAATAATCCAATAGGAAGTTTATAGTTAGTAAACAACAAATATGTATGCTCCACCACAATTCTGTATGGTAACCTTATGACTGAGTGAGGAAGCACCGTATCTGAAAGTGATTATTTCCACAGACAAGTTAGAATTCTGGTTGTCACTGCGTGTATTTCATATAGTTATGTAACATTTCTACTGATGTCATATAGGAAGTAATTCCTAAGTAATTGCATCCTGTTATTCATGAATAAAAGTCAAACTATTTAATATACTAGCAAAATACTGTATTTTTTGTGCAATACAGTTGCTTTCAGAAAAAAACATTCTGCAGAGGAAGGTTTTCTAATATTTATCATAAAACAATCTATTTGGGAGTAGGTAAGCCACTTACTTTTCCCGTGTTGACATGGCCTTTACTGGGAAGGTCACAAATCTGGTCCCGCAGACTAGAAAAAGTGACATAAAGAGAGGAGAACTTGCCCAGTGTCTGCAGTCTGATGATGGAGCCACCAAGGGAAGGTGTCAATCCTGGAAGTGCCCAGTGTGGAGCACTCTGCTAGCTGCCTTTCTAAAGCTGGCATTTTAGCTTAGAGCTGAGCCTGTTGGGCAGGACTTGTTATACAGTGAACATGTTTAATAGAAGAGAATGATCGTGGCTCTGTGTGTTTCTTGCAGCTTCGTGACGAGTTAGAAAAGGGCGAGAAGGAAAGCGCAGAGCTGCAGGAGTTTGCCAATGCCATCTTACAGCAGATAGCGGATCACTGCCCTGACATCCTGGAGCAAGTCGTCAATGCACTTGAGGAGTCATCATGACCTCGGCCGCTGGCCCCGCTGGAGCAGCACACCAGTGGCCAAGCCCAGTCAGTCCAAGGAGCCATGAGAGGAGTATGAAAGACAGAAAATGGAATAGAAACTTCTGGTGCACCTTCTACAAGGAAAACAAAAGCAAAAAAAAAAAAAAACCAAACTCTAAAAACTACATGCTCTCTAGGTTCTTCCAGTCTGTGATTAATCAATCATGCTTGTGTTCAGCTTCTCACTGCCTTTCTACTTTAGCATCCAATTCCCCACTGACTTTGTTGATGGTATTGTGACTTTTGGATGCAGCTAAGCAGAGCTCTTCCAAGTCTCCTGAGCAAAGAAGAGGGGATCCACTGAATGCAAGCAGCTCTAGTTCTCCATGGGTAGCCTTTGCCTTTCATTCATTTATTGCTTCTTTTTTCTTTTTTCTTTTTTTTTTTTTTCATAAAAGCTGAAAGCCTCAATTTCATAGTGCTAAAACCTAAACCTGAGTGTGCTCTGTTTATGGCTCACAATTGGCCAGTATCAGCTAGCTAGCTCAGGTCTCACTGCCTGTCTCAATACTTCTTATGTTCTTAAATAACAGAGAGAGGAGAGAAAAGGAAAGTTTCCCTATTTGGTCCTGTTAGTCACTTCATCTAGCAGCTGGGAAACAAGGTAGGCATACTGGTACTTTCTGTTTACTTAACTTTGATTTTTATTGTTCACTGATTTGACTCTGAAATGCTGAGTGGGGCATATTTTCAGATAACTGTTTTCATCTGTTGGCTTCTTGTTTTTTTTTTTTTTCAGCTGAAGTTTCTCATCATAGGTCTGTACCTCTTAAGTTCTTATTTTATAGAGAGCTCTCTCCGTTCAAGCAGGTGTGGTCAACAGGTCAGCTCCCAGGTTTAACTTGTATAGTTTGACCATTGCTAATTTTTCAGGCCACAGGTTTGTGAACACTAGCTGCCATCAGAATAGTTTCAGGCATTTTGTACATGAGCAGATTGCATCATTTAGCTTAGAAGTATAATTTTAAAACTAATTTAGGTAAATTGGTAACATAGTTCTTACTATAATTATAATTTAATTTATTTTGGTTTAGCTTAGGTTGACAAGGAATGAGTTTGAATTCAGAGCAATAACCCCTTTTTACAAAGAGGAGCATCTCTGTTGGGGTTGGCACCCTGCGGAGTAGATAGGTATAAAATCACGGCTTTAGCTAAACCAGTGCAATTCTTATATGTATATGAGAGGCCTTACTCTTGCTCTCAGCCATCTTTGACACTCATTCAAGCCCCTGCTGATAGGTAATATGACCTGAAATAGTAGGTCAATTTGTCATTATGGTAGCAAATCAGAATCCTGTTTTATGGGTAGGACTTTCACATTCATTCTTGGACTCTGCATTAAAGGGGAGACATGTTTTTTCTCCTAGTTGCCAGTGGTTGTGTTTCTGAGGGCATCTGCAGGACAGAACCCTTTAACAAGTCCCTGCGTACTCCTTAAAGGAGGTATTCTCCTTGGGCTTTCTCATATTACTTAAGAGAACAAGGGGAGGGGGAAAGGAGACCAAATATCAACACAGCAGTGGATGAGATCTTGGCTTTCTAGTCACCAGCTAATTATGAACCCTCTGACTCCTGTGGCCATTGCTGTAACTCTAACAGATTTTACAAGTTTTAGAAACATCAGCTGATTATAGCATTCATAATCTCTCTCAGTAAACCTCCCATTCAGAGCCCTCAGTTTAATTCCATGACTTACTTTATTTTGAGCTTAAGCACTAAACTGCTACGCTAAGTAAAATGTTTCAAACCCTTTCAGAAAAACTGCATTTCTTATGTCTTTCAAATCTATGGCACAGCTCCTCTGTAGGTGCTTCACACCGTATTTTTATACTTAGAAGTGACTGGTTGATTGCTTCTAATAGAAAGGAGACCAGCAAAAGTTTGAATAAGTGAAGCTGTACCCTGTCTTCTTTTCAACCACTGAAAATTGGGCAAAACTGAAAACTTGTTATACCTATAGATTATATTGAAATAAATCACACCCAAATTCATTCTGCTGTAATGATTCTAAAGAAGCAATGTATCCATAACCATGGTGTCTGCTGGGAAGAAATATCTAAGTCTCCAAAGAAGAGGTGGTTCATGCCTTTTCCGTGTTTTGAACTGCCAGCGCTTTGCAAATCGGGACATGTAGCTTTAGTTCTCAGTGTAGTAACAGCCTGTGTCCCAAAGCTTTTTTTTTTTCTCATGGAACAGGAGAGTAATGGGAACCTGAATGTTTGCAAGGGGGAAATACCGGAAGGTATGTAGACAGTGACTGTACATACCACTGAGCCATGCCTCATACCAGAACCACCCCTTTGGTCCTATTATTTGAGTCAGCACGTTTTGATAGGAGCAGTTGTTTTGAAATCTTTCCTCTTGCTTTTTCTTCATCACCCCTAATTACTCACTCCAGGAATTTAATGCTGCCTGTAAAACCATCAGGGCCATCAGCCTAACATCATCACACCACCACCACCACTCCTGACTATCTCATTAACTTATATGGTCAAATCTCCAGCTGCCCTGGTTCCCTGCTGTAAAACAATCCTTCCTCTGTGAGAAGCTGTGGAATTTCCCTTATCGATGGTTCAAATGACTCCTGCTTGTAAACCTCTTACTGAGATGTTCCTTGATAGCGTTTCTGCTGCAGGGAAAGGGGGAGGGGATGGGAGCAAGGGGTGGTCATTTCTGGCTGTTATTTCAATTGCATTTGTTTGCTGCGTTGCCCGTACATCACAGGAAAGCTCCCAGTTTCAGTGCTGGTTCTTGTGCATCCTTAACTCAGCTGCCAGCCTGAGGCTCTGTTTCTAGGTTGGAAAGTGCCTCAGAAAAAGGCATGTTGCGGTCATGATAGCATGTTTAGGACCCATGCATCTGAAACCAGGTGAATCTCACTGTTTACACATCTCCCAGCTTCATCCCTGAAAGGATTTGTCAAGCCTGGCTAGTTTTCACACTGGCCATTTGGTCTTTATCTGCAAGCCACACACCTGCTGTTCTTCCCATCTGGATTATTGGGCCTTTGTAAGTTTTCTCGTTAACTACTGTTATCTTCTGGGGTTTCTAGACTTACCATCTTAAACATTGATCTTAGACCTCAGTAAAGTGCTTTCAGGGAGAGAGCAGATCTCATTTGGGAACAGACTTGATCCGACTTGATCTCCATTGAACTATTTCAGATAATCTCTCTGATCCTGTGTAGATAGAGATCTTGTCACAGTGAATAGCTTGGGGAACTATAGGATTTGGGAGATGCTGCTGGTCACTGTTGAGCGTGACCAGTGAAAGCTTTTCCTTTTGCTTGTATGGAGTGCCACACTGCTGGCCTTAGGGTAATTAATGGATTTGGTTATTGCAATCCATCAAAAAATTGCATATCAGGCACATGCAGAAGGGCCATATGTGTGCATATACCATGATGTTCATCCAGTTGCCTAACCCTCCCCAGCTCCTTTAAAATCTGCTATCCAGGTGTCAGCAGCCAGGGAGATGCAGACAGTTTCCTAGCACAACAGTCCTATACTGCAGCACTTCTGGGAAATTCGGGGGCCCTTCCTGCTTCATGGGCCCCTGTCCAGTTCCCAGTGTGCCTGGGGAAACTTGCTTGTTCTTCTCCTCTTCTGTGAACTTCCATTTGCTGTGGGAGTTGTGAAAGTCCTGACTGCTTTGATTTTTTTTTTCTTACAAGCTGTCATTTGTAGACAAACAGAGATGTAAGGACTTGAGAAGCTGTCTGTAGAAAATTAAATAGGTAATTTTAGCTGTGTTTGGGCTAAAAAATAACTCAAGCCAGAAGCCCATGTACAGTGTAAAAGCTGACACCCCAACCATGATGTTGATGATATCCATGAGCCCAAGTACATATTTTCCTCTGAATCAAGCCTCATTTAAAACACTAAAAGGACATTATAACACTAGAGTTGCAGTGTGAGAACATTAGCACTATTTGTGATTGGAAGAAGAATTGACTGGAGTGCTCCCAAGTGAAACTCTAAGCTTCTGGTATTCTCTCTCATTTTGACTGCCTTTAACCAGCTATCCCTCTAGAAAATGCCAAACTCTCTCTGGAGTATCCGATTTTTGCCAAGTCCAGGGGATGGAAGGCGAAGGTCATGCGATGCACAAGACTGTTGCAGTTTCCAGTTGCACTGCTGGAATACACCTTCTCTATCAGATTTGCTGGTACTTTGTGGCTCTCAGTATTTTGCACAAGGGAGCATTAATGTTATAAGCTTGTACACATAACCCTGTTTTTTGAACCAAAGGGGCACCTATTTTCATTTGCCCTCTAGTTCCACCCATTCTGCTGCTAATGCTCAATTTGTTGGGAAATTTCTGCAACTGATAAAAGGTTAACAGGGTTGAGTCCCCACTCCTGTACTAACTGCCAATCTGGCACTGAAGGGCTCTTTACAAAGAATGTGAAGAGCCGTGTGCTGATACCATTGTAAAGCAAAAATTTCACTACATAAAATAACATATGTATTTCTCAATGACACTAATGAAATAAAAAGGGAAATAGTACAATCAAGGCATCTGACATTAAAGGAAGCCTCTACTCAGCTCAATGTCTGCACTGAAACAGGGAATCGGGGAGGAAGCAGAAGGCAATGGATAACTAACACTGCCCCAGTGAAGCTGGTGGGGTGGAAGGGTCAGGCGAAGGGCGGCCTGGGCGGCCACTGCTGGCGAGAGCAGCCCCGCCAATCAGTCTTGTCAGCACAGTGAGGAAAACGAGTGTCTGGGGGGATTTTTAAGCAAAATAATGTTTTTAATTGTTTTTTTCCACATATATGGGAGGAACCTTACACATCAGCAAATCCTTCTGAACAAAATGGCTGTGTCCACTGACTATTAAAAAAAAAAAAAAAGAAAAAGAAAAAGAAAAAGTAAAAGAAAAACTGTTTTGAAACTTTTTAGTGTCAAAAGCATAAACACAGAAATCCTGACTTTTTCCAGTGTGTGTGGTGAGTGCTGTAACCCTGTCATCAGTATCTCTCCTGACTTTTTCAGGGGTGTTTTCTCCTGTTCTGTTTTCTGCTTGTCGATATTGTCTGTGTGGTCCTAAGGCTGGGGCAGTTACCAACAATGTGTGTCTGTTGTCGGATTAAAAAAGATAGTAGTAGAACCGAAAAAGATGTGTTTTAAAAATATATGAAAAATAAATTTCATCAAAAGGAATTCAAGTACAGAAGCAACAAAGCCTTGACTCCTCCTCTCAGGATTGTACGGAAAAGGATTTGTGGGCTTATAATTATAACTAGTGACCTTTTGCAGGCTTTTGAGGTCCAGGAGAGCTTGGCCTCTTCGAAAATGTTACGAACCCTGTATTGTAAATTCCTGCTTTCCCAGTTTTATACTGTACATGCTACACGTGTAATACAGAAATGGGCAGAATGAAGGAGTATTTTGGAAATCAGTCTTTTCTAGTAACAATCTCCTACATCGGGTGACCCTTAAAATATGAACCATTGATGTAAATGGATCAGACACTTTGGCCAAATTTTCACGGTCTTCTGGATTGCACCTGTAAATGCCAGGGACACATGCAAGTGCAGATTGGCTGGAATAGTTACGAGTGGCGTGTAGGCCCATTTTCGGACTTGTATCTCCTTGTGTCCAGTAATGACTTAATATCCACAGCAGTTTACGTTACATTAAAGGACTAGCAGCTGCCTTCTGCTGTGGTTACCTCAGACCTAGAAGGAACAATGTGAGGATAAACTGGCATGTAATGTAAACAAACAAACAAAAAAACAACACAAATTGCTTTGCCTATGATACTAGGTAAAGAACTTCATTAAATTATTTTTTTTTTCTTTCAAATTTAATTATCATATGCTATTTGTCCTCACTTTGCACTTCCAGTTTGGATCCTGAAAGTCAAGTAAATTGATTTTGCTTTTAAGTAGATTTTTCTGCCTTGGGTTCTCAATGCTTGTCTGGTTTTATTGCTCAAAACATTATTTTTTCCGTTTGGACTGACAAAAACATTGATCTCTTCATCAGTCATGTGTAGTCTCTTTTATTATGAAATGTGGTTATCATCTAAAATCCAAACATGAAGCCAAATTTTACAAGTAGGCCTCGTTCCTTTAATCTCCCCCACCTTGCCAGCTGTGCATGGACATGGCCAAGCCTCAGTCCTCATGAAGCGCAGCCACCCCTTGCGTTTCATTTGGCAGTGCTTGGGATGTGCCCTGTCCTCTGTGCCTGCTCATGGGCAGCTGGCTGCACGTGGCCCTTTCTGAGACGCTTGTTACAGTATATCTGGGGAGGTTTGGGTGGCGAATGCCTTTATCTGCTCAGAGTCTGAAGGAGGATGAATCAAATGGGACCATGAACAGCGGAATAACTCCTGTGCTAGTCTAACATGCCGCTCCAAGCCCACTACAATAGTACATTGCTGTTTCCCTCCAAGACAGTAAATGATGAGGGCCACACACCAGGTTCTGGTTCACAAAGTGTGTGTTTGGGGGGAGACAATCTGGAGGATTGCCCCAAGGACTGAAAAAGCTGTGGGATGCTCCATCCAGTCTGCAGATTTGTGTCCCTTGTTTGCTTTGGAAGAGACGTGTTGCACTTTAGTGGAGGGGGAGACAGGCTTTGGGTATGGGATCTAGTGTACTTGAATTCCTTTTTGAAATAACAGCAGCGGGAGACATTGATGTCCGTGATGCAAGTGTGCACGCTGCCTTCAACTTGTATGTGTTTTATCGCTGGAGTCATGTTACTGACAGGATAATGAAACTGCAAAGAAAATGTGTTATATTCAACTTTGCCTTGATAATATAAACACTTTGTTCATTTTTTTCTTCTTTTTTATTCACAGACTAAGTTCATCAGGAAATTATAAAATTATTTAAAAATTCTGTGCCATGTCTTCATTTCAGTGAATCTCGGTGCATCTTGCTTGGTACCCTCCCTGCACGGCAAGGATCGGTGGGCATGCAGGAGGTCTGGGCAGCTGCGTGGCTGTTCCTCGAGAGCAGGCTCAGGGTCGGATCTGCTGCCCCAGATCTGGGGCAACCCTGCTGGGGGGCTCGGCTCCCCCCTGCACGTGGTGGTGTGGGTGGGCGTAGAGGGGCTGCTGCAAGGTAAATGTGAGCAAGCATCAACGTAGGGGTGTCCCAAATACCCTGGGAGCTCATGGGCCAGGTAAGTGGAGATAAGTGAGCTGTTCCCTTTGTCTCTCGCCTGTTTTCCAAATAAATGTGACTTCAGCTTTGCTAATGAGTGACTGAATCCCAGATGTACATCCAGCGTTGAGCCAATTTCAGGATCACGTCGTATGGAGTAATGTGCTTGGAAAGACTTGCTGTGCAAAGGCCAGCAAGGCTGTCTTATGCAGCAGCGTGCTTCACAAGAAACCTGAAGGTGGGTCCTGTCCCCATGGCACCAGCCACTACTGGAGAGTTGCAGCTTTGTCACCTGAGGTGTCCCGTGCGCCCCTGCAGCACTGGAGGAAGCAAATTCAACCCAGTGTCCAGCTTCCAGCTGCATTTTGAGGACACAGGAGATTGCCTGAGTAATGTCACTGTAAAATCTCATTTTTCTGGCATTTCTTAACTGTTCTAAAGAGAATAGCATTGCAACACCAGGTCCCAGCGGTAGAACAATGTCCATTTTAAACACACTCCACCAGATTCTCTGCAGCTATCCCAAAGCCCAGGGAGACAAGACTTCCCCATGTCAGGACACTTTCCAATTAATTTCTCTTTTAAAGCCTCTCCATTCCTTCCCCCTTTTGTCTATCCATGCAGCAGATTGTTCTCTGGGATTTTCTGCTGGCCTTGTCCCTTCTGCTCACACTACATTTATCATTTCAAGGGGCTCTTAAGGTCCCAGCTTGCTCCTTCCATCAGGGTGAACTCGCACGTGACAGGAAAAGGCGTCCTGGTCCCAGTGCCTGCAGGGTCCCTTCCCGCTGCTACTTGGATCTCAATCACTTGGTCTTCAATCAAATGCACAAAGCTGCGTGTGGAAAAAGGATACACGGGGATTAAGGGTCTCAGGAGCTTTGAAAGGAAGAGTCCATCGGCCTTTCGGTGCCTAGTCTGCTTAATGTTCACTTAAGTGTCTGGCTGGGAAGGGGGTTCATGATTCCAGTCAGGCCAGGGTGTGCCTGGCTTTCACAGCAGAGCCCAGATCAGCTGAATGAAACCACATGCCACATAAATTTAACCGATTGCTGTACAGTGGGAGAGCTGGCAAGCCTGCAAGCGCTCCTGGTGCCGTTTCTGAGGGGCTCCTCCCATCCAGCAGGAGGACAAGCAAAAGGTGAGGGTGGTGCCACCAGCGGCGGAGAGCAGGCCCAAGGCAGGACTTGCAGGGCCCGGGCTGCTCCATGGGCCACACCACCATATCCCCACAGGCTGACTCATATCTTGGATGGCCCGTAACAATAACATTGTTCACACTACAAAGCGAAGATGCCAAATCCCTTTTGTGCATTATCAGGTTACAGTTCATGTAATCTGCAGTAAAACGCAACGAGGCATCTGAATAAAATTGTCCGTGTTGACTGCTGTCACTGTGACAAAAAACAGGCAAGGCTGCAGTGAAGACGGAAAATGGTCAGCCCTGTGATCAAACACACAGAAGTTTGCAATGTTTTCCTCTCTTGCTTGGTGGGCATTGTAAAGGTGGGTTACAGGGAAGGAAGGGCTCCCCTCCTTGCTGACCGGCCTCTCACATCCCCATGCATGCGTCTTCCTGGCGAGTGTGACACTTGCCCCATCTCATTTCTAAATTACACTGCTCAGGGAAACTGCTGAAGCCACAGCAGTGAGCAGCTGGGAAGAGCAATGTATTTAGGATCTCCTGTTTCCGATGGGGTCAGCTGCAGTTGTGCTATGTAGATGCTTTTTGCTGCTGCAGATTGATGCTGTAGGGACACATCAGCTGGACTGCGCGTGTGCAGGATTACCCAAAACAGTAATTGCAAACTAATTGCCTGCGCTAATGAGGTGATCTGCATATGGCAAGTGACCTTTAGAGCAGGGCTTTGAGATATCAAGTAGCTGCTCTTCTCACTGGGCTTCAGGGTGTTTGGAAATCTTCGGCAAATGGCCAAAATCCTCCCTTAACCGTCTCTGAAGGCCCTCAAACTGAAGAAAGGGAGCATGCTCCAGAAAACCAGATACATTTTAGCTGCATATAATAAAAATAACTGTGAACAACAATTCCTTGTCAAGCAAACAGAGCCAAATATCTTCTGTTGGTAGACTCCGTTCCTGAATGTACTGGTGATTTGTCATGTCAGTGTGGGCCAGTCAGGACCAGGAAGGGTGTAGCAGTAGGGTTATAGCAAGTGATTCTGTGGGTGTGGGCTTTAAATCCATGTGTTTTTAAATCCGTGACCAGTCACATTTACCAAAGGGTTACAATTGCAAACATTGGGACTGTTCTGGATGAGTCACCAAGAAGTTAAATATTTAGGCCCAGGATCCACAGCCCCTTTGCGTGTTGCTCTTTTCATGGGAATTCAGCTCCTGGAACATCTATGAACGCAAACGTTGTGACAAGGCAAGTTAAGTCACTCGGTTTCTTTCTGCGTTGGGAAAAAGGAAGGGTTGCTGCCCTAGCCCAGAGCCCCTCCTAAAAGGATTTTTGTTCGGCTTGAGTAAACCCTTCATTTTCTGTAACGGCGCACCATTTGGAGAACCACAAGTCTTGGAATGTATATGAACGCACTTAAACTCAGTTATATAACACATAGAAACTGTTTTTAGCTTTAAACAGCATGTCATCTGTAGCTCAATGCATTGACGTGCATGTCTGCATGCATCTCTGTGTATCTGTGTACATCTGTATGATAGTGTGTGTATGTGTATATATATATATATACAGCTGCATACAGAAAAACATGTTTAAAGAATGCTAAGCTTGCAATGCCAAAGGTCTGGAAATTAGAAAGTCTACATGACTCCATGCTTGATAGGTCCATGATGCAATTTTCAGTGATGTATTTACACAACTGTTCTCTTGCTGAACCTTTCTTTCATTAAGTGTGCAGGATGCAATGATTTCTTCAAATCAGTAATTACATAAGCCCTAGCATTCCTGTCATCTGTGCTTTTTTTCCAAGGCCACCAGTTCTGCATTGCAAGCCTCTCACTGCTTTGATTCTGTAAATTGTCCCTCACATCAGTGACCTCCTAGACACCAAGTAGGCTGTTCCTATAAAGAAGGAATTGCCTCAAAGTCCTTCCATACTTTTCAGGAGATGTGAACTCAAATCTGCTTTGACTTGACTCTAAAATGAACCAGATCCTGACATTTGGGAAGACCCGGACTTCAAATTCCACAGCTCACAAGTGCCTGGAACAGGGGATTTAGTCTGGCACAGCAAGCACATATATATCATCCAGATCCAGAGCTAAATTTGGGATCATCTCTTCTCTCTGTGCTTGTGTTCCTTTGTTCAGGCCAATGAGAAAAATCTTTTTATTTGGGGAATATGTATATCAAGCGCTTATTTGGGTGTTTGTCTCAGCTTAGTTTTGCAGGTGTAAAAATGCGATCTAATTCCCTTCAGCCATACCCCTGCACATGCTCAAGCCTTCACTGTGCTTCAGTGCTTATCTCCTCCTCTTGGCAGAGGTGTCTGACCCTTCTCCACCAAACACCTAGCAGGGATGTGCAAGGCTGCAAAGCCCTCCACAACTCAGCAGTGCTTGTGAGCAGCCCTGATTCTGCCTCCACGCATGGGCACCTCCCCACCTGATGGGTCTTTGAGAGTGAATTGCCTCCACCTGTTTGCAATGGGTCTGGTAACTGAAATCCTCCTCTAGCAGATCTGCTGTTTGAGGCTTGCTAGGGAGGCAAAGACTTAGAGGGAGAGTTGACTTGATGTTAGTGTGGTGATAGTGATGTGCTTTCTCTAGTTTTCCTTACTGGCTTTTAAATCCATTGCCTTTCTCAGCCAGGCTTTTCCAGGTTACTCCATCTTCCTACAGAGTCCTGCATAAGATATGTGAGGCTCTGCCTGCTGGAGTGACCACTGTCCTACAGAAGGGGCAAATTTTTGCATCTGTTTCTACACTGCTGCTGGTAGGAGCAGTGGTATGCTCTATCAGGTGTTTAATGACTTGGAGGACACGTGAAATACATGCATGTGTGACTTAAAGCCTGAGTGTGGAGTGCAGAAGGAGGTAAGTGATTCCAGCATCTTATTTTTTGGTCCTTGTTTGACTTCAGTCTGCAGTTCAAGCCACTGTGGTTTGGATTAATTTACCATTAATAGTTTCTATTAGTATTTTAGTGGTGATAATCATTAAAGTTTGAGCAAGCAAAGTGTGGCTACCAAGGTTACTTTGAATTATTGCTACGTTGAAATCAGGAGTATGTTGTGCTGATACCTTTGAGTGCTGTAAAGCAGCACACTTCAGCTTCAGGGATGTTTTCCCAGTCCAAGCAGCAGCTGTGTGAGGCTGTTTTCACAGGCACTGGGGCTCAGCAGCACCCATCCGTGGCACCCACCGGAGCCAAGGTATGCTTGGCTGTTCACAGGGAAGGCGCTTTGTGCATTGCTTACTGTGGATAAGATCAAATGTGAAAGCACAATAAAACTGTCACCCCACCTGGACCAGGCAGCCTGCAACCTGAGTGTTATCAGCAGTTGCTTGATATTTAATAGTAGACACTTCCAGCTGTAGCAGAAAACACCACAATTTTTACCAGAATGTAAAAATCATTGCTCTCTTCTCCTCTTAGGAAACATAGCATTGTGTTGGGTTATTGTGGGTGGGGATTGATCCAAAGCTCTGGCCAGAGAGTGCAGTTAGTGGCTGGTTTTGCCTGTCCTGGGCAGAGCACACCCAGAGAAGACTGGCTTCATTAAAGTTCAGTGCTCAGTAGAGGACAGGAATCTACTGAAGACAGGAGTGAGATTGCTTGGCCCTTCTTTAGCTTCTTCTTTTTTGTTGTTGTTAAGTGGGGTGGGATTTTTTTTGGTTTTGTTTTTTTAAATACTTTGCTGCCATCTCAGCTGCATTATGCTACAGAGATATTAATGGGCTTGTGTGGGGCTTGGCTCTGTTCCCAAGATGTCCTATTCACTGTGTTTGGCGTGACCGGTGAGTACTGGTGTTTTTGCAGAGTCTCAGGGCTCCCAGAGATGTAAAATGAACCGGGATAAGTGGGAAGTCATGCTGTTACCTTGATTCTCTGCATACGAGTAAGTCCTACAACAGAGGATTGTATGGACAAACAAATCTCCACTGAGAATGATATATGACTGTGGCAAGGTCTTTCTGCTACTCAGCAAGTGAGGAGAGGACAATGGTAGCTGGCAGCTACTGTTCAGGCTGACGTACTTGACTTAGATTAGCACTGGGGTAAGAGCATGCATTCTGCCAATTACTAAAGCTCAGCTAACTTGCAGCAATTTGTGAAGGGGCAGTAACTCAACTGCTTGCATTGTCTGCTGAGATGACAGGCTAGCAAAATGCTCTAAGGCAGTGGCTTCCAACTCTTCAGTACTGTCAGCTCTTGGTGTGTCTCAGAAAACAGCACTTATTTTTTAAGTCTAACAGTTTTGAATTTTAAAATGGAGGGGTTTGCCGGTTACTTTCAAAGGTATCGGATGGGCATGACAAATGGAGGAACTGCTGCCCCCCAGCAAATGGTACTGCTGGTGGTTGAAGTGAAAACAGGAACCAAACTGCTCAGCCCTCTCTGGTTTCTGCAAACTCTTCTGTGACCTTTTTTAAGTTACATAGTGCTGTAAGGCCCCTATTTTTTCCAATGATTTTAGAGGTGTGAGGCATTGTTCTGAGCAGACATAAAAGAAACTGGCCTTTGAAGTCCTCCATCACGGTGATGATGTTGTGCACCACAAACTTCCTACCAGTGCCTTCCAAAGGGTCCTCCCGTGTTAGTTTGGCAGTAACACCTTGAGCCCAGAGCAGGTTCCTTGCTGGACTGGGGTGCAGCAGCTTGGAGTCAGCCCAAGAAAACAGGGACTTGTCAGCAAAACACAACAAGTTCATAGCTTCCACGGGGAATCCGCATCCACCACCAACCCTGTGCCTTCAGACCCCTGCCACCTGTTTGTACACCCACAGCTCTTCACCACCCAGCCTGTGAGCCCAGGAAAGGCAGAGGAGCACCAGTGGCAGGACCGAGTGTTTTGCCACGCAGTTGGTGTCAGACATGGAGCTCCTGGTGCCACATCAGCCCCTGCAACCTTCCCTGGCCTGTGAGTGACCCAAATGGGGCGTAATGACTTCAAGGTGGCAGTGAAAGGCTGATCCGCGCCCTTATGGTTGGAGGCTTTAATTTGATCCCATTGTGCATGAAGTGATGACTCCTGAAAACAACAGTGGCAGCACAATTATTTATGTCCATCTGTCAGAAGAGTAGATCAAAGCTATCTACAGAGCTGCAGACAAATATCACCACGGATGACCCAGAGGCTTCCTTTGTGTGAGGTGACAGACTGGAGCGTGACTTCATTGGGAAATCAGTCTTAGATCCACACAGCAAAGTCATCCCAGCTAATGCTGACCCAGAGCTTTTCTTTGCACTCGCTCACAGCTGAGTAGCGACAGGGGTTAGAGACAATGACGCCAACTTTCCCTGTTTTTGTTTTTCTGGTAAGAGACCTTGTTCAGCACAACAATATCGCTTGTGCTCATCATTACGTGTGCAATCTTAAGATGATATCTCAGCAAGTTCAGACGCGATGGAGACCTTTGAGCTGCGTGGCGTGTTGCAGCCTGGCACTGTGCAGCAAGGCTGTAAGGGATCATCTGGGAACCTGACTGTGTGAAGAGTAAGGGGAGCAGCAATTGCTTTGTGCCCAGCTTAGAGCCAGGCATGACCAGGTTCCTGCCTCTCAGGTGTCTCAAAGCACATCCTCACCAAAATGCTGACACCACTAACTCCCAGCATCTTCTCAGTAAGGAAGAGCCAAGGAAATTGAAGAGGATAGAGGGCAAATCAACAGAAGAAGAACTTGAAGGTCACTTTTCCTCCTTGCCTTTGCTAGGGTTCTGTGCACACATACCATCTGCAAGTCAGGCAATGAAAAGGTGACTGATCCTTGGAGTATCTCTTCCACGTGCTTGGAAAGGTTCCTGTAACTCTCTGAAAATGAGTGATGCAGTCACCCCTACAGCCCAATTTTATACATTCATTAAATATCAACAGAGATGGATCTGGGCCCTCTGCACTACCCAAAAGCCCATTCACTCTTTATAGGTCTTTGTGTACAGGTTATTCATGCTTCTATAAAATGGATGATATACCAGCCAAAAGTTGAAAGTGTTGAACGTGATGTGATGATCTTTCATGATGCTTGGTTCTTCAAAACACAGCCCCAGTGCCCTGCAAGGGAAAGAAGGTCCCCATCTGCATGTACCAAAAAATTAAAGAAAAATTCCAGCTCTCATTGCTGGAGAGAGGCAAAGAAAAATGGAGCTTCTGAACTTGAAAGCCTCAGAAACAAGAATCAAATCCACCAAACAAGAAGCCTCCCAAGTGAAAACAAGATCTTGTGCATGTGAGCAAGCATCATGTTTTGGGGCATGAATCACAAGATTTTCTTTTTTTTTTCTCTTTGGCAGGTGTATATAATTACAGTCCCAGGATCTGTTCAAGTATTTAGTGATTTTGGCTCAACTTTAGATGCCATGACTTGTGTTAGCCAGTAGGTGTTCTGTGCATCCTGGAAGATCAGTGCCTCAAGCTGCAAATTCATTCATGACTTTCTTGAGGAAGTTGACCAGAGAAAATGTGGAACACAAAAACAATTAAACTTAAACTACATGGGGCAACTCTGTCTTTAATTTTACCCTTACAAGCATAAATGACTGCAATCTGAGCTGGAACTTGTTGTCTTATATCTTTAGTTCATTGAGTGCATAAATATACACCGTGGGCACTATTTTTCTGACTGAGCCCTTGAAATGTGCCAGGGAGCACCAGTATCTGTGTGCAGCCCTTTGTCTAGTGCCTGGGCCCTCAGACCATAGTCAACATAACATCTGAGTGCCTATGAAGAGAACCATCTTCTGCCATGTGGTTTCTTCTCCTTGTATCTTGTGGCTGCGTTGCTGCTTCAGTTGTTATATCACACAAAATAGACAAGGAAACTTTAATGCTGATGTTTGTGTAAGCCCAATATTACCAATGCTATGCATACTTGTTTAAAAACCACTGTGTCTAAGAATTGTCTTTATGCTCCCCTTGGGCTGAGCTGTGAAGGTGAGACTATTAACCAAAGGCATTTGTCATCAAAGGATGCTCTGGAGCCAACAGAATGCAATGATTTTCACAAAAAAGCTTTATTGTCATTTGTTTGGTTTGCAAGCAGCCAAACCAGCAGCTACGGAGATCATCCCAAGCCTCGCTTACGCTCTTCAGCTCATCTCAGGGCTTTGTGGGACCCAGAAATAAAAGCAGGAAGGGTGCTGTGGTTTTGCTGGCTCTAAGTAGCGCTTGTCCTGAGGCTGTATGAGCTCTACCCATGGGCAGTTGTGCACCCAGGAGACACACATTGTGTCTCTAGCAGCCACCCCCTGCACCACCACCCCATGTTACCCTCCCGCATGGTGATGCTTCCCACCCTGAGCAGGCACTGCCCGCTTCCCCAGCACCCCAGTGGCACCAGTCGCACCCTCCTGGCTTGATTCTGTCAGCACATTCCCGGTCACCTGCCCTGCCAGGAGCGTGTTGCCTGCCCCAAAAGCCAGCTTGCATCACCCCACGCCAGCAGCGGCGTGGAGAGGCTCTCAGCAAGGTGAAGGGGAGGATAAGGATGCCCACCGACCTTGTATACACACAGTTGAAGCAATGGGGAGGTCCCTGAGGAAAGGAAACCTCCATGGGGCATCAGACCCATGATAGGTAGACCCAGGGATAGATAGACCCAGGGCTGGGTACAGCTGCTATGGGCTGTGACACGAGGCTTGGGGCCTGGGCAGGGAGAAGGGGCTGCCCCTGTTAGCCCCAACCTCTGCCGCTACCCACTGATGTGAGCCCCTCCGTTGTCTCTGACAGGGCCCCACGTGTCCTTTCCCCCAAGCCGGCAGTGAATGCTCAGCTGTTTGGGGACATCTTCTTGCCACATCCATGGGACATCAGTATTGTGGCACTGATCTGGATGGAGGGCCTGGTGGGGTGGCCACTCCCTGGGGTTGCTGCTGTTGTGGCAAAGTGATGCTTGCTCCCCCTGCACCTCCTGCATGCCCTGGTCTGCACACGCATGTGTGCACACCCACGTGCATGGACACGTGTACGTGCACACACATGCACTGCTGCCCCTGCTGAAGCCATTGGTGTGGTTGCTGTCACAGACCACGTTTAATTATGCTGCGGAGCTTGTTACCACAGGAAGCAGCCGAGGCCAAGAATTAAGTAAGACTTGAGGAAGGGATTGGCCATTCGAACAGACAACAAGAATATCCAGAGTTGTCATAATTCATGCCGATAAAAATTTTGGAAAGGATGCACAACTCTTCGCCTCGGGGTCTAAGCCAAGTAGAAGAGACTGAGAGACTTGGTCTGAGAGGAGGGGGCCGGGGGCAGATTACCTCACTGTCTGGCTATGGCCGTGGCCATGGCCTCACGCCTCTACTAACCACGTAGCCCCAGACCCCCAGCATGGGCTCGGTGCCCATGCTGGCCCTGGGGGCACCTGCCACCCCCCGTGTGCCATCCCACAGCTGGGGCCTGCCCCACATCCCTGCCTGAGCAGGCAGTGGGAGCTGGCAGGCCCGGTGTAGGGAGCTGGCGCCCGCGGTCACACGAGCCGGGGCTCCTGGCCAGGGGCTGCCGAGGGGGGCAGTTACACTTTAACTCGCCGAGCCCACGGAGCCCGCTGTCGGGAGCGCCTGTCTAATGATTAAAGCGCTAAACGAGGAGGCATGAACTCTGCGTGCTCTCCCCAGCCTTGCTGCCGGGTTACGTGGAGCCAGGCAAGTCAGGCCTTCGCTGCAGCCGCCAGGTCCAGCTGGTTATGACCGCATCCTTTAAATCCTTGTGTTTGGCAGAGGGTGTCTCACTATTTGATTTCTAGGTATTTAAGACCTAATAAACGTCTCAGTTCACCCCTTCGTCCAGGGACCAGGGGAAGGAGAGAAAGGAGCCAAAAGGAGAAGGGCTGCAGCTGTAGGAGAAAGCCCTGATGCCCTGACTTCTCCTCCAGCCTGTGGAGCTCGACGTTGCAAAACGCAGCTTTGGATGCTCAGAGACATTGTGGACACCTGAGGGGCGCACCGTGATGTGTGTTGGAGGACTCCCCGGGACATCACACTGCCGAGGTGAGGAAAGGCAAATTTGCAGCAGTTGCTGCATTACCCTTTGTGCCCTGTGCTGGTGGAGGGGAAGAGCACGCTGAGCGTCCACCTCCGAAGGCAGCAGCTGCTGTCCATCCTGCAGAGCCCCCGTTCGGCTCCCACCTCTTCTCAGCTGTGTGTCCCTGAGTCCAGGATGGATTTTACTTGGTGATGTCAGGCCAGATGAATCCTGGTTTAATTGACCGTGGGTGAAATCGTGCTTTGATGGTTAATGTTATACTTGAGGCTGGGAAAACTACTGCACGATCATAGCAATTAGAGCTGGAAATGATTCAAGTCATCTAATTTATTTCCTCTCTCCCCCCTCATTGTCTCTCCCAGGGACGGGGGCAGTAACGTTCCCAACAATGTGTCCCCCCTGTGCCTTGTCCGGTCCTGTCTCACTGACTCAAGGAGCCTCCAGAGCATCCACGTGTCCCTGGGGGGACGATTCCGCAGCTTGAAAGACGTCAACATAAGGAAATGTTTCAGAAGTTTAGCCTATATTTCCTTTTGTGGAGTGCCACAAATTCTCAGGTCGTGAGCTTTATGCCTCCGGGAAACTGGCTGCTTCCCATGAGGGCAGTGGCTGGGAATAAGGTGGTGGTTTTCTTCGGGGTTTGTAGGGGCAGGTAGAGAACATGGGGTGGGTCAATGAAGGTTTTCACACCTGCGAGGCAGGTCAGATCAGGTAACTCATCTGGAATAAGCCCTCCTTTGGCAGGAGCTGGAGATATTTTTTTTTTCTGTTTCCAGATTTCTATTCCATGAATTCCACCTTGACTCATAAAAATCTCACTGCAGGAAAGTTGTTCAGCTCCTCTGAACAAATTCACCTCCTTTGACTTGCTCCTACTGCTTCCACTGATGCTACCACAGGAGAGTGGGGCGAATGTTAATTAAAGGGCAGAAAGTGTCCAGTCCATCCCAATGAAAGAAGCATAGCAAGGAGAAGCAGCTACTCCTTGGAAGGTGTCACAGGATGGGCATCAGCTTGGTCTCCACTCTGTCCTGCCTGCAGAGAGGACACGGGACCTTCTGCCTGGGGGGAAGCTGGTTGTGCAGAGGCAACAGGGACAGAAGAAACTTCCCAAGGGATAAGGGCTTATGAGCACCACAAATGCTAGACTACATCTACATCAAAAGAAAGTTGGAGCCATGTTGCTTATTTTCTGGTGATAAGGTCTCCAGCTTCTGAATTGCACTCATTCTGCAGGGCTGTGCCATTAACAGAGAGGCACCTACGTGCATTTTAAATCACTCTTCTCCTCTGCCAACCGAGCTGAGAATTTCCACATCTCAAGCTGTTCCAGCACCTTCCTTGCCCTCCTCCTGCTCACCAACAGCAGAGGTCAGCCAGGTGAGAGACACGACACCCACTGCTGTAGGAGAAGAGAAAGGGTGTTGTGAGGGTGACTGGAGCCGTAGCAGCGCTTGTGGTGTCCAGGGAGCTGCGTGGGTTAAGGTACTTTTCGCAAATGCTCAGATGTAAGAGCTTCCCTGGGCGTGCTGTGACACCGTCTCCCACCAATATTAGTCACATCTGAGACTCTGGTCATAAAGTCCAAACCGCAACCAGCTCCAGTTGTGGACACGGCTCATTATTAAATCAGTGAGGCTTAATCATATCAGGACATCTTGCAGAGAACATCTGGACGACATCTTCAGCAACTGAGGCTAGACAGGGGCCCCTCCTACCGGCAGCTATTGCCCCCGGTACCTCGTGAAGATCAGCTCTGGCCAGGAACAAGTGCCTCTTTCCTCTTCTATCCTCCTAGGATAAACCATGATTAGATATTCAAGAGTTCGTGTTTTTGTGGAGGATAAAGACAACTTTTGGGGAAAAACAGATGAAAAATAGACAACTATCTGTTCTCCTGGAAATAAAATTAGCAGAGTGATTTCAGCAGAGAAGACAACGTGAGGTAAAGCAGTAAGTGACCTGCTGTCCTCACCCAGCCCCACAGGGAGCTGTGACCAACTCATCCATGATTTTTGCCCTCAGCCCTGGCAGGGAGGGATGCCAGGTCCCCCCCCCCTTTCTGAGCCCCACAAGACAGGCCACACACCTCATTGCTGCTGGCTGGGGACCTCTTTCCTCTCTTCCAGCCCTTCACGTAGCCAGCCCGTGGCCTGCTTTTGAGCCACACAGCTTTTGGCACACACCCCCAGCTGTCCCTGCTGCCCTTCCTGGCACCCAGCACCGCCACCAGGCTGCCACATGTCTACGTGCCCTCCTGCTCTTCTTGTCCCACCAAAGCAGGCGTGGAGACAGTGAGGATGGAGTAAAGCTGCAGGAAGTCCCATTCTCCTCATGGACTGGACTGAAATCAGCATGGTTTTGCAATAAATCAAGATCTTTCTGAATAACCCACGTAGCTCCTAGCTGCAGGTTTCAAGGAGCACATCTATCCAGTCCTGCCTGTCTGTCTCTGCCACTGGTCCTGCAGCAGCTCTGCCTTCCCGCTCTGCCACTTGTGACCCTGAGGCATCTCTGGGTGTGAAGCAGTGCCAGCCCCAGGATTCCCGTGGCCTTGTACCAGAAGGTGCCGATGAGGAGCTCAGGCCTGCTAACCCACTGTGGCTAGCTGTCCCTTGTAAGGCCAAAACCGGAAAAGCACATCACTCGACAGTGTGTCACCAAGCCCCGTGTCGTGATGCTCCCCCTCGTGCCTCCAGGTGCCCAAAAGAGGACCCTGGTGTTTGCTGGTTCCCCGCAGGAGCACCCTGCACCTGCTCTGCAAAGCCCGAACATGCAAGCTAAAAGCTCAGCAGACAAGCATCACAAAGCAGCTTTACCTTGGAGGGAGAAAAGCTGGCACCTAAAATTTCCTGCAGCCAGCTGCAATTTCGGGATGGCATTTCTCCTCTAATTAGTTGGTATTTGCTATACCAACTATTATCTTCCTGGTTACGTAGTGCTGGGGACAATGGTTCCTTATTTCCTACCACAAACACCAGGTTGCTATTTACCTCCAGCTGTACCTCCTCTATCCCCTGCTCACATTAAAGGGAAGTATCACTAATGACTACCGTGGTGGGCAGCACTGCAATAGCAGGTTGTAAATTAAGACACTGAGAGCCTTCAATTAGTTGCACCGTGCATCCTGGAGTCAAACCCTCACCTGCTCCTCTAAACACGCTCACGCAGCGTTTCCACTCCGAACACCAAGGGATGCTCAGAGCTGGCTGCAAAGACATGCTCACCTACGGGTACGCGCCTCGAGCTGCGCCAACTGTTGCAGCCTGGCCCAAATTAGAGCGTTTCCAGTGGGCCAGCTGCCTCCCAGATGTACCCCCGACACCCGTCCCTCCGTATGCCTGCGGAGGAGCAGCGAGGCGGGGGCTGGCTGCTCCTCACACTTTGCACCAGGCCCCGCAGCTCCAGACCTTGGGTTGCAGACGCCGTGGGGACCAGAGATGGGGACCCCAACGCAACAAGTGCAAATGGTGGCTTCGTGCACGGCTGCGGAGCTGCCACCCAGCTCACGTAAACCCTGCCCGTGTGCGTGTGCTGCTCCTCAGGCCGTCCCGAGGGCTGGGCACCGCTCTCCCCGACCAGTGTCAGTGTGCACCCATCCTGCCCGTGCCCCTGCGGCTTCTTCCTGCTTCTCTCCTCCAGGAGAAGCGGGAGCAGGACCCGGCTGTGAACCCACCGAGTTTCACGGGCTCAGGGGGAGGCAGAGCCCCCGCCGCGATTCCCGGTGGTGTGACCCGCTGGTGGGGAGCCAGCCCCACCGAGACCCCCCCGAAATCCGCTCTCCTCCTGCCTCCAGCGGCCTCTCCACCAGCACCCGGGCTCCTCCTCGCCCCCTTCCCCACCCGCGCCGACCCTCGGGGAAGCAGCAGCAGCAGCAGCGAGCCACCTCCCCTCGTCCCCTCTCCCTTTGGCGACCCCCTCCCTCCGTGATCCCCCCCCCCAACGACCCCTCCGGAGCCCCCCGACGGCAGCAGCCCCCCGGGCCGGCCCCGGCGAGCCCCCTCCCGGCGGCGGGGCGGGAGCAGGGCGCGGGGGGCGGGCGCGGGGCGGGGGGGAGGCGGAGCGGAGGCGGCCGGAGCCCCCGGGATCTGCCGGCACCTCCCGGGCCCGGCACTCGGCGCCGCCGCCAACTTCGGCCGGGAGGCGCCCTCGGAGCCGCGGCAGCCCAGCACCGGGAGCCTGCCCTTCCCGAAACCGCCACCTCCGCCTCCTTCCTTCCTTCCTTCCCCGCTCCCCTCCCGCAGCCGCCGGCGGGGGGCTCAGCGCGGCGCGGGGCCGCGGCCCCCGGGGCAGGTGCGTCCCCTCGCGGTGTCCGGGGGGCGCCGAGCCCCGTGCCCACCTGCCGCCGCCGCCCGGGGACATGCAGGTAGGGAGGGGGCGGCCCCGGCCGGCGGGGGGCGGCGGGGGGCTCCGAGGAGGGCCCGGCACGGTGGTCCCCGCGACCCCCGCCGCGGCTCCGCGCAGCGCCCGGTGAAGGGGACGGGGCCGTCGGGGGGCGCCGAGGGGAGAGCGGGGAGCGGGTCGGGGGCGCTGGTGGGGCTCCGGGAGCCCCTCGGCTCGGCCTGGAGGGTCGGGAGAAGGTGCTCGGGGGGCTCGGAGGGGTTCCCGTGGTGGGACGGGGCTGGTGCGGCGGTGGGGGGAGCTCCGGGCCTCGCCCTGGCGCGAGGGAGGCTGCTGTGGCGTGAGGGATGCTCCTCGGCGTGGCAGCCGCGGCCGTGCGAAGGCGGGTGGTCCTCTGACGTGAGAGGAGAGGCTCCGGCAAGGCAGATGCTGCCCCGGTAAGACGGACCTTGCTGGCGGGTGAGGGTCCGCTCTCTCCCCGGGGTGGGCACCAGCTGCCCTGCGAGCCCCCGAGCCCCCTGCCCGTGCTGTCGGTCTCGCCCCAAACCTGCCGTGTGGCACCCGCACGGGTGCTGGCACGGCAGAAGGTGCTCGTGCACCCAGAGACACGGGCGAGCAGCGACGGCCTGCGTGGTCCCAAGGTACCGGGGCGCGAGCATCCCCGCTGTACCCGTAACAAACATCGTGTTTCGTGAAACTTGTTTTCTTTTTTTTTTATTTTCTGGGAATTATGGCGCAATACTTCCCTTAGCAGTACCGGCAGAAGAACTTCCCCAAACATGTTGTCGTGTGCTGTGACACACTTTGTTACCTCGTGTTTTCCCTCTGCCACCAGTTGAGCATCCCTGTCCGTCTCTCTATCCAACTTTTTCCTCCCTCTTAATGCTTTCCTGCATGCACTCTCCAGCGTGTGTTCATCGCCACTCTTGCTCTGCTTTCTGCACACACATACTCACCTGTTCATCTTTTTTTCATGACAGAGCAGTGCTGTTGCTCACCCGTGTGCCAGCATCTGTGTTCTTGCTTCATTTTCTTCGTAGCCAGAAACATCACGTTCGTGGTTTGCACGTTTCTCATAATCTGCTCTACCACACTTCACCAGCACGTGGGGACTGCCTTTTTACACCAATGCCTCCTCTGCTGACTACACATCAAGTGCTCTTTCCCTGTGCTCTTTATTTGGGCTCAGGTACCTCCTTCCTTTACACTCATCTTCTTTGTGTCTGCCTGTTGTGCGCCCTTTACCCCATCTGGTATGTGCATGTTACGAGGGTCTTCCCCGTCCTTCTCCCCAGGCCTCCGGTCTGCAGGGGGGCACCAGCACTCACACCTGAGCCTGGCGTTGCCCTTCCTTCCCACATTGCCCTTCCTTCCCACATTCACCACGGCACATCGGCACGCGGTCTGAAGCAAGCTCTTTTTCCCGTGGTGGCAGTTTTAACACACAGGTGCGCTCCTGTCTTGTGTCGCATGCACCGTGTTTTAAAAGCAGAACAAAATTTGGTACACGCTCTTCTTCCCAAGAGAGAAAGAAGAGGATTCTCCTCTTCACACGAGGGACAGACTCCTCTTAAACCAATGTCCCATCCATGGGCACACGGATTTGTAGGTGAATCTTGGGCGCTGAAGGAGTTCAGGTGGAATTTTTTTTACTCCTAGTGTATGCTGTAGGGAATAAGTTACCACGTGTGGCAGCAAAGCCAGCCCGAGCACTCTTTTTTCCCTTCTTGAAAGAAATTAGCCAAATATATGAAGGGAAAAGCATGAGGCTCAACTGCCAGCTGAGGGTAGGAGGCAGAGTTGGACAGGAGAGCTGGCCGCGGCCCAGCCATGGATTTCCTGTGCTCCCAGGCTCCATCCCTCACTCGCGTTTCTGTGCCCAGGAGTGTCGGTGAGAGATTCCTCCTTTTTGGAAACGAGTCCCTCCCTAGCTCATTCGGTGACTTGGGGAATGTTTCACCTCTCCTCCTGGTAGCTTTAAGCAGTCCTTTTGTCCTTTCCTCTGTCTCTATTGTACGTAAAACTAACACACCTCCGTTCGGGGCGTGTTGAAGCTGAAATCGTTGCTGTGGGATCCCAGCACTAAGAAGTCTTCTTTCTCAGCCCCTTCCCTCCCAGTCTCCAAGAACTCGTGAGAGCAGTTGAAAAAAAAAATTGAAGTCTTGAAAGAGCTGGGTCTGAAAAGTTGGGTTTTCTTGATTTATTGCTTTTAGGGAGTAAGGTATGCCCCTTTTCAAGAGGACATACCTCTCTTGAAAAGTCTTTTCAAGGCTTTTTCTACAAAGGCCAGAAACATAACTGTTTCAGAAAAAATGGAAATTCTTGTGTACTGAAGTTTCCAGCAGTTTGGGCTCTTAGCGAGCAACCAAATGTGAAATTTACACAACAAATAAATCAGTGCAGTCACCTTTAATGCTATTTGTCCTTTTCTGTAGCCCAGTGGTCCTCTGTGTTTCTGGACTGCTTCAGATCTCGAGTCTTTTGTCCTGAAGTTGTTGGGCTTGGGTTTCAAGGCGTGCAGGGAATCCAGTCTTTTCTGAAGACTGCATGATTGCTCATCTAAATGAATATAAATTGTTTCTATTCATAAGATCTTTTTCCTAATGGCTGATCAAAGTTCAAGTGAAAAGCATTTCATCATTTCAAAATTAATTGGACACACACACAATGAGTGTTTCAGAGAGACTTTTAAGCACAGTACTTTTAAAATCAGGATGCGGATAGCCAAGGCATGTTGTCATGTAAGACTGCACAGTCCATGATTTGCTTCCATTTTTACAGAGAAAGGGGTGTTAGCTTGATGGAAAAAGGAACGCAGGTCCATTAAAGTTGAAGGCAGTGCAGACGGGAGTCACGGGAATTGTTCCTGGGCAGGAAACAATCCTTTCTAATGGCAGACTTAAGAAATGTGGGCCTAGGAAGCATTTCAGAAAGAGCCGAGCAGTGGCTTGGTGCGATACCTGGGTGCTTTCAGTGGTGGGAGGTAGCTGGTACTTGGAGAGCGCTTTCGATTCAAGAAGAGAACAGCACAAAACCAGCATGTTGCTGGCATTTAAGCAATATACGTTCGCGTTAGCAGTAGGCAACGTTTTTAACAGCGGAGTGATCAGCCATTGGAACAAACTACCAAAGGAAGCGTTAGCTTCTCCAGCTCTTAAAACCCTCAGATAAGGACCGACCGTCTCTTTGGAAAACACGCTTCACTCGCGTGTGAGTTGTGGGGCTGGCTGCAGAGATAACTGGATGAAACACACGTACAGAGCCACGGGCGGCACCGGGCCCTGCGATCCGCTGCCCCTTCCAAGCCTTGGCTTGCAAATCGACGAGGCTTACGCAAATCTTCCTCCGCTGTGAGGGAGGTAGAGCAACAGGGTCATTGAAAGCAGATTGCCGCTTTGCAGCACAGCTGCTTCGCAAAGTAGGGATGCTCCCGTGTCCCTTGTAATTACGCAGCCTTTCTTCGCAGAAGCACTTTGCAAGCTGAGACCATTGTACGGCGCAGCCTGCCCTTCTGTGGGGATCCTTCACTTGTCCTTGGACGCTGTAAAACATGCCGTGAAGCCTGATGGCTTGCAGCGAGGCTGCAGACAGCCTGGGGAAGGCAGTGCTGTGTATCCCCTCGAGTCCTCCGGGCCGGGAAGACTCAAGTTAAAATTTGGCTGAGTTTGCAAGACTTTAACTCCTTCTTCTTTCATTAAGTGTCACAAGCAATTGCCAAGCCTCTTCTGTCATGCCTTTTTCCCTCAGAAAGGTAGCTCGGCAGGGCTCTGGCACCTGGATGACTACACCAGCCCTGTGGCCTCCTGGCTTCTCCTTGGGTGTTCTCTGGTGCCTTCCCTGTGTGTGCAGCCCCAGCTCTCCTCCGTCGGTACCCAGCTTGTGGGGCTGTGGCTCCACAGCTCAGGCTGCAATTGTGCACGCGTCCCAGCACGGCTGCCCACCTTCCCTGCGGAAACAGCATCCATGCCAGCAGTGCTCCTCCACCGGCACGTCCAGGCAGCCCATGTGGAGGAGCCCCCGTCTGTGGTTGCAGCCCCCCAGCAGGGTTATTGGGGTGTCCTCCCTGGGGCCAGGCAAAGACGGGCAGTAGGAGCTGTGTGATGAACCCTGCCTCTTCCCCTTGGTCTGTTTACCTGTCTAAATTTAACTCCCCAGCCGGCTGCATCCCTCCTAAGCCGACCTGTTCTCTTGTGGCTGAGCTGTGGGTCTGGCTCGTGCTGCAGCGTTTCCTGGCGGCCTCAGGCTGGCGGTTTGCTGCTCAGTCCCTCTCTCCAGCAGACGCTGGTTCTCTCGAGGTCCTGGGCAAGCCAGTCCTCCCCGCTCCTGGTTTTATTTTTAATTCTGGCTGTGCAGAAAGCACCTCAGAGCCCTCGGGGCTGGAGGGTCTCTTGCTCTGTCATATCTAGATGCTTTTTCCTGCTCTGTTGATGCTGCAGTGGGCTTTGGGAAATCTCCCCTTGTCCCATTGCTGCCCACAGCCATTTTCATTCTAGCTGTGGTTGTTCCCAAACAGAGACCCGGCATGCTGAAGGGCTCCGTGGCCATCTCTAGAGTGACAGTGCCTCTTTTGGCCCCCGTCGGGACCGAGACGGGTGGTCGGTCGGTCCTTCCTGGTGGATGCATCTCCCTTATTTTGCTTGGTACAGAACTGGGCTTCCCTGGGCTGGCGTTGGTCCCAGTTTGTTTGGGAACCTACTGATGTACACCTCTGCTTCAAAGGAGCTGGCGAGAGGGCAAAGCCGAGGAGAGGAAGCGTTCCTATTTCTGTCAGGCTGGGCAGAATTAACTTTCTGTAGAGTTTCAGAGCTTGGTACAGTAAATATGGCCTGACCTGGCAGCCTTATTCATCTAAATGAAAACGGCAGGATCAGACCATTAGTGTCCTGCATAACCCTGCAAGAGACCCCTAATTGATCTCTGCTTTTCCAGGCATGCCTGGTTGTCGTGCAGTTAATGCTGTGGTCTACCACATGAGAGAGATGGTTTGAATCCTGGCCTCCTCTGTCACTCTTTGAGCTAACCCGGTGGCCTTCTGTTTAATGCTCTTGTATTTAGAAGAAAGGTATTGAAGGCCAAGGTTTCCAGCAGTGACTAGTGATTTGGGGTATCCGACTTGAAATGCTGTCAAAGGTCCCGATTTTTTTTCCGAGGCTCAGCTGTTTCTGATGCTTGGGCATGCTTAAGGAGTCAGGGATTGATTGCTCAAAGTGGCGAGTCAGTTTTGCAAAGCTTTGTCTCAGGTTCTGGAGTGGCTTTAAGAAAAACAAAATTAGATAAGATAACTCTTTAGGTGACTAGCAGGGATACACAGGTGGGGTAAATCATCCCAGAGTGAGCAGCAGTTCATGGCCAGAGAGCTTGTGGCACAGTTGCATACAGAGACTTGAAAAAAGAGTTCTGGGTGTAATCTTTGGCTTTCAGTAGGTCATACGAAGGGTTTGATAGTTTTTCTCTGTGGGAAAGAAAAGGAGACAGCATTGTATCTTTGTGTGTGTGTATATATATATATGTATATTTATATATATATAATATTAAAATATATATACAGTTTAAGTTTTAATTTATTTGAAGGATTTGGGGAAAATATAATGTGCTTTCTCTAAATCTTCTCCCATCTCAATTGGATGTGGAGACTGTGGATGATCTCAATTGGATGTGGTTGGGTGGAGCATGTGTTTGGGGTTTATTTTAGTCATTAAGGGCAGAGGGTTAACAAAAGTCATACCAATACTGGTATTTCAGTGGTCTCCCTAAATTTATCTTCCAATTGTTCTCTGTTCAGTTTCTTGGCTGTTTCAGCATCATTGTTTCACTGAGTCCCAAAGCATTGTAGCACCTCTATTATGTGCGAGTCAGTTTGAAAGCAAATAAACTGAGAATATCCCTCGCTTAGCTGTTACAACCTCTCTGAGCTTTGGTACACATCAAAGAATGTCAAGAAAAACATGTGAGCCCAAATATGTCTTCATTAACAGAATGTTTTTCGGAAAACGTTGTTTTGTGGCTGTCAGGTTCACTAGTCTCTGAGGTGTTCCTAAGTACTCCAGAGTTGGCTGTAGTCAGAAAAAATTGATACTGTGCAAAAGAAAATGAAGGTGTTAAGGTGGTTTTGTTTTGTTTTGCTTTTTACAGATTGAGCAGTGTAGAAGTTTCCCGATTATATTCTGTGGTCCAGATTTGCTATAATTATTGTAAATATCAGAGCTGGCAGAATGCCAGGGTTTTGTTTAGTAAAGAAGTTGCCATTATCATTTCTGTGCCACAATTGGGAGGGTTTGAGTATCCTGTGACCGTCATCACCGTTGATTCTGCCCATCTCTGGATGCTAAAAAACTAGCTGGAATCCTACTGTCGTGCATCGAGGCGATATTCATGGGGTAGCCCCATCATCCTGCTTGCTGTAGTGGAGGCTTCAGGGTTTGAACCAGAGCGTTGCTTCTTGTTCAAGTGCAGGGTGTGTACAGACCAGGTTTCTCCCTGACATCTGCAGCCCTGTGTGTGACTGCAGCTGTTGTTCCACCTGCGGAGACTTCGCTGCCCGCCACGCAGGTAGCGCCGCGTTAGTGCTTGCGTGAATTATGACCAATTGCCTGTCATGACTTCTCCTCTGTTTTTCTAACTATTCCCCATTTCCACCCATTCTTAACAAGCTGTTTGGGAGTTTTGCCAAAGGACAAAATGAACTTCTAATAATTCTTTATTAATGGCAAGAAAGTTTTCAGCTGGGTGAGCTCGGTGAGTGCAGCGCTGTTTATGTGCAGTTTTTACTGGAGCTGCTCGGGCTCTTTCAGCATCTCTGGTGCTTTCCAAGGAGCCTGCGCAATCCTGAAAGACTCAAGAGCTGGCTGTCTTCTCCACAGCACGCTGAGATGATCTACGAGTCTGCATTTCTGCATAACTACAGTTGCACTCCAACATCATCGTAACCCGCTGCACATAATAGCCACTTTTTTTTTTTTTTTTTTTTTTTTTTACTACAAGACATGTAAAACTTCTGTATTTTCTAAGAAAATGGCACCATTTTAGGTCAGACCTGCCTAGATGGAACAATAGACTCCGATCAGCCTCTGTCTGAATTTGACTGCTTTTGTTAGGTCCCATCCACAGCAGAGCAGCACCAGAACTGGTGACATGGGAGAAACAACACCTCCTGCTGTGGCCTTGCTGGGATCTCTGTCAGAATAATGGTGTTAACTGGGGTGTACAGAGGCATGGGACTTTTTTTTCTTCTTCCTTCATGACCTAATGAAGTTTTATGGGGTAAACTTGATAGTCTGGACCAGGCCATAGTATAGATGCTAGGTGACGCTTCAAGTCGAGCATAAAATGCAGCTATGAGCAATAAGAAAGTGGTTATGTATGTTTAGACAAAGTTAGTTTGTTAGTTAAGCCTAACTTTGGCTTATGGACAAGGCCAAAGTAGGAAATGTATTTTAAATGTGTTAGAGATAAGGCTCTGTCAGTTCCTTGCCACTTTTGGTAAACCTTCTTGAGATCTGGGTTGGTGAACCTTGTGGTTCATGCAATCCTTCCTGAGATGGACAAATTGAAGGTGCCGCTCACCATCACAGGATGGAGGGATAAACAGTGTTGCCTGGCACCTGTACAAGCTCCTGCACCTCCATGATGTAACAGGGAAGATGATCCTCTTATTTCCCAGCTGGTCTAGTAACTCATTCTCCCACCTGGTAAAAGGTGGTGATCTTCAGTGGGCCCCAACCCCTGTTCGGGTTATCCATTGAACCTGTGTGCAAGAGGACATTTTTATGCCTGCCTTCGGGGCATGCTGGAGTTGGGCCAGGGATGGAGAAGTCCCAGGAGGAGGATATATTCCTGTGGGATTGCAAGAGCTCAGAACCAGTGACCGTTCCCAAGTCATGGATTGTCATCCAGAAGGTCCATCAACATAACAGATGCTGGTCTGATGTTGAAAGCCACAGAGTCACCTTCACATGTTTGGTCTCAGGCAGATGCTGCTGCTGTGCTGAGCACTGTCGACCTCCTGCTAACTGAGCCTTGCTTATCCTGTCAGCTCCTCTGCCCAAGTGGGCAGGAGCCTTTGGCTTTTACTGCCAACAGTGTTAAATTCATCACTTGATCCTCTCACTCTTTCCTTGGTAGTGCTTTCTCTCAATACACCTCTGCATCATTCTAGCTGCACTTCCAGACTGTCTTGATCCCATGTAATTTGAAATCCTGTGTCTGTGACTAGTTGCTGTGAATTGACTCTCTGTGTGGCTTTTACGCAGTACAGACTTGGTGTTCATGCCCATCATCCCATTTGTCAGAAGCAGCAGACGTTAGTGGTGTGGGTGCCTTTCTGGTCAAACTTCACAACCCCGTGTTGGTGATACACTGCTTTCTCTTATTGTCCCAATTTCCACAGAAAACAATGGTTGGTTATTTCTGCATGGGGCAGAAATCACTGTTGGTTGTATGTATGCTTAGAGATGTCTTCAGACAGAATGAACACATCAGAAATGTTCTGGATTTTTAGAGCTTTTCCTTGTTTTTCTATGCAAAGAATTAATATTAAATAAATAACAAATGATTAGAGGTAATTTCTGGAGTCCCATTTGCCTTTTCCTTTCCAAAGTTTCACAGTGCAGACCATTGGAAAGTGGTCTGTAATCCAGTATGCTGAATAAGAAGTGGAGCTCTGTAGGGCATCTAGGAGTATCCTCAGACCCTACCCATCATCTGTGTGTAGAAGTGGGTTTCTGTTTGTCCAGTGCCCGTCCAACACCATGGACCTTTTCCTTGAAATCAAAATCTGCAATTACTCTGTAATATTTTGGAGTATAATGTTCCTAAACAAGTCTGGATGAAGGTGTGCCATTTCCTGAGCTTCTGAGAGGTTCCTCTGGTTCCTGGTGTGTCCCCAGAGTGAATATGCCCACTGGGACCTCCATATGCATGGAGCAAATGCCCAGTCCCCAGGCAGCAACACAAACAAATACGGAGCAAGCAAAGTAAAGAAGCTTTCATTAGAAAACATGCTTTGGTATAAAATAAAATTTCCAGAAGAAAAACATGTTTTTCCATAGTGATGTTTCAAAATGTAATAATTTCTGTTTCCAATTGACATTCAGACTTAAAATGATATTTAAGTTGAAACCTGAAAAAAGAGTTTAAATTTCAGGTCAACACACTGAAATCTCTTGTTTTGGATCAACGTTTCATGTTGAATGTTTTGTTTCTATCAATAATGTGTTGTGTTTTTCCCCCGCATTTTCAATTCAAAAGCATTTGGAATTGTTCATGGCATGAAATATTATAATATTTTGACCTTTCATCTCTTTTTGGGATGAAGGCAAATGTTGAAATCCCAGGCCTTCTTGGGGAACAGAGATTCCATTCTCTGACCAGATCCACAAAAGTGTATTTCCACTGGTTTTGCTGGCTGGCTACTTCAATACTTTGTGTGTGATGACTTGTAATTCACTGCAGATTGAATCTGCAGTGCGTCCACATGGCTGGTCTGGAGAGGCTGAGGGCAGTTAATCTTCCTTGCTCTGTTTTGCGCTTTCAAATTAATATCCAGATTTCTTGCCCAAGATAAATTTTCCTTTCTAACCAGTGTTTGGTAGATCAGTGCAGTTTCCTGATACACAATCCATGCACAAAGTAGGACTCTGATGCTCTCTCAGTGCAGCTACGAGCTCTATGAAATCAGGATGTTTTAAAATTTGAGACAGCTTCTTGGTTGTCTATTGTTTGCAATCTTGCAAGCTGCCATATATCTTTCTGCTCAGAAGTTACTTTTTCCCCTTCCCACCACTGTGGGGAACGTTTCCCTGCCGGGCTCTTGCGCGCTGTGTCTCTGAAGCAGTTTTATGGTGTTCCTCAGAAGCATGCTTTTGTAAAGTTGCCTCAAAGCATAATCCAGAGAGAGCCTCTGAACCAAGAAATGTTTTTTTTTTTCTGTTTGGCTTTGAGGTGTTATCTCCACTCTTCCAAAATGCAATTGGCTCCATCTACATCCCTAAGCTGTTTTGTTTGGAGCAAAGAGAGCTCAGAAAATCAGGGGAGGCCACACACATAAACAACTGTGTGTGAAATCAATTAGTCTAAACGAGCAGGAGACGTATTCCTGAAGGAGAAAAGAGCGGTTCTCACAGCAGCTTCCCCTGTGTATTGCCTTGGCGGGCCTGCTACAAACATTACATCACTGGAACAATGATGAGCTAGGTGAACATTTTAAACTTTTCTTGTGATCTTGGCCAGTATTTACAGGGGTGTTTGATTGTGTTTGAAGACTCTTCCGTGCCCTTTGAGAATATTTTAACGGAGGAATTTAATAACGGAAATGCTCATAGATACCACGTTAACATGCTAAAGCAAACGTTACTGAAGGGACCTAACTTTTGATATCTTAACTTGAAATGTTTGCATCTGAAATTTGATTCTAGGAATGGCACTCATCCATTCTGGGATAGGAATCCATGTCTGTTTTTCTGGTGTATTCAGTTATCAGAAAGTTTCAGCAGTGTGCACACAAACAATCTATGGGAAAAAATTACTTGCAAGAGTTCTCATAAACAAGTGTTTATCTCAAATTAGAGAAAAAAACTTGTACTGCTTCTTAAAAATCTGGGAAGAAAAAGAAGTTTCCTCAAGTTGTGTGTTTCAAACTACTGTTCCTCTCTTCAGTTGCACGACTGTGAAACAGGACACCGATGTGGAAGGATTTCTAAACCTAGTTAACTCTTGGATCGTTGTCATGTATAGTGCAAGTGCCCAACTTTCCCTGCCAGAGGAGAGGTATTCATGTCTCAGCATATTGTGGTCCTTTGCTCTAGAATACCCAAGGGTCAGTGATTAAGATCACATCCCAGTTCCTCTCTGAACCTCTTTAAATAACAGTCTTCTTTCTTTGCAGGCTGGCCTGGGGCAGAGATAACATGTCCTAGGAGCAAAAAGCTATGTTCAGCCATTGTTGACTGAAGGAAGGCCATGGGAAGGAGCCCCCAACAGAGCACTGTTTAAGGGAAAGGAAAGAAAGACTGGGAAATCTAGGAGACAGCTACTCTACTCAACCTCTTAAGTTGTCACAGGAGAGGATGAAGCAGTTCAACTCTGAAAAATCTTTTTGTCTTTGTGGTGTCATTCAGACATTTAAGACTTTTCATGGCCATGAACGTTCCCTGGCCCTATCCACCTCCCATCTGGGGCTGAAGAAAATAAGATAAATGGCTTTGTGTTTTGCACTGAGGTCTCCCTAATGAATCACACTCTGCTTAGTCCAACCCTGAACTGAAAGTCCCTCTTTAAACAAAAAAAGGTTCTCAAAGGCTTACAGAAAAACCACCCATGTTAGGGAAAGCTGCAGGGTAAGGGTCTTGACTGGGTTCTCCTGTCTACACAAACTTGGGGTGAAGTTTTGGCCTAATTCCTTGTTTAATTTGTAATATGTAATAATAGATTATTGTCCTGATTTGAAAAGAAAGTCCTTTACAGCTAAGGTTTTGGTGTCTGATTTTGTCTGATTTGGTGTCAGATTAGTTTGAGGCCAAGAGATTTACCAGCGTAGAAGTCAAGAAGACACCATGGGCTACTGCACTGCAGCTGGGAGCCCTTCTTGAGAGGGCAAAGAGCTGTCCCTATAGCTCATAGGGCTGGAGGGGGTCACCATATATAACGTGTTGTTGCCAAATCCCAGTGGTTGGTGGATGCTTACGAGTAGCCACTGCCTTTTATCGCTCTGACCACCTTCACATGTTTTAGTGGCTACCTGATTTGCCCAAGGAGATCACCTCTTGGGGTCCTCAGGGCAAAAGTGGGCTTCCTAGAGCTAAGCTGTCTTTGTGGCCACAGAAGGAGAGACCACCACAGCCCTGTGGTCACCCCCAGAAGCATCTCTCCAGGGAGGTGTCTGCTGAAATGCAGAGTCACTTGCAAGTTAGCCAGCTATACACCGCTGAAATCCATCTTCCTCAGGCAGTTCTGTAGGTTCCAAAGCAACCAGCGTGCTTCTTCAGACACCTAAATATCGCTGTTACTGTGGTTTATTGTCCCTTGGTTTCACATCTATGAAAGGGGAGTCCCAGCATGCTGCTTCTGTGACGCCCATGTGGTCCTTACTCCCTTTTCTCCTGCAGCAAGCTTGAGAAGCAAGTGTAGATGGTGGTCTTGTCCCATGTTCTCTCTTCTTGTGGGAAACACAAAGAACGTTCAACCGCACAAATAAATTCAACTGCTAATTTCCAGGGCCTAATTACACTTCTTGGGTTTGCTGCCTGACCTGAAAATAAAACGCCTCTTCCAAAGTTGTTTTATTTTGTTTTAGCAAAGCAAATAAACAAAAGTCACGCTACTGAGTGCAGAGGATGGCTTGCGCGGTTCATTTGCCTTTCTTCCTGCCTGGGTTCTGCTCGGCCAGTTGTGCCCCAAGCTGCGCTTTGGGAGGGGCATCCCACGCTAAATATATCCGCGCTGCCTGTGAAATGCAGTATGGGGCATTGCGTCATTTGGTGGAGTTTACTTGGAAACTAAGGTGGGAAGCCAGCTTTTATTTTCAGCCTTGGGTCAGATGCATTGGTCAGTTGTCTCACCCAGAATTTTAGTCTCGATCAGGAGCTTGTCCTTGAAAAAGAGACACAGAACCAGCTCTCTAAATAAAAAAACGAGCTAATTGCAGCAACAAAATAACATTGGAGCAACCATATTTTTCTTGTTCAGCAACCAGATTTAAGATCCAAGAGCTTCTTTGGATAGGTCACATTAAAACAAACAAAAAAATCATAGCTCAAATATCATAGTTTATTGAGTAGAGGAGTTGGTGTAATGCTGAACCCTCTAAATATATCAGGAAGGACTCCAGCTCTGGCAGCACACCGACAAGTGAAGTCTTGAGCTTTTGATGATGTTGGGTCAGAAATACATACCTACAAGAAAATACATGATGAACAGATGCAACTTGGCATCTAAAGAAGGTTCAGATTTGCAATTTCTAGTTCTGACTTTTGGCTTGTCTTTCTTCCATGCTTCCAGAGTGTGGAAGCACCAAGGTGCAGGTCCAGCACCTGAACTAGCTTTGGTGCATTTGCCCTCAGCAAGGCAAACGTAGCACTGGTGACACAAATCTGCTGGGGACTCTTGGGGACTTGCCCAGGCAAATAGGAAGGTGGAAACCCTCACTGTCTGTCCAGAGCTAGCCAGGAGCTCCTGCCTGTATGTGTAACACATGGCAATCAATCTCTGGCTGACGTATATATTTTTCTCTCTCTTGCCTATGCTGTTATAAATGAGAGGAAAGTCAGTGTCTGTATACGGCTGTCTTACTAAAATAGGAGATAAGTAGACTGTTCAGTATAAGGTTTTATATTTATCCAGCAGGATAATGATGAAGTAACTCTTGTCTTGTGCTTTATAGCGCCTGGCACACTGGGGCCTCTGGACATTCCTACAGTGTGAGCTGTGCTTTGAAGCCCAAGGCCATTCAGCTCTACCTATGTAGGGCACCGAGCATGCTGGGGTCCTGACCTGCAGCGAGGGATACCCCATCTCCCTGATGTGCATTTCATGCTAATGACAATAAAATCTTCCTGATTTCTCTGGGAGGATTCAGTTGTGAGGATGAGGGCTAGGATTTCTGGGGTATGTCCCTGGCTCTGTGACTTCTGCTAAGATGGAGTGCCTCTTTTCCTTCATGGGCTTCATCTGGCACTAATGGCTGTGAGCAGCAGGGAGGGCAGAGGATTACCACTACCACCCGAGCCTGCCCAGGTGTAGTTTATCCTCTCTGTAACAGAGGAGTGCTGGGAGAACAGTTGAGAAATATTTCTCTTCAGGTTTTGTTGTGGGTTCTGCATCTGTCCTGCTTTTTTGGCTGCCCAATGCTCCCTAGGAAGGAGGTAGGTAAATGAACAGTCCTAGCAGATATTATGGTAGATATCTGACAGCTTTATGTCTCTTCAGATCTCTTGCGCTTTGTTCAAATCTGCATGGCTTCTGAGGCCTTACTGTATCGGGGAATGGCAGGCCTGGGGGAAGAGGGTTTCCTGGTGGTGGTGGGGGGAAATCACAAGCAGCTGTCCTGTGGCCGTGTGCTCCACCTGCTGCACCACGGGCTGTGGTGTGGGCTGAATACTCATGGTTTTTGTTCAATGGTTATGTGGAAAGTAAGCCTGTCTGCGCAGTGTGTCAGAGAGGTACGTTTATTTGGTGAGGAGGTACCGGTTGGATGGTGTCTGCGTCTCTCTAGTCCACCTCAGGTTATTAACTAAGCCATAATAACGTGTAATTAACCCTTCAGAAATAAGCACTGCTCCTGTATGAAGCTTGCCCCCTTCCCTCTTTCCCCCTTAAGCCCTTCTCCCTACCCTTGTAACCCTTCAGGACAACAACTGGCTGTGTGCACCCGCTATCTAGTAGCGGTGGGCAGGCTGAGGCCTTGGTGTCTGGTTTGTGAAGAGGCAGCCGTGGCTTTGCCCTGAATCCTGCCTGTGGACAGCAGCATCGGCTGAATCCGCTGGCATGCCTGTGTGGAGGGCAGGGTGTGTGAGCACACAGAGAGATAACGCTGTGCTCCGAGGGCAGGGTGTTGTGTCCTGACAGAAAATCTGCTGATGCTCCAGCAGGAGAGACTGAGGGTGGCTCTTGGAGCACTGAAGGGTTTTGGTTGGTGCTTTGGTATATCAGTGCTGCCACAGGGGCAAGAAACATCCTGCGAAGGGCAGCCAGTCTGGAGATTTTGAGTTCCCAAACGGCAGGGTCCCAGTGTGCCAAAGGATGTGGTGGGCAGGAGAAACTCACATCTGCTCCTATCCGCCAGTTCCACTGCCCATTGTGAGTGTGAATGTAAAACAGCGGGGTAGATGCTGGCAGCCCGGCTCTCCCTTTGCCTTCTGCATGGCTCTCGTGTTTCCGTGCCTTTGAAAGAACATCTGACAAGTCGGGGTTGCAGTTTTTGGGAGCGGTCTGGCTTTAAAGCAGCAATTCATTCGGCTGTGCCAGTGGGAGTAAGCATGAGCTTCTCCTCAGTTTGCAGACATTTAGTGCCAGGGGATGAGGAGGGGGGTGAAGGAAGGAAAAGCAGTCTTGGGCTGGAAAGAGCAGGGACAGAGGAGGAAAAGAACAGGGAGAGGGGAGGTGGTAACCCACCTGGGATGTGGCACATGGGAAGGGTGCAGGTTTGGTCATCCATCTCCACGTACCTACACCACACTGGCAGGCTGTGGTGGTGACCCCAGTGTGAAGTCCCACGTAACCAACAGGCAGTGCTTGTGTGGGGAAGGAGGGAATGAGATAAGACAGATGGTTAACCCCACTGCTATGAGCTCTTCTCAGTTGTCACCTACCTCCTGTTCTGTATTTTCTCACCCATACTTACCTGAGGGCTGTCATCTCTTTAATTAAAACAGGGCTTTGCTCATATTCTGTTTACTAAAGCTGCAAAGAAACCCTATAGCTGCAGAAGGCAGAGCAGGAGATATTTTATATTTCCCTCATCAGTACTGAACCGGTGTTCCAGGAAAATGGAAAAAAAAAAATGGGTGTTGTGTCATGGGAGAAAGTCTTATTTAGGGGATATAAAACTTTGTGTGTGACCAATGAAGGTCTCCTGGCACTCCTGCTAATCCTGCCCAGGTCTTGCTGTGGTGCACGTAATGCAAAACATATAATAATTCCTTCTGTAGCTTCAGTCAATTTTTTTTTGTTTGTTTCCTGAACTGGTGTGCTGTGTTCGTGTGTCCTGCTCCAGCAGTCCTACCTTAACGGCTTGACTGGTTTGCTGGGTGGTTTGGAGCCTTTTGATGGAAGGCGCTATTTAATTATCAGCGGTGTTATGTTCCCAGAGTTCACTACATGAAAGGAAAATACCGGCAGTCTGTAATTAATCTAAGCTAATGTGCCACTGTTTACACTCCATCTCCCAAACCAGACAGATGTAAGAAGACACCCAGCCTTCATCTGGGATCCTCCCAGGTTATTTCTGAGCTATCTTTGGAGAACCACCGTGAACATATCTGCCCACCCCACAAGTCCCTCAGAAATGAGTACCTTTAAATTTTTTGAAGGAATGAGTGGGAGACTTTGTTCTCTAGTGGGGAACAGGGTTTAATGCCTTTTCGTTTGCATTACCACAGCTGACATTGGCTGCCATGGTGCTGGAGTACAGAACCTCTCCAGCAGTCGTGAATTTTGCAGCGTGAAAGGGTCTGATGTAATAGGCGTTGCTTCCTCCATCGCTCCCCTGGCTCTAGGCGACTAGAAGGCTGCTGAGCATGG
Source organism: Cygnus atratus (assembly GCF_013377495.2). NCBI lineage: Eukaryota > Metazoa > Chordata > Aves > Anseriformes > Anatidae > Cygnus > Cygnus atratus. The sequence goes on from NC_066362.1 coordinate 65,208,319, forward strand.
GGATGTGCTGGCTCTCTGTGGGTGCAAGACGTGTGATTCTCTGCTGGCCTGGCCTTTGGTTTTAAAATAAAATATCATATGTTCGTTTCCGGTCACTCTGCTACAAATATTTAGCAGAAAAAGGTGATGAAAATGCTTAGAGCTGTGGAGAGACTGAAAAGATTATGCATCTGTAGTTAGAGTGAAGGGTAATAAAAAGCAACGTGACAGAGGTATATAAACTTAAAAGTACAGAGAAGTAAACCAGGCATTCCTGTGTGTACTTTTACGTAGTACAAGGTTTTCAATTGAAACAAAACATCTGACATAGGTGAAACTTACTTTTTTCTTGCAGCACATAAATAATTGAGAGCAAGAATTTAGTAGAATTCGGAAAGGATTAGACATTTATATGGATAAGACTCTTACAGTTTATGAATTTTACTCTAGCTGTTTCAGAAGGTATCATGCTTCCTGTTCCTGGACAGTCTTCCAGCTGTAGTTGGTTTAACTGGCTCCATCGTGTGTTGTACCTTCCTTTGTCTGACAGTGGACGCTAGTTCAGAGCCTTGCATTCCCGAGCATCTCTGCATCAAACGGTCACTATAAATGTGGCTGGAATCAGAGGTGACCACAAGTTTCTAATCACCTGAAGGCTGATATGCAGCACATGAGGATGTTGTTTTTCCCAGACCATAGATTTGAGATGATAATTATCCACCATGTCAAACCACCAACTCACTTGGCTCCGCTACCTCTTTGCCTGTCATCCATCCCAGTGCTGCAGGGGATAGGTGACCTCTGCAGGTCTGAGGCGCAGTGGAAAACTTGATGACAGCAGAACCTATGCGTTCCCCTCCTCTTGGGGGATGATGCATTTCAGGTGTTCCATCAGCACCTTTTGTCAGCAAGCTGTTTCATTCAGACTGAAACGAGCTGTAAGCAACTTAATCAGGTAGCGAAGGCTCTCCCCGGGTTTACCTTTTTGTTGTTATGTCTTTGGGCTCTGTGTCTGATGCACAGTGACTTATACTGCTGCAGATATACCGGTGCAGAGTAGTCCCCGCAGTGCTGCTGCACGGGGCGCTGTGTACAGGGGGACACTCGGGGTAGGCTCCTGCTTCCACGCCCCGACCTTTTGCTGGTTTAGCCCAAGTAGCCTGCTGGCATGGCTGGCCTGGAGGGAAGAAAGCTTTGTAACATCCAGCAGAGGGTGCTGATAAACAGCCTGAGCAATCGGGTACCTCTGCACACTGGTTCTCCTGCATCTGAGCCCCAGTTTTGGGTGGGTGCATCCAGGCTACCAGGTGGAGTGGGCCAGTGGGAGCAGGGCTGCAGAGTGAAATGGTTGGTGCCAAAGACCTGGCAACTGCACAGCAGCACAGTGAAGTGAGGGGCTCCTGTTTTGGTCTGGCTCTGTTCTGGTCCCATGGGTATGGAGGAGGTGTGTGAGGTGTCCTCCTTGAGCATGTTTGCCAGTTCAGTTTGATCTGAAGGGAATCCAGTTTGCCAGCTCGAAGGCTGCTCCAAGTTGCAGATCAACACATGGGTAGTGGGAATGATGGAGGACTTAATTAGGAAGTGAATCCTGGTTTGAACTAGGCTACTGGCATGCTCGCGGCTGTCTCACTGTTGGTAGAGGTCAGGTCTGCTATGGAGTCCCTACCTCCAGCGTCAGGCTGACCCTTTTTGAAATGCAGGTGACTGCAGATACTCCATCTGATCTCCATTCAGTGCAGTCTGCGGCCCCTGAGTTTTTGAACCAAGTTTATGCCTGCACTGAACTCAAACTCTCCAAGTGCATCTCAGTCAAAGCTTCCAAGTTTGATCAGATCTTGCTGTTCAAGCCACAAGGTATTATGCAAAACTGTAACTTGGTCCCAGCTGTGCTCAGAAGGGTCACAAACCTTTCAGTGAACCTGGGCTGAGTTTGTGCCAAATCCCCAAACCAGGTGTATTTTTCATGTGCTTTTAGGACTGTGTGTTGTAAATGTCACGTGGCTCTGAAATTTAGTCCACAGAGCAAACGTAGTATGTGATCGGGGCACTGGGATTAGGGAAGAAGAGGAAGAATTTTTCTTCAGGTAATTATAGGCAGCTGAGTTGCCTGTGGACAAAAATGCTGCTAATGCTCAGCACCTTTAGAGTACTTACTTGCCTTGTAGTGCAGGCATCCCTGAAGTCCTGTACATCAAAGGGTGTAATACCAGTCTGGTCTGTAATCCAGCACACTCTTGCATTATACAAAGATCATAGGTCACAATTATATCAAATGCAGAAAACTTCATTACTGTCTTTAGAAATCTCTTATTTTCCCTAACGCCTTTTCTACTGGAAAAAATCCCAGAATATTTAATCAACGTACCTAATTAACAGTACCATCTCACATAACTCATCCTTAATCTCTCTTACATGGAGTTTTCCATCAGTATCTCTCAAAACACTTAACAGAAGAGATTCTTCTCACGATGCCTGTTTTATAAGTGGGGAAACCCAGGTAGAAGGGCAAGGTAGAAGGGATGTGTTCAAGGTTATGTGGCCAACCAAAGGTGGGGTCTGCAATAAAATTTCAGGTTCTTAGTTCTGTGCTCTGTTGGAACTGCTTCTCCAACCGCTGAAGTGCCTTTGGGTCTGGGTGAAACACAGCAGCCATTGAAACAATTTGGGACAGAAAGTGGAGGGAGGCAGAAATGCAATTATGCACATAGGAGCGGTCACGTAGCCAAATGCCAATGTTTGTGTAAAGCGACATGTTGTCTTTAATAACCGCAAGTGTGGTCAGGCACCCATTTATTTCCTCTGAAAGACAACACGCCGAGCAGGTCAGCGCCCTCTGGCATTATGCTGAAACACTGGGGCAGTGTTGACTCAGAGGAAAGAGTTACACTGACTAAGTCACCAGCATTGCTTCCTGAGGGACCCTGGGTTTTCCTGGGAGTATCGGCGAGACCCAGCACTGCTGTCCTGGTGAGATCAGATGAGCTCGTGACCTGAAGTGGTCTGGCTGCAGTTAAACGGAAAGAGATGCTGAAAAAAAGCACAGCTCATTTTAAGGGCTAGAAGGCTGTTGGTGTCATCCCCCTTCCCCTTTTTTTTGGTAAGATCTGTAATTCAAGATGAAATCATTTAAAACAAAACAAAAAAAAGCCTTCTCTAACTAACTTGGTAATAATAGTATGGTTTTAAAAGTACTTGTTTAGCCAATGCTGACTATATGCTTACACAGCTACCTCTGGCCTGGGAAAGATGAAAACCACAATGGCTAAGTATAGAGGCCTCTAAAATATCTTCATGTATACAGTGCCTGAATACACAAACAGCACTATTCTCTTCTGTCTACAGGAGCAATATTTTCCATAGGGTCTGTATTGACAGAGGTTTCCCCCAGAATTATGCTTATTTATTAAAACAAAATCCTGTAGAACTACATCCATGTGCTGAACCCCATTTCACAACCACCTTCAATCTGATACAAGAAATGTAATCTCTTCCTGAAGAAAAGTAAGCACTTTTTTTTTTTTTCATTCTGTGGTGGAAGCAGGCTCCTGAGTAGGAATTGGGTTTTGTTTTTTCTTGTTTTGTTTTTAACAAGAGTGGGGAACTATTGCCTGGATTTCAGCCTTGGCTCCTGAGAACAGCTGGTGTGTGGTGGAGAGAAATTCTCCCATCCTTGAAGCATGGTGGGATCCACAGGGCTGCAGTGAATGCTGGATGCATGGAGATGATGCATTTGCCTTTGCAAAGAAAGCATGTCTGTACGCAGTGTGAAGCTTGCTGCTGGGATAAATTCCTGCTTGCATTTAGTATTTTGCAGCCTGTTTTCTGGAGTACAAATCTGTGTCTCTTGTGGAGGCTGATCCCTCGCAGCTGCGTGCCTTCCTTTAGGTCTTTGACTTAAACTGCCACGGTTGCTTTTGGGCAGTTGTGGGCAACGCAGCTTTCTGTTCCTCCTCTGTGAGTGTTATACCTCAAATATGTTCCTGCTGATTCCCAGCTGTGGGCTAGTTTTATACTGACACAACATATTCTTGTGTAAATGACAGATTTCTCTGAGCTGGGGTTAGCACCCCTCGGTTTGCACGTAGCTGTAGGCAGTGCGTGACATTGTTCTGGTGGGAGCGACATCCTGTCTGAGGCAGGAGGTGGTAGGAGTGGCACACTGAATGCATGCCCAAATTATGTGCTCCAGGGAGCAACACCTGGTTTGTGAGACATGTGCAGATGTTGCGTAGGTGGTCCTCAGATGCCTGGAGATTTTCCTATCATTTCTACCGTGATTATCTATTCTGGCTCCAGATCACTTGCTGGCATACTAGCAACACTGGAAGCCCCCCAGTTTTCATAATAGTAAGAACTTGTCCTTCCTTTTCGGGTAAAGCAGATTCTTCAAATGTTTGTAACAATACGCAGCTGAATATATAGACGGTTCTTTCAACACAGAAGCCCCGTCTGACACAATTTGTCTGCAGTTACAGCACTCAAGCTGTGTTTTGAAATACTTATTTCTACAAGGACCATTCTTCAGGGAAATGGTGTGGAAGGGGAACAGAAATGAACATGCCCCAGGACCTCCTCCAGAGTTGTTGGGAGGTTCTGACAGCTTTCTGAAGTTGTGTCCTGGGCACGGGGATATCGGTGATTATATTTGAGTTGTCTCTGATGGCTTCCTTGCAGAGATCTGAAGTAATTTTTTTTCTTTTTTTGAACTTCCATAGATTAACTTTACAGTTCTCATAGATACATGGTGGTACTCTCAATCTATGCACGAAGCAGCTGAGGTGCAGCCAGGTGGCAACACTTCCCTGCAGTCAGGCAGTGAGCTTGGAGCAGAATCTACAGTCTTATTTTTCCTCAGAGGTGCAAGTCACCAGACGCTCCTGTGGCACTCTAGCATCTCTGAACACTTAGACTTTGAAAAATTCAAGCCATAAGCCCCTTCACTTACCTCACTCCACTGCTGCTGATGCCTAGTGCATTCCATAGCTACATGAGAGGGCAATACACAGTTCAAGACGTGCAGTTGTAAGTTCCTGGGTAAGCAACAACACTTCTGTATGGTATGTACTGTACTGTATGGTAGCCCAGTACCTCTGTTCTGCTGCACTAGCGATGAGACTGGAGATGCAATTGTGTCTTGAAAATAGTGGTGATAGCACAAGCAGCAAACAGGTACCAGTCTGTGTGCTGTACCTCCTTAGAGCATGGTGACAGTCAGCACATCCTCGCTGCTGAGAGCTGGAAAGGAATTTTTTTCTCCCTTCTTTAGGACTGCAGGACATCCTATAATGGTAAGAGAAATGGCAAGAGCCTGTAAAGCTCAAAGTCTGTAATGCTCGTGGTAAGACAGTTTTGGTGCTGTGTACAACTCCAGTGGTTTTAGTCATCATGGCCCATCAGTCTTCTCTATTCATTTACGTTATAGAGCTACCCTAGGAAAAGAAGTTCCTTCAACTTTAAACAGCTGTATGTGACATGCTGGTTATCTTCAGTTTTTACTGAACTGAGCACATCATCTCGTAACCACTAGCAGCCCCTGGGCAGGGGACAGAAATACTGTCTCTGGTGATTCCTGTGGAGACTGCCGCAGTTAGATTAGTGGGGAGCGGTATGAGAGATCACCGAAAAGAAAGATAAAGGAGCAAGGCTTGCAGGAATCTGTAAGAGAAGGTAGTAGGAATGCTGGGATGGAGGGGGAATACTGAGTTACCAACATGTAGTAGGAATCTTTAACAATTTGTAATGGCAAAATGTGTCTTTATAACATCTTTATATAATAATATAGTAATATATGAAAACTTTGCAACATCCCTGTGAGGAAGTCGCTTTACATTGTTGGGATTCTGGATTCAAGTCTTGCATGCCACAAAGATTTGGGAAGACTGTAATAGTTTCCAGACATGTTTATCATATATCTAAAGATCTACCTGTGTAACGTAACACAATAATTAGGCTCTTTGCAAGGCAGACCCAGCACAGAGGTGAAGCATGTTGCATTTGAAGTGCATCAGCAGACAGCTGAGAAGGGAAGGGAGTAGTGTGCAAGACCATAAGAGGCTTCCCTAAACAGAAGAAGAGTGGTAAAGTCTTTTCTGTTGTCAATTGTGGAAAGCATTTAAAAATAAATAAATAGAGCTTAATCTGCAGGAAGAATGAAAGACTTAAGGTGGGCTTGGAGAAGAATTATTAGAAGGAAACTGGAAGTGGTTAGGTAGAGGGCTGCAGGCTGTGCCTCGACAGCAGAGTTTTAGGAACAGGTGAGATAAACTTTCTTAGGAATGATCCAAGTATACTTGATCCTGCCTCCGCGCAGGATGTTGGACAGTGATCTCTGGAAGTCCCCTGTGTGTCAGTGACACTGTAAGGAGGGCTTTTCAAGGTTATCCGTGGACAACGGGCTGTGTATAAATAGACTGGGAACTCCAGGAGGAAGGCTTGCCTGTGGTGCTTAGAGCAGCAGGCTGGGTGAAAGATTCGCGTTTTAGGGAGTAGTAGAAGATAGCTGTCTTGTGGCGTTATGCCTGGCGTTCAATTCATTGGGGTAAGAAGATGCAACCAGAGCTGATTCCTTACCTGACCTTACTTTTCTAGTAACCCTAGTGAATCATACAGGTCACATACTATACTAGTAGCTACTGGTGATTCTGGATTCCTTATCTTTGGATGTTGAAGCTGTCAAGCTGTCTTGAAGAGTGGATTCATCTGTCTTCTGAAAGTTAGACGCATACGGACTATCTTGAAGCACATCAGCCTTAATGAGCAATTTTGAAAATGCTAGGCCATTAGCCTTTTTCTTTATCTTACCATCTTGAAACTCTTCACAAAAACAGTATCTGTGTGGATAGAGAGAACAAGAGGGAGGTGAGAGACCTCATCCAAGAAAAAAAAATAGAAAGGCAAAACAAATGACATTTAGGCAGTATTCAAAATTGCAAAATCAAAATCCCCAGCTTAGGCACCACCTAGCTCCTGGGGGCATCTAAATTCCACAAATGCCTCATTTGCCTTTTCCTCTGTGTTTGTTTGTCTGTCTGTTTTTTATTTTAACGCCCCTCGGGTGCTGAGAGTGTTGTACTTACGTGCCTGCCCAAAACTGCTTGGGTCTGATCATGATCCAGGAGGAGAACACCCTGGCCCCTCAGCCTCCCCAGGCATTTTCAGAGCACACCTAGCACACATGGATGTGATAAGATCTGAGACAGTGGCGGCTGCAGCTTTGTACTGAAACATCTTATGTACCAACCAAATGGTTGGAAGGCTCAGGGATCAGAACCTGCTTCTGTTTCACTCAACAGCTGCCTTACACAACACCCAGAAAGGTTTCCACAAGGACAGACTGAGAGTAAATGTTCATGGTCTGCAGCCATTCCTTTCCTTGTGTACTCTTCTTGCCACGAATCCCAAATGACCATCTGTACCACAACGTGGCTTAGAGGGGAAAGATAAAGAGTGGCCCTTTCTCCTGGCCCTTGCCTGAGGGCCAGTGCTTAGTACCTTCTCTGGGAGGTGTAGGTTTGGAGTGCCACAGACAGAGGAAGGGATTAAAGCAGGTCTCCTGCTTCCTTAGGCTATTGTTTAAAAGCAGGGCGCACCGTTCCTCTGGGTTTGTTTTGTTTGTTTGTACACAGGTGTGAGCGCAGCAATTTGACAGTAGAGGAGAAGCACCTAATTGCATTGGTTTGGATCGCGTGTGAGCGAAGGCACTTGCTCAGAGCTACCGGGAAGGTACATTGCTCCTCAGGCAGGAGAGCCGGCAGTGCTTCTCCTCTGGCTGCCCCACGCTGAGTGTGCTGACAAGTGGCTCAGTGCCCAGCAAGAAGTTGTTTTGGAGCCTCTGAAGTGTCTGACTTGTGTGTCAGCTGTGAAAGCACCAAAGACCCTAAACCCTGGGTCCCACCCTTGGAACAAGGCTCTGGAAGGCTGGGTGTTGCAGTGCATGCATCTTCAGTGCCAAGTCTTTTTTGGAACTTGTCTTAAGTAACTTGTGCAAGACCTCCTGTATAATGGGTTTGCAGAGCCAACGCCTAGCCTTTACAGCCTGTCCGGAGGACCATATCACTGCCTGCTCTTTGTTGTTTTTTTCTTTTTGTTTGTTTTTTTCAGTTCAGCGAGGCTCGCAGAACTGAAATCGGTTGCTTTTCCTTGAGCTGTTAAAAAAAAAAAACAAAACTTTTTGTGTGCAGTGTTGCTTCTGTGAAAAAGAATTTCTGTTAGGTGCACAGTGCAGGAGCAGGACTCTGAGCCTGGGGTCTGGCTGTAGGACTGGGAGGAGGCTTGCTGCTGATATGAGCGGTGGTGGTTTCTCTGTATCCAGCTGCAGTGGTTTGGTTTCTGGCTGAGTCTGTCTGAAAGCGGCACAGACCAAAACACAAAGAGAGGGAGGGTCGTAAGTCCCCCCATTCTCTCCTGATAATCCCTTAAAAAATAATTGCAGGCCTAAACCTCTGGCCTCCAGCAAATTTTCCACTCGATTAGAGGCTTTTGTGAAGCCGGGGAAAGGGACACGCAGACTTGCACATTGTGCCGCTGCCCGAAACTTCCAGCTGGGATTTTTTCCATCAAAAGGGGATTTTAGTAAAACCATTATAAGGGGCTTAGTCACAGAAAGGCAGTTGAGCTGAGACAGGGGTAGATTAGCTTTAACATGCTTGTTTTTGGCACTAGGGACAGGGTGGAAGTTACACCCAGCCGCTCACATGCAGCCTCCCCCTGCCTGTCTGAGCTCCTGGCAGGTGTGTGAGGGAGATGTCATCCCGGCACGCCGCATCCAAATGGACGGAGACAAGGGGAAGGGAGCCAACAGCCCAAACGCAAGTTCTCGCGCAGTGTGGTCTAGGTCTCTAAACCAAAAGCTGCTGCCATTTGATCGGTCTTTGGTGTGGTCTGTTCAAGTGTGCTAATGGACAGGTGCCCCTAGGGATGGAAAATCGTGATGGGCAATACCATTTGCAGCCTTAAGGACCATGTCCTGCCTGTGCCTTTGATCCGCATGGGTGGTCCCTCTGAGTCACTGCAGAGACAGTTGTGGTGAAGATGTAGATAGAGCAGCTGGTACCGCTGCAATCCGAGCTGTACCTGTTGTTGTGACTAGACATCTGCCTTCAGGACTGTCAAGGCACCGCTTCTTGTCAGCTCTGTCTTTGTTTTGTGAGCTGAGCCGTTGCCTGAAATAAAAGCTGCAATGGCTGAAGAATCTGAAGAGAGGGATATTTTGCAGGAGTAGTTCCTGTTGCTGGGAGCTCTTCTACAACCTACGTTCATACATCGGCACTTCTGGGACTCTGGGTGGCAGACCCTGTTATGAGAACATTAGAAAGATGCCATGTGCACATAGTGTTTTTCTGTCCTCATTCTCCCTCTCCAGGGCTACATTAGGCTGGAAAGCTCATTTCAGGCTTTGCTTCTCCAAATGCCAGGAGCGAGCAGAACTGGAGGCAGAGAGTGGACACCAGACGTTGTTTGGCCACTCGCTGATTTGGGACATTACCTTAGTCAAGTTGCTTCCACCCCTCCTTCCCCATTAGTGACTATACTTCCTTTTCTGATGTCTGTGCATGGCGTGAGCCATGCAGAAGCTAATTACTAATTCTAGTAAATTATTGGCTACAGCTGTTTCTGAAAAGGACACCATAACTCTACCTGTAGCAGCAGTGTTAGAAGTGGGAGGGTGAAAAAAAAAAAGCAGTTTAGGTCCTAAAAAGGTCATGTGCATACAGCCCCTTGATACTTTAATCACTAAGGAGGTAAGCCACTGAGCAACTGCCAACAACATAACCAAGCCCTGCACTGAACTAAAATAATCCCACCATTATTTTGATCCTAATCTGTTCGTATTCCCATACTTGCACACTTTATAAAAATAATCATAATTTTCTTAGTGTGAAGCTATAGAGGTCAAGAGATGCAGACTGTCCTGGATGGTGCTTTAGACAGTGCTACACTAGACCTGGAGCCAGTGAGGAGGCTCGCTGGTGGCTTGTGCTGTGGCAGAGCCTCCAGCCTGGCTGGGATGGAGCGAGGTGGTGCTGGTTCTGAACCAGGTGGGGCTTTTGCTGTGGAAATTAGTTTTTTTTTCCAGCAGCAGCCAACCCGGGCCCGGACACACAGGACTCACACAGGGGCAAGGTGTGCTGGTGGTTGACCTGGCGGCTGTCTCTACAGGAGCTGCGGCTTCCCATTTGGTTTAAGGTGTAAACCCACAGCAGCCTCATCTGCGGGAGGCGCACGCCGCAGCTCTCGCTGGAATGAACCCCAGGGAAATCAAGGGTTGGTGACAACGATGACAAACTCCGTTTCGTGGCAGAATGGCGCCCTGATGGCGGCCGTCTCACCCACAGCACCGGTCATGCCCACAGGGCTACCGGGCTGTCCAGCGGGCACCCTCAGCCCGTTGGGAGCCGCAGGTGGCTCCCAGGTGGCAGGCGTCCCCTCAGAGGGGACGACGCGTCCCTGACACCTTCAGCCTGCCGCGGTCACGCGCGGGCTTTGTCCGCGCTTGGCACCTCACCCGCGCTGGGGAGCGGCTTCGCCAGCGTGTGCTAGTTAATTAATTAATTAATTAAGCTGCGAGGCGCGGGGAGCCGCGGGGACCCGCCTGCGCGGCCACGAGCCGAGGGGCGGCCGGGCGGGCCGAGGAGGGCGGCACTCGGCGGGCAATGCTGCCGCCTGGCGGGGCGGCGCCGCGCCTGCAGCCGGTGGCGGCCGGGGGTGGCCGTGAGGCGGCGGCGTGTTTGAGCCCCGAGCTGGGGCCCTGCCCTGCTGCCTGAGCCGGCCGAGAGCTGCCTCGGTGGGGGCAGCCCCCCAGGGCCGCCTGGCTGCCCCAGGTGACCGAGGCACGGGTGTCCGCGGCGTGTCCCCGCGCTGAGGGGCTCGCTGCGCAGGGAGGGTTGTGCTGAGGTGGGGACAGCGCATGGCCACCTGGCAGGGCATCTGAGAAGAGGCTAGGGCCTGGAGGGGCTTGTCCCAAAGCTCTGGAGAAAAGCATGTCTGTAGCATGGGCTGCCTTTAGTTTTCTGGATTATCGTTTCATCCCATCTGCTTTACTGGGTGTTTGCCAGGGGAGCGGCGCCATCGCTGCCACCGCGCCTAGGGATCGGTGGCACGTAGGGCGCTGTGGGCAAATTGCCGAAGGTTTGCCGGAGCGGGCTTTCCTGAGCAGCAGGCGTCACGTCTCGGACGCCGTCACAAGCCCGGAGGAGAGGAGGAAGCCAGCTCCCCGGTGGCACGAGCAGCCTTACGGGACTTCCCTTTGACATGTGGCAGGGGGAATTTATAGCGCTGAAGGATGCGTGTGCTTTACTCTGAAGCTGGGGCGCCGGGAGTGCAACTGTAGCTGTCATGAAAGGAGATAATGGCAGGTTTTTATTGCTGCTGAGTGCTTGGCGTTTTAGTTCACTGAACAAGAAGAGAGGCCGCTGGCTACATAGCTGTGATCGGTGTGGCCTCGTAGTGCTGTCTGTATTCCTTTGGTGCCAACCTGCCAGACCGCCTAAGTTACCTGGGGGTTGTAAAGTTTGGGCGCTTGGGGAAAAGGGGAGGAAGAGGGTGAACCTCGGATAGAAAGATTTTATTTATAGGGTTTTGTTGTTGTTTGTTTATTTATTTTTTAAGCTTGGAGGGGGCAGGGGGAATCGTTTCATCTTCAAATCCTGGAGACACAAGAATCAAGGGGAGGAAAATGACAAGGAATTGCCATTTCTAGATCTGACCGCCTTCATTTCTATAGCAGAACAGGAGCTTGGTTTATGTCTCAGAAACCCTCGTATGGAAATACGTGCTTGGAGCACATGTCCCTGATATTAAACTTCTGACACCCCTTCCAAAACACACCCAAGATTTGAGGAAGTCTTTTAGGAAAATCCCATTTCCGTTCATCGTTCTGTCACAAGGACAGATCGGACTCAGATCTTCTGAAATCTTTGCAGTGCTGTTTCAGGTTGGACTGGCATTTAGCTAATGAATTTGGTAGATTTAATTAAAGAGGGGGAGAAGCACTTGTGTCACTGCCAAACATGGCTGGAATCTAAGTTCTGGCATAGGAGCCCGACAAACCCTCTCCAGCTCTTTATTTCGTGCAGCTTAGGGCTGGGGAATTCAGTGGGACGGCCTTTCTGGCTGGCCGCAGCAGGGAGCATTATGCAACCCGACCAGCAGCTCTGGCATGGTGCCTCGCTGATGTCCTTAGGGGTCCTCGAACACAGCCAGAGCCACCCAGTTGGGTTTATTGATTATCTGTTCTCCACAGAAGGCGCTGTTAAATTGCTGCTGGCTGAAATACTGGAATTTAAGGTAGAGGATCGAGAGAGAGAAGACAAAGAGTCTGCTTTGCTAGAAGCAACCCATGCACATATGTAGAGATGCTGGCAGACTCGGGGGACGCTTACCTTTGAGCTGTTAATGGAAGCCTCTGTGAACTTCTAGCTTTGGTTCCAAAAACTTTGGGTGTCTCGGTCACCCAGCTCTCAGTTTAACTCTTCCCTGACAGTCCAAGGGCAGGTTCAGTAGCTATATTTGCATGGAGACAACCTCTCATCCTAGCACAGACCCCAGGCAGTTTGCGTTACACCTGTCCCCAGTCCCCTATGATTTATTAACGGGGAAACAAAGGACCCCAGAATCACCGCAACAAATGGATTCAGCCGAAACTGTGGTGTGGGGCAGGAGGGCGTAAAACGTATAAATCTTCCACATGCAGGCCTCCCATATGCTAGTCCAAGGGCAGTAGGACCCAGGTGGAGCCTCCTTTTCCTCCTCATCTCCCCCTCCCCACATGTGGCCTTGGAGGATGGACAGGAGAGGAGCCAGCCACAGGCTCTGGCCAGGGGCGCAGCTGCTGCAGCAGAGACCCCACGAACACCAGCGCTTCGCTGCAGCTCATGAGCCAGCATCCTCTGCTGCCAGCCTGTGCCCATCTCCCCTCCATGTCACGCCTGCTCCACTTCCTGCCACCACCTTGCAAGCGTGGCTCCTCTGCTCGCCGGAGCCGTGGTGCTCGGAGCAGGCTGGCCCCGTTTCAACGCCCAGCTTGCACAGCTGTAGGTGCTTTAGGGCAGGGCCGGCCACCTCAACCAGCGAGGCTGGCTGCGCTGGCAGCGCTTTCGCTGGGCTCAGCATCACGGCAGGGGCCGAAGGGTTGGGGCAGGTAGGGCAAAGCCGCTGGGGCTCTGAGGAGTGTGGGGGCACTGTGAGCACGGCGACACAGAAGGGAGACTTCCAGCTCGCTTCCAAATAGTGTTTTTATGGCTTTCTACCCCGGTTGCCAACTGAGTCGTGTTCAAAACTTCAAGAGTGGCTGGAGAGTGAGAATTAAGTTTCCTTGTTACCCTGAGGAGTCATATGGTAATTGGTCTATGGTTGTTGGCAATGGATTATTTATTTTAAGAAACCCTTCTCTTCACTAGTAAACACATGCATTCTTCCAGCTCTGGCCTCGCCAGACAGTAAGGCCTGCATCTGTGCCCAAGGAAGTGTCATTCCCGGGCACCAGAGCACGGCAGTCCATGAGGAGCACTTGCTCCTTCTGTGGGAACAACCCGTGGTGTCTCAGCGCGGGGCCTCAGGGAGGCTTCGGTTTCAGCAGTGTCCTTAGGCTTGGCTTCCGTTTAAATAGCATACTGAGCCATGTGGGCAATGTTTTGGGCTGTTTGTTTTTTTTTTTTTCTTTTTTTTTTTTTAAGTGGGGAAAGGAAGTTTGGTTGTTTCTTGTTTGTTTTGTTTTTAGGGAAGGAAAAAAACAAACTGTCCTATTTCTGATTACAGAACTCAATTATTAGGCATTTTTGACACGGATATCCAACCCATGTGAACATGGTCCTTAATAAGGAGATAGCGTTTTCAGTCAAATCCAGCAGAAACAAACCATATAGGGGATCTGTCGTGAGAGCTCTATCATTCTCCATCCCTCGATAGAACTGCTGACTTCCCCTATTAGAATTTAAATTTCAGAGGTAGTGGGAACCTGATCTTGAATTCCTGTTGTTTATAGTGCTCGTACATCCTCTTTTTCAGTCAAGAAGTTACTGTAGACTTTTTTTTTCTTAACGCAGGAAAGAAAGACCCCACACCTCCCTGCAAGTGAAGGAAGATGGATATAGTGTCAGGCTCAATTAGATCCAATTGTGGTGGCTTTCCCTACAGCGAACAATGCAGCTTTTGTGATGAACTCCCAGCAGAAAGCTTGGAAGTTGGGGGGGGGGGGGGGGGACAACAACAACATCCCCCCAAAGCCCAAATCTCAAGATAGCCTGGGTGTCGGCCCTTCTCATGGTGGGGAGGAGGCAGTGCACAGCTGTGGCCCGCTTAAAAAGAAATGATTTTCCCCTTTGAAATGAGGCACCGGCACTCGAGGGGAGAGAGAGGTGGCTAGAGCTGGAGACAAAGAAGCGCGTATAGTCCAGCCTCAGCCGAAAGTGTCTGAGGACGAGGAGGTTGGCATGGAGGCCAGGCCGGCCCTGGAGGCGCAGGGGACCTCCTCTGGTGGGGCGGCCGACTCACCTGGAGCAGCACCCGATGCGCCCGGGCTGCCGGAGCGAGCGGGATAGCGCAGAGGGAACAAAGTGGCCTGCTCAGTGCTGGAAGTGCTTAAAATGCAAATGTACAGGAACTTCAGACCATCCCCCTCCCTCCTCGGCATAGAGGAAAGCAGCTTAAATACAGCCAGGCCTGGAGAGGAATGTTAAAAAGAGGGGAAGAATCACCCTCCTCCTTTCCATAGGGACCCTCACACGGCAAGATTCAGTATGCATGACTGAACAAGCAAGCAAGGACAGCTCCTCTTTTAACTTTCCTGAACAATGGCTCCAGCTTCTTCCACCATTTCGCATTCTGTCTACCCCAACTCCTCCTTTAAGAAAGGAAGGGGGCAGCGGGGGAGAGAAAGCCCTGCTGCAGGACTTAGAGGGAGAAAAGCTTTGTTTCATGCCCTATAAACACCGCTTAAGCTCCATCTCAAACAACAATAAAAAACCCACATCGTGGAAGTCTAAAAGGGACCCTGTCAGGTTAAAAGTCATACATTAAAGAGAAAGATTATGGTATAGTACAAAGGATACCTTTAGATTTTTTTTTCTTTTAACATCCCCACTTTACTTTCTCTTTACTTTCATCTTTGCTTGGGCAATGGAAACCAACCGAGCCATTTCAGATTTCCCAGGTTCTCGTGCGCTTGCAAGAGCACAGTTTTAGGTGATTGTCATCGCTGGAAGTGTTTTTATTGATGGCTCTTCCACAGGGGATGGCGAGGGTGGGCCTCAATTTAGGCACAAAAAACCTCTGCCATCTTCCTGGAGCTTTAAAGAATTAACAAACCTAGTCCTTCTGCTCCCCCTTCCAAATGTCAGGCTTCCCCTACCACAAAATATTTAATTCGCTTGACAGCAAACTTCAGCACGTGCAGCTTGTCTGACCTCAGACAGAGCAGACGCCTCACACTGAGCAGTCCTACTCGGTTTCTCTCTAGATGCTGAACGCTCCTGCAGACAGCGCTGGTCCTACCAAAACCCTTCCCTAGAAACTTTTAATTATGATGTTACTCAACATCCTGCACAGGAGGGACCAGACTCTCCACTTCCTTTCCCTCAGCGGTCACTCATTGAACTGAGAGCAGCCCCAACCCCTCTGCACAAGCTGCACAGCACGCTTACCGAAACCAAGACAGGTCGATACCTCTTCAAAAAGCACAGACAACACAGATACGGCTTTTTTTTTCAAAAACATACTTCATATTTCCTCTTTTATTATATAAATATCAGTTTAACCTTTTACTGTAAGAATATAAAATGTTTTAAGAGGATCTTTGTTATTTTTATACAAATTCACAAACAGTACAATTAATCCATAGGGGTCTCTGGGTTTGCGTTAACTCCGTGGTCTGGCCTGTTACTGTGGAGGATTTGAGATTTTGAACACACAAGAAAAAAAAAAGCCAAGATATTTTTCTTAAAAAAAAAAATAAAACAAAAAAACTTACTCTTCCTCTTTAAAATAATAATAATAATAAAAAAAAATCTAAAGAACCAGCTCCATTTTATTGACAGAACAGAGATAAGACAGATGAACTTCAGTCTCCTCCCCTTCACATTACAGCCTCGGGGCCTGCAGGCCTGCTCTGCTCCTCTCTCCACTCACAAACAGGAAGCCTCACATAGTGACCTTTTGTAGGTGATTTGGGAGGGGAGGGGGAAATATTTGCATATATCTATATATATAAATTTTTTTTTAAACCAACTTGCATTTTTACACATTTCCGTTAACAGTAGCCCAATCCTCAGCATGGATTCTCACGTTACATGTTTGTGCTAGAAGAGTAAAAAATGCAGAAGCACAGTTTGGGTCCCCGATCCCCAGTGAAGAGGGACGGAGAGGCACAACCAGAATGTGAGGGTGGGACACAGCAGGGTAAGCTTAAAAGCAAACAAAAATTAAAAAAAAAAAGGGGGGGGAGAGAAAAAGAAGAACAAACCCAAGGGGCATTATTCCAGTCTAGGCACAAAAATGTTTCAGTCTCAAAATCTCTTTCCTGTAAGAATTCCAGGGTTTTTGAGGAGAAAAAAAAAGTAACAAATTAAAACGAGGTAGCCAGACATCATATATATATTTATATATATAGAATATATTCAGCAGAAAAAAAATGTACTTAAAAATCCACAAGAACAGCAACTTCAAATGTCTTTAAAAATAAAACCATGTGAGAAAACGAATACTGTAAAGAGGAGAATGAATGAGGAAAACTGGGATCAGTTACAGGATATAAGCAAGGGATAGATGGGAGAGTAAGAGGCTGTTTTTGTAGCAGTAATTTTTTTTATGCATTTCAAAATAAAAACAGGTCACAGTATCTCAAATGAAGCAGAAATGAAGCTGGAGATTCTTCCTTAAGTCCCCTGGGCCGAGGGCAGCTAGCCACCCCTTCCACCCACTCGCCCCCAGTCGAAGAAGAGGAATGGATATGTAGCTGGATATGTCTATCCCTGTTGCCAAGAAGAAGGAGGGGAGAAAGAGAGAGAGAATGATGAAAGGGAAGACGAGTCTCTCGGTAACTCTCAGTGTCCCCCAGTACATGGGAAGGTCTAAGAGAACCGGGGTCTGTGTCCAGTCCCTACAGAAACAGGAGTAGGAGGAAATGGTATCTTCCTCTCCAGTACAGAGAGATGGGGAGAAAGAACAGAGTGCCTAGGCTTCTCCTTTCACCACAGTGCAGGATGACATGGAAACATACAAAAGGAGAGGTTGTAGCTATCCCTATTCTCAGTGCAGTGGAGAACTGGAGTAGTGGGAAACTGTATCCACCCACAGCAGAGAATAACACGGAACTGGAGATTAAAAACAGACCAAAAAAAAAAAAATCAATGTACCTAGGGAGCAGTATTTCTGTCACAATTCCCAGTTGATGGGGGAGGGGCAAGCGCAGAGGTGGAATGGTTGTTGGTTTTTTTTTGTGGGGATTTTAGCTTTTTTTTTCCTTTTAAAAAACAGAACCAAAAGCAAAAGCCATGTCTGTGCCCAGTGCAGGACGACTGGGTGGCCGGGTACATTAGTGTAGCTAGGAAGCCTTTTCCGCTGTTGTTTGTTCCCATCTCCATTCCCACTCTCCTTTACATAAACCAAAAATAAGCTATTCTCAATACATGGCAGAACAAGGGTCTCGATCTTTATCCATCCTTAGTGCACGAGGGGATGGAATCAGGGAGTGGGGATAAAGAGGGGTGTCTCTAGCCCCAGTGCATAAGTGTGGGCTTCTACCTCTTCTGTAGGAGAGGATGCTGGGGGGTGGGTGTGGGGGAGCTCTGTTTCCCCACTGTGGAGCTGGAGGCACGACCTGGAAAAAGGAGAGGTGCTCTCTCTCTTTCCTCCTGCCCCCCCTTCCTCCTCCTCCAGAGCAAGGGTCGTTAGGCAGCAGAGAAGGTTCAAGGATATATACTCTTTCTCCGTGTTCCTCCCTCCAGTGCCAGGGTGCGTGGGTAGCATGGCTCTGTGCGTGCCCCTCTCTCTCTTTCTCTCCTCCGTTGCAGCAGTCAGTCAGTCAGTCTGTCCGTGAGTCCCTCCAGAGGAGACGGAGGTCTCGGGGCACCCCCCTCCTCTCACCTGACCTTCTCGCTCTCAGTCATTTCCCAAAGTCCCAGGTTGAGCACCTTGAGGCAGGGCAGCTGGGTGATGCGCTCCAAGCCCCGCTTGGTGATGCGGGTGCAGCCGTAGAGATCGATGCCTGTCAGCTGGCTGAGGTGTTCGGCGATGAGCTCCAGGCCCTTGTCGGTGATGCGGACGCACTGGCCAATGTTGAGGGTGCGGAGCCCGTGCATCTGTCGCACCATGCGGTTGATGCCCTCGTCGCTGATGTGGCAGGAGCAGAGGGAGAGGGAGCGCAGGCCGTCCAGGCCCTGTGCAATGTAGGCCAGGCTCTGGTCCCCCACCTTGTCGCAGAAGGAGACGTCGAGGCCGGACAGCCGCAGGCTGCCCATGGCCAGGTGCATGATGCCCGTGTCGCTGATGTTGTCGCAGGAGCGCAGGTTGAGGCTGCGCAGGCTGCTCATGTGCGACAGGTGCAGCAGCCCCGCGTCCGAGATGCCGCCGCAGAAGCTGAGGTTGAGCTGGCGGAGGCGGCCCAGCCCGCGGGCCAGGTGCTTGAGCGAGAGGTCGCTGAGCTTCTGGCAGTCCTGCAGCGTGAGCTGCTCCAGGCCCAGGCAGCCCTCGGCCGCGCTGCGCGTCATGCCCGCCAGGTGCCCGATGCCCACGTCGGAGAGGTGCCGGCAGGAGCGCAGGTTGAGGCTCTTGAGGCGCTGCAGCCCCCAGGCGATGAGGAGCAGCCCGGTGTTGGTGATGTTGCTGCAGCCCCCCAGCTCCAGCACCTCCAGCCCCTTCAGGTACTGGGCGATGCGGCCCAGGCTGCTGTCCGTGATCTGCTTGCAGAGGCTCAGGTTGAGCGAGCGCAGGGAGCTGATCTCCGCCACGAAGGCGTGGCCCAGCCCGTTGTCGGTGAGGTTGTAGCAGCCGCTGAGGTTGAGGCTCTCGATGTCAGCCATGCCCTGGATCACGTAGCTCAGGCTGCGCCGCAGCGACAGGATCTGCACCCGCCGGATGCCCCGCGCCGCCAGGCTGGGGAAGAGCGACGGGTTGGCGCGGCGCAGGTGCAGCTTGGCCTCCACGCCCCGCCACACGGAGCGGTGGTAGGCGGCGTCCCGCCAGGCCGTGCACACCTGCGCCGCGCGGCCCTTGTCGCGCACCTCCAGGTACCCGAAGATCATGGCCAGCAGCTCGGGGAACAGGCACGAGATGTGCGTTTCCATCGCCCGCCCGCGCCCGCCCGGCCGCCCCCGCCGGCGCCGCGCTCCGCCGCCGGGCCCGGCCCGCTTCCGCTCGGGGCCCGCCCGCCTTCCGCTGCGCTCCGCTCTCCTCCTCCTCCTCCTCCTCCTCCTCGCCGCCGCCGCCGCCCTCACATCGCCGGCCCGGGCGGCGCGGCCCGGCCCGCGGGAGACGCTGCTGCGCGGCCCGGCCCGGCCCTGCGCCCTGCGGCCGCCTCTACCGCCGCGCCGGGCGGGCCGCGCTGCCGCTGCTGCTGCCGCCGCCGCGCTGCTGCTGCTGCTGCTGCTGCTGCTGCTGCTGGTGCCGCCGCGCCGCGCCGTGCCGCATCGTGCCGCCTCCCGGCGGGCGGGCCCCCGCGCTCCGTCCCCGGCGCCGGCCGCCGAGCCCCGCCGCCTCCCTTTGTCTCCGCGCTGCCGCCGCTCACAGCCCGCGGCCCCGGGCCGCCCGCATCCCGCGGAGGAGGCAGCGAGGCGGGGAGAGGAGGAGAGAGGCTGGGCTGCGGCACGGCTCGGCACGGCCCGGCACGGCCCCGCCCCGCCGCTCCGGTACCGACTCCGCCGCTCCGGGCCCGGCCGCCGCCGCCTGCTCCGCTGCGCCGCGCCGCGCTCCGCCGCTCGCTGCTGGGCCCCGGCGCCGCGCTCCGGCCGGGAGGGAGGGGGGAGGAGGAGGAGGAGGAGGAGGAGGAGGAGGAGGAGGAGGAGCCGGCGCTCCCCGCGCCCCTTGCGCAATGGTACGGTCCGGAACACTCCGAGCCGTCGCCCCGGCAACAGCGCGGCCCGGCCGCTGCGCCCCCCCCCGCCGTTAACCGTTGCGGCGCCGCCCGGCGCACAAAATGGAGGCGCCCCCCCCCCCCCCCCGCCCCCCAGGGGCGTGTGGCTGTGAGGGGACCGGGGGAGCTTGGTGGGGGGGGGGGGGTAGGGTTGGTGGCCCGGCTGCTGCGGCCTCCGCGGAAATGGGAAAGCTTGCGAAAATGGCTGTCGGGTGACGGTCTGCTGCGGCTGGAAGCGGTTGAAGGGCTCGCGTAAACGGGGCGACTTCGGGGAGTTGCAGCAGTGTCAGGGGAGAAGTGTCTGAACCTGTAGCCTCGTGTGGTGGCAGCCCCGTGTGCCCGGGCCTGGGCACCGCCACAGGAGCGTAAAATGTGGGTCAAGTGCTGCTACAGACCGGGTAAGGCTTTACAGGACAGTATTAGGAGGAGCGGTGCTATGCCAAAGAACTTCGTGCCAAAGAACAGTAAAGAAAAAAATAAAGTTTGAATTTGTTCAACACTGCAGGTTGCATCTTTAATAATGTTTGGATTACCAAAATACTCAAATCAGCCTAGTTACCAGCATGTTTTCTCTACCAAGACTTTGACTAACCTGAAAGAACATGCTCGTCATCTAAATCTGTCTGCCACAGAAACACCTGCGGCTCCATCTTCACACAGATCCCACATTAGTAGACTCTGTTGACCACCTAGAGGTTAACTGCTTTGTTTTCATTCTGCCTTCTTTCCTTTCTGCTTTAAGTTGGAGGCCACAAGAGTTGAAGGACGGCTAGGCCGTGATCCGGCAGCGAGATCCCAGTGCGTATAAGCATCGCCACTGACATTAGGCTGTGGTTTGGCAACGCACGCGATCCAGCGGCAGAACTCCGAGTGTTGGCTCAAAGACACTCTGGCCACATGATGCGAAGTGCTGACCTGGTACTCATTCACTCTGCCTGCTCAAGTCAGTTCACAAAGTTTTTGACAGGTTAACATTTTACTAGCAGACTTTATGCCGGATCAGGTATCGCTGTACACAACTCCAGCCAGATCAGGTATCGTCTGCACCCCTGCAGCTGGCATAAAGCCAGCATAAAATTGGCACTGGCTCCATATCGTGTGCTCTGGCTCGTTCAGCAGAAGTGTGATCATGTGCCTTGGCCTGATCCCGATCAAATTTGTACTCCTGGGTGATCCAGCGAAGTGTAGGTCTGGTTTTAATGATCACAGAGACACGGCTCCACACAGACACTGCACCAGGTATCACCTGATAGGAATTTATCTTCGTGGTGTTATTTATATATTTTTGCACTGTCAAGGGTGGTGGTTAACCACAGGGTTAATATGAAAATGATTAGGTGAGTATTGCTGAGCAGCAGGACGGTAAATCTCAAACATTAAAAGGGAATTTTTGCATCCCAAAAGGGAAAATTTAGGTAAAGTGAGGAGCAGGCGAGAGGTACGGCGTGTGCTGCACCTCATGGGCTGCGTGGGGCTGACACGGGGAGAGTCATTCAGCTGAAGATGGGGATTGCTTGCAAGAAGGATGAGTCTGTGGAGATCAAGCAACACGTGAAAAGAAAGCAGCACAAAGGTGGTGTTGGTATCTCTCAGTGATTGGTGCATTACTCATAACTGGCAAAGCTACAAGCAAGTTATACAAGTCATTCCGAGAGAGTGCTAATGAAGTCTTTTACCGTATTATCCCGAATTTGGTTACAGAATCTTACCATGGAAGTAATGCTGTATTTCCCATCTCTTAACCTTTTACTTTGAAACTACATTTGGGGGAAGCGGGGAAGGGCATACTGTAAGGCATAAAAGTTAACACAAAGTACTTTTTTCTTTATATCTTACTGTGTTGTGTCTTTAAGTGCCTGTTGTGCGTAACCAGCAAGGGTTAGAAATAGATGACGCGTTTTTTGGAGACCCTGAAGTTCCCTTTCTCACGTTATACTTCAAGTGCCTGTGCCTCCTTGTGAGCAGTTAAGATTTACGTGTTAAATGGAATTGCCCTGGAATTTGGATTCCT
This sequence comes from Cygnus atratus, assembly GCF_013377495.2. Classification (NCBI taxonomy): domain Eukaryota; kingdom Metazoa; phylum Chordata; class Aves; order Anseriformes; family Anatidae; genus Cygnus; species Cygnus atratus. The sequence continues at coordinate 65,230,371 of NC_066362.1, forward strand.
AATCCTAATCTACATTTTTTGGGGGGGGAAGGAAGACGAAATATTTTTCTAGTAGATTTTTGTATGCTTTCTCTAAGTGACAGATGTTTGGAAACAGAAGCATAGAAAGAAAAGTAAAAGTACATGAAAAGGGGCAATTTATCATATGATTGTTCAGTTGATTTTGCATTTCCAGGAGTAAAGAAATAAGTGCCATGTTTACCGTGATCTCATGGTACAAATAGGAGGTGGTAACCACCATGTGATAAACTGCATTTTATTAAAAATCTCTGCCTGCCTCATACGCGCTCTGACAGCTAATCTGTCCCGCTGGAACCATGTCTGACATTCCAGCCCCTTGAGCAGCTCCCAGCAGCCGCTTTCTCTTTTTGAAAGCACTTGCCAGATAAATGTTTCATTCTTTTTTTCCCCAATTACACCGGTGTTCAGTGGAGGCTGGACAGTTTTCCTTGGCGTTGGTTCAGGAGGATCTGCATAACTCACTTGTGGCTTCAATGACTGGGAGCAATCGGTGCCGATAAAGCTGCACCATCGTCTGTCCCCTATCTTTGATTGCATGGTTGGGGATAACGTCCGCCAGGTCTTTCTGCAGTTCCCATCTCAGTGTCTCTCTACTTGTTTCTTTTGCTTCCCAGTTTGCAGGATGGCATTTTTTTTTCTGTTCCGCACCTAGCTCAAATTGATCATTTAAGAGACAACAAATACATATTCCTTCTCTCTCCTTCTTTTTCTTCTGCCACCCTATTCCACACGCTTTGTGCATTTTTACAACTTCATCCACAGAATGGAAAACTTGTGAATTTATTCACAGGAATCTCGTGGCATTTGGCTTTTCCTTACCAATCAGTGGTGGCCACTGGGTTTGCAGGAGAGAAATGGCACAAAACTGCTAAAACAGTAAGGCCCAGGGTCTGCTAGCCCTTCTCCGGGGCTAGCAGGTAGGAGCTCCAAGGTGATTCAAGGCAAGTAGGAGCCCCAAGGTGTCCTTTATTCATGCCGGTGGCTTTGGAGATCTAGGTTGTCATTTAAAATGGCGGTGCTTTACTTCCCACCCTTGAAACAAAACAAGGCATGGATGGCCTCAGCCTCTATCGTTTTGTTGCAGAAGTTGCAGGCTTGTGCTGTTTGGGGTGTAGCCTGATAAAATCCGTTAGCTAATTTCCTGTGACTGGCAAGCGCTGGGTTTTTCAGTCTTTTTGTCCAGCCCACTGCTACACTACTTCTCAGTTTAAAGTGTTTCTCCACAGCCCAAGGTACAGGGGGGAAATTTCTTCTTTCCAAAAAAAATTTGTACCTGGCTTAACAAGTAGTTCAGCTGACGCTGGTTTGGGACCGGTTCAAGTTCCAATGTCACCAGTTCACTGTCAAATGTCCAGGTGGCTGCAGTTGTCCTTCACAAGTTGGTTTCCAATACTTCTTCAGATTTGAAGTGTGTCCACAAAAATCAACTAAGCCTGGAACAGCCCGTTGTCTTAAACTGGGTTAAAGTTGATCTAGTGGAACTTCTTCAGAGTTAATTTGGAAAATGGCTTTGTTACAAGGATAAGATCAAACCCATCCTTTTGCACTGCTGATAACAAAACCATGATACTCTGGCTCAGCAAAACGAGGGTGCCAGCTCGCTGTGGAGAGAACATGCTGCTGTCAGTGTTACACGCCGAGTCAGGCTGGTTGCTGCTACAGAGCCCTTCTGCACTTAGCAAAGCGTCAGAAAAGTAGGTGGGGTGACTTAGAGGTTCCTTTCCTTTCTTGAACGTGAAGCAAAAACGATCCCCTAGAACTCTTCTGTGATATAACCAGTAATTACGTGACAAAGATCTCTATTAAGACTTGCACATTTAAATGTAGGCAGAACACGTGTAATGTGCACATTTGAGATACATAAGTATATATAAATATATTACTGTACTCATACACACGTTTATAAATCAGGATGGGGCTGTTAGTGAATGGATTCCCTTTGGGATAAAGAAAGTGTAACTAGTTAAGGGGTTATGTAGAACTTGTAGCATTAGGATCCGCTTGCATTGCAGGTTTTTTTTGTGAAGCTTGGGTCATAATGAAGCTTTCCTTAAAAACAATTTTAAAACAATGTTTTTACTGTACAATTATCGTGTCTCTGATATGGTGAGGTGCTATATGAGTCTGCGTTTTAGGATTACATGGTTCCTCCTGCACAGGGTAATTCTGCTCTACCATGTATTTTCTGGTGTCGGGGATGGCTACACCAAAATACAGTGTGCTGTCAATATGTGGTTAGGTGCCAGGGCAAAATTCAAAGTTGTCTTAGTGCACACACCAGCTGTGAATTTGAGCCTATGGGATTAGTTTTTTTTTTATTATTATTATTTAGGTTTTGATTTTACTTGTCAGCCAGTAGCCAACAAGAATATAACTGTGCTCATATGGGGAGGAACGCTCAGAGGATGTAAAGCATGGGATTTCTGGATTATATTCCCAGTTTTTCATTAAAGTATAAATGAAAGGATTGCTTGAAGAAGCAAAATAATTATGGTCCAGGCAGTTGCACTCGAATGTCATGTACCCGTCGTGCACGTCTCATCTGCCCTCGTGTGACAGGACTGCCTGGTGGTTGGAGGAAGCGGCTGGGGCCCTGGCCACAGCTCCGCCACGCATGTCACACCCTGAGTAGCTGCTATGCACCTCAGTACACGGCGGTTAAATCATCAAAGGGAAAGTGCTCTGGGAGGGCAGGATGTAAAATCTCAAACCTCAACACTTCCAGTTCCTTGCACTAGGTGCTGTTGCAAGTGCTGGGCTTTGCCGTTCCTTTATTAGCAGTACCAAAGACGATCAAGATGGCAGAAAGTATCCGATGTGATCATTATTATTAAAAGCAGTGGCAGAAAAACAAAGAGGCCTTTCAGGTAGTACTTGCTTTCGTAAGCCATTCCTGGGGATTGAACTCTGAGACCTCTACAACTGGAGCTAAGCCGGCAGCCCCCGCAGCCACAGCGCAGACGTGCACATCCAATGTGCTGCACTGTACCTGTTACAGCAGCACGCTTGTGAAGCCTCCCCCTGACAGCCCTTTTGTCCAAAACCCAGCAGAGAAGGCCGAGTGCTGTGTGACTCTGCTGACATCCAGCACACGTAGCCTGGGACGGAGGAAATGCTCCGGCTGCTGGCAGAGATGGGAGAAAAGTGGGTGCTACCCAACAGGTTTGCACACAGCGAGGGCAGAGGCAGCAGCACTAGCCAGCTTGTAAGAAAGGGTTATGTGGCCATCAGGGAGGCTGGGAGCTGGTTCCCCCCATCAAAAGCTCCAAGGAAGGGAAGGCATCGATACCTGGGCTGGTCCCTCTCCAGGGGCACCTGGGAGCAAGGTCCAGGGAAGAGTAATGTATGTTCTTGCGACAGATTTAGAGGTAACCTCACAAGAAGGTAAGCTCAGCCCGGGGAAGGTACGGTTGTAGCTGTACGGTTCTTAAAACACGTTATTTCTGTACCCAGGGATTACTGCAGTGTTGATTTTAACTGTTAACTCCTCCCTCTCTGGACTGCGGCCACCAGCACATTTTCAGGTAGTAAATAGCCTTCTAAAATTGGCAGTTCACTAGAATTGGACAAAGTTATGTCACCTGCCCTACAAGCATTGGCTCTGAAGTAAGGTTTTGGAGGAAAACTGAAAAATAGGGTAGTACTGTTTTGGAAAAATTCTGTGAAAATCAGAGTCACAATTTCAGCCCCGCATAGAAGAGAAACTGCAGGTGAGAGTTACAAAATAAAATTTCATATGGAATGCAGGAGAAAGGTGAAAAATAATGTTTTATACAGAATGAAGGATTCGTATTAGTCCTGGCCAAAGGAAAGTTACTTTAATATCATGTTCCTAGAAGTAACAGTGCAGAAACTGTTGGTGCTAAATTTGCCTGATTTTCAGAAAGTCTTTTTTTTTTTTTTCTGCAACCCCAGTAGATACATAGAGAAGTGGTAGCAAAAGGAGGTGCCTTTCAGAACCTGCATTCACTCTCGCTTCCACCCCTGGGTATGTGCAGACACTCTAAAACCTCATTCAAGCCACTACAATTACCAAAATGCATTATCTAGCAGTGCATGACAAAAAATCTTGAAAATCGTCTTTGCAAAAGTGTGGGGGTGAAATTAAGGGGAGACATGAGCAGGTTGGGGGGAATGTATGGAGTTCATGGTGTTGGAGGTGGAAAATCAATGGGTAAAACGAAGTCTGTTGTTTTTTACCTTTTCTTCCAACTTGTTTCTGTACCATTCAGAAAAACACCAGAATCCTTGGCCTACCATACATTCATTCTGTATTAATTAATCGTCTATGTAGCCAGACTCTGTCATATACAATGAGAACACAACTTTCCTTAATCCAGATGGTTCCCCATTAAAAAAAAAAAAAAAAGTGCGTGCACAGGAGAACACAAGTTAGAAATACTGCTTTTAGTCCTTTTTTTTTTCCAGCATACAAGTGGACTGAATAATGTGGAAAAGCAGCTTTCTTTCCACTATTTCACCCCTGAGATCTACTATTTTCCTAGTCTTGTTGGTGTTGTTGTTCCATGCTTTTTGCCAGCAAACCCAGGCTGTATTCTTTACGTTCCTCTTGGAACAGGGAATCTTTTCGTCTGAAGATTATTCCTTAATGCCCTGAAGCAGGAAACATAAACAACAAAAAAAAATCTTTAGATATATTGAAACCTGTGAAAATATTTATAGAATGGCAATGGTTGCCAGGACGTGGGAAGCAGCAGGTAACTAAATAATACTCCTTTGCATATCCACAGTGCCTTTCGTTTGGCAGGCTCGGAGCTCTATGTAAGCGCTTAGTACCTTGAGTTTTGTCGTGTTTCTGGCTGCTCTGAGCCAGTCCCGTTGCATCTGCGGTGAAACGGAGGCCCCAAAGGTATCTCCACGTGGATGGGAGGTGCGTACCTGCCTGCTTGGGTGCTGGGTGTTTGGGCTCGCGCTGCCTGGCGTTAGGTGCCCAGAATTACAGGCACGAGATCAGGTTTTGGAAATCCAGGCCCCAGCTTCACGTGCTTTGCTCCTCGCAGGACCAGGGCTCCAGCCCAGATCTGCTGGCTGCTGACCCAGCGCCGAGCTGCAGGGCTGGTCCTTTGCTGGGTTTCAGTGGATCCTAGAGAGCGCTGGCATTTTAGCAAGTCAGCTGGCAGCCTCGCCGTGTTTTGTTTCAAATGGTTCACATTCTTCCATCTAATTCCCACACTGAAAATTTCCAGCTTCCTATTTTCCCCTAGCTGTCCCAGCAAGACGTATTGAATATGCAGATGTGATGGCACACACTCACACACGTGCTTTTCCTGAAGCAACCCCTCAAAGTTTGTTCTGCATGTTTGTTTTACTCCAGTTCCTCTAATCCCCAAAGTGACATTAAACAGATTTTTTTGTTTAACCTTTGTATGAAATGCTCGTTCTCCCTTTATTTGCAAGGATATGCGGGTTGGTTTTTTTTGTTGTGTTCCCTTGTGCGTGGAGGAGACACTGCGTAAATGAAAACATATTATAATTGCTATGCACCACACACAAATTTCTTTTCAAACATCTCCCATGCATGTTTTCTCTTGAACATATTTGTGAACGTGCACATCACTATATTTTCAGACACATTCACATACTAAATAACTCTGCTTTCGATGTATAAGTGTTTAGCAATATAAGGGCCACTCACTCAGAGCCATTGAAATCCATTTCAAAGGCTGTGAGCTCTTTGGAAAAGCAGGGCCAGTGGCAGAGGAGCTGGGGATGCTGGTAGCCCATCTGATAGTGATAAATCTCTCCGTACAAACACGGCACTGGGCTTGACCGAAGAACTACACCCTGTCAGCACGAGTGAAGTAAAGACAATCAGAAAGCTGGCTTCTACTGGAAGTGAGGAAGTTATTTTGCTGCAACAGCATAAATCCTTAATAGGATTTCTTGCTTTCCCTGCAATATAGAGACTCAGGCAATTCCTTTTCTCCTCCTACGCCCTGCCCACTATAGGGGTGGGTGCGTATGTCCTCATTCACCAGCTTTCTGTGGCCCACGCCTGCCAACGAGCATACAAGACAGCACACACATCACATCAGCCTCCTGTGCAATGCAGCGTGCTCTCCTCACCCGCAGGACAAGCAGCCCTTACCTTCTCTGCAAATGCTCCGTTTTTTTGCAGAACGCACTGCAAGGACATCATATTTGTCCAACAAAAGCAAGATTGCATTCCTGATGAAAGCCGTTCCACCTACAGTACTGTGAATGTCCTTTTGTATGGTAGGATAAAAGAGGTGGTTTTAGTTTTCTCTGTTTGAGTGGCAATTGGAAGGCCTAAACCCACTTAATTTCCCCTGTTGGGTACATGCTTTCCTTTTAGCTTGAAGGGAAGAGCAAGCACATTCCTTTTGTTGGAAAAAGCTGTCGCCTATAGACTGTTCTCTTGCATTTGGAAAGTTCTGCGTGGGGTGTCTCTGTGAATATGGGGTCGATAATAACTGTGTTTACATGGTGTCGCTGAAGGATCTTTAAAGCTACTAGAGCCTATAGTGTATCACAGCATCCACAGGCAATATCACGATACTGGTCTGAAAGAAATCTACCTCCCCTTGGTCAATGAGGAGAGCACATTTCGGAGTTGCAGTTAGAACCGAAACGGGGTGGCTGAGCAGGTCAGCAGCAGAGCTGGGAGGACGAGGTCCCGACCTGGCCCCGTGCTGTGGGCACCAGACTCAGGGCCTGGGCCCCACCTCTCCAGCCCAGCCGAGCTCCAGACGGAGCCACCACGGTGAGGGCTGCTCGTGCCAAAGTGTGGGCTCTGTACGTGCTCCCTGCTGGAAATGCCACTGCTTTCCAGTTCAGTGCCGCACATTAGGCGGTCACAAGCACCATTAGCGTACGGGTGTGATGCAGCCTTGATGTGACCGGGAGGGGAGGCAGGCTGTCCCAAGGGACCCGGCCCGATGGCTGCGGGAGAGGACTTCAGCCTCCTCCTTCCAAGTTTGGTCTGCTTCTGAAGACCCTGACAAAGGAAGGCCCCCCTTCCCTCTGATAAATCGGCACATAATCATGTAAACACGTGGATTTTCACTGTGAATGATAATCATTCAGTAGTAGCTTGTTGCCTTCTACCAGTATGATCCCAAGAGCTGGTGACAGCCACGTGCCATCTGACGCTCTAGTGGTGTGGTCATTCACAGATGACATCGACCCACATTGCATTGAAAGAAGCAGTCCTGCCCTCCTTCAACTCTTGATAGCAAACTGTGTTGGAAAGCCAGTTGGTGGTACAAGTGAAAGGTCCAGGTGCCTTTCTTAAGTTTGCAGGATCACAGCCATCCAGGCAGGGCGTCCTTCTCCAGCCCAGCCACAGCTGCTGCAGGAAGGGTGACTGGGAGTTCAGGATGTCAGGGACTGCTAAATGTGGGTGCTGCAGACTAGATGCTCAGAGCAGCCTAGGGTCAAATTCCCCGGGGTACATCCTGCACAGCACTTTCTGAGTAGGTGAGGTGTTAGATAAGCACCCACGTTTTCCAGAGGATTTAACCCTTGGAGTTTTGGTTCTGGTGGTTTATGGCATTTTTTTTGTGTCAAAAGCAGGAAAGGGAAGGCTCAGTTTTCCACAGGCACTTCTGAAATCGGATTCCTCATTTTGAAGCTGAGCTTTTGGGAGGATAAAGCCCCCACCAGTGGAGTGCAGGATGTGCAAAGGGTAGCGCTGCGCTCAGAAACACTCAGGATGGGTGGAGAGCCAGCCTGGTGGCAACTCATGGTGGCTTCTTTGTTGATACAAAGCAAGTTTTTGCTTTTGATAGCCCTGCTGGGCCAGCAGTGCTGTGGGAGGAGAAGACCGGTTCTGCTCTAGTGTCTGTACCAGCAGCAAAAATGTCACATTGCAGTTCATGCTGAGGAGAGAAGCAGAAAGAAAAAAAAAAACACATAGCTTTTTTTGGAAAGCTTTTGGATAGCTTTGGCAGTTAAAATATCTATATAATATGCTTTGAAAACTGAGTCAAATTCAAAGTCATTGAAAAGGAATAAACTCGAGTAAAGTGCACCAGTGGTTTTGGTTACTTTTCCAGTTCTGTTCTCTTTCTTGCTCAGGAAAGGATTTACAAAGCAGCAAATGCTAGTTGCTACACTGGAAACCTCGTCTGTTCCAAGTAGGTGATTTTACAGCAGCGCCTTCCAATTGAATGCTTTGTTACTATTTTTTTAAGATTTATATTTAATTATTTTTTGTTGGTGGTGTTTACTATCATGTTCTTGCACATCAGGCCTAGGACAGATACCACAAGGGCTTTGGTAGCAATATTGGGCTAAGTAGCTCCCGTCCAAGATGCTGGTGCTCAGCCTCTCTGCAGTGCCCTTTCCAAAGGCACTCGGTTGTGCCTCAGCCTGGCTGTGTGCTGTGAAATTGGTCAGGGATTGGAGCCACAATCCCCAAACCGCCAAGAAATACAACTGTCCTTGCAGTGCCAGCACGGCTCCATGTGAGTTTACATCGGGTGACAGTGGCACTGTCACCGTTCAGGCCCCCAGCCACGCATTCCTGCCCCACTCTGTCAACCAGCCAAGGCAATTAAATTAAGTAAAAAACAGTGTTTTCTTTCTGTAAGTTCAGTTCTGAACCTTTTTAATGCCCTGCCCTTGCTCACTGTGGGGCAGATGAAAATCAGTACCAGTACAGGAACGGGGGCAGGCAGACGGGAGCCTGGAACTAGTGCCGATGTAGATCTGTGTATATAACTGCAGATCTGCTTCTATCTGCTTATGCCATCTCCTTGGAAGAGCAGTGTCCTGCGGCACAGGGCTGGGATGAGCTCCCGGAGGTGGGAGAGAGGTATTTATTGCCCCGGTAATGCCGCCAGCAGGACCATATTGTCAGGCTGCAGCCTCAGTCTTGGCGTACTGAGCTTGAAGGGACGAGCTGGCACACGAACAAATGGGTGTGAGCTGACCGTGAATACATGCAGACTGGAAATTGGAGAAGGAGTCACAGCTTTTTTGCATGGTGAGGTTGCAGACAGGGACCCCACATAAAACAAGCAGCTTTCAGGATGCTCAAAAAGTTTGTATTATGGGATCACACAATGTATTCCCAAAAAGAGGCACAGCTCCTTGTTCCTAATATCCACTTAAAGTGGAAAAAAAAAAAAGTAAAAAAAAAAAGTAGTGATTTAGCTCAACAGTTTAATTAAATCAGTGCAGATCTTACTTTTGAAGGCTTTGCTTTTAGTTTAAAGGATAACTAACCTACACAACGTTGATGTACTGATACAACTCTTTCAGATTAAGTTTGCATGAATGCACATTTTGCTGAGCGTTTTTATCTTCAAACTCTTTCTTTAAGAAGGTAATGATGTTACAATAGTATTTTAGAAACAGTCTTAGACACAACACTTTTTTTTTTTTTTCCTGCAGTTAGAATTGTACATGTGTGACTGGTGCTAAACTAAGGGTGAGATATAAAATGATCTTTTCCATACAAATGTATATGCAGTCTAGTCTATTTCTGAGACAGTTTGAGCAGGTTTAGCTTAAATCTGTTGCATCCAGAATTAACAGGATACCCTGGATGGAAATGTGATGTAGAGAAGATAGATACGTTCTGAAATTGGTTAAATTGGTGTAATCTTCTGATATAGATAGTGCTTTGTATATAGTTTCAGCATTTTCTGCATTTTTTTTAATACTCAAACTTAATAAGCATGCTTGGAAAATGTTTTTTTCTTTGTTTTGGAAACAGCGATAACTATGTAGATGATTCAGTTCACTGGGACATTATTCCCAAAATGTTTTGTTTATTACTTGTGGCTTTGAATGCGCTGCACTTGAGCAGGAACAATGTTTAATTGAGGGCAGAAGTATCTGGTGGTCTGAGGAATGGAAAAAGAAAGTATATTTTAATGTTGCCCCTGATTCAGCAGAAGGGGTAGGTGTGTGCTCACCTCTAAGCGCCTGGTTTAAAGCTTTGCTGAATGGAGATAAGTCTGCACCAGACAGACCGGTTCGAACCTCTTAGCCAGCCCTTCCTGCACCTCTTTTGCCCCTCATATAAGCTAAGGGAAAAAATAGTGTCTGCTAGTGCTGTGGGGTCTAATATATGGTGCCTGGCAGTTCTAGAGTGGAGGAAGAGCTGATCATTAATATTATTCTCATTAGACTGGACTTTATAAGAACATCTTTGAAGATGAATAGGAAGGAGAGAGAAATTAAATCTGATTAGAATTTATTCCATGGCTTACTGTTTCCTTTGGAAAGGTGTATATCAAGCTTTACTGGTAACGATTTAATAAAAGGGGCTGACAGGAGGCTGTTGATCCAAGTCGGATGGATCCGGTCCCTGTGACCTATGTTGAGGTCCAGGGCCGAGCAGTAACTGTGTTTTCCCCTGGCCTTTCACTCCCAGGCAGCTAAGAACCACTGCAGCAGCAGCTGATCTGTGTTTTAAATTCTCGACTGCCTTTGCCAGTTAATGTAATTATTCCAGAGCGTGGGACAAACTGAAAAGGAAAATATACTCGGAGCAAAAATGAGGTCCAGACCTGTGGGATGCAGAGACATAGATCCTTTTGGGAGGGACTGGGGGAGCTACACACCGCCTTGGGGAGGGTGAAGGGTGCTCTGTGCTTCGCAAGGTCAGGGTGAGGAGGAAAATACTTAAAGTCACCCAGCTGTTGCTTTCCCCTGGCCTGTTCTGAAACCTCTGCAGGGAGGTGGCTTTGACTTGTCTTGCCATTCACTGCTATGTTGTTCATGCTGATGGAGAACTTTGTCCTGTTGTCCTGCCTGACTTTCAAGAAGGACCGACATACCTGTTTGTGGGTACCATAATCTGAGCCCAGACCTCTCCGCTCTCTTGCAGATCCTGCAGCCATCACCAGCTCCCCGAGCTGGCCCCTGGCAAACAAATAAAGGAGGGATGCACTTTCCTCTCTTTGCTTGCCTCGTGTCTTCTTCCATCATGGCTCATGATCCACATAAATTGAACACTTGTGGAAGGTGTTGTTGGCTGGATGGCCTCAAAGGTTGGACTCCTTCATTCCTAGAAGCCTACAGAGCTGGAGAGCACCAGCGTGAGCTTCCTCACCCTGCCTGGGCATCCTCACCCTGGCCTCCTGGGTCTGCTCCGAGGAGCCTGGGGAGCTCTGAAGGAGAAATTATATATTTGTATGAATTAAGGAGCTGAGATGGGGTGTCTGTCTGGCAAGTAAACAGTGACATCGCGTGCATGGTAAATAAGCCATGGAACAGCCATCAGATAATGCTTGTTCTACTTTATTTAAATACATGCATTTGTAAGATTATGGCTACGTGTAGTGGAGCTTGTCTAATTTCATACAGGCTCGTCCATGTAAATAAATGACAGTAGGAAGGTTTTGGTTTGAGATCAAAGGCTGCAGCACTATACACCCTGGGATTGTAATAGTCATGGGAACAAAAAGGGCAAAATTTGGGCCAAACCCAGTCTCAGGCACGAGGTATTACAGCAGAGTGAAGCTGATCTTGCTTCAGCACAGGCAGCTGCTGCGGGTGCCCCACAGGTTGTGGCTGAGTCTCCTGCACCTTCCTGTGGACCACCGGGTGCAGGTCTCCAGCAGCCAGGCTGGCTCAGCATGGGGACTTCGCCTCTCTAAGAGTACAGAACCACCTTGGCAGATAGGAAGTTCATGTCCCGGCTTATCCTTGGATTTTGCCCCTTTTTTGTAGCAGGTGTGATGGTCTTGCTCCCGGTGAGCTCGTTGCCTGGTGTGTGAAGTATTGTGGGGTGAGCGGCAGCATTCGTAAGGATTTACATATGCTCTGTCTATTTTGCTAATGAGAAGCTGTTTTATTTGTAGAATCACCATCCTTTTAAATATGGTTTCAAATGGTAGAAAGATTTAACATCTGGCCTCTTTTGTTGTTTTTAGTACTTCTGCTTTTCTTGCTGCCTTCCTCCCTTCTTGCTCTCCTTGGTCCGGCCCTTCAGGGACGGCTGTTGCCGGGGCTGCTGAGACTGGCATGTATATCTTGGCATTTGTGCTCTACACGGCGCGGTGGCAGTGAGACCGAATGTCATTGGCCAGGGGAGGAATGGAAAAATGAAAGAGCAAGGTAGCGGTGAAAGGAAATCTGGATCTGTCAGCAAGGGTGACAGGTGATGAGATGCAGAAGAAGGTAGCACACGAGCACATCAGAAGATAAAACTGAGCTCATAAGTACCAAAAGAAACAAGCGGGACACAGACAGGAATAATCTGCCCTTCCAGCAGAGACAGACAGTGCGACAAGTCAATGTCAAGACAAAGAGGCAGGCCTGAAGGACTGATGTGCTGGGATGCTTTGAGGAGGTTTTATCACACCACCTGTAACGCCCCAGCTGGGCCTGGGCCTGCGGAGGTGACTCTAACTTCTGGTTTTAGTAATAATCGTGATACAAATGAAATAGCACATTTAGGTCAGGAAATGTGGAAAAAATCAGCATGGTGGCACAGTGCTAAGGGTCAGCAGCAGGGGAGCAGCACAATCCCAAACAAGCGTGGGGTGGGGGATAAAAGATGGTGTGGGCTTCTGGGTGAAGGCTGCGATTTAGCTTCAAGGGATTTCTTTAAAAAAAAAAAAAAATCTACACTCCCTCTAAAACTGGTTGAGCTGAATGGGCAGGTGTGTGACATTAATGAGATTCCTGAAGTCTTAGTAAGAACTGTGGTTAAAACCAAGCCTGGCTGGCAGAAGCAGACGTGTGGTAGGGCAGTACGGTGCATCTCTCAGTGCTGTCAACGCGCGAGTCCCCGGCACAGAAACAGAGGGCAGGGACTGACACATGTAAACCCTCCTTCCTGGGAATGGTTCCCTACGCATCTCTACTGGCTCCTCAAGTAGAGGAGACTCTACTTAAGTGAATATTTTTCCCATCTTGAGTAAGTGCCTTATGTCAGTCTAGAGGGAGAGAGCAGTAAATGTTTCTGGATGCACTGGATGTTGCAAGGCATGAGAAACAGGCATTGAACCACAGTCAAGTTGCAAAAATAAACAGGAACTTGAAAGAGGCTCTTGATCATAACAGGAAGAATGCATGTCCAGTTCTCCCCAGTCTGGGAGAAACTGGACCAGATGCAGAAATGGTGAGCGTTTAAGTTGCATGGAAAGAGACTTACATTTTCCTTCAGCTCTCCTTACGGCACTCAGTAAAGGTCTGCGTCGCACTTGGGGACATCCCAAACGTTTAAAAAACAGTAAGTATAGGACAAGGAGTTTGCGTGAATAACTCTCCGTTTCCAATTTATCGGGGCTGTCTTCCAGCCAGGGTTCAACTTTTTCACAGTCTGCCAAATCTTTGGGAATGATCTCATGGACACGACCTCCCTGGACTTTCCTGGAGCCTTGCAGCTTCGCTCCGGCGCATGCGGCATGAACCGTGTTGGGAAAGTGGCAATCGTTCTCCAGCCGCGTCAGCGTGACTTTCAAAACTCGATGTGCAAACTTCACACACAGTTGTCACCTCTGAAAACTGGGGCACTAATTTTCGGCAGCACAGGAGACAGTTGCCTAGGGCAGCAGGGGCTTGAATGCTGCAGGGTGCCAAGGCTTTGCTGAGATGCAGGCTTGATGCCGCTGCTGCTTGCTCTGAGAGGGGATCATCAGACCTTTATCCTGAGGGCTGAGGTTCATGTCCCCTCTGCGGGTGACAGCTCCCTGTTTGATGATCCTCAGTGCTCTGGGTGCAAGCACCAGACGCAGAGTGGGTTCGCCACCACCTTTGAGTGTGCCAGCCCCCCCTCCCCCCCGAAGGGGTGGGATGAGGCCTTTTCCAGCAGAAGCAATAGCAGCCAGTGGTTTTGGAGTCGTAGCCTCCTTCCCCTGAACCCCCGAGTCCTGCTGGCCCTCCCAGCACCCCAGGCAGTCGTGGAGGATCACCTCCCTCTCCTGGCCAGCACCTCGCTGACCTCCATCTCAGCCCCCCAGCAGCCCCCTGCCCCTCAGCCCTCTTCTGCGCAAAATTTCACCGACGTCTCCCACCCAGCCTTGCTTTGGCAAACACCCTTGCCAAAGCTGTTTGAATCAGCCCTGCTTTGGGGCTTGAAAAGTAACTCAGGCCTTTTATTTATAAAACCGAAATCTCATTTTAAAGGCTTGCAGGGCGGGTAGAAACAAAAAGCCGTGAGGTAGGGGGATCAGTGGCATTCTTCAGACCACCGGCCAAATACTTTTCAGCTTTTGGTTTTGGTTTGGAAGTTGCCGGCTGAGGCAAAACGCCTGCAACAACACCTCACCTGCTATTACCACTTTATCTGGAGTCATAAACACAGTCAGTGAAGAAATTATTTCCAGGACCTTGAAGACGACTCACTTCCGTAATCCACAGCCACTCTCGCCAGCGGCAGACTTGAGCTGGAATTCAGTTTCAGACATTTTCCACTGAAGCATCTCCTTCAGTTGCCGCCTTTGACAGGATATTAGCTTGGCTGGATAAGTGATCTTATCCAGTACAGCAATTTTTGTGTCTCGTGTTTCAAGATAAGACGGAAACGTGCCTTGCTTGTGCTTGTTGGTGGTCAGGGCACTGCTAGTAGTATTCACAGCGCTTAGCTGTCATTAATCATCAGCTGCCTGTGAATATTAATAACTGAGATATTTATTTAATGCCTTGTGTTTCTAGACCAGGCTCCACGTGAGCATCTCACAGGCTTTACTGAAGGGAAGGGTTTCCAGTTCCGTGTCACCTTGGTGCCATGGGATGACCGCGGCAGCTGGTGGCACATCCATGTTGTGCTCCGTGAGGATCGGGAAGCACGTCGGCAGGTGCCATGTGGCATTCCTGCCCGGCAGGGACACGGGACGCCTTGCTGCTCCTCACTCCTTTCTCAGTACCCATGAGGAGATGTGGTGAGGGCAAAGCTCGGAGGTACGCCTCTCCCATCATGTCATTTATTTACATTGTGTGTGCCTTGTATATGTGTGTGAGATAGTGAGGTCTTTTTCTGTTGTTTTGTTCTGTTTTGTTTTTCACCCTAATCCTTCCTTCTGGCTGTGTTGAAATGGAAAGGTGGCACGCGCTCTTCTCTGCCAGCAAAAAGATTTTCTGTATCTGACGCTGGCTTGGAAATTCTTTAGGTGACATCACGCCGTGTCTGTGCAGACTCATTGTTTGTCATGGAAAAGCCATTCATCCATACACAACTTCCTTCCTCCCCAGACTCCCAGAGATAAACTTTCCATTCTGCCTATCCCCTATAGAAACAGACCCCAAACGCGTATGCGTGGCCATGCACACACACACCTCGCCATCCCTCCGTCACGCTCAGGGCTGTGGGAGGAGGGAGAGGGAGGCTACCGAAGATGTGAATAAAGTCACCCTGTTTTCCTCAGACGTGGATCCTGCTGTGCCCGAGCAGCAAAGCTCCCCTCCCGTGGAGGCGGCGGGTCACACAAGGCTTTTTTTGTCCTGCGGCTCATTCTGGCGCTCGCGGCCGCACATCTGCCTGCCAGGTG
Organism: Cygnus atratus; assembly: GCF_013377495.2. NCBI lineage: Eukaryota > Metazoa > Chordata > Aves > Anseriformes > Anatidae > Cygnus > Cygnus atratus. The sequence goes on from NC_066362.1 coordinate 65,245,826, forward strand.
AGGCGGCCACCAGCTGCAGGTACAGCACATCTGGACGGGGCAGGCAGCGGAGCGTGCTGCAAACAAACACTGCGATTTCACCGTGGCGGGCGCGAGGAATTCGATAGAAAATATACTTCGGCGGCCTGAGCTGCCGAGTCTGGTGATTCACGTCTCGGGCGGTGTTTATGAGGCGAAATGAAGGAAAGGGCTGGGCGCTGCTCGCCGCTCTCGGGCCACGCAGGAGGGGACCCCCGGGGACCCCCGCGTCCAGCCTGCCTGTGGGGTCACCACGGCGGGGGGAGGCCGCATGGGGATGGAGTGGGTGCAGCTGCGTCCCTCGAGGTCCCCAGTGGGATGAGTGGAGAGGGGCGTCGGGGCGAGGGGAGCCTCTGAAGCCTTCCTCTCGCCCACCTCCCCAGCCCCTTTAGCCATCAGGTGGAGCTGCCAGCCCCCGGCTGCGGACCCCCCTTGCCCGGGGGGCGCAGGGCTGAGGGTGGGCTGCTTTTGAAGGCCACTTCGGGGCGCCGTGTGTGTGTGTGTGTGTGTGTGTGTGTGTAGGGGGGCGACATTTCCGAGCCGCCCCCTGCATTACAAAGGCGGCGGGGCCGCTTTGATGCGCCCCGACGGCTCCCCGCACACCTGCCGCCGAAGGGCACGGGGGGGGGGGGGGGGGGCACATCAAAGCCGGCCACCCCCCCCCCCCCCCCAAAAAAAATAACCCCCAAACACCACACATCTCCCCCCCCCCCCCCGCACGGCCCCGGCTCCTCGGGGGCTGCCGTCGCGGGGGCGCGGCCGGGGGAGGGGGCGGCGGGGCGGGCCGGGGGGCGGCCGCCGGCGGCAGGGGGCCGTGCTCGCCGCGCCCCCGCCGCAAGCAGGGCCCGCTGCAGGGCTTCTCCTCGGCTCCTCTCCCTCCGCAGGGCGCCCCGTCCCGGCGGCAGGCTCCGCGGGGGCTGCCCCAGAGCCGCCGGAGCCCCCCGCAGCCCACCATGACGGGGCCGAGGCTGGCGCTCGCCGCCGCGCTCCTCTGCAGCTGCACCTCGCCGGTGGCCGACGCCAGCTCCTGGTGGTGAGTTTTGGGGCGCCGGGCAGCCCCGAAAAGCCTTTGTCCCGGGCTGGGGGCCGGGGAGGGGACCGGTCCGGGGAGGGGGCTTCGCTGGGGAAGTTGGCTGCTTGCTCCGTCCCGGGCTTCTTTCGCTGCTGCTCGCTTCTTGCGAGGTCCCCCCCTCCCTCTCCTGCCCCTCCCCTGGTTTTTGGGGAGGTGGGACGCGGCCCCTCTCCCGCAGGAGTTTCGAGGGGGGCTTTGTGCGGGGCTCTGGGTGAGGGGGGAGGCGTAAGGAGAGGCTGGGTAAGGTTTCCGATCCGCTGCCAAAAGCGGCCGCGGAGCCCCTTCCCCTAAACAGCGGGAACCTCCCCGTGCTGGAGGCATCGCCCATCGGCGGTCCCGCACGAAGCAGCAGCCCGCTTTCTCCTCCTGTGGAGAAAGAGCCAAGCTTTCCCTCTGCTCCCCCTCCCCATCCCGGGTGGTTAAATTCGGGTTTCGAAGGAGCCCCGTTCCTCCCGCCCGAGCCCTGGCAGGGGCTCGTGTCTGGCCGAGCACAGAGGGAGGGAGGCAGCTGAGAGGCGAAACGCGGCCGGCCTTCGGGAGCGAGGCCAGGGAAAGGTGCTCGGGCCTCCCCCGGCAGCCCCTGTTGGATGCTCTTCTCTCCTCGCAGGTCTTTGGCCATGAACCCCATCCAGAGGCCCGAGATGTACATCATTGGCGCTCAGCCCGTCTGCAGCCAGCTGCCGGGGCTCTCCCCCGGGCAGCGCAAGCTGTGCCAGCTGTACCAGGAGCACATGGTGTTCATCGGCGAGGGGGCCCGCAGCGCCATCAAGGAGTGCCAGTACCAGTTTCGGCAGCGCAGGTGGAACTGCAGCACAGTGGACAACACCTCCGTCTTTGGGCGGGTCATGAAGATAGGTAGGAGCACCCAGCGTGGGGCAGCAGTGGTGGGGGCACGCTGGGTGTCCCCCTGCGGCTTTCTGCCTTCCTTCAAATGTGTGTTTGGGAGACAAGCCCTGTTAGCACTGCTCCTAAAACTCCCTTTAATGAGCTTTTCCATCCCCTGGTGCTGCCCGCACCTGAGTGGAGGCAGCAGCGCACCTGAACCGCGGCTGGGGCAGGGGGCATCTCCCTTGGGGGGGCCGTGGGGAGGTCAGGACGAGGGGGCTGCTTTTGTTCCGTGTGCTTGCTTAGAGGTAGGGAGGGAAGAAGCTGGAGCCAGGAACAATGGACCCATGTTATCGTTCCCAGCATCTGGAGTGCCCTTGGACAGGGAATGCAGCCCTGAGATGTGGGAAATATGGACTCCCTGGCTTGGGATCTCCCCCCTCCTCCCTTTTCTTCTGTTTTCTGTGTAAACCGAAGGGATTTTTATAATTCCTGCCCTGCTGGCCAAAAGAGGCGCATTGACAGGCCATTGCTGCACTTGAATTGAGGTGTGACCTAGCTGCATTGTCCCGGCTCCTTTTGAAATGCAATCATCTGATGGCAAGAAACTGAGAAATCCGGGCTCGGTTTGATGTGTCCGACAGCCAGGACAATAAAGAAAAGGTGTTAAAACAGCCGCTTACACACACACACACACACACGCACACGCACCAGCCTTTGTGTGGTGGGGTTTTGTTCCCACCCACAAAGCTCTCAATGAAGAACCCAGGGCCAGCACTATGCCTCATTTGTAAGGTCGGGGAAAACACTTAATAGGGGATGGAAAAAGACCTCCTGCGGCCCCAGCTGCCCCCAGCGTTGCTTACACCTTTTTGGCCTCACTCTCAAAATGCTGCACGGGGAGCAGAACACCAGGAGATGCATCTTTAATGCCTCTGGGGTGTCAAGGCAATAGGGCACTGGGGTAACTGAGTCCTGTGATCACTTCCATTCACTCCTGAAATTATGTGGCATCATCCTGGAGAATTTCAGGGACTTTTCTGCACGTGCTGCTCTGTCTCTCAGAATCCCTAATCCAGCCCATCAGAGCCATTCAATTCCTCCCTTTCTGCCCATCTGTCCAGCTCACACCCCAACAAATCCCTGCTTCTCTGGGATGCTCTCTTGGGAAGTGCTGTTTCCTGACACATACTTTCAGCTGCTGACGTACATCCAAGGCATCTGCGCATCCTTGATCTCTTGCTGTCCGATACCAAGGGTGGTGGCCAGATGAGGCTCTGTGCAATCCCAGGCTGTTAAAGCTCATGCTTCAGGGTACAAACACTGAAATTTCAGCCACCAAAGGAAAAGGACAGCAAATACCCCTCCATCTCTCCCTTCTGGCGTCCCTCCCTCCCTCCCATGTAACTTAACATCCCAAAGAATGGGGCACAATTCAGATTCCCAAAGAGATCCTAGTGACCCCACAAGGATGCATGAAAAGAGCAAACCTCATCCTCTTCTTAAGTACCTTCCTGCAGCCCCAGCTCGGTCAAGTGGTTAAGTCCAAACCTGAAAAAAAAAAGAAAAAAGTGTGATCTGAAGGGAAAATAAAGATCAGAGCTGGAGGATGAAAAGCAGCCAGGAAGGATCAGCGGGTGTATGAGAAGAAGGGAAGAGCATGGATATTGGAAGACAGATGATACTTCCTTTTTAAAACTAATTTGATGCTGTTAGCTTAAATTGAGAGTAGATTTGGGGTTTGATGGGGAAAGAGGCGTTGTGGTTATGTGGTGGTTGTGTCCAGTAGTCCTGCTGTTTGGCTTGTGTGTGTACATGCCTGTTAGGAGTACTGTTGGACCTCTGGTAGGGATCTGCTGATGGTGGTGTCTGTGAGGCGATGGCCTGTGGTTGCCCCCGTTCAAAAACCTATCCTAGCAAGGACTTTTCAATCTGGCTCCTCTAGACCCCCTACTTTGATCAGTCAGAGCACATTCAGAAGGTGATGTTTGTTCTCTAGTGCAAGAAAATTGTCACCAAAGGTGGCCTGGAGTGTTACAGGGCTTATGAAGATTCACCATTGTTGTGTAAGTCGGCGATAAGTCGCTGCAAAGGGGGATGCCACCCCCAGTTTTACTTTTTCTGAGTTTGTAATGGGGCACTGGTCATCACTTCAGCAAGTCCGTTTTCCATGCTAGAGAAGAAAAACCCTCTCAGTCTCTCAGGTCATGTCAGCTATAAAGTCATTCTTCCCTGGGTTCGTTCACACCGTGTGCGTCTCTCTTGTTTTCAACCCCTAAGCCCCAGTTCTGGACCACAGCCCTCTTGCTGTACGCTGTGCCAGCGGCACGAGAAGGGTCTGGAGACCAGAATATCTGCGAGAGTGCAAAGGCATGCGAGAGAGACGTGGAGGGGGGGGGGGAAGGAGATAAGGACCCAGAAGGTGTGTAGCGTGCCAACAACCTTAGGCTGCCCACCCACTGATGCAGGCATGGCATATGTTACGTGATTTCTTGAGCTGCTCTAGATTATGGGAGGGGAGGAGAACCTGCCCTGGCCAAGTCCAAAGCCTGGGAGAAATTCGGGAGAGTGTTCTCTCAGAAACCTAGGTGATTCGTTTCCTTTCCACCTCACAGAGCTTGGCTCAGCTCGGAAACGAGAGACCTGCTTGGTCTGTGTTTAATCATTACACCTTCATTTTGTGTGTTTTATAGAGGTGAGGCAGGCCAATGATAGAAACATTTTGCAGGGGCATCTGTAGCACAGAAGTCAGCTTCTTTTTAACAGATATTTCCTAGTGTTTGTATCATCGTGAGAATTGCCCTTAGCTTTTGGACATGCCCTCTGCCTTATTCAATAACAATACCTGCTGGTGTACAAAAATTATCCTTCTGAAGTTGCTTCTTGCCCTGTCAATATGGATTTTAGACTGAGTATGTGTGTATATATACATCTGTAAGTTACGTACAGTAACTTAAGTAAGATACAGTCCTAAATTCTATGCTTACGTGGGAGAAGACAGAGCATCCAAAAAGGTAGTGTTAGTATTTTCTTGGGGGAGAAGAGAATATACAGCCTGTAATTTCCTTCAGCACGATCCTAAGTGCAAGACTGGGGTTTCCAGGTTAGTCCAGCCCTTTCTGGAGCCAAAGATTTTTATCTCTTCTGCCTTTTCAAATGCAAAAAGGAGAAAAGGAGTCTTAAAAGATGAGAACAAAGAGAAATACTTTTCCTCCAGACAGGAAAACTTTAGGGAATTAAAAAAAATAATAATTTGAAACTACGTTTTTTCCATTGAAAAAAAAGTTAGAGCAACACATTTTTATCTCTTTCACTTCGGTCTCCTCTCTGGGGTCAGTCCTCCTCCCCTTTCCTTCTTCCAGCTCCGGAAGGTCGAGTGGCTGGGTGGATGCCCGGCCGGCGGCAGGCGGAGGAGGGCAGCAGAGCCCGCGCTCAGCCCCACCGCCAGCCTCCCACACCTGGCAGCACCAGGGCTGCAGCCCCCCCGGGGCATCACCACCCCCCCCAGGGCACCCACCGCACAGGAAACCTTCGCTGTGACCGCAAGGTTAGGGAAAAACACAGCACTGAGATGACAGCGTAGCGGTGTGGAAGTGGGGTGAGTTTTGAGAAGATGAGCTAACATCCTAACACTTTTTCAAGGCTGGATGTGTGGTGGGAGAGCAGCGACAAGACAGTGAGGGATCTAACCGAAAGTTAGGATGTATCAGCCCACAGTTGCCAGCTACAAATTTGCTTTGTATTAGCATGGGATTCCATACACACATCCGATCCTGCCTCCCAAACCAGAAGTACATCAGCGGAGCACCGTGGTTTGTTCCGCTTCGAGTGCAGCGAGGAAGGAAAACCACTGCTGCTCGTTTCAGCCTCTCCCACCACCAGCCTGAACTCCTTACGCAGACCCAGGGACTGCAGGCTGGGTTGTGGTGCTGCTGCATCTGAAACACGGAGATGGTTAAAGCACGGGCAGTGAAAGTGCAGATCCAGCCTCCACGTCTGGTACAGGAATTGCAAGCAAGCTGCGAGGATCCTAAGCACCTGGAGTCGTGCAGTCTCTCTGAACAAAGTGCAACCCTGGGAGCTCCTCTGTGTGATTCACGTCAAGTCAGTATGAAGGCTGGTACAGCCACAGGGCTCCCGCCACATGGGCACAGGCCGGTAGTGGTAAAGTGCACATCGGGTGTTACCTTAACACTGCATGTAATGTGCAAAAACTCGACACTGGTTGCTGCAGAAGGACCACACGTTCCCTCTGAGCTGAATTATCTTGACTAGGAGTCACTCCTCTTTACTTCTTGGACCAGGAAGGTTCTGGGGGCATAGTCCTCTTCCTTATGACCTGCTAGTGAGGCCCTCCCTTCTACGCCGTGTGTCCCCTAGCATTTTATCAGTCCTCGTGCACATGGCAGAAGCCCTTAGCATACAGCCCTCATTTAGGGAAAAATAAATAAACCACAAGTTGTTCTGCAAGGTGGGTGCCATTCACAGCCTTGCCTTTGTCTTGGGTCATTACCGCTAAGCTGGTGATAAGCTGCTAATAATTGCAGGTTGTTGGCACATGCAAATTGGAACAGGAGCATACCAAAAGCATCAGCTGGGTCCTGCTGGGGGAGCTGGCATCGAGCACTGGTGACAAACTGTTCTTGGGGCATCTGCCCTCTGAAGTCAGCCTAATTTGCTCGAGAGCATCCAAAGGTCACCTCTTGCTGGGATTTGGTGTACGTAGCTCTTCAGGATTGGGCTGCTTATTCCAGTGAAGCTTTGGCAGTTGTTTCCTTTATCACCTGGAAGTGTGGTGACGCACACGATGACTCTGGAGGTGTTGGTTTAGATATTTATTACAGCATGTGGTGATAGTGCAGGTGTGGATTGCCTCTCCCCTCTCCAACCGGGGCACTGTGCTGCATGCTTGGCCTCGTGCCGTGTTCTTGGCTAAGCTGGTGCCCCGATCAGGCTGGGGCTGAACCAGGAACGGAGCAGGAGACCTGCTCCAGCTGCTCGGCTTGGCCTCCAAGCAGGGCAGCCTCTCATACACGTGCAAGCGGAAAGTCTTTTCATTTATTACTGGCTACATGGGAAAGTTTTACTCCTTCCAGCACTGCGGTTCTGTAGGTGTCGGGAGAGCCTCTGCCTTGGTGTTTTAGTGTAAAAATGGTTTCCTTCAGTTTATCTTGAATCAAGTCTCAGCTGGACATATTTAACCCAAGTGAAACTAGTTGAAGGTGAGGTGCCCATAAAAAGCACTTGTCCCAGTTGGATTGAAACAGTTATAGAGAGGTATCTGGCTGGCGGGGAACGCTCCCCTTGCACTGCTCCAACCTTACCAGTTGTTCTCGACGATTTTTGGCAGGTTCAGTGGCAGCAGTTGTATTTTCAGCAAATGAATAACCCTCTTGTTGCTTGAGAGGTTCCTCCGGGTTAAAATCGGAGCATGCTGAAGGATTGACCTGAGGCAGAAAAGGGAAAGAGGATGAGCAGTCCTTGCCAATGGTGATGCTGTTTCTTTTGGGCAAGGCTTGGGGCTTCCAAGGCTCTTAAATGGACAAACATAAAATTAAAAAAAAATAATAACCTTTGAGGAGCAGCACCTAAAAATTCATGGAGAACATGTTCTTCCCAAGGATACTTCTCCAGGCCATATCAGGAATCTCAGCCCCTTCCCTGGTGTGTGTCAGAATTGGTTTTGGTTTTGATCTTGGTCACACACAAACTGCCAGCACTGGGCAGGCAATTGCCTGGGGCTGTTACTGTGGAATGAAAACAAAAGAGGGATGTGTTACGGCAGTTCCCCCTCTACCAGAGCAGGGTGGTTCTCCTGTGCTTGGCCACCCAGTTAGTTTTAATGCACTTTCTCAGGGAACAGCACTTCCCACTGTCCTGAGCCTGCTTGGTTGCATCTTAATGCGCGTTTTGTTTGCTAGAAGGGATTCGCCTGTTATTAATTTCCTCCTCACGTCCTCTTGCAGGTAGCCGAGAGACTGCTTTCACCTACGCCGTCAGTGCTGCCGGGGTGGTGAACGCCATCAGCCGGGCTTGCCGCGAAGGAGAGCTCTCCAGCTGTGGCTGCAGCCGGACTGCCCGGCCCAAGGACTTGCCCCGAGACTGGCTGTGGGGCGGCTGCGGGGATAACGTGGAGTACGGGTACCGCTTCGCCAAGGAGTTTGTGGATGCCAAGGAGCGGGAGAAGAACTACGTGAGAGGCTCAGAGGAGCAGGCGCGCATGCTGATGAACTTGCAGAACAACGAGGCTGGTCGCAGGGTAAGACGAACGCTGACCCTTCCCTGTTTCTGAGGGGCAGATGCAGAGGTTGTGAGGTAGCTGGATGTCACGTTCCTTGGAGGTTTGGTGAGGGACAGTCCAGACGTGCCCCAGTAACTCCCTTGAAACAGTGTATGGTCTCATTTCCTCTATTTTTACGGATAGCACAGACAACGCACAATATGATGTTCCAGCTCTAAAGGCTGGCTTCCATTCACAGCTAAAGCCAGTGAGTTTGGGGTCTTCTGAGATACTGGATGGCACGTGTGCAGACATGTAAGCCCTTACTAAATAAACCAGGTGCTCTAACAGCCCACTTTCCAGGTCTAAGTCTCAGAAATGTGCTTCCCAGAGCTGCCAAAAGGACAGGGTGATGGTAAAGAGGACAGTCTGTTGGCATGTGGAGTTTTTTTCTACTGCCATCATTAAGATTTTGGGGAATATAAGGCCAGAAGCAAACATTGAATCAAGCTGCCTGGCTGTCTCTTAAACTTACACCTTGCTTAGACAACTTGATATTGGGCAAAATAAATAATTTGCACGAAGGCAACAGACCTTTTCTGAGAAGATGCATGGTTTTGATCTGCAGACCTCTAGAGATGGAGAATCCATCACCTCCTTTTGCAGTATGCTACTGTCATTAATCACCCTCACTCTTTCAACACTGTGCATCATTGTAATTTAAATTTATCCAGCATCAGCTTCCAGTCGGTTCTTTTTCTGACTTTTACAGATAGATTGAAAAACCCCTTAGTAAACAGAATCTCCTCTCCTTAGAAATATTTATCTACTGTGGTTTATTCACCACTCCTTGTTTTGACAAACTAAGTTGAGAACTTAAGTGTTTCTCACTTGCAGATGTTTTCAACAGTCATCAGATCATTTTTGCGTCACTTCAACGTACCCTTTCCAGTTCCCATATCCCTTAAAATTCAGGTACTAAAATTACCTGTCGAGTTCTGGTATTGGTCTCACTGATGCTGTAAACATAGGTGAAGTTGTCCCCTTGTAATGCATTCAGTGTCTGTGCATCTGCTTTTCATGCAATTCCTCCTTTGGTGATTAATAGCCTGGAAGGTGTAGCATCATTCATATGCTGTACAACTCTATAACCCTGCTTCTTTCCAAATGTAGGAAGAAATGCCTGAATGTTTTTGCTTTCTCCACAGAATGTTTAAGAATTTTATCCATTCCTCTCTAGTAGCAAGCTTTTCTAAAGTTAATTTTGTTTCTAATCCATATTAAAAAATCCTATTAGACGTACTTAGCCTTGCTCTTTTACATGTTCTTAACTAATATCCTTAGTTTCCTTAGCAATTTTATGCCTTTTCAAACTTCTAATTGTTACTGAATTGTCTTCCCCTTTCCCATTCATGTGTTGCTTTTCTGCATATAATTTCAGCTTCCTTTTGCCACCAAATATGTTTGCTCTGGTTTTTGATTGTGGAATTGATGTGTCAGGTTGAGGCTCTGCACATACTCCATACTCCTTTCGCAAACTCAAACTGAGGTAAACTTGCAGGAGGTGGAAAATGGTGGACTTGAAAGCTCTGGAACTCAGTGGTTTTTGGTTAGGGTATTTATGTATTTATTTATTTAGGCTTGGGAGGGCAGAGGGTCAGCGTTTGCTTAGAAAGGATGACCGTCCCTCCATGGAGCAGTAGCCTACATGGGATGTTCTTCGCCACATTACGTACTTTGAACATCTTGTGTATCTGGAGTCATGAACTTGGATTACTACAAATCCAAGTCCTGTGTAAAATAGGAAGCGAATGTGTTACCAGCATTTTTATCAGCTGGCCCCATGGCCTTGAGAGAACCACAGACAGAAAATGACCAATAGTTTGATGGACGGCTGAACTGTAGCAATGTCTTAATTAGAAGATCAAGTTAGAAGATACTTGCTCTGCAGCATGGCTAAAACATCACCATGTCGTGTTATTCTTGTTATACGGGGAAGAAACCGAGCTGTGATTTCTAACTATGGCATGGTTTTAGATGGAAGAAAGCTTTGTCCTTTTTTAGGGATGCAGCTAAAACTAGTTTTGTCCTGCCTTTACGACAGTGCAGAAAGTTGAATAAGCTGTGCTTGGAGTGCTACAGTGCACATGCTTCTCTGGGCTCTGCAGACGAGACCCTCAAGGTGATTTCTTTGTCTGCAGTTTGTGCAGGACCTGAACAAAAGCTTTCCTAAGGGCCCAGCAAAAGACAATGTTATTTCAAGGTTGGTTTTGGTAGACACTGAGAACAGATGGCCATAGAAAATAACCTTAGATTAGGTGAACAGAAGTCATTTTAGATTAAATTGAATGGAACTATAAACCAGTGTGTAATTAAGCTTGTGGATTAACAAACTCTGATAAACTAAGGGAGCCGGTTAGTAAACTCAGCGGAGGAGCTCAATGTGGAGGAGGTCTGGAACTTTTTCAAGTCAAAGATGCTAAAGCCATTACAATTCTGCATGCCAAGCAAGAGGAAAAAGCTTGTAGGAAGAATATCCAGACCTCACTGAATGAATAACTACCACAGAGAAGCTATTAGGAATAGACTGAGAGCTTACTAAGAATGGGAAAAAAAAGAACCGATAGCAAATAAATAACAAAACGCTCTGTCTTAGAGTTCAAGAAGCGTAAAGATGAAGTGAGAACAGTAAAAAGCAAGCTGAGTCAGACCTTGCAAAGGGTAGTAACAGAAATAGCAAAAGTTTTTTTTAACTTTTTGAAGAGACTGCTATTCATTGAGAATGGGGCTGAGTTTAAAGACAGAGTAGTTATGGTCCCTGAAGTAAAGGAGTGCTTTACCTGGGGCTTCAAGGCAGAATGGGGTGTTGCTTGTGCCATGTCTGCTGCACAGCGGAGATGTCTTCTTCTGTCCTCAGCACTCCTGCCTAGGGGAGTCAATGGTTGCGGTGTAGATTTGTAAATCCCCCTGGGCCTGTATTTTTGGGGAAAGCCAGGCACAGTGCTCTGGGGGCAGGCAGTGGCTGATGATGCTGGTACCCTGTGGAGGTGAGGAAGGCTTGAGGAGGCAGCTGTTGTGTTCAGACAGGTAGAGAAAGAGGAGCTGAGCAGTGAGTACTGAAGTTTGGGGCCAGGAGACCTGGGATGGGTGGGACTGTGCAGGGGGCTGCTGACAGAGAGGTGTTTAGGATTGGATTGAATGATTCAGGTGGGAGTCAAATGGTGGCAGCAAAGGTTTGGAAGAATGGAGGGCTCTGGAGTAAGTGGGACAGTGGCTTTGGGGTGGATTGAGTGGATGAGGAATTGGGGGTAGTGAGAAATGGAGATGCTGGGATCAGGAAAGGAGATGAATATGAATCGACCTGGCCTGAGGCAGCTCTAGGATGGCATTGCTACAGGTTCCAGGGCTGTCTGGTCAGGATCATATTTGGCCAGTACAGGGCAGCCTTTGCTCTTGTCTCTTAAAAATGTGTTGACATAGCAGTGAAGGGAAATTGAAATTATTGCCACCAAGATGGAAGCAAAAATCAGGAAGCTCGAAGCCCCCAAGTCACAGGGAGTGCCCATTTTTTTTTCTCTGGCGCTCTGAAAGAGCTGTCACCTGGCAGCACAGGCAGTGTGACCTTGGCAGCATTTACAGGAGGACGTGGGGGAAAGGACATCTCAGGCAAAAAGGGAAACAATCTGACAAGAATTTCTCAAAGGTTGATCACTTGGTCATTTAGAACATCACTGATTTCCTGAAAGGCAAAACAGATCCAGTAGGTCTCATTTAGATGAACTTCTGTGAGACAATTCATGTATTTCCCATGTGGAAACACATGGTTAAATTGGAAAAGATAAGGAAAAATACAGCAACTGTGGCATGAATGAGAAACTGGTTTAAGGGAAGATGTCAGTAAGTTGTGTGAAAGGATGCATATTGATCTTGACAGAGCTTAATTAGCAGAATTCTTCAAGGACTTGCTTGAAGGCCAATGCCTAATATTTTTGTTTCTTGGCCTTGACACAAGAGTTGGAATGGGCCGATGAAATTTGCTGCTGATGGTGCAGAGGTGGCAGGTATTATGAATATAGAGGAGAATCTAAATTTTGTACAGCACCTAGTGACATCCAATAAAACAACGTTAAGACTGTCATTTCAAGGTCTTGTATGCAAAACGTTTTTAGTCATTAGGAAATAAGTAGAAAAGAGTGGGATGCAGCAGCCAGCTGCAGATGTAATGTGGCTCGTAAGGTGGCAAATATCCTGGAATGTACTAGGGAAAGTCTTTTTGAAAGACATAGGGGAATATTAATGCCATTGTATTAAGATCTCGTAAGGCCCCAAAATATTGTGTGCTCTCATATTCCCAAGCAAAATGACCTCAGACTAGAAAAGGGTTGTTATGGTTGACCCAAGGGATAGGAATCTTTTCCTAAGAAAGCAGGCTAGAATAGCTTGCCATGTTTAGCGTAGCAAAGTGAAAGCTGAGAGAGGATGTGACTGATGTCTATGTTAGTGAGAGAAATAGTAGGGAAGGAAAAGTACTTTTTAAGCAAAAGGCCAATTTGGCACAATGGCAAATGGGCATAAAGTGAATACATTTAGGCTGGGAATTAGAAAAAGATACTTTATCATTGAAACAGTGATCAGAATAATGGTGCCTGAAAACCAAATTGCTTTTAAAAGGGCACTCAATACTTTTAAGGAAAACGTTACTTGAAGTGGTGCCTACAATAGCAAGAGATCGTACTTAGTAACCAAGAAGGCCCCGTCTAGTCCTACATTCCTAAATGTTAAGTTTTCACTTCTGAGATTCTGGTTTTGGGAGTAGGAAGATGCATGTGTAACTCCATATTCCTGAAACCGGTGCTGCAAGAAAGGGGTGAGGGAAGGAGACACAGCAGTGAGCATTTGCTAAGTGACTGCCAGCTGCTGTCCCTCATGCAGCCTTGCCCTGACTTCCTGGCCAATGTTTGAGTTGATGATGTCTTCTGATTTTTGGCAGGTGCCCCCACTCGGTTTCATCTAGGTGAGATGGTTCTCCTTGAACCCTGAGGAGCTTTGATGGCAGGAGAGAAGATTGTCCCTGCTCTCAGTGCTTCTTGGAAGGAGCCGACAGGGCTGGGAAGGAAGCTGAGCCGTTGTAGCTTTCAGGCACTCCTGACCCCATCACCCTTTCACTCCACATTGCAGTCCTTGTAGTAGTGCTCCTGGCTTTATTGCCCTTGTTTATTTACCTTGGCTGTTATCTCAATACGCTCTTTCCTTCCATCTGTCTCTTTTTTTCCAGTTGGGCTGCATTACCCTCTCTTCTTTCCCCCGCGTTCCTTATCTGTTGCCCTTGTCTGGCGGGCTGTGGCGGTCAGTCCTTCCGCGCTATTTACCCAGTCAGCATATGGCAGGCCTCAGTCATCAGTCACTCAGCCCAGTGCCAGAAAAGCCTGGAAGGGGGTCTGGCTAATTGACCACATAGGAATTCCCCATTAATTCTCTTCCCGTTCCCATTCTTGCGAGAAAAGAATTGGAAGAGAACTTGGGCTTATGGGAAAGGGCTTTAAGCCTTTCCATTAGAGGCATTTTCAACCTGCTTAAGTGGCACGGCCATCGATCAGGCCCTGCCTTCAGAACTACACGTGGGGTCTGTTATTCTTTACCTTGACCCTCGCCCAGTCAGAAAGGAGTTCTCCGGTTTCCTCCGCTTTCTCCCCATCCAGGCAGCCGAGGGGGAGAGCCATTTAGAGGGTAAAGCTGCGGTTACCTCCGCGGGACGTTGATAGTGGGAGCTGTGGGGGGCTGAGCGGCGCCATGCTTACCTGTGATAACTGGTAGGGCTCGCGTTCCCCTGCACAGCTATTACCCACATGGGCCAGATGTTTTGAGCATCAGTTGCTTAAAGCCAAGCCAGAGTGAACTCAGTCCCATGACATTAGCTGAGAGGGATCAAGTTGCAGTGTTTTTCTAAAGGAACAAAGCCCAGGATTAGGAAGAACCATAATACTTTATAAAAACATATGCAAGGGCAAGAGAGGCATGAGTGGCCTGGGATTTGACAGAACCATAACCGAAAAGTGCTAACACAAGCTTATAACAAGCAGGCTGGCAATGCAGCGAGGATATAGTAAGTGTCTGGGCCTCGGGAAATTCAGCTGTAGCTCTGTCTGGTGGTAGTACAGCAGGAGTCCTTAAGTAACGGCGTGGTTGGTCCTGTGCAATTACTGTTCAGTCCAAGGCGAGCGCTTAACTCCCAGCCCGTAGCTGTTACACTGTGCTGTGAGGCATTGCCTCAGTAAATTGAGCTCCAAGGAGCAGAACTAAAGCTTCTCTGTTTTAAGGACTCAGCCCATTGACTTCCTTGGGAGCTGGGTTGGCCTCCATGTGATTTAGCCATTAAGCCCAATTGAATCTTCACTAGCTGTCAAAAGCACTAGGTGTTTGTTAGACTGGGAGCAACCAGTTGTTTCAGGAGAACTCTGACCTCTCCCTGCTGGTCCAGAATGCAGTCATACGCAGAAGGTTTTGTTTGTAGGATTGCCTTAATCACCCATTCCTTGGCAAGTGAATGCAGAGAGCTGGGAAACTTTCTTCGGTGTCAATGAGTGAGACAGAAAAGAAGCTTCAGTCTTTGGCTGCTTTTTTTCAGCAGAAAGCCTGCTAGAAGATGTATTGCCATCTCCTTCAAAACATCCTTATTTTTCTCATGTTTCTTGATCACCCCACCCCAGATACAGCTGGCGCTAATTTGGCAGCCGATGCCAAATAGCTCTGTTTGGCATGTGGGATCTGGCAGAGGCGCTGCCCTGCAAACGTGCAAGAGGCAGGATGGCCGTGGGAGAGCAGATGTGAGCCTCATACGTAAAGCGTAAAGAGCTCTGGAAGTCAAATGCTGTAACACTTGGTAGCTCTGATTGAATGTGGATGCCAGCTCTTCACTTTGTAAACTCTGTAAGTTCCTGTTGGTGCTGACAGGATCTCACATAGTCTGTAGTGTGGAACCTGTATCTGAAATTAATGGAAAGAACAAACCTGACTTGCACTTCAGTTTGTTTTCGTAGGTTTTGAGCTTTGTTATTCTAAAATGTTTTTTTATTTTCTCTCTCTCCTACCAGCTAGTGCGGGAGGAAGGACTGTTTTCCTTTACATTGCATACTTGCTCTACTGAGGGTTTAACACTCACTGGCCTAAATTCTTGAGGCTCTTTGTTAATTTTGGTTTTCTGCCTTGCTGCACGAGATGCTGCCTTTTCAGGGGTATGATGCATCTACAGCTCCCATAAACCTCTGAAAACGGAGCTTAAAGTGTCTCAGAAAAAGACGGCAGTGAAAGGTTGTGTTTGCTTTTTGGACTGTATGTCCTCCTGTGTAGCACTGGTGGTTGTAGTGTAGTGGAGTATCTGGACACGAGATGGCGCAGATTTGCAGCCAGGGCTTGCTCCTCAAGCAGAGGGACTGAAGAGCTGTGAGTGTCCCTGTGTCCGTGTGAAGGCGTTCATCTCTCACACCTCCACTACCATCTCTGCTCCTTGCTCTTTGAAAAACAAGGACTCCTCTGGGAACCGCAGGAGAAAAGATCCTCGGCAGAGAGAGGGGGAAAGGCTCCATGGATTTGTTTCAAAAGGATGCAGATGTATTTCTAGAGCGATAGCATCAGTTCCTGTTTTAGCTGACGGGAAATGAACAGGTTCCCAGGTGTTCCCTTGTATCAGCTATGAGGGGAAAAACATGCAGTGTGGTGGTCCATGAGATGTGGGGAATTTCCAGAAACACAAGTATAGGGCTTTCCTGTTCCTGGCCGTGCCATCGAGCTAGCAATCTGCCAAAGGAAAAGGTGGGGTGGGGGAGTTCTGGTTAGAGGCAGTGTGACCACACACAGAAATATTTAGCGAACGGGATCGCAGCAGGAGGAAGAGGAGACTTTTGTCTGTTCTGAAGGGCGAAACAACAGAAACGGGGGGATAATCAAAGCAGTTATGAAAATGTGCTGATGAATTCATTATAATGAATGCCAGCTGCCGGCGTAGCGCGAATGAATGCAGCGTTGCCTGACCGCGCTCCTTTCCCCGCAGGCAGTGTACAAGCTGGCGGACGTGGCCTGCAAGTGCCACGGCGTGTCAGGCTCCTGCAGCCTCAAGACCTGCTGGCTGCAGCTGGCCGACTTCCGCAAGGTGGGTGACCTGCTGAAGGAGAAGTACGACAGCGCCGCCGCCATGCGGATCAGTCGCAAGGGCAAGCTGGAGCTGGTGAACAACCGCTTCAACATGCCTACGCAGGAGGACCTGGTCTACGTCGACCCCAGCCCGGACTATTGCCTGCGCAACGAGACCACCGGCTCGCTGGGCACTCAGGGCCGCCTGTGCAACAAGACCTCGGAGGGCATGGATGGGTGCGAGCTGATGTGCTGCGGACGGGGCTACGACCAGTTCAAGAGCGTCCAGGTGGAGCGCTGCCACTGCAAGTTCCATTGGTGCTGTTACGTCAAGTGTAAAAAGTGCACAGAGATCGTTGACCAGTACGTCTGTAAATGAAAAGAGCCCCCAAAGCAACAAATCTATATTATATAAATCTATATAGATATATTTTATATTTGTATAAATAAACAGATGATGATAATAATTAAAGAAGCTTATTTAAGAGACATTTTGGTTTTGAAATTTCCCCCCTCAGGCCGGCAGGTTTGCCATCCCTCCCATTCTGCTGGGGAGTTTGTCTTTCAGTGCATCTCCCCTTGGAGGCTTCAGGCGGGGCAAAGAGGCTGAGGAGGTGCTGACAAATCGAACTCCCCCTGCACACACATGTGCACACACACGCATACCGCCACCATTTCATTACAGACACAAAATCAGCAGGAAGGAGAAGGGTGGGTGCTCTCTGCTATCTAGGCATTACATCTCAGTATTTTGTGTTGTTACTGGACATCTTAGATTACAGCCAGGCATGGCAGACCTGGTAATCTGAGTTTCAAGCCCTGCTGCCCCACTAAACCCACTGGGGATTTTGGAAACAATTCTTGATCCTCTAAAGGGCTTTGTCACATGAGAGGGAAAGTTAGCCAAGGCTCATGCACAAGAATACAGCTTAAAATGCAGAGTCTTGTAAACCATTCCTGGACGCTGGACAGCCAGCAACGTGGTGGTGGAAGGTTTGCATGCTGCTGTGAGGAAGGATGGTGTGATCTGTGGCTGGCTGGCGCACAGCCTGGGAGTCCACCTGAAGCCATCCCCTAGCTCCTTGGTGCCGCCTGGACAAAGGGGAAATCTGTCCAGCTCAGTCTACATGGCTATATACAAGAGGGAGAACATTTTCTCCTTTAATCCCATGCTGAAACTTAACTTGTCATTGTAGAGGAGAAGCTGCTGGTGCCCAGGGACATTTGTGAAGGAAATATACCTCGTATTTTTTCAGTGGTCAGAAGTTTTTCACGCGCATGACTGCATAAGCACGCCTTGTGCTGCTGCCGTCCTTCCTCTTTGAAGTGGATGCGGTGCTCACCTTGTTCCGTTCTGTTAAATCCTCCTCACCACCGTCCCAGATGTATAGTTTTTCTTTAACATTAAACACCCCTCCATGAGATTCCTTTCCCTCTGTTGCTTGTGTATATGTGTATTTTTGTTTTATTCTTTTGGGGAGTCTTTTATTTTGCTGCTTTGTATTTCAGAGTCTGGAGGCCGTGCTCTTCCCCAGTATAAACTCCGCAGTTAAGTACGTTCCCAGAACGTGGGCATATGGCCGCCAACGGGAGTCTTTTCTGTGCTTTTCGTTGGTAGTGTGAGGGTATAATAAAATCATAGTAGGGCAGAAGCCATCACCAAAGCCTGCTAATCAGTGTTACCACTTTGGAATTTCAGCAGAATCCAGTTCATAAAGCAGGGAACAAATGCTGTTCCTAGCACAAGACGTTTCCTGTGCCTCTCAGCATCTGCAGAGTTCATTTGCAGTCAGAGAACAATCAAGAGAAGCCAGTCCCAAAAATACAAGAGTTTGCTAATGTACACCCTCTTTCTTACTGACATTCCAAGGTGGTTTTTTTTAACTGTAAATTTTAAAATGCACAAAATATGCCAATAAGCAAAGAGGCAGTCATGAAGATTATTATTTTTATATTAAACCTCTGTTTCTTATAAAGCATTGCAGTTTTACAGATTCCACCATTTCAACCACCAGAGAAGAATTTATATGTACCTTTCATACTTCAAATATTTGAGGACTCCAGAAAAGCACAAGGAAGAAAAATTATGTTTAATAATTAGGAGCTGTTGTTTTTTTAACCAATGTGTCCAGTTTTTATTTTATTTTTTTTACTCCAACAGGCAATATATTTGCTGGCATCCCAGAATGCAGTTTCTTGGAATATAAACAGTGGCTTAGATTTATTTTATTATATAAAATCCAAAGCCAGTGGTATTGTAATTCAAAGTAACGGAAATAGTTTTCCATGCATGGAAAAAATGTGAGTGAAATGGCCTGATCCAACTCCCATTAAACTTCAGTGGGAGCTGGACTGAGCCCAAGATCAGATCAAATGTGTGAGCTATTCACTCCTGGGATACTATACGTTTCTAGCCCGGTAATAAAACTTGCTCTACCTTGGATACATCTAAAAGGACCTTTCCTCCCACCACCCTCACCTCATGTTCTTGTCCATCCTCATTGCATCAGTCCTTAAAGGTGTCAGCTATTTGTATATGGCACCCTTAGGCATTGTTAATGTGTCTAATAATTCAAAATGATTTCATTTGGCCTTCCCAATAAAGACCACACGTTTAAGGGAGTCCCAAATCTCCTTGCAGTTTGGCACCACAATTAATTTTGTGGGTGTAAACAACTTTGGGAGCAGAAAAGTTGGCATTGTTAAGGCTGCTATTCATCTGGGTGTCCCTGGACATGTCCTTCTTTTTCCACCTAAAATTTTGTCTGGATAGAAAAAAAGATGATTTTGGCTATTTGTCCCAGAACTCTGGATCTCTTGCAGCCTGCCTGGAGCCAGTAGCTCCTACTGGACAGGAGCTATATCAATACAGGAGAAGTGACTATCAATTCCTCTCTCCCACACACTTTATTTTTATTTTTTAATTTTTTTTTACAAGATCTAGCTTTCAGTCTTCTCAACTTTCTGTCTGTTTTGTATCAAAAAATGTGATTGCACTATGCTCTAGCTTAAACCTTGATTTGTATGGCACCCACACATCCGAGAACCTCCTTAGGGTGGCAGTAAGTATAAAATAAGTCAGAGCATGGCCAGTTGGGTTTGATGCAAAGCCAAAGAAAGTCAAAGAGAAGACTGGCAAAACTGCTGCTTTACCATGAAAGTTAAAAAGTGGTGGGTTTGAAGCTGTGTATTGTTAGATACACAAAGCGGTAGGGGGATGTGGGGATGGGGAGCTAAGCTTGATTGTGAGCTCTGCCAATTGCCTGCTCTGTAATCTTCAACACGTTACTTAATTTATTTGCATTTTAGTCTCCAGCCTCCTCCTATATAAAAACAGGAGCGGAACACCTCCTTTTTCTGTAAAACTCTTTGAAAAATACAGATGAATAAAGGTAATTGAAGGCCTACTCCATACACTCACTAACTCTGGCAGTCAGTACGTCCCCACGGTGAAGTGATACGGTCAGTCCTGGACGAAGAGGCTCGGCGGCACCCAGAAGGTCGATGTGCAGAGGTGATTGTTGGGGGGCTCAGTGGGACCCCCAGAGAGGAAAGGCACAGTTTCACAAAAGAGAGGTGAAAAAAATCAGGACTTGTTTATTTATGGCTATTGAATGTCCTGTAGTAAGAGTAAGGCTTCAGGAAGGCAGCCTGGTTTCTGAATCAAATACCTGTCTACTTAAATTCTATTTGCAGTTTCATATGGATAAGACATTCGAACAATATGCTATTTTATAGCGTGTGCTGGTTACTGACTGCCACATTCCAACCCCGAAGTCACTGCACTTCAAGGCTGATAGAAATGACCACCCGTAAGTCATGTAAAACTAAAATATTTTGGAGTTAAAGGCACTATGCAAATATACGGTTATTGCAAGTCAGTGCACATCAGCTCCTAAACGGAGCAGAACAGGATGCAAATCTGTCATCATTTTCCAACTGGTTAGTAATATATAAGTTATAAAGTGAATGAATGAGGCCTTAGTATACTCTGCTGCAAGGTAAGCTAAGCAATAGCTGACCCCAGAACAAACGGAAACTTTCATTTGATAGTAATTATAGCAAAAAGGTAATGGCAGGGCTGTGAGAAAATTTAAATGCACCTTTTAACACCACTAGGGTCGAGGTTGTTTGCATTGTTTGGAAGTTCCTATTCTTTGTCTCCAAGATGTCGAACAGAGAGACTGCTGCCTTTGCAGCTCAGGAAACAGCAATGTTGAACCCAGACGTGTCGTTTAAGTGTACCTCGTGCTGCCTATATGGACCCAAGCTTTATAGCCCTGACAAAGCACAAACGAAGCAGATCTTGGTCACTCATACAATCAAACATGCAAGGGTTTCTCTCTGCTCACTTGACCCTGTCCGGGGAGAAGCCTAGGAGGTTTGAATTACGCTGTGGGAGCAGTTCCTAATCACCTGTGGCTGCAGAAATACAGACAGTATTTTCATCAGCTGACACATACACAGAACATCCCAAGGAGGCCTTGGGAAATACCTTCCAGCAGCTAAAGGGCATTTCTCAAGTGTCTGTCACAAGGTTGTCCAGAACCAGCTGCCTATATAGGCATTCATTGTCATTTGTTTAGCTTTTGTTTAACTACATTAACTACATTCAGCTTAAATAGTTTCTAGAAGGTATTCTAGGAAATAAAGTTCACCGAATGGCAGGCTCTGAAGGACCTGTCGTGTAACAGACGGGGCAGATGTGAACATAATATTGTTCCCATCAAAGGGAACACTTCTCATCAAAGGTAGACTCTAGCTATATCAGAACTATGGGTCCCGGGGGTGCATGAACCTCCTTGGTCCAGATGTGTATCCTGGCCGTGCCCTCCTTGCCAGGGCCGTGTGGGCACCTATGCCTCGTGCACAAAGACTGATGGATGCACAGACCATTGAGCATGTAGCCTGTCCCAGCTCCAGCACGGATAGCTGGTGGATTAGGGACGGGGCCGTTTCGTGAGCATACCAGCTCTGAAGTGTAAATATAACCAGCCTCAAAGATAAGCAAAACAGATTTCTGTGGCCAACAGGACACATACCAGAAGGGACAAAAGGAATCATGATCAGCCGTTGTAAATCCCAAAATAACAATAATAAAAGCCCACAGCGTAATACAATGATCACAGTATGCTCACGCCTTCCTGCCGAATTCCCCATTGTCAATCTTCTGCAGCGCCTGAAGCTGTTACTATTCCCTCTTCTTTCTTAGCTCTGTTTAAATGACAGTTGAAATCTATTTTTGCATTAGGATACAAAAGGGCACGACCTACTCATAGAATTTCCTCAAAGAAAGAACAAGGGAACAAACAGTAGGGTCAGGAGTTCTCCTGCCTCTGTGAGATGGGAGAAGCTGTTTCTCTATTTTTTCCCCATGCTGGTGGGCAGCCATGAAATGGAGTAGTAGATACTGCCCTGTGCTAGGGTAAACCAGCCCTCTCCAGAGCATTTGAGCTTTCTATAAGACCTAAAAGATTTAAAGGATCTGTTTGTCTAGTTGGACTTTGCCACCTGTCCTCTACAAAGAGTCAGAATTTCCTTGCAAAATGGAAAGCCAAAATAATTTTTTAGGCCTTTTTTTTTTTTTTTCCCCTCCGAGCAGGTAAACACTCTGCAGCCATGTCTCTCCATCACGAGCATCCCTAGAAGAAATGCTCCCCAGTGAAGTACTGATCTCTGAGCACTGCCTCAGCCTCAAGGAGCGCAGTGAGAGAGTGCCTGCAGCCCTCTTTTGATGTGATGTGACATGATAGGAGGCCAAATTGACACAGATGCAGTTCCAGCTGGTGATACCAGAGTCACTTGGACCCGGGTCTTTCATATGGCCAGCGAGGCATCTGCCCTGGACACCTTGGGCACCCCGGGGGTTCACCTGAAGGTACTCCTGGGGCTAGTGATGCCAGCAGTTCTGTACCGCACCAGCAGAGAGCAGGGCTGCCCACTGGCACACCTACACCAAGGCATCCCCGTAGCACGTATAAGAAGGGGCGTGTTACGAAAACATTTTTTTCCTTGATTTATTTCCACGGTTTTATAACTTCATTTTGGAAGAACACCACCGATAGGCTTATGTTAAGGAGCTTGTTTTTTACATTTAAGAGAGAGACCCGCTTTAATTTTTCCTTCTCAATAGAGAGTACATGTTGGGAGGTCTCAACAGTGCTTAGGAAGGCGCTGGGAAGCCTCTAAGACATCAGTTTTCTCTCTCTTTTTTTTTCTTTCTTTCTTTCTTTTTCTTTCTTTCTTTCTTTCTTTCTTTCTTTCTTTTTTTTCTTTCTTTTTTTTTTTTCTTGGTAGAGTACCATTACTGGCTGCAACAGTGGCTCTTCGGACTTTTTAGGAAGGCGTCACTGCTGCCACCTTCTTTTACCCTCACTCCTGCTTCACCACTCTTGCTTCTCCCCTCACTGAGGGATTTTATGACTTGGGCCAGAATCCATCTGTCTCTTCTTTGCATTTCATTTTTAAAATTGTTCTCCTTGCATGGGTTGGGAATGGTGGGCTGGATTTAGACCATGCTCAGACAGCAGGCTACCCCACCTGAGATGGCCCAGTGGTGATTCAGGGGCCCTGTTAACCTGGAGGGAGAAGCGTGACACTCAGGCTGGCCACAAAAATGTCACAGTTACCTCTCCATGCTGTGTGCCCAAAGGTATCCAGGTCTGATGGTCCCGTGGTGCTGCCAACAGCCATCATGCTGGCTGTTTTGAACTTGGCTCCTGCAGCAAGCACCACCCTTCGGCACAGTGCCACAGCATGCAATGAGCATGCCCTCGTGCTTTGAGAGGGGAAGGAAGATCTGATAGCTAATTAATTGTTGTAAGGAAATGCAAAGAGAATGAGCAGGCACAGCTTCACTGGGGGATGGGGAGATTGTGACACCTGCCCCCCACCCCGGGCCTTGTTGTCCCCATTAGCGCTGCCCCACGCCGGTGTCACATGGATGCAGCCCGCCTGGGGAATTCAGACAGCAGCCTCTCAAATATGTTTGCCAATAGATGAAGCAGTTTAAAGGCTTGCAGAAATAAGGCATATCCTGTAAAAAAAAAATGTGCAGGCTCTTCCGCACCCTAGGGCAGTTTTACTCTGAATCACGATTTGTCTTCGGCTGTTCCTAGAGTGCCACATAGTTGTGTCAGTCTCCTGCATGACTGCTGGAGCATCGTGATCAGGGCAGGATGAGCGTGGTGGGGCATCACCATGCAAGGGCCCATCGCAGTTATGCCTTTCAGGGGAAAACAGAAGCAAAACCAAACCAAAGCAACAGAGGTGGGGTGGACCCAGTGTCACTTACTGAATGTCACTGGCACTGTGCTAGAGCTGGCCGTAGCCCCTGCCTGGCTCACAGCTTGCAGGAGCTGCCCAAATAGCCGGTACCTTTCTCTGGCTGAGAAAACACCTAGGTGAGGGTTTTAGAGCGGCAGCCGCTCTGCAATTCACCGTGGTTATTCTGGCCAGTCTGAGTTTCATTTACCACAGGCAAATTTGTTCCCTCTTGCTCAAGAACAATAACAGAGTTAACTAATGACCTGCCAACTTTCACAAAGTGCGAGACTGTGTAGTTAGGACTAAAACAGTCAGAGGAGGAATTAAGGTGGTGAACATTTTATATTAATGCCGTGAGTTCTAGGAATTATCTATAAATGCCCAAGAAGTGCATAACTCAATTTTTAAAAATGTGTCTTTCCAAACGAGTAGTTTGCCCTGTATGGCAGAGCACAGCTTTGCTTTTTGATTTACAGGCTTTTGAACCAGAATAAACCACTTTAATTCAGTTTATTTAATATTTAATGAAACAGTGTTCCTATCTCAATTTCCCTCTTAACTGGCTGAGTAGGCATTAAGTTATGCTGACAGGAAATGACAGATGAAAATGACATGTAGTTTTTACATAGATTTTTATTCACTGGAGCTCAAAATATTTTAAAATCATTAGCGCCATTTTACAGATGAACATGGGGCAGGAAATGCTTCATCTGACAGGCAAGGGTGGAGCCAGGAGCAGGCTCTGCAGCTGCTGCTTGCTGTTGTACAGCCCTAGGGCTGTCAAAATACATTCTGATTGATGATAGATACTCTAAATACATGCAATAGTGCCATTTTGGTGCTCAGTAACTGCCCAGATGCCTTACAATCCCTCAAGATTTTAATGAATGTGTGAGTTGGGAAATATTTTAAAGGAGGCAAGAGGGAATCATGTTTCTGTAAACAAGGTTTTAAGGAATGGACGATTTATTTTATGTTGGTAGGCATTTGGGGCCAAAGTGTTTCAAATACTAATTTATGGGGATAATTTTGCTTCCATTAACTATCTTGTTTACACTCAATTGTTTGCGATTAAATTTCTGGGTGTGGATCGGAGTTTATAGGAGCATGCCTCTGAGGATCACTGAAGCGAGTGGAGCCACAGAAATTAGAGCTAGATGAGTCCTGCCAGATCATCCAATTGTTCTCTTTGACAACGCAAGATCATCCTCTGGCAGTCCGTTTCCCTAGTGTTTTGACCAGTCTGGATGTAAAACATTCAGGCTTAGGGTTTCCACTATTTTCCCCAAGGACTAAGCAGTTACCTTAACATGGGTTTTCCTGCTATTCCGCCTATACTTCCCATCACCTAACAAAGACACCCCGTGTCAGGCATGCCAGCGCCACCACAACAGCCAGGCTTTCCAGAAGCCTCCAGAAACCAGCATCAGGTTTAGTTGTGTGTTTGGTGCGCTAACGGCTGTGGGTGCACACGGTGCCGTGGTGGCACTTGTTCAGCACCGAACCCACACCTAGCCTGGGCTCCCTTGGAGGAAGGTGCCCCAGAAACGCTCCCACCACGCCTCTCTTTTAACTTTCTCAGCGCCTGGTGGGACCCATCGCAGGCCCCTTTCTGCCCCACCACGGGGAAGGGCTGCGTGGCCGGGGGATTTCTGTGGCAAAGCCCCCGAGGAAGCTGTGACAGGAGGCAGCCGCCCCGCCCCGCCCAACCGCCCCAACCGCCCTGCCATAGCAACGGCGCGAGCGGCGGACAAAACCCCGCCGCGGCGTCACCGCCTCCCCCCCGCCAATCAGAGCCGCGTCCCTCCGCCGCCCCTCCGCCGAGCGCCTACATTCCCCGGCATGCCCCGCGGCCGGTCCAAGCTCCCCCCCCCCTCCGGTCCTTCCGGCGCGCGGGGCGCGTCCCGCATTGGCGGCGGCGGCCTCGTGCGATGCTGACGCCGTAGGGCCGGGAGGAGGCGGCGGGGCCGGGGCCGGGGCCGGGCCGGGGCCGGGGGGCGGCGGCGGCAGCGGGGGCCGCGGGCGGGCGGGCGCCGGCCGTTGCCAGGTGAGCGGCGGGGGGGCACGGGACGGGCCCGGGGGGCGGCGGCTGGGCCCTGGGGGCGGCGGCTGGGCCCTGGGACCCCCTCAGTTCCCCCTGGGTCCCCCTTCGGTCTCCTTCAGTCCCCCGTCAGTCCCCTTTCGGTCCCTTCTCGGTCCCCCCCCCGGCCGGGGCCGCTCGGTGAGGCGGGTCTGAGGCCGCGGGAGGGCTGCGGGCCCGGTAGGGGTGCGGGGGGCTCGCCCTGCCTGCGCAGTGATATAAGCCCTAGAGGCCAGCCCGAGCGCGGATCCCGGGTGAGAGCGGGTTAAATAAAGTTTTTCGCAAGTTTTTTCGCTCCAGGAGGCGATGGGGCGCTCGTCCCCAGTGTGTTCGGGACAAACGAGGGTGTTGGAGGGTATGGGAGGCAACCGGGAGACAATAAGATGGGACAGCTGCTGTTCGTGGCGAGCTTCGTGGGCGGCGTGTTGGTTTCTTCTTGTGTCTGTTTTACTCCTAATTAAAACCTTAGGAGGTTGGTTTAGTGCCTTTAGTGGGTGGCTGTGTTGGTGTATGTGTGAGAAAATCCTTAATATTAAACTTCAACGTCTTTGACATATGGGCATTGTAACTCAGCGTAAGGTAACGTACACCTGTCACACAGCAGAAAAACTTGTAGATATTCCTTATCTAGAGATACTTTTCAGTCCTAGCGCTGCGTGGAAGCTCTTCAGGTGGTTGAACTGTCTCATGGACCATAAATATTTCGTTTATTTCTTAAAACAGGCCAGGTTTTATAAAGTCGGACAGGTCCTCTGGGCATGTGTTCTGGGCGTAATCTGGTTTCCAAGAGTTGAGGTCCCAACGTGTAATTTAAACTCTCGCTTTCCCTCCCTTGCTGTAGTTGATGTCAGGGAGTGTTAAGTTCCAGGCCGTGTGCTGGCTGTGCTCCTCGCCTCTCCTGGAGGTCGCAGAACTGCGCCACCCAACCACCCCCCTCTTTGGAGTTCTGCTGTGAGATCCGTCGGCTTCCAGGGGCCGTTCTGTGGCGTTTCAGAAGTGAGACACCGTCTTTTTTAACGAGACTACTTCAAATTTGGGTGGTAGCCGCTGCAGCAGAGGAAAATATCTTTGTGACTGACAGAGCTAGGTGTTGTGTCACGGAATTAGGGTGCAGCGCAGTCATAAAGCACAGCCTGTTTTCTTTTCTTATCTTCAGCTCGGAACTGTTATTCTTTATGCAGAAAGGGAAGTGATCGTATTTTGGGTTTGTTTTTCTCTTTTCCTGTAGGGGTACCAGCCAGTTCCATTTATGATGATGTTAGGCTGTGGTTCTTGCTTCACAGAGAAACCTGTTATGTATGCAAACTTCAGCTGTACCGTGACACCTCATCCTGTGTGAGGACTGCGAGTGGGGGTTAGCAGACAACTTGAAAAGAAGTTTGTTGTTGTGCTGGAAGTGTAACGTTAGGTGATTATATGGAAGCGACTCCCTCGTCTGAGCTGACAACTAAATATTGTTAAAAAGCCTGTGGATAAGGCTGTTGGCAGCTTCGTAGTGAAAACTTGTGAGAACAGTCACTAATGCAGAAACTGAATCAGAGCTGGTGATGGCAGAGTTAAAAGCTGCTTCCAGACTCTGCCCAAGTTTTCAAAATCATGCTTTCTGTGTATGTATCAGATATGAAAACATAATCTAGCGTGAAGGAAAAGAGTGTATTTTGGCGTAGTTCTTAACAAAGCCTTTCATGGTGAATATTCCTTCAACAGATTTTTATTTATGATGTGTATGTTCTCAATAACAAACGTAAAATGTGAGGTCTTTAACTGAGCCAAACAAAGGGCTCTCCCCACCCCTGTCTTTGCACCGATGGAGTGGTGTCGGTGCCGTTGAACCGGTGGCCTCACTGCAAGTCTGCCCAAGTGCCTTGTGAGCCGTGGTTTGGGCAGCTGTGGGTGAGGTTCAGACTTGAAGCCTGACTCCTGGATGCAGGATGGAAAGGCTGGGCTTTGAAAAGCCTGCGCTCGCTCTAGGCGAGCGGTTCTGTTGATTTGTCATGAAGGAAAATTAATGGGAATTGGCAGGGCATGTAATGCCAGTGATGTTAACGCTTGGATCTCTGTTGCCATCTTATGCTTTCAGTTGAAGGTTCAAGGAGCTGTGTCAAGCTTTCCCGTACAAAGATGCTCAATGTGAGGCAGTTAAAATTTTGCAAGTTTTACAGGTTTCTGGTTGTGTAACTGTATTGTCCGAGATGCTGTGCAAAGAAACCAGGCTTGCTTTCGTCAGTGGAGATGTTGTCTGTGCATGAGGAAAATCTTGATAAGGAAACTTCAGGCGGTTGTTGGATTATTATGCTGTTATGCCATCGTCAATTCAAATGCTTAAATAGCAGTAGTTCTGAAATGGAAATAGCAATTCTGAGTATTTATGGTCTGAAAGTGTCTGTGTCTGAGTCATTCAGTGAATTTTCTGGCAGACAGTGTTGGTAGATTTTAAGATGTTCTTACACAAGATAATGGTAGTGATTGCAAAAAAGTACTCAGGACAGAGTTTACAGGGAAGGCTATTACTTTGAATTGTATCATCTTCTGATAAATCTTGTTTTTAACAAGCGCCCATCCTTTCTGCAAGACGTTGTGTTTCACTGGTTGCACGGAGCGTAGTGACTGGCTGCCTTTGCTTTTTAAAGCAATACATTTGTCAAGAGAAGTCCAACAAAGAAATTGGTTTGTAAAAAGCAGGAATCCGGTGACAAACTTAGCACTAGTTTTGCTTCTGCAGAAAACAGGCTTCTGAAAACATTTTTAACTTCTGCTTGTTTGAGTATGTTCCGACTTCCAGAACACTTTTTTTTTTTCTTATTCTTAGAAGTAGGATGCTGCAGGTCAAGATGTAAAATAATAAAAAGCAGAAGTTATTTCCACATAGTTCCTGTTGCAGTACTTTGAAAAAAATAACCTTCTGTGTGTGGCAATGGCTTGGCGTATAAGCTTCAGACTTGTACCATTAGGTAATTGTAAACCCGAGCCGGACTTCATCTTGCCCAGTGAGTACGTATGCTTTCTGGAAAGTTTGTCTGATTGTTTTGATGTAAAAATACTCGTCTTAGCCCAGTTTGAAGACAAATGTCAAGGTTTCCTTTTGTGGCTCAGTGACAGTCTCTTTGAATGCAAGCAGCTGCTCTCCCCTTCGCAGGGTGGCAGTTGGGGTGGCGATAAGCAGGCAGCCTCTCCTGGAGAAGGAGGTGCCGCAGCTTACACCGCTGTGCTTTGTTGGAGAAGTAGCAAATAACTCGAAGCAAGGAGGTTGCTATTGGAAGAGGAAATATATGTTTAATACCAGCTTGTCATCTGGTTTAATATGATTTCAGTTATAACTTTTTGAATTTTCACCCCCGTATGGAACTACCTGTCCCCTGCTGTTTTGTGTTTTTTTTTTAAGTGGCATCTGTTTGAGTCGTGATGTGGTCAGAGTAGGAAGTATTTTGTAGCCTTTTCAGTGTGTGTGCATATTAACGATCTCTTGAGCAGATGAAATATGTCGTAGGGGTGACAGGTATAAATTAATATTTGATTTGTTACATGTAGTCACGATTACTCTTGTATTCCAGTGTCACAGACCTCTGCTGCCCTGTTAGTGGAGGAGGGGGTCTCTTTTCCTGGCCTCAGCTCTCTTTGGCCTTATGGGAAATGTATTCCTGCCATGCTGCTTCAGGACTTCCTTGCTGCAGGCTTGCTTGCAGAAAGATGTCTTCAAAGGTGTAGGTAGGAATAAGGTTCACAGGACCACGTAATTGTCAGTGTAGAAAACTTGCAGCATGGTTCAGCTGGATTTCATTAGCTGGGAAAACGCAGTGGAGTCTGCTGGGGTGTGCCAGCTGCTGTTGCTCTGAACAGGACTAATTAAGCTCTTGTGAGAACAGAAAATAGGCACTATTAACAGGAAGAAAGTGTTGGAATAGGCAGTGCTGTAATCATCAGCTCTCAGATACCTTTAGATAGCAGTAAGCAAGACGGCAGACAATTTACTTGCAGAGTGGGCTGGAAGTCCGTTCTGAATACCTGAAGTGGGTATTGCAGCGTTCGAGGGGTAGACCTAAGCACCCTACGAGCGAGCCTCCGCGGGGTGCTGCCGTGGGGAAGGCTACTTCCTTTTTTTGCCCTTCCTTACTCTCTCCTTCCTGGCAGGGTTTTATGTCAAAGCAGTTAGCGCTCATGGTGCTTCATGTGATGTTGAAAGCTGAACGTACGCTCGATGCAAGTGTTGTAATGTTACAGCATTGCCTACGGTTGTTGTCTTTGCAATGTGAATTGTTGTTTTGCTGAATGCAGTCCTGATCATTTGCATATAGTCAAAGGCGCGGTTAGATTGACTTACAGGTACGTGAAAGCTGTTTTTAATACATTTTCACTCAGTTCACCCCCCTCTCTTAACCAAATTAAGTGCTGTTTTCCCCAGCCTGTTCAGTTCCATTTGATTAGGGGATTGCAGAGACTGCTGTTCATTGTTTGAAGGCAAGGTCAGTTGTGCTGCCCTGTTTAGGTCTAGAAGATAGCAGCTTTTATGCTATAGATTCAGTTAGGTGATCACTGGATACGTTGAGCAGGTCTGGTGCAGTTTTTAGTTAAGGGTCATTTTGCTGGTGGGAGTCTTTTATGGGCTTCTCCGTTTCAATGACGGCACTCTGGTGAGGTTGCTGTTCTAGCTCCTTGCTTGTGGATATGCCTGGTGCTTGACGAGTACAATTTCCTCAAAATGTTGCTGTGTGAGATTTAGTAAATGGGATGTTTATGGATATTTGAATAAACAGTCAAGCTTTTTGGAGGGAATGTACCACAAACCTTCATGCTGTATGAAACTTTTTCTTGATGTACTTGTGCAAACTTTGATTTCTCGTACAAACTGCTTGGTGGGTGATACTGTTCTGGGACCTATTGCCATAACAGGACCTCAAGCCAATGTGTCTATAAGCTGTTCCCAAGTTTTTGAAAAATGGAGAACTTGTGATGAAAATGGAATAATCAAACTCGGGCAGTAAAAGCAGTCTTCTGAGGGCGAATGCACCTCTGGCTTCTTAGATTTCATCTGAGTGATAAAACTCCTGCCTCCACTAGATGTACTGATACCTGCCTCCCAGTCTGCAGTGGGAGCTGCTCTAAAAAGCCACGCGATGCAGAGTTCAGTACAGCCAACGCCAGTTAGCAGTCGTGAGAGCATTGGCAAGCTTGTACCTTCAGGGGAAGCGATTTCGCTTTTGGATCAAGGAGGTGGATACCTAGTAGGACTTGAGCTGAAGTGCCACTGAACGCGCACTCCAGCTTCTCTCAGCAGGCAGTTGAGGCATGCTCTTGTTGTGAAGAATACCTCGCTGTGTTTCCTAGCGGGCTGCTCTGTGACACCCGCTGGTTGCCCTTGTCTGCGTAAAGTGAAGAAGGATGTTCTTCTCTCTGTGTCCCCCCACCTCTCTCCTCTAATGCTTTGTCTCATCCTCCTCAGCTGATGGAATTTGTGGGCATGTATTATGTAGGCAAGTGCTAGAGCTGTGGGGTAAGGTGGTGGTGGTGGAGCCTGGTGCTTCCTGGCATTTGGGGATGTGACAGAACAGTGTGTTTTGCAAGCAGTGGTTGTATTTGCTTTCGTTTAAGCGATTGTTTATGTCTCCTTATATATTCCGGAGAACAACATTATAGCTTTGCAAGGTCGAGAACAGCAATATCGTGCTGTTCTCGGTATTAATCTTTTAGGCAGTTTTTAATGGAATGTGGCTGTAGAAATAAAAAGAAGGGCCTATTCATAATTATCATTGAAGTAGCTATGTGATGAAGTGCCAACTGTTGGCTTTCTGCCTGCTGTACCTTCAGTGGGGAACAAAATGGATTGTTTTCCGAGGAGGATGTGCTGAGAGTTGAGGAAAAACATAACAAAGTCAACAAAAGCTTTACATAGTGGCTTTCTGACCTTTATGTGGTCGGAGCTAAGAGGAGAATGCTGAAAAAGGCTTGTGTCCTCATGCACTTAAGCATGGACATGAAGATTAACGGCTCTTTGACTTCCTGCTCTGTGACCTTTTTAATAAATGGCAACCATAGTAATTCTGCAGCGTTATAGAAATAGTTCAATAATGAATGGGTTATAAAAATCTGTTCCTTTTTGTGGACTTCACTAATGCAGCGAAGGAAATTGCTGGGTCGCTTAGATTTGATTTTGTAAGATATTTATTAGGATTTTTTTCATAGCTGCCTTGGCGTTCTTGTATCAACTGGGACCATAAAGAGGGAAGATCGATAATTAAACGTTAGATTTTTGTAACCAGAAGGGTGTAATGGTTGATTCAGTAAGCAAAGATGTAGTGCTAAAATAACTGAGAGAAAAAAAAAAAAAAACGCCTCTCTTCTAATTTGGACTTGGTCCTATACTCTGAAGTTTAAAGGCAGGGTGTTCCCTGTGCCCTGCCATAAAGGCAAACTCAGAATTTCAGGTTGAGCTGATCCTTGACGGAGAGCAAGAGGGGCTGGCCAAGTTTCACAGCGCTTGCAGAAATGTTTCTGTCCAAAATATCTAAGCAGCGCGTGATGCTGTTGAAAATGCCAGTTATGTCAACTGATTTGGAAGGACTCCAGCGTGCGGGTCAGCGTGGGGGAAAGGAGATGACACAAGACTGCCTGAGGTGATACTGAAGAACAAACCTAAAAAAACTCAGGTAAGGTCAGGGCTGATGTAAAAGTACTGCCCTGCGTGGCTGTAAGTAACCAGGTCTGCTTTGGATTTTGAGCAGCAGAGTCTTGAAGTGCTGTGGGACGGGTGGTACAAGATGCTCTCAGAAGGACGCTGGTTTCTCATTCTTCAGTGTAGGCCCTTTCCAGCTGACTTTTTCTGTACTGGTTAAGCGGTTCAAAGCAGCCCCTTGTTACACATCACAGTAAAGTCATTGTGAAAAACAAAGCATGATCACAGAACTCATGACTGTTTTCCTCTGAAAACTAATGTCTTGGCTCTGTTTCAGTAGTTCATTATTATGTAAGTGCCTGAGGGCTTGTGTGCCTGCAAGACTCACATGAATGTTTTGTGCAGGCTAAGGTCATCCTTGAAAAGGTACAATTCCGCATTCCTGTGCCTTTAGCAGTCCGTGCTGTGTGTGCAGTAGTGAGATTTCAGGTGGCACTAAAAGAGCTACCTTTTGGGAGGCTTTATTCTACGGAGGGATTGAAACTCCCTTCAAACTCGGTACTCCCTTCTTGTAGGTGCTGGTCTGAGCTAGCAGGATGTATTGAACGCTTTCTCATTTCAAGCCAAAGGGACTCCTGAATTAGATAGTAATTTAAGCTATGCTTTTGTTATAAATGAACACTGAAGCATATTGTTACAGCACTCAAAGTCACAGGTGACAGTGGTGGTATTTGGGGTTGACCAAAGCATAGCTGCATAATTCCTGTTGTAGAATGACAGTTAGTCATACCAGTGATGGCGTAATTGCAAATTGCTGGCACTTAAAATTAATTTCTAGGCAGCCATAAAAAGGAAAGGTGCAGAAGATATGCATTACTGCTGCTTGCATTTGTGAGGCTGCTTCTTCAGGGGATGTGACAGATAATAGAGGAGCTGTGTCAGCACGTGGTGTGGCTGGCCACCCAGGCGCTAAGCTGACATGCAGGATGTGTTCACTAAAGCTGCCTCTCGTCAGTGACTGTCCAGCGCTCTCTGCCTCTGAACTTCTGGTTGGATCGTGCTGAAGACCTTGGATCGTATCGTAAGTGGTCTAGAGAGTTGATTGCACTAGGAGGCGAGTGGTCTGTAGTGAAACCAATTCTGCTTTCCGTGTGAAATATTGAAGGAAGCCATGCGATGTGAAGGCTTTAAACAAGCTGCTGGGGATTAAACTTTGTGCAGGCGTAGGACCAGCACTTACTGAACATACTGTAATAAGTGTAATGTTTG
This sequence comes from Cygnus atratus, assembly GCF_013377495.2. Lineage (NCBI taxonomy): Eukaryota > Metazoa > Chordata > Aves > Anseriformes > Anatidae > Cygnus > Cygnus atratus. Next base: position 65,279,310 of record NC_066362.1, read on the forward strand.
GGCCAGCTTGTCTGTTCTGTGTACGATGTGAAGTATGGGTGAAGTAGGTTGGATTAACTCATAAACATTCCCTCCTCTGCTGGAGCGCAATGAATGTCAGTTTGAAGCTGGCTTGGGAGTGCTGTGTGTTTTACAACTCCAGTGACCCAAGATGCTAAGATAAACTCAGACTTCATTTAGTGATGTTTTTAGGCTCTAACAACATGCCATCAGACAAAGCAGAGAAGAATGGAAGTGAATTACAGGAAAAGCCTTGTGCATTCCTCGCTGTTTTCATGCTGCAGCATTTGTCATAGGTCTCTCCCAAGCTATGATTTCAAACTCCCATGCGGGCTAAAAGCAGTGCTGTATATGGTTTGGTAAAACTCCTTTCTGTCTCATTTTGTGGCCTGAAACAGGCTGACGTGTGGTTTAATGTAATTGACAGTAATAAATCAGTTTTAACAAGTACTAGTTTAGCGAAAAGTTTGGATAAAATGATAGTTACACTGAACATTTTATGGAGAATGCTGTATCTGAGATGGTGAAAAATTTCTTGCTTTCCTTGGTTTTGTGCTGATGTGTGTATACTTATTTAGCTGTAACTATAGACAATGTTATTTAAGTCGAAGTTGTTATTGTGGTTGGCAAGCCTACAAAAAAGAAAGGATTTTAATGTAAACAGAATGCATGTGTTTCATTATCCAGTGTAAATGTTTGATAGCTGCTCTGCAGCACACAACCTAAGGATTTTTTCCTAAGTGTAAACTTATTTAGGTTTAAGCTAACTTGAAAGCAACATGAAGGCTGTCTCTCCACATCCTTCTTGTAGGAATTTCTGACTAACCCACCCCAGCTTGAATACAAAGGCCAAGAGCCAGTGACAAATCTGAGGTGAGAGAAACTGATCTATGCTTCCTCATAGGTAGCACAGCTGTTTGTCAGACAGCAGCAACAAATTTGAGATTAGGAATACTGGGTGCTACACTCGTGTTTTGAGGAAATGTGTTCTAGTGGTTGAAATGACTGCTGTGTGTTACCCCACACCAAAGGTGTCAGATCTTCTTGTTTCGTTGTTTTAAGTTGTATTTCTCAGGACTGAGGCTTGCAAGAAATGTGTACGTGTTCTGAAATGAGGTGACTTCTAATAGAACAAGCTTGGCTTCTAATGTGGAGTTGGTAGCAGAGGTGAATGCTAGGTATGTGTATGAGAGTATAAACCCGTCAGAGGTCTTGAATTAGCCACTCTTTTCCATTTCAGGAGGGAAACTGCAGCGATGTGTCAGATACTTGGTGGGGTGTTGAGTTCTTGTATTTTTGTTTTCTTTTACCTTAAACCTTTGCTCTCACTTCGAGTGGCCATGGAAATCGGTGACATGAAATTGCTGAGTGACAGTGTGCACACTATTCATTGAAGTTAAAAATCACAATTAGCTGACTGACTGTCTAATCTGCATAAAAGAATCAAAATCGGGGCACGTTGAGCGTTTTGATTCGAGTCTCTGGAAGAAGATGAGTCATTCCAATGAAACTTGGAGTTCCAGAATAGCTATAATGTAAGCCAGGCTGGGTCAAACCAGAAATCCCTCTGCCTCAGGATCCTACCTTGCCTGCAGAGCTGCTGCTTAAGCTTCTCAACTGTGAGTCTCTCCTCCCACCCGCTTGCATGTAGCCTAAGCCTGCCTCTAACCTGTGCTGCAGAAACATCTCTGCAAGCTCATGCTCTGCTTGCTTGGTTTTCTTGCACTCGTGTCCCACCCATGCCCAAAGCGACAAGACCTCCTGCGTGCAGGGGGAGGGGGGACAAGAAACTTTGGGCTGGCTTGTGCGCAGCAGGTTCTCACCTTCACTGGAGATGAGTTGGTGGTGGTGTGCGGGTGGTGCTACGGGTGTGTTTGTGGTACGGTTCACTTGGTGCACCTCCCTGCTGCAGTAAGAAGTCCTGGCAAGCCTGCCTCTTACTGAGGGTTTGACTGTGCTTTGTCCCTAACCTTTTCATTTATACCTTTCGTGTCTGAAGCCCAGCCAAGTCGTAGGATCGCCTCCTGGTCCCAGCCAAGCTGACCACTTAGGGGTGAAGGAGGAAATTTGGCAAATGAGATTCTGGCAGCTATAGGGTTTTTCTGTTCCTTTGTCCTCTTAACATCTCTGGCCAGAACCAGTAGGCACTATCCTACGGTGTTCCTTGGATGCCTTTGGGGAGCTATTGGCATTGGTAGGGTGCTCGGCCTGGTGTCCCTGAGAAATTTCCTGTTTGACCCTCGTCCTTTCTTCAGTGGGGTTTTCAATTTCCTGTTTTGTAATCATTTGATTTCTTCCTATTTTGTTGTTGCGTGTGGTGGTGGTTTTGTTGTTGTTGTCTGGTTTTTGTTTTAAATTAGGCCCCTTCCTGTTCTTTCACAGGGAGAGCTCTAAGGTTTTAGTAAGCATGCCCATTCCCAAAAAAAGAAAATTGCTTCTAAACATGAGTATAAAAACAGTGCTTAGAAAACATGCACTGACATCGAGGGACTTTTGGAGCTAGTGGCGACTTCACGTGCTTAACACCCCCTTGACGGATTTGACCAGTCTCCTGATGAATCCAATTCTGGAGCAAGGATTTCAAAGGTTTACCCATTTGCTGCACCGAGAACAGCTTTCTGTGTTTGAGGTTGCCATCTGCTAACTCTGTGACCTTTGCTTGTCTACAGAAAATACTTGGTGTTTTGGATGGTGTGGTGGTGTTGTAGACGTGAAGATTGAGAAAGCTTACGCTGTGTTGCAATCTTACTGTGCTTTTGAGTGGCCAGCATTGGTTTTAAGATAAAACTTTCCGTGCTATTGCAAAGCAAGTCCTCTCCCAAAGTATTTACCAAATGTATAAAATGTGATGCAAAAACATTTGAACTATTGCTGGTTAGCTAGGACATGATAAAAATAGATTTCAGATTTCGTATTTCGTACGTGCAAGGCTTGTGTCACTTCTTACTCCTGTTTCCCTAGCTACAACTGCTTGCTTGTCTATGTGGGTCAGAGCATGACTGTTCATCAGGGCAGGTCGGTTGTCATCCAGGATTTTACTTCTGTTCTGATATTACTAAATTCACAACGTGGCTTGCTGACTCTCTTAGGATTTGCACGTCTCTCAGTGCCTACTTTTTCCCTGAAAGCATCCATACAACTACTGTCAATGCTGTTGATATGATAAGAACCCTTCATACCTTTCCTAACAGTATCCCTGGAGACTTTAGAAGTGGATGAGGCAGCGTTTATCTTCTTTTTCATACCTGACCCCCCTATGTGGAGTTCTTGGCTGGGTTTCCATGTACGTCTCTGGCACACTGACTAGCGTTTGGATCCTCTGTGTAGCACTCAGCCTCTAGTGAGAAGCTTGGTCTGCGTTCTCTCGGTATTGATGATGACTGGCTGGCTGTATTGCCTTTCAGTCGCAGCTGTGGATGCTGTAGTTAGTCTTTGCATCAAAATTATATTAAATGGCTTATTTCTCTTTTGGAAAGATACCAAGCTTATACTGGAATGGGATCCCTCTTTTAGGTGTTGAGCCAGTATCCAGTACTTGCACCTCTTTCCAAAACAGTTTATCTGAATAGTTCCACGTGTATTAATACCCCGAACAGATGCAGTTGGGCTAGATTAAGAGTACCTTCAGTGGGTATTGGAAAACTAGGACAAATAACTATTCAGTAGTTTGCTGACCCAGTTCTTGCTCTCTGCTTGTGTTCCTCCTTTCTGGACCTTGTCCAGAAAATCAACCCAAATTCCTACCCTTCGTATTCTTAAGAGCTTGTTTGCTTGTCAACTTGGCCACATTTCCTTCCTTTTCATAGGGTTTCTTAAAGAAATTGGGTGTCTGCTGTGTTGTCTAGAACTTCTTTCTGAAATTAGAAAGTGCAGATAGTCAGTGACTGCTTAGCTCGCTGTTTTTTGTGTTTAGGTGCTGTCATTGGAATATATACAAATGCGTGGAAGGGCCTTTGGTACAAAACAACATTGCCTGGGTCACCCTGGTATAAGGATTTCCCTCTGGGGGGTAGGGTATTACAGTTTCAGATGGCCCAGTTGGGTGCTTTTCCTGGAGCTCTTTCGGACTTTGTTATTATATTGTAGTTCTCCTGTAGTGCTTTAAAGACAACTAATGCTCTGCAGAATTGCAAAATGGGAGAAGGAATGGAGGACTCCACCCTCATTGGTACATCCTTGTTTATGGGCAAAGAGGAAGCTGCGTGTGTGTGTGTACGTAAAGCCAAGAATTTGTTAGTAGTTTAATGGAAATAATCTTAACAGTCTGACTTAAGATTCATTAGTCTAGATAGATTTCTTAGAGAAGGAAGAATAGTGAAGTTAGAATGCTTTGCTACAGGAAAAAGTTGTCAAATGTGGAAACGTGGCTATTTTTTTTTTCCTTCTCTGGTTTCTGCCACTTCTCTGTTATGCTCACCCTTGCACTGCTCCCCTGAGCCTGCAGCTCTGGGCTGCTGGAGAGGATACCACGAAGTTGTCAGCTTCCGGAGTCCTCTGCTGGGAGGACTATGACGTTGCCTGTTTTTCTTCCTACCTCTAAGATCCACTTGGGGTTATTTTCTGTATGTTTACTACCATGGTTTTACACCTTTTTCTTCACTGGCCTGCGTCTCTCAGTTGCATCTAAATTTACTGTATACGGTGCCCTTTCTGTGTGTTAGTTCCTGTTTCTTTGTAGCCCCTAAAGCTGGTTTTGTGCAGCTTCAGGTCTGCCTTTTTCAACTGACCTTTAGAGAGTTGTTTATAGCTGGGGGTCTTCGGTGGCAAGCCTGTGCCCTCTTATCCTGTGCCTGTGTTCCTCTACACCGCATCCTGTCTGTCCTGCTCACAGCCTCTGCTGTCGTGCTTGTCCTGCATTTCTGTACGTCCGTGTAAATAACTCTACAGACAATAACTGCTTGTTACTGCTATCAGTTAAAAACTGCGTTTTTTCACACAAAGATGAGCAAAAGGAACATGTACTAGCCTTAGTCAGTTAGTGAACTTGCTGTCCCAGCTACACCAAGTAAAACGAAGCTATGAGGCAGGACAGGTAGGCTTAGGGCTAAGCTGCACAGCCACACGTCCCCGCTTCTGATGTCTTCAGGCCGCTGTCTATTGCTCACACATCCCGCCAGGGCGCTGCATGCCCTCCTGTGCCACAGGGCTCCCGGTCGGGGCCTGGTAAGGGGTCATGGAGGCAGTCTGTTTTCCATCGTCTCTTGCCTTGTGAAGACCGGTGTTGGTCTGAGGGCGGCCCGTAGCACTTTACTGTGATTTATAGACCTCGTTACTTAGCGTGAGGTGCTTCAGGTAATAGTTTTGTGAGTTGCAATTACAGTAATGCCATGTTCTGTCCGCAGCAAGGACAGCCTGGTTGTCTTAACTCCAACTTCTGTTTTATGTGGAATTTATTTCATTTTTATTTTAAAGTAATACATTTTTATTACTGTAAATACTAGCTACTTCCTCTGAGATTTTTTTTTCTTAACCTCACAACAGAAGATACAGATTCAGTGACAACAGGGAGGTGTCTACTGTAGGTAGATTTGACAGAACAAAATTTTCTTTATTTTGCTTTAGTGGTGCTGATTGTCATCCATGCAATGTTATTCATCTTACTAAATAAGTAACGGAGCTCTGTGAAAGGGTGGTTTGCAATTACCTACTCTGATGTGTGGACCGTGTATTTTTCAGTATATAGATACGAAGCGCTCCATATCACCACAGCTTACCAGCAGCACTTTTTCTTTTGTGAGTTGAAAGAGACTTGGATTTTTTTTCCTGCCCCGTATGGCTACCTGGATGTATCAGTAAGTGATGTTACGTCACATCTAATGTGTCTACTCCCCAGTGCTTCCTGCTTACCTGAAAATTAGCTTAGAACATGTTCATGGTTTCAAACTTAAAATTTATATTAGTGTAGCTCTGCTGATTAGACTGCAGACCACAGCTGTACTAGCAAAAACCTCTATGGGGAATACAGTTATACCAGCTAAAATTCTTACGCCAAGATGGTAAAACAAACCACAGCAAGATGAGGTTTTGTGAGACTGCATTAGTTTAGATCCTGACAATGTGTTTTGAGTTCAAGCTCCATCTCTACTTTAAGGCCTTGCACATATTCAAATAATAATTTTGATTCTTAGAGTTTTAGCAGTAATCTCATGGAGTATCATAAGTAAACTGTGGTCTTTTGCTCTCTCTCTCCTTAGTTATAGGACAGTAGAAAGTAATAAATGATTAACTTAACCTTTCTGCTTTTGAATTATATCAGTGGTGTATTGGGATATTAGTGTCCCTGGTCTTGTTTCAAAATTTGAGATGATGTCCTGCATTTCTTTCCTGGTAATAATCTTCATCTGAACAAGTGCTACTAGATAATAGAGTGTACTGAAGGTTCACTAAAGCTTATTTCTTAACTCTCAGCTGTGATGATCTTCTCAGAAAACAGGCTGTGTTCTCTGTCTGTTGCATTAAGTACATTAAGGTACATAATTAATGAGTAACTTCAGCTGGTCTTGGCTAGAACTTTGCCCATTTGACTAAGTCTGCTTCTAATTGATGCAAATTAGGTGCAGTCTAGTTACAGTAGATCTATCTTTTTTTTTTTCTTGGGTTCTTGGTTGTTAAGAAAGTGTCTGCAAAAAATGGTGTGCTGCTTTTTTGATCTTAGACTGATTTGGTTCTGTGGGTAAGGAGGCTGGTTATTCCTGCAATGTTCTTCTAACGCTTTTGCTGTGGAAAAGTAGCAGATTTTTAGCATTGTTTTACTTGTTGCAAAACTACATTATATTTTTAAAGGGTGATGAGTACGTGCTGTTTTCAGCTGAAGAAATGCCATTGTTGAACATATGAAAAACCTTACTTATTTGCTTATTTTTTTTAAATCCAGGAATGTGAACATGTTTTGTAGACCAAAGCAGTCAACTTCAAAACAAAACACCAATGAGCAAGCTCACAACACCATGAGAAAGCCTATCGAGGTGGTCAGCAAAACTGGAGAGCAGCTGCTTCCAAGAACTGGGAAGAGTGGTGGTCAGCATTTTGCAAACCAGCTTTTGAGGTCCTGACCAATATATTAAAATGGGTAGCCTTGGTCAAGTGTCTGGTTTGCTGTGCAGCTGGCCAACAGGTTATAGTAAAGATTGTGGTTTGTGTGTATATGACAATTAAATGGTTTGGTCAACAGGTAGCGTTTTCCTAATCAGTTACAGACTGACAGCTGCCTATAAAACACAGATTTAACATCCTTGGTGCCTGGTCTTAAATGCGTCCTGCTTGGAGTGTGCAGCCTGAAACACGTGTATTCCTCTTGCTTTGTAAAAGCAAGGTGGTAGTGTTTGGTTTTGTACAGTTGCTCCAGGCGTTAGAGTGTTTGCTCGAGTTGTGAAGGATCTCAGTTCAATTTCTGGAGATTGAAACCCACGCGTGCTGGGAGGAGAGCGTTGTACCTGGCAGGGTGGAGGAGTGTTTGCTCTCAGGATTGCTGCTGCTGATCTGGGCCATTTACGTTCTCATGTAACAACATCCCCTCTGCAGAGGGGAGAAATGAATGTCACTTAAGCTTACTACTACTATAGCTGTGGATTCTAGTGCCTGCTCCAAAGACACTTTTTTCATAGTCACCCAACAGCTTTTCTGTGAATTGAGTGTCCGTGATGCAGGAGTTCAAAGGCTGTAGTCTAGATCTTTGCTGAAGATGAAAAGTTGTGTCTAATTTCAGTCTTCCACCTGTAGACAGCCTGCGATCCAAAGTGTTACTAATGAAAACCAAGTGCATCTTTTTACTGTGGGCAACTGTGAAGCAAGTTGGTGTGTGTTTGTAAGATGTCTTCAGAATAAAATCATAAAAGGGCACAAAGACTGAGTGTTTTTTCCCTTGGAGAAACTAAACCATTTAACAGAAAATGAACCAAAAGCGATTTTTCCAGGCCTGGGCTGTGACTTTTTGTGGAATGCAATATGAAAAGAACTTGAACTTCTGTTCCTCATTTTATGGAGCTTTTGTGACAATTTTCTTGGCTTTGGTTTATTGAAGAGTCAAACAAATTTACAGCAGCCATCCCTGTCTGTAACAACTGGACCCTGTGCGCTGGGGGTGGGCCAACCTCTGACATAACACTTTAACCCAGTTACAAAACTGGGGCCCAATTTGCAGTACAAATTGGGCAAACGTTGTAAGGTTGTAATAGGATCCGCTGAAATGGATGCGTTTAGTTTAACGTAGGCAGGCTCTTGGCTTGTTCCCTTTCTTTGGATCCAAATGCATCAGAATGTGCTTGATTGTTTGCCTCTGCAGCCTGCTGTGAAATAGCTTAGGCTGCAGTGTCCAGTGACAGTTTACAAGTCACAAAGACAGCTTTTTGGCCACTGACCCTCGGCGGGAGTCTAATCTTTGTGTTGTAGATGCCCCTTTATCTAGGGAAGTTGCATCTAAGAGAAGAGGAGTTGAATTGCCTCCTCATTGTTTGACACTTTTGAAGATGACCGCCAAAGAACTTTTACAGCCTGATTCTTACATTTCTTTCAGGGTACATTAAGAAAACAAGGTTTCCTGTGATTTTTCTTCATTCTTCTCATTCATATGCACCTTTGTTTGGTTTATTTTAAACCTTGTATTTCAGGAGAATATTTGGAAGGCTGCCGATCTTTACTCCTTAATTGAAAAAGACATGGCTCATCGTCAAAAGGCTTTTTATTTTTTTAAAGGAAGGGATGGGAATTAAAAAAAATCCTTTATTTCAAGTTATACTCTTGGATCTTTCAATATTACTGCTCGTAAACTTTCTAGTCTCGGTCTTCCAAGGGGCAATTCACAAATCTGCTTAAAATGTATGGAATTTGTATCTCTTCTGCTTTGCTCTATCCATGACAAAGAAAGCAGCCAACCAGTGGATACCCCGTACAGTTAGTAAGTGACCCAGCGTGGGTTTGCTAGGCCACACATATGGGTGAAGCTCAACAACGGCAATTCATGTGAGACAGATCTTTTCTGACTTCCTCTCCCTCTCCCCCCTTTCCTAGATTGAGTGCTTTCACCTCCACCAAAAGAAAAACCCATGCACAACCAACCGAAAAATCCTACAACCCTAAACAAAAAACATGCCAGCAGTTCACTGTTGATAAACCCAGCTGAGCGCTGGTGCTGGGAAGTGAGGGAACCTGCTGTATGACTTGGCTGATAGGATGATGCCAGTGTCACCTGAGAGTAATTGAAGCCATTGTGTGATGCTACTGAGTGCTGTTGGTGTTGCTGTATCCTTTGGGAGGGGCTACTCCTGTCAGAACCTCTCTAGCAGGTTATAGCTTTCTTGACATACTGCATTTATACTGTTTTATTTAGTGTACCACATTGCAGTTAAAATAGCCAGAATCAGCTGTATTATAGGCAGAAATCCCCTCCGTTCCCCCTGGTAAGCTGTGTTCTTAGCACAGTCTGCCCATAGGTTGTACTGGAAGTACTTTGCCTTTTGTATCTGTGCTACCAGTTCTGGAAGTGGGCTTGGACCTATTTTGTTGTCAGGGCCTAGACTGAACAATTCAGGATTTGTAAGGTTAGTCAGCCCATAGATGGTTTGCTGTGGATGTAGCTAACCAAGTAGCGATGTTCTTGTAGCCGTGACGGTACAGGGACGCAGGCGAGGCCAAGTTTGTAGGTTGAAATAGCACCTTGTATGAGACTTTTCATGCACTTAAGCCCTTCTTTAAAAATTAATTGATGTTGTGAGAAGCGGTGTAGCCTGAGATTTCATGGTGACCTTTCATTCTTTTAATAACTAAGCTCTGTTGGGGATAATGAACTAATATTATGAAGATTAGTCCTGTGTTGCTCATTAAACGTTGCTCATGCTAGTCTAAGGGTTGGCTGGAAGAGGATGAACAAGGAAAGAACATAGAGTGGATGTCACCGCCTTCCCAAACAGGAAGGCTTCTATCAGGCTCTTGATCAATGAGAGAGGAATGGAGAGAGATGACATCTTCCTTCCTTCAAATACTGGCTATAGACAGAATGAAATGGCTTGTAAGGGATTTCTGTGCTGTTTAGAGGAGGAACATGCATGTTGGAGAGGTTGCTTTGCCTAGGTAGTGGGAGGTAATGTGACCATCTGGGGACTGTTTAAGAGATCCATATGCACCTTTGTTTGGTTTATTTTAAACCTTGTATTTCAGGAGAATATTTGGAAGGCTGCCGATCTTTACTCCTTGTGATAACATTTAACTACAAAACTGCCCTTAGAATGTTCGCTTGCTACCATGTGGTGGTGTTTAGCTTAGGTAAAAAGCCAGTCCTTGTGCCAGGCGAAGTATGGGAGCTTATAAGGGCTGTATGACTTATCTTGGGGAAGGTTAGTAAGCTGTCACAGGCTTTTCTCTTGGGAATATCCAGGAAGGGCTTACAAAGAACAGCATCATCATCCTGTGGCACTCAGGCTTGTGTAACTACTCTTTCCTTGTCATCTTGAGGAGTAAAGCAGTGTCCTCAATATGCTCTGTAGCTCTGGATGTTGACGACTCTGCTATTGCACAACTGCGGTGAGCTGCTGCAATAGATTTGCCTTCTGAATTTGTTTCCAGAAAGATGACAAGTTTCTGTCTTCCGCCTGAAACTGGTGCTGACTGTTGTCACTGTAGGGTTGACCTCTTTTGAGCTGGGGAGGAGTGAGCAGCTGGGAGTGATAACCACTTGGGCTATTATGGCTTGGTGGTGGCAGCAGCAGCGTACTGAGGCAACGGACTAGTGGAGTGCTGCGTTTTGCTTTAGAGCTTAGGGTAGTGTTAAAGTCGTAAGTCCTTTCTAAAAGCTGACTTTGCCTTTAGAAGTCTTGTATATTTTAAAGGAAGTAGTATATATACACACCAAACTCTGTAGATGCTTTTCTCAGCTGATCTGAAACGCAGCAGGAACTCACTAATTGATCTAGATGCTGATATCATGCTTATTATATATGCAGTCATTAAGTAGTTTTAATTGTACCTGGCAACTTCCTTTTTAAATAGGAGCTAAACTTCCTTTTTAAATAGGAGCTAATTTTAATGAATATTTTTAAGTTGTTGCATGCTGCAAAAAAGTTGAAGGCCTTATATTTGAGACTTAAGATCTCAAACACAAAACAACCTCTTCCAACACCTTGAGTATTCTATAGTTTTCTGTCTTTTTTTTTTTTTTTTCGATTTTCTTTTTATGAACTGCCCGGTCTGAGAGGCAGAATGGAACAACATGCTGCCTTCATTCATTCACAGTGTTCTACCTGTCATTTTCTGGCTGGGTGCTGCTGACCCCACTCAGACTTCATGCTTAGACTTCCTATTTTTCTTAAGGAAAAAGTCATCCCAGGCATTCAAACCCTTCACTGAGCCATGGAGTCATAGAAACGCCAACAGAAATTAAAGACTGCTTATGCCTTTCTTGTTCATAATCTCAGCTTGCCTTCCTTCACCTGTAAACCAATAGTTTTTGGCTGTTAGCACTCTTCTGTTTGCAATTCCATGTTGCACTCAGGTACTTGTTTTTGTTTTTTGTAGTACAAGTTCTGAAGGGACTAAAAACTAGCAGTGATGGGTTTGGACTACTGTTTGACTAGCTTGCCCTGCATACCCAGTAAGGCCAAGCATATGCAGCACTGAAACGACACTGCATCAAGGGCAACATGGAAGCAGCTTAATTGGATTGAGCAAGTCCACTGTAATGCCGAGACACGATGACTTCTATTCACATGAAGCTCTAGAGTTCATCCCTCCTGCTGAATGCAAATCTCCCTGGCAGGAGGTGAAACGCATCTTTTATTTTTAACCCTAGTGATCGCTTGGCAGCAAGTGCTGGTTAAGTAAGTCGTCAAGGCCTGAGTTAAGCAGTCTCATGGCATTCTTGCATCTTTTTGTATTTGAAGAACCTTTCATAACTACGTTGGCCAAGCGTGGCTAAGCCTGCTGTGTTGATTGGTGTGCCTTTGAGCGTTGCTCCCGCAATGTCATAGAGGTGTAGGCAAAGTAAGGACATGCTCTTAGGCAATATAGCAGGTAATGCAGTACGCTGGTGGCTCTGTTGCATAAAGCTGGTAGAAGGAAAAACTAGTATAACTTGCTGGTTAAATGGCTAATGCAAATTGAATAGTTTGAAACCAGCTGTGGCCTACCAGTTTGAAGTGCTGTGTGGAACTCAGGCAGGGGTGCGTGTGCCCGTTTGTTTGCAGATGGCCACTTGCTTTTGTAGCCTTTTTTGCTTTAGCTACGGCTTCAGTGGTACAGAGTACTGTACTGAAATTAATCTTTTAAGTTACCTTTTAAATTTAGTTACCCAGTAAATTTCATTTTTAAAATGTAGCTCTTATTGCATACTCTTCTCTCTTTCTCCCCTAGATCAGTTTTGGCAAACTGCAGTGTGACGATGTCCCCGTGTTTCTTCCATAAAAATAGAATTGTGAATTGGCTGCTTGAAGCATCACAAAAGATTTCAGTTGTTCTGTAGCTGGCTAAATATTTGTTCTCGTTCTTAAAATCCACGTGCTCAAATTCTTCGTAGGGCTTCCTGTATAACATTGTTAAAGCCTTGGCTTAATTCTCGTGGGGTGAGAAGTCCCGTGGCTCTCGAGTTTACCAAGCAAACAGATGTGACCATTTTAGGTGTTAGCTCTCCGATGGAGGTTACAGACCCTGCAGCGGAGCTAGCAGAAAGGTGGGCACGCCATCTGCTCTGCTGGCACCCTGTGAGCTCCCCTTCCTGGGTGACGAAGGCAGCATGCCGTGCTTGCTGCCCTCCGACAGCTGAGCTGTGCTGCGGCTCTGCAGGCTGTTACCTGCTCATTAGCAGCTCTCTCCCCTGGAGACTGCCAGGCAGCTGCAGGGATGTAAGGTTACAAAGTGCTACAGCAAAATTAACTATAGCACGTTTGACAGAGCTGAGAATTATCTTGCCGTGGTCGTATGTAAATGAGATTGATCCCTTAGAGGAAGGGGGTACTTGGTTTATTGGCTTTTTGGAGGTGACGTTTTACTACAAGACAGCCAGTATCAACCCCCCCAGCTTATCTTTTTAATTTGTTCTCCATTCTGACAAAGTTCAGCATCTTTTATTGAATGCCAAAATTCCAGTCTAATTATGCACTCTGGCAAGGTAGAGCTTGTTAGATGGGTTATCGTAATGTTACGTTAGTCACATCTAAGTACTTAAATGCTACAATAATAGAATGATACCAAGTGAGTATTAGTACAAAACAAACAGTTTCTGATTCAAAGTGACTCTGCAGTCTCAGCGGAGCACTAACTCATCCTGCTGGTTTCTGGCATTCTGATTGCAAAGTGCCCTGGCTGCTGTGCCTCCCAAGACAGCCAGCGTCACTTTTGGCTGGCTGCTGAAGTGACTACCGTGCAGTGATGTACCAGATAAATAGGTAACCAAAAATACTCTTAGACAAGGGCTCAGATTAACAGGCTGGTATCAGGTAATTTTCTGCAATTTTAATTAATCTTTGGCACCTTGAGTTAAACTTAACCCATATTCTTTTTGCGGTTTTATAAATGTAAAATATAGTTTGTTTTTTTTTCTGAGTAGATAGTATGGGTCGTGGTTTTCTGGGGGAATTTATCAGTTTCCAATAGGTGGGATGAGATGAACGGTGTCTAAAGCTTTCTGGCGTAATTCCTTGTACAGGTAAAGGTACAGACCCACTCCTTGCAGTAACTGTGAACATGTTAGTTTAAGCAATGGGAACAACATATCCACTGTGTGTACTACTGCCCTCCTTTCAGTCTGGCTATAGCTAGTTGTTCCTTGAGCTCTGCTTGCTTGCTACCAACCACGCAGCTATACCAGTACTTAATGTCCTGATTTTAGTGAAACCTAGCCCAGATGATTTGAAATGAGTCTCATAGCCACGAAAAGCTGATGGCTCTAGAATGCCTGTGACAAGTAATTTATTTATAAATAGTATCAACAGTCCAGTGTTTGCAAGTTAGTAAAAATAAAAATAATTTGTAAAAACACTGTTGTGCTTTTGTGAATTTACTGTGAATCTCTGGAGCTCACTCTGTCATCTTTCAAAGGTGTGCTTAATTTGTGTTAGGATACTGAAGTGTTAGTGAATTCTCATCTTGTGACCACTTTACAGCAGTGTAAAAGTCTAGATAGATGGTTTTGTGGGGATTTGGGCACATGTAAACGCAATCATCGTAGCTGTCTATCAGCTTTTCGGCATGCTCTTCTTCCAGCTAGTTTTTATGATCTCCATTGTAACTTCAGTTTAGTTATACGAACTGTTTGTCTTTCAGCGTCAACACATCATCAGCCGAACCGAATCAAGAGGAGGCAGAATATTTGAGACGGCTCCCAGCATCTCATGAATGAACTAACGGAACTCGATAATGCTGGTTCTCCAGAGCCGGTTCTACGGCTCAGAAAGGGACACATGTCTGACTCGACAACAACCCAGGCAGCCTTTGAAGATGACAGCTCTGAGCAGAGGCTTCTTTTAGTGGAGCCACCTTTGTCTTCTGACCAGGAAAATGTAAGTTATGTGACTGTCCGTTAGGTTTGCTGAGATAAATGAGTTTTGATACAAGTGCTTCATTGCTTTAAGTTGCAGGACTGTGAACAGAGAGTTTACAACCACTTTATGCCCGTTAAATAACTGTAGTAAAACCAGAAGGATGCCAGAAATACTCAGCTGAACGCATGAGAATTTAGGTGACAAGCCTGGGCATAAGTGTAAGTTTAGCAGCTTTGTGTTGCTTACTCTTGCCTCAAAGAACGGAGGTCATATTAGTTTGCTCTCTGCTGAGACGCTACTTATATCAACAGATTTTTGTTCTGCAATGGCCAGTTAATCGCAAGTGAAAGGCGAAGATAATATTGACTCTAGCTGAATATAATCTGAACCTTGACTAATTGCTATCCTCTTGGGGATTAGGGCAGAAAAATCTGCTTGCAAGCAATCTCGTTGGAGGAATGACTGTACTGGATTAGACCAAAACTCCAAAGTGCTTACTATCCTGTCTCTGACAGTAGCCATTAACAGACTTCTGTGGAGAGTACAAGGATGGAGAAGCATGCAGTGTTACTCCCCAAGGATGCTCTCCCAACTTTTAGCAATAGGATGTTCGCAGATTTTCTGAGCCAGTGGCAACGTTTTTGAATTTTTGGTGCGTGAGCCTTTGGAAATCTTAGCAGCCACAGCATCCTGTGGAAAGGCATTCCACAGCTTAATTAAATGTTGTAGGAACGTAATGTCTGAGTGTTGGACAGAAGTACCTTCTGGTTAGAGAGTTTCAGAACTGTAATTAGTGCTTCTCCCAGGATATATACAGATGAATATTGGGTCAGTTAAGTAGAAGAGGCATTCATCTTAGGCTTACTATTACACTTATCGTGGCTTAATGAGCTGACAGTATCGGTTTAGTTACAGCAACTGTGTGTTGTTTAGCCAGCAGCAAAAACATGCTGATGCTACGTAACAGTCTTCAAGGCAGAATAGTCGGGCTGTTGCTGTAATTGCTTTTGCCACAGATTCTGTTTGTGTGCATGGACCGCAGTCATGGTTTAGTTGACATGGTAAGTCTGTATTAGGCTGTCTCAACGTTAGTAGTCTAAGAGCCCTTACTGAATTGAACTTAAGGTGTCTGTGTAATGAAAGTCAGGTATTCATGGCCAAGAAGCTGAGTCAATGGTTGTGCAGTGCAATAACTTCTACAGACCATTCTCAGTATCATGATAAAAGGAAATAAACAGTCTTTTTCTTTGTATTATGTGGAAAGTCATAAAATGTATAATATGCATAGTGTTGAATTTGCTAAGGTTAGAAAGGAAAAGTTGAGCTGTGCTAGCAGGTATCTTGAACAGATGTACATTTCTCTTACGAAGTGTTCGGTATCATCCTTCGTGAAGTCTGTTTTCATTCTTATCTCTGACTTTCCTGATTGAATAATATGAGTTACCTGGAGATGGAATAGACAAATGTAAAAGTGCAGTCTGCAATTCATTCAGTACATTTGCTTAGCTAAATAGAAAGTGTTTCAATGAGTAAGTATTCATTTTTTTTTTTTTAGAATTTGAAGTAAAATGGTTGAAGTAATTTCATTCTCTCCTCTACTTTTTCAGGCATTCTTAGCATGATTTTGTCCTTATGACAAAGGTATATGCTGCTTTTGTTTTAGTTCACTAGGAATATTTAGCTTTTTTGTTTGCTGTCTTCCCTCTTTCCCAGTCTCTTAAAATGCTGCCACAGAAATCTGTTTTTGCCTCTTGGACCTGGCTGTTCTGTCTTGAACTGCAACGCTTTCTCTGCCCTGTATGGCCTAAATTTTATTTTTATATATATAAATATACTTTTTTTTCAGCTTAAAGCTGTATTCCTGTTCTTTGTGACTTCTTGCTTTTAGAACTCTGGTGTCTTTTAGACTTTTTTTCCTTTTAAAAAACTGTATACTTGATGCTTCAGATGGAGCATCCCAAAACTCTCTGCTGTCAAATGTACCAACGTTAGCTTGCCAAATGGCCTTTATTATGTGACATACTGCAGTGTTCTAAATCTGGAAAATGCATTGTGCTATGTGTCTTCCTCTGTCTTCAAAAGCTGTTGTTCAACACAGCTGTTACTCAGAAGCACTGATGTACAAGCTAGGATTTACTTTTTCCACTCTACTGTACATTCTGGCTATGTGAAACTCTTTTAGAGAGGACTTCAAAAAGATGATTTTCCTCTGGTTTTAAAGAGGCTCTAGTTTAGAGAACAGAACTGTAAGGTTACTGCTCTGCTTTAGATGGAATTGTAACCCGTAAGGGTTACAGGCACATAAGCTAAATACAGCCTTATAAAGGGACTCAAGTGGTGCCCAATATGTTAGTATTTTAATTGCCAAATACTTTCTGCTTCGATGTGGTTGCAGCAATCTAGGAATTCCTATGCTGTTGAGGGAGAGTGGATGAGAGCTATGTAGCATATTCATCAGAACATCCATTGTATTTTACTGGGCTTTTAAATGTATCTACTTATGACAAGCTAATGATACTGGCTTTCTTTAATACTGCCTTGCAGGTGTATATTAACCGTTATGATATTTCCTTAAAATTTACTGGGCATAAAGCTTGAGGCACTAATGTAAAATACTTGTATTTTTGTCCTGTGATTAAAATTATATTGTTTCCTTTTTTCTGTTGCTTGCATGCTAACTGTTGATCCTGTTAGCCTATTTATTTCACTGCAGCTCCGTTATTTATGTTAAATCCGCCACAAACTCTCCTACAGGATTCCATTTCTTCTGCCTACTTGCATATTCACTTTGTACTCCACTCGTAGGAGGAAACTATCTGAGCTCGTAAGAGGTGGTAATTGCTTTTAATGAATTATTTTAGTAGTCTTTCCTTAGAAAAGGAGGTTTATGGATGCATGTCGTGTATTTTGTGCAGAATTACTTCTCTACCTCCTCCATGGCTTGCAGTGTCTGTCTCTTTATAATTTTGATGGTCCAAAATATTGGTCGTCTTTAGAATGAAGCATCTTTATGGAAAAAAATATAGGTGGTCTTGCAAATTCTGACATAGTCCTAAAAGCTTTTCTTGAGGCCTTGGTACCGGCAGATGTACCTGGGTGGCTGCGTGGCTGTGAACTGAAATAGTACTAAAGATCCTGCTTCCTGTAAATCGTGGCATTCACTGAGAACATGTAGCAAAGATTTATCACTGTACTGAGCATGCCTACCCAAAATAATAGTAAAACAGCTGCATCCTTTTACCAGTGCTGTAAATCTGCCAGTTTTATAGTGATGCTTACAAGAAGATGTGGATCATATAAAATTAATATTCTTTACACAAGAACCTCTTAGTCTCCTTCATCCATAGTTCTGTTCTCTCCTAGAGTGCTTATATGTTCATAGATTATCTATTATTTGAAACATACACTTGAAAGGGAGGTAAACTTCTCACTAACTTGTTTAAACATGTAATTAGTATAGTGCAGATGAGTGGTGTATGCTCTGTACCTTTGAAAAATAGTGACTGGATCTGAATGTGAAGGATTCGGTGGTGAGAAGAGGATCAGGCAAGCTGCAATAAGTCTTCTCTTCCTTTCAGCAATGTAAACTTTTTGCATGTGCTGTGTATGTGTGCAACTAAAGCATTTTTCAGCAGGTGCTTCCCTCTTGTCGCGTGCTGGGTTGCCTAGCCTTCCTGACAGCATCCTTTCTCCTTTCCTAGTGTGTCTCAACTGCCTGCGTAATTCCAGCAGTGATAGTTCCTAAAGAAATCCCTCTTACTGTGGCTTTGTTACGCTGATGTAATCAAATATGGGTGACTTTTTATAACCTGATGAATGGGCTCTTTATGCAGCCCTAGAAACCTGTGCTTGACTTTCTTCTTTTCTACTATAATCTGTCAGTGACAGGAGGTGAACAGAAGAACCATTTTCTCTTTCTTTATTCCGTCCGTCAGGCTTTCACGTTCCTAAACGTTGCTCCCTTCCAGGCAGTTGGGCTGTGTTGTGCGGTTGTGCTGTGCAGCACAGAAATGTGCTCTTGAAGTTGAGACACAATGCCCTGAAGTGTTTGATAACAAACAGTAAGGGTTTGGGAGGAGGTATGCATAGCTCTCAAATCATCTAAATGGGCAGAAGAAACTTGGGAAAATACTTGTCTGTATTGCTTCTCAGGGAGCATGGGTTTTGACTTCAAGTGGAACTTGTTTGACCCCTGACAAATTCACGGTACCAGCATGTGGCTACAAGAGCCTTTCCAGGGTGTAAAGACTGAAGTGATGTGAAGGAGGAAGACAGAAGGATATACCAGATTTTCCAGGTATAAAAGAAAAGGTTTAGAATAATTGGAAGGTGAGCAAATAAGTTGGGGGTTTAACTTGATTTAACTTGAATTGCAGAACTTACTCAGAGCCTTTTCTGTTAAAGAAGTGTATTATCTACAAAAATAGACTACAAAAATAGTTTCGGTTAGTGACAAAACCATGCATGCATATTCATGGAATTGTTAACTTGTCTTTATGGTGGATGCTAGTTGAGTGAAAATGATTCAGATAGTCTTGCAGGCCAAAGCGAGTCTTAAGAGTAGTCTTTCTGGAACTTACATTCTTAAATTCTGACTGTCTTAACTTTTTTTTTCCTTTATAGACTTGCTTGCAAGTATGCTCAGTTTGAAACCACTTTATTTTCCATCTAGCACTTACTGTTGTTACTTGGAGTTGTGATTAAAAACTTGGCTGCTGCTTCTGCCTTTGCTTGCTTCCTGCATTGTGCTACAGGTTTTGTTGTTAGAGATTGTATTTTGAGTGTGTATGGGAGAGGCCTGGCATAATAGAAT
Source organism: Cygnus atratus (assembly GCF_013377495.2). NCBI lineage: Eukaryota > Metazoa > Chordata > Aves > Anseriformes > Anatidae > Cygnus > Cygnus atratus. The sequence continues at coordinate 65,298,588 of NC_066362.1, forward strand.
TTGAGGTCCTACCAAAATGTTCCTTTCAAAGCAGATCATACTCAAAACTTCTCATTCTGCAGATTTCTTTGACTTCTCATATATGTCCATTTTTGCAGCTCTTGGGAAGGAATGCTGCTATTTGAAAGGACGTGAATTGGCATTTTATTTCAGGTCAAAAGATCTTAACGTCTGAATTCTCCTTCAGTTGCTGTTCTAAGCACTGGAAGTAATGCATATTTTGCGCAGACTGCTAGTCGCTGAAACAAGTACTTGAATCTAGTATCTGTCCCTACAAATATGCCCTTTTTTGTACAGCAAAACACTTCTGGATATACAGAGCGGAGTATCTCCGAGTATCCCTGTTTGAACAGTATGAAGACATGAGATGCATCTATGGAGATGGTTTCCAGGCACCACAGGCTTGAATTGGTTGGATGCTGATGTATCTTTCACTGAGAGTTACTAATGGGCCTGGTTAATTAACAGGCTTTTAGAGCTTGAATGTTGGCAGGGGGAAAAAAAAATAGAAATGTTGACTTAGTCAACCATGAGTAGACAGGTTTCTGCCCAGAAGGCTGGTAACACGGGAAAGAGCCTTGACCGTGTGCCTGCCCTGTCTTCCAGAAAACTCTCGTGAGTTGCCGAGAAGGTTGCAGTAGGTTACGCTAGCTGGGTTCAACCGTCTCCTCCTAGTCTGGGGAGCCTTAGCTCTTTGAGAGGGGGAGTATTGGTGCTCTGCTGAGTTTGCTGCCTGTCAGCTGGGATTGGAACCATTGCTTGCTGTGTCCTGTGTTGAAACTAGGAGAGGGAGGGAGGGAGTGGTTTTATTTATAATTCAGTGGTAGAGCTGCTTTCCTGGACAAAGGTTAGATTCCACAGTTTTTCCCTTTGTTCTCAGGGAGATTGTATCTGCCTGATCTGGGCAGTAGTGGGGGAAGTGGCAGCCCTTCAGAGTGATAGAAGAGAAAATAGTATTGTACTGGTGGCTTAAAACCTGCATCTTAAAACCTGACAAGTGTTTTAAATTGCTTGACTTTTCTGTTAAGTTCAGCAATACACTTTCAGTTGTTTTTTTTTCCCGTGTTTTTTTTCCTGGTAAGCCCAGCACACTTGTTTTCTTTTTTCTGCTGTCAGGATTAACATGATAAAGGAGCAGAAAATGGCACACAAGAATCCTCTGCAGTAGATGCAATTTTTGCAGGCTTTTTTGTGAAGCGTACTGATGAGGACGTGTGGGCACTGAGGTCTTTGGTCCATGTCAAGTACTGAGCGTTGATATAAAATCCGTAGTTGCTAGAGCTTATACGTTCAACAAATCCTATTCATCTGAAGATATTTAATGAGGGAGCTAGTTCGAATAAGGGTGTGCTCGCTGAAGCCAACGTGACTTTGTCCTGTTTGCTAAACAAGTGTTAAACGTTAGTGCTTGTTTTTAATAGGTGCCAGCAAGCAGTCACCCATGACCAATTGTATAAAACTGTTTCCAAGTGCTATATTAAATGGAGTGTAGCTTTTATAGGAAGGTGACCCACAAAGGAAAAATACCAAACTACAGGAACCTCCAACTTAATATTTGGACCAGTAGTCTGCAAGGGTCTTTGGCGCAGAGCTAATGAATGACTTTTTTTTTTGGTTCTGTGACAGAAAAAACAGCTTAGAGGATGATGGTGGTTAGCCTTTTTGGAAACTTTGGTGTGTGGATGTTTACAACCCTGCCAGATAAAGAGAGACGCAAACTCTAAATGACAAAGGAGTTTTAGAATAACCTGGTAGGTACAAAAGCTAAGGGAAGTCAGGGAAAAGTGCTGTGCTTTTCCAGTTAATTACTTATAATCCAAAGAACATAAGCTGACAAAACTCTGAAAAATGTGCAGCAGCTTTTTTAGGAGAAATTGCATGGCACTGCCTATCACTGCTTTCCCCTTTCAAAAGGCCAGTTGGTAAAAGGTCAGCTGGCGGGACAGGCACACAGGAGTTGCTGAAGAAAGCAGTCTGGGTAACTGAAAAAAATGTTACAGGGCTGCGATCAGAAAAAAATAGCTTTTTTTATTATAGCCTTCAACATATCTTGGCCATTATGCTCAATGCTCTCGAGTTACTGAATCTGGCATGTTGCCCCAAGAAACATTAAATGACTTGGATGTCATGTTAAACACTATTAATCATTCATCTGATGAGATCAAGATAAACAAGAGCGAGATCTCCAAGTTCATGTCTAGACTTTGTGACTTCAGTTTAATATAGGAGATAACAGTGGTATTGTAAATGAGGCAATGTATGTTTTCTAACTTTATTTTAAGAAGAGAATTGTATACGAGTACTGAGTTGTATAATGTCCCATGACTGAGTGTTACTCAAGACGTTTGCTTTTTTTTTAATTGTCTTGCTCATGATACAACGGTGTGTTCATACTGAGGCAGGGTTCTGGCTGGACACAGATCAAGAAGAGTGCAGGGGACCATCTATCAGCTGTTGAACGAAGCAACAAGAACTCTAAAACAGATTCAGACAGCATTGTGCCTTGGAAATTCCTGTGATAGTAGTTTCAGGGCACCAGTGACATCTCGATAATGAACTGGCATCACAAACAATTGAGCTTTGAGACATGGGTTTTCGTTAGCTCCAGACCTTAATACCTGCACATTAAGGTATGTGTGCAGCCCTCAAGTAGCTGAGGGGTGACTTTGTCTGAAGAGGAACCTGTCACAGCAGAGTCCAGCCCTTTCCAGGGTCTTGGTGACTAGTATTGCAATTATTAGTATTGCTGCTTAATAAACAAACAAAAAAACAATTAAAGCCATCAATTTTCTCAAAGTGCAGTCATAAAAGCTGCTGGAAGTTTTGAGAGTATAACAGCCTGTGGAAGTGTTTATTAGTTTAACGTTCCGTAATCCATGCTTACCTAGGTTTTTATGCTTCTTTCTAAACTGGTTAACAGTACAGGAGGGAGTGGAAATCATCTGGTATCCAACTAATATGTATTGAACTGAAATATGGCCATGAATATATTCAACAGAAGGTATTCTGTAGTGGATCTTGGCAAAATGTTGTTGCTGCACTAGCTTGAACTCCTTAAATCTCTTGGTTATCTGGACCAACTTAATTATCTAATGAGAAGCTCACCTAGAAAAAACGTGAGCAATTTCTGCCAGATTAATATTGGATCAGCAAATCAACCCAAGGGTCGGAGGAGTGCCAGAAGCAGTGTAATGGGAGATGGAGGTGAGGGGGATCATCACTTTTGATAGAATAAGCTTTTTTGCTTGCTTTAAGTCTGACTTGTTTCAGTTTGCACACACTAATGAACAGATTGAGGTTTTTCTAGGAAAATTAAGTCTAAAGTGGTGAATAAGAGCTTTCTTGTCACTTGTGCGAGGTAGTAGACGTGTAAATTCTCAGACTTTCAGTAAATCTTTAAACTGACGTTAAGAAACTACAGACCTCAGTAAGCTATACTTCTACCACTTGAAGTCCGGAGAACACAACTTTCTCAAAAGTAGGTAAGGGGTTTCTGAAATCTTCTACCATTGCAGCTTGACTTCTGACAGGCTTTCCTGTAGTGAGTATATTAATAAACAAAGTATCTGGTAACAGTTATGAAGGGGATAGTACAGAAAATGTTAATCTGTGTGAGAAGGATAAGCTGTTGTAGTAGACAAGAAGTATATTGATTTTACCAGAGCAGGTTTTACTATGTTTCTCTGTCTGTAACAAGATCTTTGGCTATGTGGACTGCCTTTTGGAAGGTGTTCAGGCAACAGATTCTTGTCCTTAATGTAAACTTCTTTTAAAAAACAAGCAAGCAACTTTGTGCTAGTGCTACAGAAGAATAAGATTTTGATGTTAAAATAAACTTACTTCAGGGTAGGCACTGTGCATTTGAGCTCTTAGTGAGGTTTCTTGCTCTTGTTTGCTCCACTGCTGTAAGTCTTGTTTTTGGCACTAAGCCTTTTCCATCCCTAGCAAAGTACTTTGAAATTCTTGTTTAAAAGATGATCTGTCTCTGGAAGTGTGCTGCCTCGGCTTCTGGACAAAGCAGTATAATCAAATCTAATTTCCACCTTCCTTTTGCCTTCTTGTCCATCACTGCTATCACAAAAAGAATCTGGAAAGCTTTCCAAAATAAAGCGCGTATGGATAAATCAGTAAAACCTTTTTCTTCCAACCATTGTCACTCATCCTTCAGTTTTAGTTTATTTTCTGGCTCAATTTATTCAGCTCAGGATGCATTTTTACTTCTGTTACATAATTTATGTATCATTAGGTATCTGTACTATGTTGTAAGGTTTAACACTATGAATTTGCAAAGGTGGTCGGTTTAAAATTGGAAGGATTGCTTAGTATTTCCATAGAAGTAAGTGTCTGGGCCCTCTCAAGTATAAGTATATGGAAGCCATGATTTCAGATTTGTGTGAAAGACTGATTCTAGGCATTGCTGTGCATGTGTGGCAGAAGAATGACAGCTGATAATTACTCATTGCAAGAGATTGAGGGGTTTTGTTTCAAAATGAAATATTTCCAAATGCTCTAAAGACTTCACAGAATTACTTACTTAAAGGCTTGCTTCTTTTAAGAGCATTCTTAACTTTTGACTAAGTTAGACAATGCAAAAAAGCATCTGAAATGTTACCCAACTAGAAATCCTCCTAAGCAACAACCTGGAAGGTACAAAGGCAAAAATGATTCTACAAGTACTTGCTTCAGGTTATACCATACTGCATTAAGAAAGTTTTTGTTCTGGGTTCTTGTTTAATGTAAGGTGTCAGGCAAGTGGAATTATTTGGCCATTGTTTTCTCCAGTTTTAAAATAGTGATTCGGTGGGCAGAATTTAGTAGTAGTTGAAAATGGGTCCTAAAGCATATGCTTGCTTATGTTATGTTCTAGAAGTATTTTTGAATTTCTGATATGATCTAAAATTATTTTTGCATTTCTGATACGGTCAGCCAAAGGAGAGAAAACATGGAAATCATAAGATACAAAGGAGCTCCTTGCAAGGTTTCCAACGGGACAATAAGCCCTCTGAACAGAGAAATCGTATCGTTTTCTTAAGTTGCTGTCTGAAGAATGAAAAGTCAATAGACTCCTTCAGATTTCCGGATGAAAACTGGCGTTGGTGTTGCGCTCCAACTATACATTTCCAGCTTCCAAAAAGTGCAGTTTGCTGTTCTTCCTAATGGCACATGGGGGGGAAGGAGTTGAGAGAGGACAGATGTTCCAGAACAGACCTCATTTTTCTTCCTTACCAAGAAAAGGACTAAGAAGCTGAGCTTTAGCTTTTTCCTTGAATGCTAATTTTGCAGCTTAATGGCAGGAAGGAGATAGTAAAATCAATTCCATTTTCTGGCAGTAATCTGGACTGTATATATATGATATGAATTCTTTTTATCACTAAAAAGCTCACTAATGATTTGTTTGTAGGCATGTTGCCAAAATGCAAAGATTTTGGACTAGTTCATAAATAGCTGTGCTCTTCGAGCTTTACAGTCTGTTCAAATTAAACCTTCCCATCATTCTAGAAATGTGAGTATGTGGAGAGGGGGAAATGAACATTTTTTTGGCTTTGAGTCACTGGACAGACTGCAATGAATACAGGCTTTGATTCAGTAAGGGAATGGATCTTTTTTCCTTTAGTCCACCCGGTTTTGTAAGTTGAGGATTACTAACTTGATCACTCCGTTTCAGCTGGTCATTGTGTGTGGTGCTGGGGGAGAGACTTTTAGGGCAGCTGAAGCCATACCAGTGCTTCTTGTATCAAGTGCATTGGGCCGTGGATACCAGTCTCCCTTTTCTATAAGGGATTTTCTTGGAACATGAAGATTTCTTTGATTTGTAAGATTACACAGGTTATCATAATGAACATCTAATCCAGACCTTGAGTAAATTATTTATGATATTGAAACTGAGAACCCTAACAGAAGAGCTCCATCAGCCGAGAAGGCCAGTAGAACTGGCAGTGTGGGAAATACGTCTTTGAGTCAGAATGAAACCAAATTTGTTTTTTAATAATACGCTATCTAGCCCAACAGGACTTGTGCCTATTTTAGAAGGGTATTAAATGTAATTGCATCCATATTGCCTGATGGCTTTCTCACTAGGATTAATGGGATAATCTAGGCAGTGGGAGTATATCTACTGCTGCTTTATACTGCTGTAGGATTTGCCTAAAGCTGATCAATATTTATATCAATCATTTGGTATAAGATAAGAATCATATGATATAAAATTGTCCAGACTTGCTCAGAGGTGTTATTGGCTGGAATGATAAATGAAGGTGAATAGACAGTAAAAGTGACATGGTTTTATGTGCAAAGATTCATTTAGTCAATTGAGTTGTTCTAATGTGGACAAACAGGAAGTCGTACACAGCATACAAAGGATGTACGCTACGTATTATGTAGTGGAGATCTGTGTTCTGGATAAACAAGACTGTGTTAAGAATGATTTGTTCAGGGGACCTCTTTGAAAGATGAAGCTTCAATGGCTGCTGCGTTGCTCGTGTCCCAATACCCCATGCTGGTGGGGATATGAGCAAGTAATAGCACGTTATTCCTCCCTCTGGGGGTGGGGGAGAGAGAAAATTGAAGACTCTAGATGGCTTTCTGAAGGTTTAAAGAAGTCTTATTTATTAAAAAAATAAAATTTTAGGAGGCTTATTCAGTTTGCTTGATGGAAATAGCTAAGAATGCCTTACTCCCAGTGTAATGTGTGACAAATGCACACCAAGATCTCTTCACTCAAAACTCAGGATGCTGACTTTAGTGTTACTGGTAATAATTCATTGGTTGTGTGAGGTTATATACTAGATTCCCAGTCACTTTAGATTGCATTATTGATAACGAAACATTTATCTTGATATGGGAATAGGAGGGAAAATAAGTGTTTAGCTTGTGGTATAGGAGAGGCCAGTCTCCATAGGGGCTGTGGGGCCTTTTTGGCTTGATCATAAGATGTGGTGGCTTTCTACGTCAAGCCTGAAGTGTACAAAAGGCTCATTCTCTCTTTTCTGGCTTTTCTTGTTTACCTTGGAAGCTGGAGCGTTGAATGGAATCTTTGATGGGCTGTGAGCATTGATGAGCAAACAAGAGTGTAGGACTATTCCATCCCCACCCAAAAAAAAAAAGAAAACTATAGTGCATCGGATGTTGTGATAAGTCAACGTAGGGTAGAAAATTACTATACTAAATCACTCTTTCCTATATAGTTATTAGTAACGTGTATCAACTGACTATCCAGGCTCGGTGGTTTTGTTTGTTTTCACAAATCTCTTGGTATGCCTTCGGGATATTCCATGAGCCATCGATGTGCCCTTGTGGGCAGGAAGGCTGATGGTATCCTGGGGTGCATTAGGAAGAGTGTTGCCAGCAGGTTGAGAGGGGTTATCCTCCCCCTCCACTCAGCCCTGGTGAGGCCACCTCTGGAGTCCTGCATCCAGCTCTGTGTTCCCCAGTACAAGAGAGACCTGGAGCTCCTGGAGAGAGTCTGGTGGAGGACTATGAAGAGGATTAGCAGGCTGGAGCATCTCTCTTAGGAGGAAAGGCTGAGAGAGCTGGGCCTGTTTAGCTTGGAGAAAAAGAAGGCTGAGAGGGGATGTTACCAATGTATGCAAATATTTGAAGGGAGGGTGTCAAGAGGATGGGGCTGGACTCTTTTCAGTGGAGCCGAGCAACAGGACAAGAGGCAGTGGGCACAAACTGAAAACAAACTGAAACACAGGAAGGTCCTTCTGATTATGAGGAAAAACTTCTTTACTGTGAGGGCGACAGAGCACTGGCACAGGTTGCCCAGAGAGATTGTGAAGCCTCCTTTTCTGGAGGTACTCAAAACCCACCTGGACATGATCCTGTGCAACGTGTGCTAGGTGACCCTGCTTGAGCAGGGTGGTTGGATCAGATGATCTCCAGAGGTCCCTTCAACCTCAACTGTTCTGTGATACGGATGTTGGGTATTTCTCTTTAATTTTGCTTAAAACTTCGATGTCTGTTATTGCATTTATTTGATAACTTGCCTTTGCCTAACTGGCGGAAGTAGCTTAGTAGTTTCTAGAATACCTTGAATTTCAAACAAACGAGTAAATGTCCATTGCTGGATTATGAGCTGAACAGAAGTTTCAGTTAAACAGAATCGATCTTCAGATTCAAACTAAAAATTGAAGTAAAAGCATTTATAGCAAGGTAAATGGATTCCTTTCCTTGCCTTGCTTTTATTATCTTAAAATGCCAGATATGTTATAGTGGTATTAAGGCAGATGTAGCAGCATTGAAACATAAAATAGGTAGTAATCCTTCCCTAGGGGTGGGTAGACGGCAAGCCTCAGGCTCCGTATCTGGGCTTTGACGAAGCATAACTTAGAGGAACATATACTTTCACCAGGTTTGGAAGAAAGCAGTATAAAATGGATCAGGCATGTGAGTTGTTCTCAGATATATGTAAAAGCAATCTTGTTTTTTTTGGCTGGTTATTTTGAATTCCTTCCTCAGTGGAGGACAAGGAAACAAAACTTCTTTATTTGCCAACACCTTTAGTAATCATAGTTTTGTATGGAAAACAACACCTTTCTCTGTTCGTTTTCCCAAAAGCATTTTTCTTTTTTTTTCTCCCCAGAGTTCTGAGGATAATAACCACAATGATGAGTCACCTCAAGAAGAAGAAGGATTTATGGGTATGTCACCTCTTCTACAAGCCCATCATGCTATGGAGAGAATGGAAGAATTCGTGTGTAAGGTAAGGGCATGTGGAAACTGCCAAGGTAACTTCCTTGTTCAGGAACTTCCAGTGGAAAACAGACTATGCGTGCAGCAACAGTACTGCTAATGTGAGAGAGCAGGTACGCACCATCCCTGAATGGGCATCTCTTGTTATAACTAGTAGCATTACAACTTCACGTGATCTCAGTCTATCATGAATGAATAAATTGTAAAGCATGGAGCAATAGGGATTATAAAAGAGACTCTAAAGCTGATCATGCAACTGAGGAGCCTGTCTTGAGAAACACCTGTGAGTGCAAAGCAGAATAAAAGCCTTCTGCTTCCACTGTTTCTGGTTCAAGGCACTTTCATTTACAAGGTCATTTTTTTCCAGGCTTCTTTAGACTTGCAAATATTTTGCTTTCCTGGTACCATTTGCATCCATTGTAGAATAAGCTTTGTCCCTGACTCGAATAGAAAATGAGGATGTATTAAAACTATATATAAGTCAATCCATTGTAGATTTTGTAATTACTGACCTTGGCTCAATTTTTGTTACTTTTTAAAGCCACGGGGTGTGGTCTGTATCAGTCCCTGGACCTCCTTTCTTGATAAAGGAGATGCTATCCCTTTATATACTTATTCCTACTGGTTTTATGAAATACTTTAATATATTTACAGAGGGACCCAAATTACTCGTGGTGTGTTTTTGTCTGCTATGCATCTCTTTTCCTTTTTAGATGCTTTGTAGGGTGGATTGCGTAAAATTAATTCCCTCCTGCTGTTCCTACCTCAATTGAAATCCTTGTTTCATAAAGTAGAAGTTATTTTTTTCTTGCTGAATGTATTTAAGCACCTAGTCTTTAACTGGGATGGTTATTCTAAGTATTTTAGTCTTCCTTTTGTGAAGGAGTGAGGAGAATGGATTTAAAAACTCTAGGCTCTTATGTTGAAACTGAAATAAGAATGTAGTTTTTTAAACTTAGTGTTGCAGGATTCTTCAGGCCCGCACCTGTATTACTAGCCAGACGCCAAATCCAACGAACACTGCAGAAACAACCCCGGTACATAAAGCACTTCCCCGATACCCCTCTGCTTGGCGGTGCTGCTTCTGAAGCCAGACTGAAGACTACATGTACCTTAAGTCACTGAAGCAGCGCTAACAGCCATGCACACTTACCAGCTACAAGAATAGACGTGTGCATTTACATTCTCTCTCTTCCTTTAAAGAAGAAATCTGATGGAATTGAGAGTCATGGATCTGTTGCCCTAACTCACCTGTCACTTTGCTCTGGGAGTGTGGGAGAACTTTTTTTCCAACTTGGACAGGGGTTTGGACATTTCTTGCTAGGCTCTTGCCACTTCATGTGTTCTGTCCTATATTAGTGTTGATGGATAGCCTTTTTACTAGACTACCCCCAAATGCTAGCAGATACATAGGTTGTCTTGTGGTTCACAGGACATGTTTTCACTTGTATTTATTTTTTGGAGAGAGCTAGGTGTAGGCTTATTTAATTAAATGGAGAGGTTGATATGTGAAAATCTGCTTCATAACTGAACATGGAAATGAATTAAATGCTTTCCCTTCATTAGCAGTAAAAAAAAAAAAAAAGCCCAATAGATTTGTTTCCTGAAGTACTGCAGTGCTTCTCTTTCTGGTGGTGCATCTCAACTTCATGATACTGTTTTGAATAGGGAAGTGTGACTTAACCGTTATGTTTCAAGAGTAAAGCCTTTTCCCCAGAGACATCCCATCAAACCCTTTTCAGTTTATTGCATTCCTACATTAACTCTAACACTTCTACTAATATGGGTTTTCTGACTTTTGCCATGCCTTATTTGAACTCAGTTTCCTGCATTTAATCAAAACCTATCCTCTAGGTATGGGAGGGCCGATGGAGAGTCATTCCCCATGATGTTCTACCTGACTGGTTGAAGGACAACGACTACCTGTTGCATGGACACAGACCACCCATGCCTTCCTTCCGGGCTTGTTTCAAGAGTATCTTCAGAATACATACAGAGACTGGTAACATCTGGACACATCTTCTAGGTATTTTCAATTTGCCTTAATGCTTTGAGAGCAAGATAGAAGGGGGCGTGGGGTGGTCAGCATTATCATTCCTTTAGGAACCTGTTAAATCGGCTTGGTGTCCCTCTCCTTATTTTCTTCCACCAAGGCTGGATGGGGTTTGTTAATGCATTCAATTGTACTGAATGCCATAATTAAGGAATTTCCTGATCACTAAAAAATTACCAGTAGATGTTCTTTATTTCCAAGTGTGTAAGTGTTAACTGAGATCCTCCTTGCCACAAGAACACACTTAAGTTGCAGCTTGTATGAGTGGTGTTCAGCTTGCAAACAGCTTTGAAGGGAAAGGATTTCTTCAAACTATACCATTCTCTTTCTGCAGCAGATTTTTTTCATTGTTTGAGAGTGTGCAACTAGTTGTCAGGCATCTTGCAAAATGAATGAAAATACATAGTCCATGCAAGTCTGTATGGGTTCAGTTTGAGACAGATGTGGTTGGAATGTACAACTGAAGTATGGAAGAACTTTATTCTGCATGTGTGCTACTGGTTGTCATGTAGTTCCCCTGCTTCACACTCCTGTACGTTAAAGTCATTATTTTTGAAAGAAAAGCTTTCAGTATGCACAAACTTGATGCCTTTCTGCCTTATGTTTTTTCAGGATGTGTGTTCTTCCTGTGTCTGGGAATATTCTACATGTTCCGGCCAAACATGTCCTTTGTAGCACCCGTGCAGGAGAAAGTGGTTGTTGGATTGTTCTTCTTGGGAGCCATACTCTGCCTCTCCTTCTCATGGCTCTTCCACACAGTTTATTGCCACTCAGAAGGTGTTTCCCGGCTCTTCTCCAAGTAAGTGCCTAGAGGACAGAGCAAGCCAAATAGGAAACAGTTGGGAAAACAGGACTGGAATTTATGCCTGGCTCCCCAGTGTAGGAGTGGTTCACTGCATGACTGCTGTGAAAATTTTGGAACAGAATTGAGCAGAGATTCACTGCAGTTTCTTCTAATCATTCTTTGTTTCAGCATGGGGTTTTTGTGCTGTCTCTTTAGTCTTAAAACTGTTTCCTTTTCTACTGTTCAGCAGGTGTGCACATGCATCTTGCTGCTGTAAGTAATACACCCGGAGCTTAGTTGTAGGACTTCGAATTTTTAATGCAACTGTCACTGCTTGTCACTTCAATTATTCTGGGTATCTCTGAATCTTAAACTTTCTTATGTAAGACAGCTGTGATATGTATTAAGATACCTTGGTCTTTTGGTTTTACTACACATTCGTCCATTGACTAGCTGCTAAATATCTCTTAAGATTACTCAACATGGGATTATGTAATCTGCAGGACCACCTATAAAGTAACCCAGCAATTATAATCCCATACTAGAGAATTAACTCAATCTTCTCTTGTATGAGCATTTTATCAGGGTGTGGTAATAAGCAGTGGCTGTGGGAATTCCTTTGTTCATTGGTGTCTAGAAAAACAGTTTGGTTGAAAAATTGTGACATTATTCCCCAGCGGTCACTTAAACTGATGCCTAACAAACTCTCACTTGTCAGATTCTAAGAGTTTGTGTTGGCTGTGCTCTCACAACATACTGTGCCCTTCTTTGTGTTCAGAGCACTTTGTGCTGCTTTTTTTCCTCACCCAAAGCTTAAATTTTGAGTTTCCTTCAAAAGGCCTTGATCTAAAGGCTGCTGTATACATTTCTGATGACTGTTCAAAACTGACCTTACGTGCTCTCAAGATGATACATTGCTGTAGGAGGGCACTGGTGGAGGAGCTGCAGTCAGGAAGTTAGTTTGCAGTAGTGAGAAAAACTTGCTTTCGTGGTGAGTAGTTGTCTGTTGGTCTGCTAGAAAGAGTGTTAGTACGGGAACTTCGAAAGGCTTACGTTTCCTGTCAAACTGATTTTTGTTTCCTTCTAGGCTGGACTATTCTGGCATTGCACTTCTCATAATGGGCAGCTTTGTACCATGGCTGTATTACTCCTTCTACTGCAACCCGCAGCCTTGCTTCATCTACTTGATTGTGATTTGTGTCCTGGGCATCGCAGCCATAATTGTCTCACAATGGGACATGTTTGCGACCCCTCAGTACCGGGGTGTAAGGGCAGGTAAGACCTGAAGTTAATTGTTTTGCTTCTTGTCTGCCTGCCTTCCTTGCTTTTTACTTGTCACTTCAAAAAACAGTCTTCTGAAGACTTAGAGCTTAATTTTAGAGAGAGATAATATTCTCTGATCGGGAACTTGATGGGTTTTTTCAGTGTTGCTTATAGTCAGCTGGATGCACAGATAAGGGCTGGTGCGAGTCCTGGAAGTGCATTCCTGAAATGGACAGTAACACACGCAGTGAGAAAGGTAGTATGAAGCATTTCTAGCTATACCTTGCAACTTTGCTCTCAAAAAATGGTTGACTGCTTGGTGTGTGTATGTGTATATTCCTTCTGCTATTTGTTTTTTTCTTTAACACCAAGCTCTCACACTAGTAAATCATTCAATGATTTTTATTAATCTGAATGATTTGCCTAGGTAAAATACTTATTTAAGACCAAAAGCCTAGTTTTTCTTGTCACAGGATTGAAGGAATGAAAACAAATTTGTTTTCCTATTCTGGGGTAGGGAGTGAGAGAAAGCTGTCGTGGGTAGTTATACAATATGAATACAGCTGGTTTGAATAGTAATATTTCTTGTTGCTTAATCTGAGTGTCAGTAAATCCAGTTTTCTTGGACAAGCTGTTGGTGTACCTTCAGAGAGTTCAGCCTTCTATACTTAAAATAATCAGTGGATGATGGGTCATGATTATTTTCCCCCCTATTCCCCCTCCCAACCTTTTTTCACCAAGATTTCTATACTTGCTGATGAAATCTGAGTAAACAACATTCTCATATATGACAGGCGAGGCTCATACGATGTTTTTCTGTTTACTGGGATCATTTGCACAGAATATGATAAATAATGTCTTTGTTTTCTCCTTGTTGTCCTGCTCTTGATTTGGTAAAGTGTGACATAATTCATGTAGTCTCAGTGCCCTCTACAGTCCCAGCTGTGTAACTGGTGTAATATACGTTAAAGCTGGCAGACACTATCATTAAATGAAAAATTTTAATATCTGCTGGAACATTTAATTAAGTAGCTTCTGGTATATGAAAGAAATCTGTGCATTCTTTAACTTCCCTCTGTTAAAGCTACCTCAGGGACCTCCAGCTTCAAGAGTTGTCACCTTTCTTCTGCTTTGGCGAATACTGAGTTTTCCTTCCACTGCCTTTTTTTTTTTTTGTCTCCCTTCACTGCCAGTGTGTTCAAAGCTGACTCTCCCACATTTTCTTTACCTCCCAGGAGTATTTCTAGGTCTGGGTCTTAGTGGGGTTATTCCCACCCTGCACTTTGTCATCTCTGAGGGGCTCCTGAAAGCAGCCACTATGGGGCAGATAGGCTGGCTGGCACTCATGGCATGCCTGTACATCACTGGTGCTGCACTCTATGCTGCCCGCATCCCGGAGAGATTCTTCCCTGGCAAGTGTGACATCTGGGTGAGTCTACGGAATGACTGGATGAGGAGACCAATGTGAAAGCTGGTTCCCCTTGAGGCTGGAGGATGTTGTATCAGTGGTGTTTTTTTATTATTGCAAGTACTAAACCACTGCACCAGACATACAGATCTTAAGGGGCCAAACAACTGTGGGCTCTCTGAGCCCAGCTTACCTAGTGCCTCTCGTGTAGAGTTATCACAGGCTAGCTGGTCGGAGTTAACTGCTGCTATACAAGTTCAGCCCAGCACATGTGCTAGATAGCTTTAATAGGTGGATAAGAAACTTTGCAAACTTTTTTGTTTCTTTCATATCTTCACCATGTCTGGCTTCTCGTTTTGTGAGGCCAGGGGAAACGCTGGATAGAACCGATAAAACTTTGGAGGGATCTCTGGCCCAGAAGAAAGAAAGGTGGTGTGGGCAAGTGGGTAGGGAGTAAAACTTGGGAGGAGGGCTAGGGTCATGAAGACTGTCATAGAGATCTCTGGGAAAGATGCGAAGAAAAAAATTGAGTGGAGCATGAGTAGAGATGAGAGGGAGGGCGGACCTTTGGGAAGAGATGTCAGGTAATTGTGCTTCCATTAAAATAGTTTAAGGCCCTTAAAGAAGATTAGAAGCGAGAGTAAGGCCTGGGTTGTTAGTAACTTTTGCATGGCCCCAGTTTGCTAGGTGTAAACATCGGTGACGTATAATTTAAATGGCCAAACTAAACATTGTTACAATAGTAAGGTATGATCCAGGAGCACTGGTGTACCACCAGCTCTTTTCCAAGCTTCCTATGGAGCCTACAAATACACGTTTATGGAAATTTTTGGAGCATTATCCATATCGGTATGGCTTCCCTAGAACAAGGCTGTGCTTTGTCATGTAGCCCCTTCATGGTTTTCATTTTGCTGTATTATAATCAATAGCATCCTGGGCATTCATTGAGAACATCTGGTTGTTTCTGTTTTCACATAATACTGTTTTTTTCTGCTCTGTTTCTTTGTGGCAGAGAAGTAAAATAATGTTCTGAAAATCTAGTTGGTAAAACTTATACCTGTGACCAGAGCAGAGTTTGTACGCATTAGCTGTATGAGGTAGCCCTTTTTATCAACAACCAACCAGCGTTGTTGAGGAGCTAATTAAAAAAAACAGTATTATTTTTAAGACTTTTGCCGAAAACTTTGAAGTTATTCCTGTCCCTTAACAAAGATACGCTATAACAGTTATGTAGTGTATATGTTGATTGATCAGCTGATTCAGATGACTGAAGGAAAATGGTGTGGGGATGTGCGTGTGGAGAATTTGATCCTTTTGCTAATGGTAGGAGAGGGACGGGCTTAACACACAGCTCTTTCTGCAGCTTGTGGTTTGAGGTACTGCTACGTGTTACTGTGTACTTCAGCTGAATGTATGGCTTTTTTGGAGACAGGGTAGCCCCTAGTACTCAAAGTACCCTGGCTGAACACAAGTGTTTTGTCTTCCACAGTTCCACTCCCATCAGCTGTTCCACGTCTTTGTAGTGGCTGGCGCTTTTGTGCATTTCCACGGGGTTTCGAACCTCCAGGAGTTCCGTTTCACGGTCGGAGGAGGCTGCACAGAAGAAGAGGGGATGCAGTAAAACTAGGCTTCAGCCCAAGGTCAAAACCAAAACAGCACCGCAAGCGCGGTTGAAGCATACAGGCTAGTGAAATGAATACCTAAGAAGAATCCAAGTTTCAGCTGATGGAGCACGGAGCTTCATGGGGATTCTGACTAATCAAGATAAATTCTATACCTCAAGCAATGGAATGAATCAATTTGAAGACCAGGAAATTCTGAAACCCTAATTTATTCTTGGGATCTACAGATTGAGCTACAGAGGACCCTTTCCAAATCGGCTTCTGTTCAATGCCATATTTATTTGTAGAAGTGGGGAGGGATAGCTTAGCAGTTTCCTTTTTTTTTTTTTTTAAAAAAAAATTGAGGTTAAATTTATATCCTCTTGGAGGGTTTGGGAGTTGATTTTAGATGCTCTTTTGGGAGAAAAGCAAATTGTAAATAAGATTTCTAACTTTCTGTTTAAATAAATTTATATAAATGTTTTAAACAATGGGTGGGGGGAAAAGGGTTTTTGTAAAGAATGCAACATGCAAGTACCACACACTGTTTCAATTTTGCACAAAATGAATGATTGCAGGAGGACCAGGTAAAATTCCCAGGAGTGAAGCATGTTGGCCCTGCGTTTTTGCCAGCATGCCCTGGGCATGCCCCTGGGCAGTGTGGGGTCCTGGCCAGCACTTGGAGTAGGCTCAGTATGTGTACACAAGGGTTGTGAAGGCTGGATTAATCACGTTGTCATTTGGGTCACAGTGTTAGCCAATTTTACTCAAGTAACTTGAAAGATCCATCTATGCTCTGCTTAACTGTGTGGGACAACTGCCTTCCGAGCTTGCTTGGCCAATATAGTTTTGGATCTTACAGTAAGTTGTTTTGGTTCTCATCATATGAATCGGAGCATGATGGGATAACTGCACGTGAAATGGCAAAAGGTCCGACTCCATCAGTGCCTGCCTATACCCAAAGACCCCTGTTGAGTAGATGGCTGCCGTCTGAGTCCTGCCCTATTTTGTCTGAACAAATGATGGTAATGCACTTGTCAAAAGATAGTTGAGCATGTGAGGGGAAACAGAGATGGGGTTAAGATGGACTGGAAAGAGGAAGCTGTGTGCTCCAAGGCTTGGAGTTAACGGTTACTGCAGACCTCAAGCACATTACCTTCTCATGTGTCAGGCTCCATATGCCAAGGAAGTTTTTGCAGGTTTTTCTTTTTAGGAGGAAAAATCCACAATCAGCCCAATGCAGTACCATTTTTTTTCTTAGGTCTGCTTCCCATCTGTGCTTTAGCAATGGGACTGCTGGTATTTCTTAAACCTGAAACTAAGAGTTCAGTTGGATTGCTGTGGAGCAGACACACCTCCTGTATAAGGGGAGGTATATACCCTTCTCTTGCTTAATTGATGTAGCTTGATCTTTGGAGCCTAGTCAGAAGCCAGACTGAAGGAGAATCTTTGGAGTTGTAAGATGAAACTTGAACGTTTTGTTTGTTATGGCACAGGTATTGCTTGGAGCGTTTAGTTGGAAATTCAGAGCAATTACATCTCGTGATGAGTTAAACAGCTCATAAAATGCTGTAGTTCACAAAGAAGGGAGGTAAAAGGGTTTTTTTTTTTTTAATGAAATACAAATTTGATTTTTTTTGCCCTTCAAGGGGAAAAAATGTAGATTGTGAAGATCTTCTAGTATGCTGGGTATTACTGAGTGTTTCGGGGAGTTACTTTGCCTAATGGAGTCAAATAGAAGCAGAATGCCTTCGTAAAGTTGACTGGTGGATATTAAGGCTTTACCGCTCGACTGGAGTCTTTGTAAAGCCTCTGAGAGCAAGGTCGGCTGCAGAAAGAGGTGCTGCAGCAGAGTCTGTGAGCTTAGAAGGACGTGTTCTCAGTAGGATCACTACGCTGGATGCCAGTAGGGCCAGAAACAGCTTATCACGGGTCTGTGTGGTACTAAGATGAAATAAAGAGCAGTATTAGCTGGATGTAAGGGCTAGCAGCACTGGCATCCCTGACAAAGGTGTAGAGTTTCCTGGCAGGAAGCAGTCTGGTGCCTGAGGGAAGCACGGTATGGAAGCATATCCGAATCAGACCTGTCCGTACGGCGCTTTGGGATACCTCTGTAACAGTACCAGCAGAAGCGGCAGTCTCCATCCTGGATCATCCCGCGTTCACTCCTTGAAGGGTGATTGTAACCTGGTCCTACACAGCACAGAACTACTACAGAAACACAGTACTCCACCTGCTATTCTTAACCCAGTCAGTCTCTCCCTTCAAGAAGTTTGTGTGTTCCAATAAAAGCAACCTAGCTGTGCACTTTTCTGTAGCTCTTGCTGAGAACTCTTCCCAGGTTGGCACCTGAATGCCTTACTCTCAGCAGTCAGAGGCTTGCTTGCTCTGTGTGCAGGTTATTGCCATAGAATAGTTAGGACCTACAGCTTCTTTCCTTCCCCATTAAATAGTGGCCTTGTTCAGTATATTTCTTTTTAAAAATTGCTTACTGTTGAAAGCAATGAAGCACATTCTGGGGTTTTGATGGTTGGGGACTCCGGTGATGGTTCCATGTAAGATGGGATCTTATTACTTGCTGTATTCTTAACTTCGCTAATAAAAGAACCAAATGGAATATTGTCTAGCTTGGGTCTGTCTTTGCTCTGTGTGAAGCTTGAAAGAGTTGTGCTGGCTTTCTGCCCTCCCACTGTTTACAGGTAGAAGTCCAGAAACCAAACTGATGCCTAAGGGCGTGTTCACATAGTGCTGAACTGCTGCTTGCTGTGCCGTCACGCCTGTCAAAGATGTCTGTGGACCGTGCTGCCTTTTAGTTACAGTGCTAATTGGCAGAGAAGCATGATTTTTTCTAGTTTAGACTCTCATTTTGTGCTCTCTGGAGTCGCCAGCTATAGTACAGTATTGGCAGCGGCACGGGGGAGGGAGGTGTTATTTGGTGTGCCTGGTGCCACCATTTCATCAAGCTGCTTGTCATAAGATATCCCCTGGCACGCAGCTATTCTGAACTTCCCAAGGGAAATAGCCTGGGGCAACATTTCTCATGTGAGCACCTGAGAGCTTGTGAGGAGGAAGATTGGGGGGGGGGGGGGGAGGGACAGAAGAACAGGAGCGGGGAGGGAGGAGGACAGGTGCTGGTGACTTCAGTTGGTGTGGGCTTGCTTTTAGGTCAGTTGAGCTTGGGAAGAGCTCTCCTGGAAGGCTGGGCTGGAATCAGTGGTGCAGAGGAAATGTCTCCCAGCCTGTACCCATGTAAGGGACTGATTGTCTCCTCCTGGCACGCAGATGTGGGAAGGAGCTGTGTCCGGCTGGGGATGGAGTGAGGCCGACCAACAGCCCTGTGCCTGGAGCAGAGCCTCGTGCTCCTCCTGGTGCTCCTGCATCTCCCTTCCTCAGCTGTCAGCAAACATCTGCGAACTGCCTCAACAAGATATGCCTAATCCTCCTCTTGTGGTGGTTCACGCTGAGTCTGGGCATCTACAGCTGGGCTGTTTATCAGTTACTTGATGCGAGATACATGTTTTGCAGAGTCTTGTATGAGGGTCAGCTCCAGTAAATAACCTGTGTCAGCTTGACATCTCAGGATAGATTTTTTATATAAAAGCAAATTCAAGGAGCGTGGAGAACTTCAGCATCAGATTACATGAGTTGCGCTAAAAAAAAGCTACCGCATTTGAGGATGAATTGGGTTTATTTTGTTTTCAAAAATTGGAACAATACTTAAAAGTTGCATAGGTAGTCCTAAATTTTATGCCCTACCTCTTCTGTGTGTAGTTGTGGCCATGCGTTGCCCTCTCCCTGGAATCACTTGCTTCATTCACTGCAAAGGGTGAACTTGTCCTGAGCATGGACTGAAGCGCTGCAATCAAGGTGAACATCTAAGGCCATTGCCTAACTTTTTAAAAGGATCTGGAAATTAAGTTAAATGCATGATCAGGACGAAGGAGCTGAGTTTGTTTTAGTTGAAGCTGTTAGAGGCTTCCCTGCAAAACCAAGTTTTTTTTTTTTTTTCCTTTTATTATTTTATTCCCATGCCTGCTGTGTGCCATCAAGCAATCTGTTCGAGCCAACCTCTCCTGCTGGTCAGTACTTCTATATTTGTCTTTAGTGCTCAAGTCCCAGTTCTCAAGGCTGATTTCCAGAAGTGCTGAGCACCAGCTGATGTGCTTTGAATAAAGTTCCTTAAAAAAAAAAATAAAAAAATCAGCTCCTTGGAGGAGATCCCTAGATTGGAATTGCTACAGATGAAGGAATACCAGCCTTGATCTCACGACAGCACCACGTGTGGTCATCCTCGAGTATTTCAGCAAAGGGCAGATAGGAAAGGCGCAGCAGGATCTCCTCTGCCCAGCATCATCTGCGCAGCCTTGTGGGGCCGGTTCCTCGGTGTGGACCATCCTGTTCACCCCAGGAAGGGAGGCCTTGGGGACGGGGGCTGTTTGTGAGTGAGCAGTTACCCTGGCATTCCTGTGTGCACACAAGAGGACTTTGCCTGCTCAGCCTTAACTCTGGTGATTCCAGAACTAGCTCAGAACTTCGCTTTTGCCTTTCTCCCCTCCTGTAATGCTCGTGTTTGAACACCAGAGCTATTGCTGCTTCCGAGCCCGGAGGTGTTTGCCCTGGAGATTCAAGCTGATCTCATTTTTTAGCAGCTTCAGCGCTGGCACATAACAACTGGGCACAGAGGCTGCTCACAGCTGGCGTAAAAACTGAACTGCTCCAGTTGTAAACGAGATGAGAAAAATCATATGCCTGGCTGTGTTCCCAGAGAAATGATGTGTTTCCCTGACAGAGGCAAATTGTTATAGGTACCTTTTGTGTTTGACTCCAGCCATGCTGGACCGGTGCGCGTTTGAGCTTTGCCTTGCAGCTGGTTGGAGCTGGGCTCCCCTGGAAAAAGCATCCTGGAAAATATCCTGCGGCTCTGGCCTAAGAGGTGTGTGTAAAACCCAGCAGGGCTGTCAGATGGGTCCTTCGCCTGCCCTTCTGGCACATACTGCCCCTCGCTGCCCCCAGTCTGGGATCTGCCTGGCCCTTGCTACATACAAGCTGACTCAGGCCAGCTTGCTGGAAAGCTGCTGCTTCTCTTGCCCTCTCCCAGCTGCAAACAGCTGATGTAAATGATTTTCTGTAGCATGTAGTCACCCGTGTCTGGTCATACCTGAAGGTCCAGTCGCCGCCTTCGCTCTGTCACGAGCTTGGTAGCATGACTCGAAGTGGGGAGCGCGTGCTGATGCTCACAGCGTCTCTCATGGCAGGTGGCAGCACCCAGATGTGGCTGGGGGCACTCAATGGGACGTTTCTCCTGTCTCCCAGTGCCGCCTTGGGTTTAAGGTCAGGTCTTAAAGGCAAGCCTCCACCCTTAGTTATTAGTTTAAGAAATGATGGGGTTCTCACCTCTGTCCTCTTCCCTCCAGTTAAAACCCATGCACTGTCTGAAGAAACCGAGCTGGGTATGATTAACACCTTTACTCTCCCAGCGCAGCTCTGTTCATGGGACCGTGTTTGCTGTGGATTAATGCACCTGAAATCAACCACGGCAGGGCAATGTGTGCTGACACAAATTCGTTAAGCTGCGTGGAGCTGGGGCCGTTATCCCTTCTGACAGCGAGGTCACCCTCGCCAAGGGCAGCAGCACCGAGCCCTGGGTAGCTGGTCCTGCCAGCGGGGAGCTGAGCCTGAGCTCTGAACAACTTGGGTTTGACAGAGCCCCTTCTCCTCCCGCGCCGTCTTCATCTTCTTCGGCTGCGTCTTACTCTGATAAGGTCACTGGAGCTGCAGGATGGAAATCAAATCTCCCTCCAGAGCCTGATTCACTCCTAGTACTGCAGTCGCTCCTCTCCTCTTTGCTGTGACACCGCCTCTGGGAAAGCAAAGCCAGCCACCCACTGGCCTCAAAGGGCCCCGCTAGGAGCCACTGGTAGGAGGGGCAGCGTCCCATGGCCCCAGCACACCTGGGGGTGCGTCTGGGGGTTCCTGCCCATGCAGCTCCCTCCACCTGCACCTCATTCCCATAAGTTTGGCAGGGAGAGGGGTTCCTGGGATGTAGGGCTGCATTTAGCACCAAACGTGACGTGATGAAACTTCAGTATCTATATAAAATACACTTTTTTTTTTTTTAATGAGGTGGTACAGAGCAGTTCATACAAAAAGAGAAGAAAAACGGGTGCTCCCCACCCCTTGTTCATAAAGCTCTGTGACAAACGGCCTGTGCCCCCCCAGCCGGGAATGCCAGGCTCAGGGCAGGGGCTGCTCACCCCCAGACAACCACAGGCAGCCTCCCCAGGCAGGGCAGCGCTGCTCCGAGGGAACAGTGCCCATACCCGAGCTGCTCCTGCCGTGAAACCAGCAGGCAGGGGGGACCTCCTGCTGCTTCGGCAGATCACACACAGCCCCTTTCTCAAGGCAAGCCCATGCCTGGAGATATATCTGGATGCTGTGAGTGCAGTGTTCCCCTCGGCAGAACTGCAGCTCCAGGCCAGCCGTGCCATCCCCTGTGGTCCACTGTGGGTGCAGTTAGTGCAGCTCGGGGCTGGAGCCATGTCCTGAGCCTGGGGTCCTGGTTGATGAACACCCCAAGACCAGGAGATGTTGGCCCCGACAGCTGGGTGCTCAAAAATCCCGGCAGCTCTTATGAGCAGCAGCAGCCAGGGTCTCCTGCCCACCTGCTCTCCTAAGGCAAGAGCTGCCCGGCGGAGCCCTCTGCCTCTCAGGGCACACTGCTCCACCATGGCCATGAGACAGGCAGGGCCACGGGGACGTGCGACACGTGTCTGAGCCGTGCTGGCCACCCCTGCTGTCCCTGGAGCTGGAGGGAGTCACACAGGGCGTCCCCAAAGGCGGCCCTGTCTCCTCTCCTCCCGCAGCCCTGTCCCTCGCCGTGTCCCTGCCACGGGCAGTGTCACCGCAGGAGCAGTGCCAGGGGCAGGAGGAGCAGCGTCAGAGAGACGGAGAGCTTGGCAGCGCCGCCGCAGTCCTGGGCGTTTTCCTGGGGGACAGAGAAGACAAGGTATCAGCGTGCGTGCTGCCATGGTGGCATGGTGGGAGTGTGCCCCTCGCTTTTGGGAGGGAGAGCAGGGGCTGCAGAAGCTATGTAGCACAGCCTGAAGGAAGGCGTGCTGAGGGATGGTTTGAGGAAACCCAAAAGCCCACCACCGCTGGAGCTCAAGCCCTGCCCAGGTGTCACTAGTGTGATGTCTTCCTGTGAGGAAGCCCCTTGGGGATCCACCAGGCTGCATCTTGGGATGGGCACAAAATAGGCACAATGCATGCAGGAAGAGGGGACGTGTGTGCACAGCCACGGTGCCCAGGGTGGGGGGAAGCCCAGCCCCTGTGTTCTCCCGCCTGCCACGATGCCCTGTGGCCGCACCTCGGGGTGAAACGCGTGGCACGTGTCCGGGCGCCGCCTCAGCTTCTGGGAGCGCATCCGGTCGCACTTCACGGAGGCGTTATGTGCGGGGCAGTTAAGGACACGGGCAGGTGAGAAGGAAAGGGCACAAGTGCCGCACACAGAGATGGGGCCCTGGGGCATTTCCCCTGGGGAAATGGACAGCCTCGGGGACAGGGGAGGACCGGGGCCGGGCAGCCACCTCCCAGCTGCGGTGCTGCAGGTACATGGGCTGGGGATGCCGCTAAGTGCTAGAGAAAGGCAAGGAATGGCCGGCAGCTACAAATGGCAAAATAGCACGGAGCTGGGGGCTGCCCCGTGGTGGGAGGCTGGGCTCCAGCAGCAGGACTGTTGCCTCCTCTCCCTCACACTGGCTCCATTCCCCTGCCTCCTGGCTGGCCCACAAGCCAGGCTATGCCCTCCACCCCTTTCCCTGTGGGAATTACCACATGCTTTCCACCCTAGCAAACCCAGAGCCCCAGGGCAAGCAGAAGGATATATTTGACTTCTTTCGCATCCAGCAGGACAGGTGGGAAGATGTTGCAGTCGCAAGCAGCATCTGTGACAAGGAGCAGCAGGTTGCTGCTGGCAATCTGCTGTGCCACAAACATCCTGTGGAAAAAAGAGCGCACCAGAGAAATCGCAGCCCTCCCCGGCATGGCCCTGGCATTGCCTGGCCCTGTTCACCCTAGCAAATAAGGCCAAAGGAAACAGAGAAGCTTGGAAGGGGGTATCAGCAGAAGGCAGGAGAGGAGCAGTGCACACCTTCCTGTCCTCAGGAAGCGCCCAGCTGGCTCAGTACAACTCTGCACAGCAGAAAAGCCAAAATCGGAACCAAAAACCCAACCAACCAAAAAAACAAGCGAAACCCAGTAGAGGCCCTCCCCAGGCACACCGGAGTGGGGCAGCACGTCTCAGAGGATCATGTGTGAGAAGGCCTGGCTTCACGTGGAGGTGTGCCAGTGCCCGGCCAATGTGTATGTACACATGTGCGTGCAGAACATGAGGCTGTGTGCACACTGTGATCCTCAGGGGGCAGAGTTCTGCTAAATTTCATGTTAAGTGAGAGACAAATGGAGGAGCTCGGTAACATCATGCATTACACCTGCGTGACAGGACTGGCTACCTGGTGCTTAGTCTCCCTGTAAAGCTTCAGTTTGCAGCCAACAGTTTGTCTTTCCCTTCCCCTCCCCATGAGACAAACAGAAAGTCCTGGTGATGGGCACGTGCAGGCGAGGATGTTCCTGGATGCAAGCATTTGCCCGAGGGCATCCATGTGAGGGCCTGCACGAGGGGCTGCAGGCTGTGTGGGAGCTGGAGGGCTCCTGTGGGCAGGGCAGAAGGGCAGCCACGTGTTTTGGCCACGTGTGCAGCTTTGTGCATGAGTGTGCACGCACGTGTGCGTGAGTGGGCAGCTCAGGTGTGGCTCTGCACACAGGAGGCTGCTGTGCCCGTGGCCACGTGGTCGCACTCATTGTCCTATGTCACCCCCTGCCTGATGACTCATTTGTGTCTCTCCTGTTCCTGCTCTCAGCCAAGGAAGAGGGCTTCTGGATCAGGCTGTGGCCATAGAGGTTTGTGAGGCTGCCCTGACCACCCCAACCACTCTGGAGAACTGCCCTATTTCCCTGGGTGCTCACTGTCCAGCCTCTCCTAGCTTCCAGGGCTCTTTGTATTCACTAGAGGTGAATATGAATCAGGCCATGTGTCCGCTGGGGCAAGGCACTGACCTGTGCCCCACAGCAAGGCAAGGTGAGCCGCTGGTTTGTGCAGTGACAGTGTAAGGCACAAACAGGTCTGCCTGGGGCAGGCGACTGCTCTGGCTCTTCCCAGAGGTTACAGCACCGACACAGCTCCCTTTGTCACCAAACCCGCTCTCTGCTCTCTGACAACGCACAGCAAGGCCCATTTTTCATAAAGCAGTGCTGACTAGCACAGGCTGTTTTCTTGACCTTTAATTCTTTCCAGCAGTCGGTCCAAGACCCAAGGCAGGTAAGGCTTTTCTTTTCTTTATGAGGGATTCCAGTCAGATCTGTTTGGCCTCCTCTGTGCGGGTCTACGTAACAGCACGTTAGGAAAAGCCGGACCAGTGGAAATTTCATCCTCCTTTCACCCTTCCACGCATGATTACTGATGGTGCTACGCAACTGCTGAAAATGGCCTCTTTTCACAATGACTTTTCTGTTAGTTTTGACTGCTCATTCTCTTAAAATGAAAATGGAAAGTAAAAAAGGTTCCCCTTGTTTTGCTTTCTTTTGGTTTAACACTTCTTTTTTTCCCCTAATCCCTCCTTTTTTTTCTGTAGAAAAACAGAAAAGAGGGAAAATAAAAAGGGGAAAGGAAAGCTGAAAGCATTGCGAAAAGGAAAGTTTTCTAAGGAGAAAACTTTTGCCAGAAACGTGAAAAAACAGAAACAGCTCCTTTCTGAAATCTGCGGAATGGAAAAGAGACTTTCTCTTTTTAAACACTCTCTCCCTCCTCCTGCAGCCACCTCTGCTTATTAACAGATGGCTTTAATTCTTCCTTCTCTATCGAGAAGCCGTAACGTGGTTGTTCTCCCTTTGTGCTGCCCCCAGCCCAGGACACGGGAGGCACAGCAGCAGGTGACTCTTCTTGGGCTGTGACCAGGCTGTGGTGCCGGCGTGGCCTGGTGCCTGAATGAAAGGGAAGCTGTAATTCTTACTTTTGGCAGTCTCCGCACTCGATCAGCCCGTTGGTCTCCTTGATGGCCGGCTCGTACACAAAGACGGGGTACTCTGTGTCACAGGGCTGCAGGGTGTCGTGCTTCTTGTGCTTGTGAGCTGCGGCAGGGACAAGAACAGGCAGGGTGAGAGGACCATAACGGGGACATCTGCCCTGAGACACGGGACTTTAGCAGTGCTGACAGAGGGGCTCGAACAGGGGCAGGTGCTTACCAGGGCTCAGAGGAGCAAGGAGCAGCACCACGGAGCGCTGTAGTGATGCTGGCTCCCACTAGGTGGTGTGGGAAAACCAGGCTGTGCGAGGAGTGCTCCTGCTACTCCCCATCCCTTCTCCCTGCAGAAACCGGGGTGTGGGGCCGCTGGGGGGGGGGGCTACCACACCTGCTGCCTTTCAGAGTCCCTCCTGAGTCCCTCCTGCCTGCCCTGGCACTGGGTCATGTATTTTTGTACACGTCAGGTCCACGCACAGGCTGGTCCTCGGTGCCTGTGCTTGGAGATCTGCACTGGTGGGGATGCCCTGTGTTCAGAGGGCACATGGAAAATCCTTCCCAGACACTACCAATGAGGGTGCCCCCTCTCGCCGGTGAGGCCTGCCAGCCTGTCTAAAACGGGTCTGCAAATTAATGCAACCTCACGCGTTCCCACTTCTCCGTCAGCCTCCGACCTTTTCGGAGTCCTCTGACGCTTCAGAGAGATCCCATGGCAGGCAAACGGATGGGCTGAAAGCGTGTCGCATCTTTAAAAAGAAAACACTGCCAGCAGACAGGGCTGGCATGCGCCCACAGGGGAACAGAAGGTGGCTGTGAGGGCCTGGCCGAGCCTTGGCGAGCGCGCGGGGCTGGCTGTGGCAGGGAAGGATCCTCTGCCAAGGCAGAGCCACTGCCTTGCTGCTCCCCAGTCACACTCTGTGGGGCTCCCACACTAATTTTGGGATGAGGGTGAGCTGAACTGCCTCGCTGAGCCTCCCTGGAGAAGCAAGGGCATCATTTCTAGGCATTCAGCAAAGTCCTCCTTGCCTCGCTTGATCGGGCCAGCCGGCAATTATTTTCTGCAGTTGGAGGTAGCAAAGGCAGCTCCTGCCTCCGTGGCACACAGGGGAACGTCTCCGATCGAAATGTGAGGCTTTGTTGCTAGGGGAGAAGCGGCTGCAGCGCAGACAAGAAGCATGAGGACTGTTTCCACACCAGCTGCAGGCGCTGGGCACAAAGGCCTCACCTCACGGCCCCCAGACCCAGGGGCTGCAGTCCCCCTGACCTGGGGACCACCAGTTCGTCCCTTGCAGCTGCTGCAGGGAATATTGGTAGAAAAATGCAGCCACAGAGGTTTTGATCAGTCAGTGTGTGGTAAGAAGGCATCGAGAGGGCGTTCGTGGTCCTGAGGGGTAAGGTCAAGGCCTCACCAAGCGCTACGGACGCCTCTCCCCTCACAGTGCTGAAGTGCACAGGAAGAGGAAGGCACACCCCACGGAGCTCGCTGTCTGCACAATGGGGACTACGCGAGAGACAAAGGCAGGATGATTTTCCCTGGTTCTTCTCTCTGCCTTGGCAATCCAGAGACATAAGGCATTCATCAGAAGCCAGGGGCTGCAGCCCAGCCTCCTGTCTAGTGCCCTCCCCGGGTGGATGTGAAGGGGATTTAAACACCTCCCTGCAGCACAGAGCCCCTGTGGCTGTGTCTTGTGCTCTTCTCCTGACCTTTCTGAAAACACCCCCCACGAGGCAGCCTCCTATTTAAATCCTTTCACGCTGTAGGAACCACCTCTCAGCACCATGTTTTAGTTCATTGTTCGCCAATCCAAAAGCACAGAGGGCTTGATTTCAGCATCAAGATTCAGCACTCCTCACACTACCTTCATTCATGCTCTGATGACAAAAGCTACCAGTGCTTTCCAGCTCAGAGCAGCTACTGGATGACCATAAACTGGCCAGCGAAGTTCCTGAAGGACTAAAGGCGGTTGAAGAATGGGATGGGAGCCCTTTCCTTCAGCCTTAATTTGCTGTACTAGTGGGAAAACAATGCTTTAACTCCGTAACCTGCAGCCAGACTACCACGGGCACAGCCCGTCTTAGGGACATGCGTGTGGCAGGACCCCACATCCGTCCTTGAGCCATGAGCTATCACGGTCCCGCTGTGTCAACCTCTGGAATCTCATGGTGGTGTTGACCAGGGCTGTCACAGCAGCAGACATCTTTTGAGGCAGGCTGTGATGTTTCTTTCTCAGAAGAACAGCTGTGATGACCACAAAGGTGACCTGAGAAGGGGGGTCTTAATGAGAAGGCAAGTGAAGAAGATGCCCAACCACCAGGGCACACCTGGAGCCTCGGCAAGCCCAGCCCCGCTCACAGGCCCAACCTACGCCAGCCCTGCTTCAGCTACCGCACAGGACCAGGGAGGTAAGAGACGGGAAGTGCACCGGGGCTGGACCCTGTAGGGGCTCTTCAGCCCCTGGCAGTGTGGGCTGAGTCCCTCACAGGAGCTGCGTTTCTCTGCAGCCTTTCACAGACGCCAGCAATTAGACTGGCTCTGGGTTAACCTCATCACATGCACTACGCGGTTAAACTGGCACACGTCCCCTGCACAGACCATCTTAAATCAGTTTCTTGGCACAGGCTAAATGAAAATAAGCCACTTTAAAATCCCTGACTTCTGCACGGAGACAAGACCTGAGACAGAGATTATGCTTAAGCCCACTGCCACTTAATTTGCCTGGAGGCAATGCAGCTGCAGCAGTATTCAGGAGCTCAGAGGAGCCCGGCAGCATGCACACCATCAGCAGCTCGCTGGGGCTGAGCCTCTGCGCACACAGGCTGGACATCAAAACCTTATCAGCAGCTCTGAGAGTCTGGTGGTCAGGGATTAGTAAACAGTCTGAGAAGCTGATAACAAATTGCAAACTTTATAGCAAAGTGTGAGTTAATTCCTGGCTGTCATTGCTACCATCTGCACTTCCAGAAAGACTTTGTCAGACAGTTGGCAACCAATCCTTCTGAGTAGCAAAGGCAGCCGCTGCTCCTTGCTGCACACAGTGCAGCCCAGATTGTGAACTCTTTCCCACCACCATAAATCATGAATATCTGCACCGAGTCAAAGGATTTACTCAGGTACGGATGAGACAAAATCTGCCACTGACAAATACAAAACGGAGATTTCAAATGACTATCCTCTGTGCGCTTTACCATGCAGTCAGAAAGAAACTTTTCTGAGCTCCAGAATTCTAGAAATATTCCTTTCTAGGCTGCGTGCCTTGGCTGGAAGTGTTTCTGGCTTAATTAAAGGCCTTCAAATCTGTGGTGATGTCCATAAAAGCAGAAGCCCTTACAAACACAGAGGGGAAAGAGATGCTGAGAGCAGTGAAAAATCTGTGGCAGCAAACGTCTTCTCACCATCTCTGAG
Source organism: Cygnus atratus (assembly GCF_013377495.2). Classification (NCBI taxonomy): domain Eukaryota; kingdom Metazoa; phylum Chordata; class Aves; order Anseriformes; family Anatidae; genus Cygnus; species Cygnus atratus. The sequence continues at coordinate 65,327,870 of NC_066362.1, forward strand.
AAGCAGATTTGCATGAGGACTGCAATCTGAATCAATCGTGCCCATACTCCAGTGGCAAGCCTCACATTTCCAGAAAGCACGAGAATTTGGGAAGCAGAAATAGGACCAGTGCTGCAGAGCCGGAGGTGCACACAGCAGGGGTGAACATTAGATCCCCAACTGTTAATTCCTCTGTACATAACCTCAAATAAACATATACTTAGTTTCTCTCCCAGAAAATGTCTCCTCTCCATACGTTTTGCATTCGCCAGCCTTGGCAGGCAGTCAAGAAAATGTTAACATCCCTGGCAAAAATCTTCAGCCTGTTCTTAACAACACGTGCAACCCATTCCCTCCAGCCCCAATGGTTTCCTTCCACTCTGCCACTCCCTCCCCCACGCATGGACCCTTGTTTCTTCATCTACAGCCACACTCTCCTCGTCTTCCTCTTCTTCACACAGCAAGGCACATTCCAACTGTCTATTTCTCTATCTCTGTCTCACACATACGTCTTGCTGGGCAGAGAGCAAACCAGTGAACACGAGCTAGATATGGAAGCAATGAGATACAAACACAGCCACAGTCTGGACTCTGTCTGGAGGGATTTCTAGCTTGCCTGCAAGAGTGGATTTATGAGCTACAGCACATACTTATCAGTTAAACTGCTTGAAAGTAATTCTCCATTATCCTGGAGCTGGGCTGGTATTCATCAGAGGGGCTAAGCCATGGGGTGTGGAAAAGAAGACTTAAATTGCCTCTGAATATCTGAAGACAACAAGACCCAAACAGATTTTTCTGCAAGAAGGCACAAGTTGCTTTTGGTTTTGGTGTAACGCCTGAAAAGATGGGGGCAGCAGGGAGCCAGAGTGAAGGAAGAACCACGTTAGAGTGGCTAACAGCCCATCTGTGCTATAGCCACAAGTGATGGTCTTGTTTGGGGCTGTGGTCACTAAGGAGGCTGGTGTGTCCCTTCTTGTGTTGGCCTCTCAGTGACAGACCTTTAACATCACCAGCTCAGCGAGCTAAACCAGCAACAGCATCTCCTGATTCCCTGCAGTGCAGGGAAATAGAGCCAGGCACTGCCATGCAACCATGACACCCTTCTCTAAGTTCCCCACTGTCCAAAAGGTGGAAAATTGTCACTCCTAGCCTGGGATTTCTAGCTAGACCCTCCTCTTTTGGCTACATGGTGGTTCTACTTACAGTGATGGAAGACAGCCTTGGCTGGAGGAGCAGTATGCACACACACACAATGAAGATGGAGCCACATGACAGTTTCACATGATGGCAGCACAGCGAAGAGATGAATTGGCACGCAGCGGGCATGGAGGTGATGCAAGAATGATGAGGAAAGCACAAAAGGAAATGGTGATGAGCAGTGTAGAAGCAAGAACCCCCTCCCTTTTCCCTCACATCTCCTCTAGCAAAAATCAAATCAAATTGCAGCCATCTAGCATCCGTAACAGCTCTCTACAGGAACACCACGCCTGTCTGTCTCCCTCCTGCACTATAGAAGAGCTGTACTTGCTCATCTATCTCTTCCTCACTGATTTCTGCATGGGGACACTCCCTTCATCCTGATACAAGTTAAAGCAGCATCCAGGGCCACACAGAGGAGATCTGCAGCTTCTAGTGCCATGTCTGGAGAGCCTCTTTGGAGGAGGTAAGTAGGATGGACAGCACCCAGACACTGCGCTGGCTCTCTGACTACAAGGACTTCTTGCTCTCTGAAAACAAGTGGTTCCCTGTTACACCAGGAGAACTTAAGGCAGAGGACTCAACCCCACTGTTAGCAGGGAAGGTTCCTCCGTGTCCACCCACTCAAAGTACCATTAATGCTGAATAGTTAGTGAGGAAGCAATAATTGCGTCTACACTGCTACGTAGATGTGCACTCTTCACCTGTCCCTTACAGTCACCTCAGGGCCATTGATGTCCCTCGCCTGTAGGAGCATGTGCCACCACCTCCTGCCTTCCAGAGAGAGTCCAGTGGGAAAGTAAAGGCGTTATTTGAGCCATCCAGCACAACTCAGTGGGATGGCTGAAGAAAAGGGTGCAAGGACGCTGTTCTCAGCTGAACCTTACAGGCTTTCTGGCTAGCTCTGCAGAGCCTGCTGCTCCAGCCCTGCTCTGTCCTGTCCCTCGGGCCATCATCACGAAAGACTGGAAGTCTTTCCAACCGAAGGGCTTTGCGGCTGATAGACGCACAGGGTGGGGTGCTCAGAAAGAAAAACCTCCCCATGTTACCGCAGTTACGCTGAGGAAAGCACACTGAGCTGCACAGGCTTCCCCCTGATGGCTCTGGTGCTTGGGCAGCTTGAAATGGGGTTGGGAGGGAGACAGGTGGTGTTGGGACTTGGAAGCTGGCTTCCAGTGTCCACAGAGAGATGTGATGGGATGGCAGCTTCTTGCACGAGGTTTGGCTTCCCCATACAGTTTCTGCTGCCACCAGCAGCTGTGACACTCACGTGCTAAGGGGTGGCTGGACTCCCGTGTACTCACCGTCTGCCAAGTTGTCTGAGTGCCAGAAGCTACTCATGTTAAACTCCAAAAGGAAACTGTCAAAAGAGCAAGAACAGAGGATGCTTTTTCAGCAGCCTGGAAGGGTGCAGGTGGCAGTGAGATGCCTCCGTGGCCTGGCAAATATCAGCTCTAAAATGTTTATTGTGGATTTTCAGGCAGTGGAAGCCTGAGATTATTTTTTTCCCAGTTTGTTTGTTTTTTGTTTGTTTGTTTTTGTTTTTGGTTGCTCAACGTGACACAGTATGTCTCCGTATCATGGGATCTATATTATGGAATAACTGAGTGGGCTTTTCATGAAGGGCACACTGTCTGGGTACCTCGCCAGTGAAGGGATGAACGTGGCAGCCCTCGAGGCTGAAGCTGGATCCAGTCGTTGTAGACACATCTGAGTGGGCACAGGCGGCTTGCAGGGAGCTGGCACTAGCTGCAAGCCACGCTGAATTATGCTGTGCCAATAAGCTCAAGGCCCAGGATCTGGGTCTTTTCAGCCTCTCAGGCTGAGATGCTCAGGGTCAGGGTTTCAGCCTGGGCCCAGCAAGCTAAGCAGCTTTGGTCCCAATTTGAGCTTGGTCCTAATTTGAGCTCTAACTCTTATTCCCACCCCCCCAGTTTGAGGTGAGCCTGAATCCAGAGCTCGATACAAAGCATTCCCTCTCCTCCTCTCTCTTCTCCCTTGCCTGCCACTCAGATCTGAGCTTCCTGGCTTCCTCCTGGCAGCCCTCGCCCCTGCGGAGGATTCGCATACCGTGGGCGAATGAGACAGGGAGGAGGACGCAGCATCGAGGACCTGCACGGGGCCTCCAGAGACCCAAGTCCTATTTCTGACTCTGCTGCTTTGTACTGAGTGACTTCAGGTAAGTCCCAGACCCGCTCAGGGCCTCTGCCTCTGTGTTTGTGAAATGGGAATAGTAATAGCTTTCTGCCTCCCGGGAGCGAGGCACCGGGCTGAATGTCACAAAAAGGCTGACAGCAATGTCCTATGTGGGGGCCTCTGCTCATGGCCTTCTCGGCTCTCACCCCGGCTGGTCTGAGCCTCCCAAATACCCATATCTTTTTGTACTCACATGAGGAAATCACTTATCAGCCATTTCACTGCAGTTAGAAAGGCATAAATTGGCTGGAGAACAAAAGAAGAAATGAGAAACACCATAAGGACCTGGTCAGAAACTTTATAATTGTTAGGCAGGACCCCACGTTTCAGACAAATTCCCTCCACTACTCAGAGCTCTCCTAAAGACAGGCTGGAAATTCAAGGTCTGGGCATCACTGGAAAATGCTCAAAATACATCAAAAGCCAGCGGAGCTGCCTTGCTGCTAATAATATTTTCTCACCCCTCCCAGTCAGGGTCAGGGAGTTTATGACAAATGCATGAAGGACTTTGAAGATGTAATTGCTTGATGAGTTCTCTCCAGTATGGATGACCTTGAGAGCTCAGAGCAGGAGAGAAATACAGCTAAATGGGACACTACAAGTGTAGGATGCTTTTATATTCCAATTGCAAGTGGTGTTTCTGGGACAAGCTACAGCATTGTCCAGGAGTTAGTGTTATCTGCTATTGATTGATTATGCTTAACTGTGCTTTCATCCAGCTTTTCCTCAAGATGGCATGACTTCTATCATTTTTCTTCTTTTCAGCTACAAATTGGAAATCCAGCATAGTCCCAGGGCCAGTTACTCAGCAGAGGATCCTGCTGGTTCTTCTCTTGGTAACCATGGCTGAGTTTCATCTCTCCCTCTCACAAATCACTACCATGTCCTCGAACCCAAAACACATGCATCAGTCACAAGAGAATGTTCAATTACTGCTAACTGGCTTATCTTCAAAATAAGTCAGCAAATAGTAAAATGGTTGGGGATGTGACTGATTTTTCCTTTCAACAATGTATATGTAAAAATGGACTTCTTCCTTTTTGAAGATTTTGCTAAGAGGGTGAAGAGAGAGGTGAAGTTTGGAGGTTCACCCTTTTATTCTCTTCCCTGTTCACCTGGTTTTGGTAGCTCATATTTTTTGACTTTTTTTTTTTTTAACGAAAATTCTCAAGGATATGATCAAGCAAATATTTTAATTAATATCACATTATTTTATCTATCCAGATTCAGTATAGCCATTGCCAAAACTGACATATTGTTAAAAAATGTGAAACATTATTGAAAAGGAATATTTGCTTGAAAATTCTTTTGCTAGAAAAAATGATGATGTCATGCCATAAGATGTGCTTTCAGCGCAACACAAAAAAATGATTGTAACAATAAGAAACAGATCTCTGTTCAGGGTTACTTTAACTAGTTTGAATTGAGCTGAGTTTTGATTAATTACTTAGGTCTGCCTGCTTGAGGTGAGGTTAGGAAGGTAGAGTGGGATTAGATTATCAGTTTGTATCAGAATAGAGAGGTTGTGTTTGGGTGCTGGCAAGCCTTCCCCTCTGACAGTTTGTTCTCTGGGCTACCAGCTCTTCTCAGCAGCTTTGACCCCTCTTTCTGTTACTCCCAGCCCACTCACGCTTCCCTCAGAGGATGACAACTTTCTCCCAGATGCTCTGTTCACTTTCAGGTCAACTCTCCCTCTCGGGCTGCTGAGAAAAACTATGCCCTGTGAAAGTATTTCTGCTGATTTCAGCTGCTAGCTGGTGTCACAGCTTATAGCAGAAGAAGCCTGGCATAGTATGGTTCCTGTCCTCCCCCTGGTCCTTCCAATTTTCATTAAGATCCTACATGCCAATAGAGACCCAAATTGGAAACCTCTGTCAGTGGCCACCACTGCCTCAGAAACCTGCCTCAGACGAGTCTGGACTTTCCCAGCATTTGAAGGCAAACAGCTATGAAGTTTCTGGGGGGAGTATGCTACACCACAGTGTTGGGGATGTCCTAAAAGAAAGCCTCCACCGACAGTCACAGCAGGGAAGGCTGTGTGCAGAGAGATACGTACATTGAGCAGCGGCCGGGCACCGCTGTGGTGGTGGTAGGGTATCTTACACATCGCTTGATAGTCATACATGGTCACCCTAGGATCAAAACAAGACAAGCAAGCAGTCAAAATTGAGCAATGCAACCACCTATGGGGCAACTACGCCAGCCTGCACTGCTTTTTCCTATTTGGGCGCAATTGTACAAAAAAAATTCTGTGTGGAAGAACTAAAGCAGTGGCCTGCTTAAATGTGTCTTGGCTGTTTGACCAGGGCTGGACTGTGAAAAGCAAGAAATACAGGCCTTGGATTAATGTAACTGGGTCAGTACAGGAGGAAATATGTCCCTAATTACAGGTCACGAGTAAAGCAGAGTCTGAAGCTGAAGAATTATAATTGTATCTACCTCAAGTCCCTCTAGTTCCTAATTTCAAGCCACCAGAAATCTGAACTGTCTTTTGACATGCGCTGGGGGAGTGGAGTGGGGTGACCAGAGGTATTTTAGGAGAGAGAGAAATGTTCTCAGCCAACTGCAATGCCAGCTCTGGAGGCCTCTCAGGTGGCCTCTCTTGGAAAGGCTTTCCAGGTGGGAAAAAACCAGGATGTGGGGTGATGATGGCCAAGCACATCAGGGGAGAGGGGGGGCAGCTAAAGGCGCTCTGGATGCAAAGTAAGAGCCACATGTGTCCGCTCACTCATCCTGCCCTGCTTATAGAAGGAGCCTGACATGCTCTGCCCCACACACGAGCTGAGAAAGGAGAAGCACAGAGCAGGGACACCCACGTACTTCTTGAACATGCCCATGTTCAACAGCTGGGTCATTACTGAGCCATCCACTGCACCAAGAAATTTTCCAGTCTGCAAACACAAGAAAAGAAAAAGAAAAAAAAAAAGCAAACAAACAAAAAAGCTGTCAGGTGTAAAATTTCCAAGTCTAGAGTAAAATTTCTCTCCTGCTCCAGCTGATCCAGTCTGTCTAGAGGCCTAATACACACCCCAAATTCTACTTACATGCCTGGATTAAAAGTGGAGTCTGTGGCCCTCTGGACCCATTTGTCTTTCGAGTCAATAACCTCAAATATAGTCCCAACCCTAGATCCAGGAACCACTGCTTTAGAGACTTCTTCAAACAAATGAGAGTTCTGGCTTTCCTGATTACTAAATTATGACAAATCCATTACAGAATTTCTCAGAATCTGCTAACTCCACTGCTTAGTTTACAAGCAATTAAATAAAATACTCATGAATAATAAAAATTAAGATATGAGCTGCCCTCTGTCTCTTCCTGGTTCACAGCAAATAGCTCCCATATGTGACAGAACCACCCATGCAGTCTGCGGGGACGTTTTACTGTTCCACAGATAGGTCCCCAGTCATCTAGCATGCATTAGCAGATGTCAGAGGACTTCATTTTTTGGAGCGGGGCATTTCCACTAAAAAAAAGCCCAAAACCAAAAAACAAAAATTAGGCAAGTTTACCTAAGATCATATGGTAATCATCTACCAGTAGCCTGGCATGGTTATGAGCCTCTTCTAACAGGCCTTAGAAGGTATTCCACTATATAAATCAGTACATAACACCAACTCCCCTTTGAGCATTTGGATTTTAATCATCCCAGACATAGCTGAAGGGATCTGAGCAAGCACTAGCTTTTCTGACTCCTCAGACAAAGTCAGCACTTGATTTTCCACAACCTCCACTCGGCTCGGTGGGATCTTGGTCTTCTAGCTGCCACCCCGCCCCTTGTCCCTGGAGTCCCACCAGAGCAGAGCTTGTAGAAAAACCCTGTAAGATGCCCCAGGGAGAAGGCAGCAGTCCTGAATCTTTTCAGGAGCCAGTTCCCCATCCCAAAGGGTCCCCAGCAGGCAGGGAGTGGCAATTAGCCCCATGCAGCATCATTCAGCTTTCAAGGCTATGGAACACAGGCTACTGATTTAATGCTGCTGCTGTCTCAAATTCCCTACAGGGTTTAAGAGTCTGGACACTAGTGGTGCCACTGGGAAATAAAATCAGTAATTGGATCAAGATAAAGAAGTCATTTGGGAAGAAAAGCAGTGGTGAACTCTCCAAGGTCAGGGGAGGTAACAGCTGGAGAAGATGACAGTGCTGGTGCCTGCCCAAATGTCTGATCTCAGGGGCATGTGGATAATGTTTGTAATTTACCCAAATCCACTATAATGCCATGTTTCTGCCTGTCAGATCTTTCAGAGCTGAGCTTTTTGAAAAACCCATTTTTCATAAGATGCAGGAAAAATAGAACCCAGGAGGGCGATGCTGAGGACGAACAGTAGTTGTGGTACCTAAAGGGTGCAGTTGCCTTTATCTATGGACACGTGATAGGGCTCAGTAAAGCACCTTTGAAAATGCCACGGAAGTCAGTGGACAAAACAGTGACTACTAACCCATACTGAACACACAGCGGGACCTGGCCCCCCAGAGTAGGGAGCCAATACATATTTGCAGTATTTTCCTCCCTTACTTTTCAAGTTTTATTTGCATTTTTTTGGCACAACAAGTTGTTGACCAGGAACCTTTACTGAAATATTCACTGTGCCAGGCAGGTCACCATCCTGACAGAAAAGAGACTGGTTATTCCTTGCTACCTGCCCCCTTTATACGTCTGTATCACCTCGCTGCTACCGTGGTGCAGATTCACTTTGTTTTGTGAGCCTCAGCAGTGCCCATTTTGGCCTCTCTGAACTTATTGTGTAGTGTCTGCAGGATTCACAGTCTCACTTGTTTCTTTTGCCAGCCTGTTATGGGTATGCTAACCAAGATAAATTCAGATGTGAGACTATGGGACTCGCAGATTTTCATTCTAAAAATCCTGTTTTATTCCTCTTCTTTCTTTTCTGTCCCAGCTGCTTTGAGATCAATGATGCTACTTCATGTTCCACTCTTAACTACAACCTCTTGAATAGCCTCTTGTGAGGGACCTTGCTACTGGTTTTTTGAAAAACTGAGATATAGTAGGCCATTCATTCTCTGTTATCATTTTTTGCCGACACTTTCAAAGAACTACAGCTGATAAGACAGATTTTCTACCTTTATAGAAGCTGCACTGCTCGTCCCAGTCAAATCCACCAGGTGTTTTATTATTTTATTTTTAATTACCATTTCAACTTGTTTGTTTCATCCTGAAGTAGGTAATTTCTAGAATCAGATGTACTGCCTTTTAGAAATATGCACGCTGTATTTGTTAACTCCAGTACTACACAATTTCACTGAAATTCACACTTCCGTTAGGAACAAAATGCTTCATTTTCCATTTGTTCTGTAAGCTCATTATTGCCATTGACATACTGCTTTGTAATTTATGAGACTGTTCTCACATGTCACTTTTCGACATCCAAATCCATGGAATTTCATTACTTTGAAATGAACAGGTTTGTGGTGCATTTACCAGAGAGCAGAAAAGTATAGCTAAACCATGCAGTGACCGGTGTTGTTGATTTTGCCCAAGGTGAACAGGATGTCTCATCACAAACTGCACCCCTTGAGCACTCCAGAACTGCTCATGGACGCACTGGCAGCAGGAAAAAAGGAAGCAACTTCTGTTGCTCATATTTTCATTAATATTCTGAGTAATTTTCCTTACTCATTTTACCTCCACGAGTCCACTAAATGCCCCAATTCTTTAGGTGTACTCCTGTTTCCAATTTGCTTAAATGATGCCATTTTCACTTTTGCCTTTGGCATTTCACTGTTACCATCCCCTCCGCTTCCTTTGCTGCAGAATGACTGTTTCATCTTCGCTGGGGCTCAGAAGTGCCACTTCCCTCCCTGTCCCTTTCAGATCATGCTTGCCTCCTGGGGCTGCCTCAGATCATCTTCAGTAGCATCTGCAGTGAGGGAGCGGATTTTAATTTCCTCACTTCTGATAAAAAAGATAGTATGACTAGTTCCTTCCTTATCATCGCAAACTCCTTCCTTACCTAGGATATGCTGTCACCGTGCCTGGAGGCGTCCCCTCACCACACAGCTGAGTTTCATCATACCCTGGCCACCTTTGTCACACAATTGGACTTCACTGGTTTTCACCAGCTCTGGTGTGTTATTCAGGCACACGCAAAGCACCCTCCCCTTCTTCTCCTATGCTCTCTTACCTCTGCAGGTCTTTTGGAAATGAGTATAAAGCCATTATTATCAATGAGGAAGCAATTCAGAACCTGTGGAGATGAAAGAGAAGCGACATCAGAGATGGCATAGTGGTGGCTTCTGCTGTGCGCTGCTGTCTGCAGGGTGAAGCGCGGGGCCTCGGCCCCGGCACTGCCACGCCTCACCCCATCACTCAGCTAACGCAGGCTTTGGACCATTGATTTTTCCCTCTCTGCCTCCATTTTGAGGTATTTAGCTGTTTGTGACAGAGATGGTCTCTAGCAAACTGCAAACCATATTTAGGGAGACATCCTGCAGGCAGTGACAGGATATTTGGAGAGCACCCCTCCTTAATAATAAGTTATCAACTATTTTCCACCTTCAGATTTGGGAGTTTTATAAACACTCATGAAATAACCCTCTCCTCTGGTGTTATCATTTTTTATTTATATATTTTTTGGAGCAGGAAAAGGAGGCACAGAATTTAGATGAAAATCTTCAGGCCTCACAAGGAAAAATCAGGATCCTAGATGAACACAGGAGGATAATTCTCTGGGGATCGCACCATCCAGGACACAGCATCTCGTGTCCTGACTATGCCTGAGACGTACAGAGCAGTGGCATAAATACACGTGTCAAACCGCCAGCCACTCTTTGGCAGACCAGAACACTGGTGGGACAGCCTTAGAAGAGATGGACTCTCCTTAGAGTCGCTGGTTGGAGTCCACACGTCCCTGCTGGGCTCAGCTGACATCTCACAGTTGACACCGCTTCTAGGGGAAGACCTAAGCTGCAGGTTTGTCTCAACAGCACAAGGTCCTACCCTAGCAGTGCAACGTTTTGAGAGATGAGGGGCAACACCTGATGTCTGGGGAGACAAAGACCTCCACCAAGCAGGTGGTCAGTCATTCCATCACAGATATGGAGAAGACATCTGGGAAACTTACGTCATCCTGACAGCTCAGTGGACAGGCACCATCCAAGGCACTGCACTGGAAAGAAAAAGCAGGAATTGAATCACAGCATGCTCTCATCTTACACGCTCCCCCTTGGGACTGCTAAGGAAAAGCACCCCATAAAGCCCTGCAAATTCGCTGGCATCTTGAACAAGACAAGAAGCAGCCCCAGGTCGGCCAGTCAGTGCCTGTGCACAGTGTCTGTGCTTGGGAAGGAAGGGGGCAGCATCCAGCTCTCCGGCTGTGCTAACAGAAGTTATTGTGCACTGGCAAGAAAACAGCATGCATTTCAGCATCTGCTAGTATCTGGTCTGAGTACATGGCATGGTATTTTAGATCAGGATTACTCTCAGGCAGTGATTTTTTGTTGTTGTTGCTGTTGGTTTCTTTATTCTCCGGACAGCTAATGATAAAATAGGATGTGAATGGTGCTCGTGTAGCCCCAGGCACCGTCCATTTGTTTCATTTAGGATTTGGGTACCGGATTTGACATCTGTTTCACAACACTGAAGCGGGTGGGGACATGAGGGGTTAAGTGGTGAGTAACAAAGCCCTTCAGGTGCTTATTGATTTCATAATTGTTCTGGGTTTGCGGTGGCTGCGTGTGTCTGTCTCTTTGTGTTATTTCTCAATACTATTTTCCCTGGCAGCTGAGGAAAGGAAGCTGACACGGTGTTGCCGTTTCTGTACATGGGGTCCCCTTCCTGCCAGAGGTTTTCCAGGGTCAGGGGAGGATGCTGACGTGTGGCACAGCCTGCCTGCTCTCCCACAAATGTCCTTTCTTTCTGCAAAACCCTCATGCAGAAGTCCCGGCCCCCCTTCTGGATGATTCTGAATATGAAGAGGTGAATTTGCCATTTCAAACCACAACAGAGCCATTACTCTAAGTTAGGCTTTGCTTCTCACTTTAAGTTTTGCAGAACAAACTCAGTATTTTCAGGTTTCCATCCCACTGCTCGATTTCAAAGGAGGGTCAAAGATGGTCAAGTCTGTTTGCAGTATCGCTCACACTCCAGCTTGCTCTTTGAGGCTCGAGGGATGATGTTAAAACACATCCCTTTGCCCACAGATGCAAGCACAGCCTCTCCCCCGCCTCTCCACAAAACAGTGTTGGGTTGTGTCTCCCTGGGCATACGCATAGCGGTGTCTCTGGACTTCATCCCCACTGGGATCATTTCTTCGGCGAGCAGAGAAACATGGCCGTAACGAGGCAGCATTACTGCCTGGGGGGGTCACATGTACAGGCTACAGCAGGCTTGGGCTGTCTCCAGTGAATGTAATCAAGGGACAGTGCCTGCACCATGCTGGCACACACACCACACAACCACAAAGCAGAGCTGTGGCGAGGCACACCACGATGCCCCCTGTCCCAGCTTGTGCCTACTTACATCGGTGTCATTGGGCTGGGGACGGGGGAGCAGCGTTGACATCCAGAGCAGCACGGCACAGTACGTGTGGCAGCAGGAGAGAAGAAAGAAAATCTGTTAGTCACCCCCCGTCAGGCTGCGGTCACGTCCTAGGAAGCCAGGCAAGGGATTTTTTTCATACGAGTACCTCTCAGGACCGCGGTGTACAGGCACTTGGCACATAAGCCTCCTTTCAGCTTCTGTAATAAGCATCCCCAGTTTCAATTAACACCTGAAACAAGCCTGCGCGTGTGTTTGTGTGAGAACTGCCTGGGCACGGCCCTCAGGGGATTTTTATATTTAAGCTAGAAAGGAAGTCTTTTAGCACAGGCAGTGTTTATGTGAGGTCCCTCTGCCTCCTTCCTGCCAGGCTGCCTCCTCCTGCCACCACGCTGGATGCCCCTGCTCCTCACACGTGCTCTGCCCCTGCGAGCATCCTCCTGGTCCCCTGTCTGCACAGCCCCCATCCGCTGGCAGTTCCCTCTCCTGACCGCTGAGAGCTGCTTCTGCTGTGTGCTTACTCCCACCCAAAAGCAAAACCTCTCGGGAAAGCCCCCGGGTGGTAACAGGGCAGTGTTTCACCTTTCCTGCCTCTCAGACCAGGGGGCTGCTTTAATTATTCCACTTCTCGTGGGCCAGCAAGCATTCAAAATTAGCACAGCACTGAAAGTTTATCCCCGGAGCAAATCGTTTTTATTTTGGCAAGCTAGTAGCATTTCATTACCATTACCAAGATGATAAAAGAAGGCAGTAGATTTTTTTTCCCCATGTGCCCAAAATTTCAGATTTCCATGAGGTTTCTGAAAGGCTGACCGAGCACAAACATATTTCCACAATTAAATGCGTCGTATGCAGCGGAGCTAATGCCAGGCCAGGATGCTGACACTGTCAACACACCATTTGTGGAGCAGACTCACAGCTCACGCGGCATTAGTGCCATCGAAGGATTAGGGAAACGTGTGACTTCCGGCTAATCTACTTGAGAAATATTTTAATATGAATTTCACTAAAGCCCTCACCAAAATGGCACCACACACGATGTAATGTAGCATCGACCTCGCTGACAAAGAGCATTAAATTGTCTCTGCGTGATCACTGGTGCTCCTACCTGTTGCATGGCCATCCAAAACTTGCGTTGGAGTAACTCCAGCTTAATTTGCACACCCACCGCTACGGGAAAGGAAAGGGGCGAGGATGAACAGAGGAATGTGCAAGAGAGAGAGAGAAAGACAAACACAAGTTAGGAAAGGAGGGGTAAATATTTGCTCGAAGCAATGGGACGGAGCTGCGATTGCGACCTGCTTCTGAGTGCAAATGCACTGCCGGGCCAGCACTGAGTCAGGCTGCCAAGTGAGAGTCAGAGGTTTGACAAGGCAGGGGGGAAGCGGGCACCGACTGTACCGAGGTGCTGACACCTCCCTCCCACTGAACACTACGGAGCTACAAACACATTAACAGCAACAGCAACACCCCTGCACCCTCCCCCCAAAAAAATTTACCAAAAAAAACCCAAACCCAAAAAAACACACAACAAAAGAGAGAGCATGTGAGCTTTCATCTTTGTATTTTGTGGATTTGTCCGGCCAGAACTGACTTTTCGGATCATCCCAGGCTCATCTACCCAACCCGGTATCAATCAGACAAAAGTAGGGCAGTGTGAGGAAGGGATTCGAAAACCCACTTGTCTCAAGGGGAGACCGCAGTGATTTAGGCTGCTTTTAAACCACCCCAAAAGCACAAAAATATCAATGCCCCTTGATGGGAGCACGTAGGCTAGAACTGCTCAGGTACCCCATCCAGCCTCGTGCATGCTCCTCTAAGAAAAAGTGCATGTGTTTCTTAATGAAGTGTGTCCTAATTTCTCAGCTTAATTTCTCTTCTATTCCCAGCATCGCGTTCTTAAAGCAAGACACAGCTCCACACCAGCAGAAGCCGTGCAGGGTCTCCCTGGCCGAATAACACAGCTATTCCCTGGGTCGGTTGCCTACAAGCACAGATAATAACCAGTGCAGTCGTGCGCATCCCAGTGCTGTGATGGGGAACAACGGGGCTGCGTGTCAACTAGTTGAATCAAAGAGCTTTGCAGGAATTACAGCCTCAAGCAGGACCTCGAAATAGAAAATGCAGTGGCAGTGAGGGAGAAGAGGAAGTACAGAGAGGGGAGGTTTGAGCTCTTTTTCACAGCCACCAATGCTGGGCGGGTCAAGCGTTGCTGGTTGCTGCAGGTTTCCTCTGAATTAGCTTCAAAGCGGGGACGGAAACTAGCTAAGGAGCTTTTAAACCTGAACCACACTACACACTGTGTGGGTGCTTTTAAGTCAGCAGTCTGATCTGATGCTCTCATTCAGATGGATGTGAATTAAAACCGGAGTATGCAGTGGTGTACTTCCGTGCCGCACGCACAGAGAGCCTGGCACCAGCTGGGATCACAGCCATGGTACAGCAGCCCTGCCTTTTGTACCAGTGTCGGTGTCCTTCCTGTCACATTCCCATCGCTGGCATGTCTTATGAAATCCCAATCGCTGGCATGTTTCTTATCCAGCCCTCCCTGCTGTAGGATGGATCTGACTGCCTGTGAGTGGGGGAAAGGAATTATTTTGTACTGCTGCCTTGCCCTAAGCCTCACAGAGCACAAACTGGACGAGACACGACGCTCACTTGAGATTCATCTGTATCTGTTTCCAGGAACCTAAAGAAAGGAGAAAGTCCAGCCCTGGTGAAGATTCATCATCTCCAGTGGGGCTATCACAGGCTATCACAGCTTGGCATGGTGCTCTCACAGACAAAGCAGCAGTCCATGACAGAAGGCAAATGGTGCTGATGCTGCTGAGATCATCTGATTTGGTACATAGCTTTAAATAAATTCACCATTATCCTTTCCAACATCTTAAGAAAGAGCTATTCCCGTTATCACAGCAGATCACATCAGTGGGACTGAGCATTACCCAGGCCATATAGTTTTTATGAGACCTGAAGAGGAGCTGACACCTAGATAACTAACCTTGCAAAGCAGAGACTAACCGAGTGGCTCATGTTTTTGCCCGAGGGAACACCTATCCTCAAATTGATCCTCAAAGGGATCTCAGCCCCTGCTTGTCAGTCCTTGCCTCTGCCCCGCAGGCACGAGTAGCATTTGCTTAACTTGGGCAGAACTGCCCGCAGCACGAGAAGGGAGAGTAGCTGGGGCTTGCACTGGTGGCCAGTGGCAGGGACAGAAAGCAGAGTCCCCAGTTCTCTCCTTCCTCTATCCACGTCACCCACAGCCACGTCTAACCCTTCTGTGCCACCCGCCAGCAAGCCTTGTCCTTTGGATGCCATCTCTGCAGCTCTAACCTCTCTGCAGGGCTTGTGCACCAGCCCTTTCCTTCCTTTGCAGCGGTCCTGCGTGCGGTTCTGGCTGCTCCTCGGGAGGCTGCGAGCACCATGCTCCTTGTGTCACTGCCCTGTCTGAAGGGGTCCTTGAAAGCACATCTTGGGGCTGTTCTGACTTGCAGTCAAGTTTGCCTGGACAACACCCGTCAGAGGGAACCGTGGCAGAAGGATTGCCCCATGCTCCTGCCTGACACCACGGCTCCTCGCCATTCAGGGGGTAAGGACTCAGAGTCTTCCGTGCATTCAGTCGACCTGAGGAAGACACATGAGCTCAGGAGAAACAGGCCATGAGCAGCCTCCTGGTGCTAGTCACAAATGGTTGGGTGCCTTTGGGCTTCTGGTGAGGATGGGGAAAAAGGAGGACAGCAACGATTCAGTTTGAGGAAAAGAACGATTGCACAGCTTAGATGAGAAGGGAGAAAACTGGAATAATCCCCCTCTGCTCCTCCAAAGTACAACTGACTGTTCATGGGCCTTTTGGCTCCCGTGGCAAAGTGTGTGCTGCAAGAGAGACCAAGGTCCATGAAATTATGAGTGGCCCCAGTGTGCCGCACAGCAACAACCATAAAGTCCTCGAGGAGACCACGGCTAATTGTTTTATTCCCACTAATGTGCAAATAACCTGTGCGACCGTACTTCCCCAGCAAGGAAATAAAACACCAGGCCAAGCAATGCTGCGTGCCTTGCATATAGATCTGTTGCTACACCATGCAGACGAGCTACCCAGACCCGTGCACGGCTTCCCAGCAAGTGGCACCCGCTGCACTGCCGCAGCCGGCTTTCTCCGGCGTCGCCCGCTGCCATTCAGCACGGAGATAATAGCCTTCCCCTCCACCTGTTCATGCCTCCGTTGAGCATGTCTGCCTCATTAGCTCGTCCTCTGCTTGTCTCTCGTTCTGTCTGCCTTCCCTGGCTAGTCTCTTTGATTATCCATATGCTGTTCTCATAAGGAGCTTTTCTCAAGATATAATTCTCTGGCCTGCCGCATCACACAAAGGCGTAACAAAGGGTTGCAAGATTACATCCTGTGGCCTGCTTATCAAGATGTACCTTGCCATTCAAAACCTGTTTTCATGGTGGCCGCTCTGATGTTTAAATAAAAACTGCGGTTCCAATGAAAGAACGTGCCAGAGCAGCAGCACAGCCCCGCCAGTACTTGTCGTTTGCATTCCCTGCTCCCTGTCTCTGAAATATTCCCATTTTCCTGCTCAAGCCAGCAGTGGGGCTACCCCTCTCAGTCTAAGAAGCCCGCTGAAAATGTTACTTAAAAAATAACTTTGAGACCCATTAAAAATAACAAAGAGCTGAAATCCGAGGCAGCCTGCCTATGCTACTGAGCCACGCAGAAGAGGCAGCTGAAGTGGCTCAGCAAAGTGGTAATTCTTGCAAATGTTAGCTACCGAGGTCCTCAGCAAGCAGGAGAAAGGCAAGCGAGGGGTTTGAGTTCGTCAGGGCAGGCTGTGGGAGCCTGAAGGAGAGCAGGGACGCCTCCCTCGCAGAGGCAGTGGCTTGCACTGGGGTCCCTCCTGCACCCCTTCACCAGCGGGCAGTGTCACGGCGGGCAGGGATTGCCCCTGCCACTGCGGTGAGGGGAAAGAGCGTGCGACACCCTGCACATCCTGGCTGAGCACGCTCTGCCCACCACTCACCAAGCCCAGGGGAGTAAAGCGCAGGTGTAAACGCCCCCCTCTCTCACCTGTTCCCCTCACTACCACTATTCCCTGCTCCCTGCCAGCATCCCTCAAGTTCTCCCTGAATCCCCAGGGGAGCGGAGGCCGGGATGTGCTCCATCCACGCACGGAGGTGCTACGGCAGCCGGGGCAGGGTGCATCCAGCCCGGTGGGGTGAGGTCCCCGTGTGACCTGCCCTGCCTCCTGCTCCGTCTCTGGAGCACGGATGGGAAGGGGGTCCCGCTCCCAAGCCCCACGCTTTCTCCCCTGCAGGGTTCCTCGTCCCTATAGGAAACGCGGCAGACACAGCGGCGCATCTCTTCGCCCGCCTTTCTCCCCGCGCTCATTGTGATCAGCCATCGCATCAGGAGGGAGGCGGGGAGGAGGCAGTCCAGCTCGGCAGCTCCTCTCCAGCCTCAGCGCCTAGGACCAATCTGCCTGGCGAGGGGCTGGGGCAGCTCCCCCCACCCCAGCACCTCCTCGCCCCCCTCGATCCCCTCGACCCTCGTTCAGCGGGAGAGGGAAGGGAGCAAGGGGGGGAGGAGGGAGATGGAGAGGCTGAAGGCAAGCGACTGCTCCTTCCCCAGGATGGGGTGAGAGAGATGAAGATCTCCCGAGCCCCTTCCCCTGGCCGCTCCGGATCGGACCCTGCCCGCCTGGCGGGGTGATGCCTCGGCACCGTGGGTGCGCGTTCCTGTGCGTGCACCGCTGCCGTCGCAGATGTCCCCCCAGCCATCGCTGCCCTGCGCTCAGCCGCTCCTGCCTCTCGCTCGCCACCCCTCTCCCCCTATTTATTATTTACGGGGGATTACGGCCCCTTGCCCACGCCGCCACCTAAGCACGCAGCTCCTCGGCCCCCTGCGTGGGCCGGCCGGCTGGCCAGCGAGCCAGCGAGCTCGTGCCAACTAGAGTCCTCCGAGAGCTCGCCAGGTGACGGAGGGACTTTCTGCTGGATTTGGCTTTGGGATTGTACAGGGTTCACTGGAAGAGCTGCCCGTCTCACAGGAGGGTCCATCCCAGCCCGAGCACGGTAAGTAGAGCCGTCTCCCCGCCGTGTTTCCACCCCAGCCCAAGTGAGAGCAGGGGGGCTGCCCGCGGGGAACCAGCAGCCTCCCTGGGGAGGACCGCGAGGTCCTCAGTGCAAGGCTGAAGGGCAGCGAACCCCCCGATGAGGCAGAGCGACCGTCCTGCCGCGGAGGCTGACGGTACTGGTCCCAGTCCAGTTTCAGGGTGGGAAGCTGGAAGCAACTTCTCCCAGTTGTGAATGGCACCGGCATCCCTCGCCGTGGCTCTGACAGCTCAGGTGCAGCCTGCGGGCTACATACGATGTGCTGCGGTCACCAGGTACCGGGCAGGTCCTGGTGAGCCCTGTTTTTTGTGTCCCCCCTTGGTGCTGTGGGTCCAGCACATGAGGTGCCGCTCACCCAAGCTGCGGTGGCTTGGCTGAGTATCATTTAGGTCTCAGCTGTCCCAGTAAGAGCAACCTAAAATGGAGAAGGGAATGAGGACCAAAACTGCATAGGTGACTGGTCCAGCATTCAGTAAACAGGCTTCAGGATGAGGGGGTGTGTATATGTGTGAGAGCGCCTGTGTGTGTGTATGCATGTACAATTTCAGAGACAAAGCTCACGGACATCACCACAGGACATGAAGCGAAGGATGCCCTATCACAAGTGGAGCCAAAAATAAGTCCCCAAGCTGTTTCCAGAATCCCCGCAGGCTGAGCGTGTGATTTCTGAACTTTTAGGAGGAAGGGGGAAAATACAGCACAGGGAAACTTCACAGCCTTTCCCAATGTTGCCACAGAGGGCAGATCTGCCTGGGAGAAAAGAGGGAGAACTGCATACATCCCGAAGGAGCTGACGTGAAGCCTCCTACGGATTTCAGCTGAGGCGGGGAGCATATATGCGAGTGTTAGGGTGTGTGTATGTGCCTGCATATGTACGCATGCACAGACATGTGCACACATCCATACTGCACGGGGCATCCTGCCCCCCTCCTCCCGCTGCCTGCCCAGCTCATTGCTGCCACCGCATCTCATTCTAATTGAGAGAGACGTGTAAAATCAGACCTCTCCTGGGCCGGGCAGAGAGGATGCTTGGCGTTGTCACTACAACCAGGTCACGGCTGAGGAGCCAGGCCCCAGGACCACAATGTGCATCATCAGGTAGACCGAACGTGCCAACCCCAGCGCATCCCTGCTGCGAGCTGCAGGTAGCAGGGCGCAGCATCGCTCTGCGCCGGTGCCTGATCTGCCAGTGAAGGATGGCGAGAGAAACGAAGACCTCGTTTTGACAGAAGCTGGGGCAGCTGCTCTCCAGCATGCTATCGCACCATGCTAGGAAGGAAACCCCGAAAGACAGGGGCTCCCTGAGAGGCACAGAGGGACTTGTCACGAAGCGGGGGATGTTTCTAGCAGCGGTGAGGAGGGGGTGCCTTGCCGTGATCACAGACCATTTTTCTTCTGAGCTTTGTCACTTGGGTCTTTTTCGGGGGGAGGATCTTCCTCTAACCGCTCAGGGCAAACAACATTTTCAAGGGAATTATTCCACATGAGCAAAAGGCTTGAGGGAGTTGTCTCCCCATCAGACATCAGTGCTGCCTCTCTTGGTGTAACTTGTCCTCTCGGAGGAATTATGGCAAATCTCAGCAGAGGGGCGGTTTGCAGGGAGAAAGGGGGGAAGCCCTCTTATGTAAGTTTTATACCGGATCATAGCTTCACCCTTGCCTCTAGCGAAGCAAATGCCACATGCTAGCAAGGTGTACTCACAGCTTGGGTATCTCCATCAAGCTCCCTGCCCATCCCATGGCTTTCCTAACCCTGACACAGGAAGGGTTTTCTAAGCTCTCCAGAAGCAGAGGAGCCTGCTGGAGGCAGAAGTGCGACCCCCAGCATGGCAAGGAGGGGAGATTCAGCAGCAGCACAGGGTCACGAAGGCAATTGAATGTATTCTCTCAGAGAATGGCAGAGGCTGGAGCTGAGCAAGGGACAGCTGGGGAAAGGCTCAAGCCCATGGCAGGGTATTTCTGGGCAGGTCTTCAGTGACTCTTCCACACTTGCCTGTTGCTGACTTAAAAGAGAGACCAAGCAGCTTCCCTCACTTGCCATGTTTGGTTACAAGCAGCTGCTTACAGTGCTTGACATCTGTCCCAGTCCTGGGTGGCTCAAGCAGTAATTCAGATGACCATACTGGGATGCTCCTGGCAGCTGGGTAACGCTCAGAGTGCTGCATCACGACACGTGCGCCAGTTCACAGTGGGAAGGAGCTGGAGTCAGCACCCTGGGCTGTTTCTGTCCCTGCTGCAGGCTCTCCAGCATGAAAACATTTCGTAATGCATACCTGATTCCTGCCGTGGCTTTACTGGCTCACAAAAATGCTTTGTGTGGCTCCGGAGACCCTAATACCAAGAAGCAGCATTTCTTTCTATATACCATTTCAAATGCAGGCTGGATAGACCGAAGGGAAAGTTGCTTCTTTTACCTGTGAGGTGTGGGTTTACGTAAAATATGGTTTTATTCCCACTGAAAAAACAAGCACTTGAAAGTTAAGAAATGTCAGGATTCAGGGCACCATGCCGCTTGTGCTGGGTTGCAGTCCTGACTGGTTTGATCTCTCTTTATTTTCGTGAGGCTGCCTCATTCAGGGCACCAGATCCACGGTGCTCAGCGAGTGAAGCAGGGGGGCTGTTATTTTTTCGGTACTGAAGCGCGTGCCTCTCCTATTTGTTTACTGCCTGTCATCCCAGCCCCGCGGGCAATACATCAGCGTGCATCGTCTTGTGGTGTTCTGAAGACATTGGCTGCTATAGTTGCCTCACAGATGATAGAGAATTTGTGCTCCTGATGAGGCAAGAGAGGGTGGTTGTTTTCCTCGCTGCTGAAGGGGAGAGAGACTTCTCCCTTCGCCAGCCAGTGAAGGAGCAGCAGGTGCAGGACTCGAGCTTGGGGCCTCTTGGCTCTCAGTGCCACTAATTCCTTCAGACCGTACCAGTTTACTGGCTAGGTTGCCAGCATTTTGGAAAACAGCTGTGAGTACTCAGCAGTTCTGGAAAATGGCCCCTAGGGTCTCGTGTTGGGCACCCGCAAAATTAGGAATGTACAGACTGTGGCCAGCTGCCAACGCTGTGGTTTAGTATCTTATGCTGACCATATAAAAATAGCCTTGTTTGTTACAACATCTTCATTGTTAGCCTGAATATCATGTGTCGTTTGCTCTGAGGATGGCACAGGGCCGTGAGCAGTACCTGCTCGGGTAAGCAAAGGCTCTGCTGTAACGCATGAATTAAGGCTGTGCAGGTATTGCCTCACTTTTAGGTACCTGCCCTTGCAAACCTAGTGGCATATTCTTTCAGGTAGCCATCTTTTTAAAAATGAAAATAATAATTTCTTGATTCTTTATGAATGGGAAAACAAGATACTTTCTGATATTTATACATTGCGACACCTCACAGCCACCACGGGAAGGATGAGACCTAAATTTACGTCAGGGCCATACAGGTCTGAGCTCCACGACGGGCTGCGGGTGAAGGCTGCCACCCCGACGTCAGGCCCTGGTATCACACTCCTCCTCACTCGGAGGAGGCAGGGGTGCTGCCTCTGAGTGCTCCCCGAAGTAGGGTGTGCTGCTGCTGCTGCTGAGATTTTGTGGAGAGGAGCTTCTGTAAGGACAGAGGGTCTGCAGTGGGCCCTGCTCTGCATCCAGTGATTTTGATGGGATGTGAATGTTGCCATGCCTGTATCACCCCCCAGAAAACCTAAAGTCCCCTCAGATCTGAAGGCATTCCCCAGGCTCAGCAAGCCCTATAGCATGGGGCTGTGATGTGTGTGCTGGCCCAGATGCATCTGAGGATCCTGGCTGGAGCTCTGGGCTGTGATAGCTGTCACCACATCTCGTTGAGCTGTGGGCAGTGTTCCCAGCTTGTAAAGAGCGTAAGCATGTCCCAGCGAGCCTCAGGCACCCTTGGAGCTGCAGGCAGCAGACTGGACCCTGTGCAGATTGCACGGACTTTTCAGGGATGCCCCTCTTGGATGCTCTGAGAAGGTGATGGGGGATGATGGGGTAGAGGGAGAGGAGCTCCCGGCTCTCTCTGACAGGCAGCACCATGGTACTCAGGCCACAGTGGCAACCAAGTGAAACAGATCTATGCAACTCACTAGGGCAGAAAAAGAAATCAGCGAAAGGTCTCATTCAGAGTTCAGTATAAATGCATCATGTGTGAACAATGAGAGTCAGCCTTTCCTTGGGAGGTTTGCCAGGAGCCGTGTGTGTGCTGGGTCACTGATCCCCTTACGGTAAGAGCAGAGAGGATTTTTACTGCTGGCGTCCCGTGCTCTGCCCCACCACTGCACACGCACAGATGACCCCAGCCCCCGTGAACACGCCAGGGGCACAGGCTCGTGGAGTGAGATGGCAGTGAACTTCCCTCATCCCAGTGTTTTCTACCTCCTCTCCCTCCTGCTCCAACTGCCAAGGTGGGAGGCTGCTACCCTTGCAGCCGATGGTCTGATTCTGAGGAACCAGCAGCCAGGGATGGGCAGCCAAGGTGCTGGGTCAGGAAGAGTGGGAGGGATGCTCTCGCTCAGCAGCTTAGGTGGCAGCAATCCTGCATCACGTTGGCTTCTCCACCAGGCACTATCTCAGCTCCCAGAAGCAAAAGTAACAAGAGTCAAGCACTAGGAAGGCTAGTGCTTGGGGGCCTGACACATTTCAGAAGACAGGCTATGAAAAAAGGCAAAACCAGCTCCTGGGCTACTGCATACAGGAATGGTAGCAGATAAATAGGTGTGGGACACTTTGCATGCATGCATGGCACCACGTAGGCTTGCAGAACCTCACCTGACCGTAGGAACTAGGAAGCACAAGGAGAAAGCCCTATGTTTGAAGCACTTTGGTCCAAATAAGACTTAACAGGTGTCTTGGCATTGATCTGGAAGACCTCTGATTTGGCACTTTGGCTGTACTGTTTGACAGACGTCTGTCTCTCCAAGGACACAACTGTGAATGGAGAGCTACTCAGCACTTGATAATGAAACTTATATTTTCGTATCTGGCTGTTAAATTGACGCACCTCCATTTACTACTCTTAGCATGTATCTCTCATCTCAGACAGGCTGGTACCTTCCCTGTTAGGATCTGCTGCACCCTTTGACCCTAATAAGGGATCCAAGGAGAGCACTGGGTCATCTCAAGATTTCTGAGCTCTCAGAGAACCCTTCGCAAACATGGGCCCATACTCTTCTTCTTGAACACAAGCCGAAAAAAAAAAAGAATCCACACAAGAAAGAGATTAATTTTGGTTCCAGAGCACCACCCAACTAAGAAGTGTGAAAAGGATCTGTGTGTGGGGCGGGGAGGGAGATGAGTACCACCGAGCTGGGATTCTCCCACCGAGCCGCCTTCTCTCCCGCAGCCTGTCCCTGGGGTACGCCACCCACCCAGCACCCAGCCACAGGGGAGGCTTGGCAGGAAGGGGGGAGCAGCATTTTAAATGCCAACAAGCTGAAGGACGCTCGTGGGGTGTAGGAGAGGGACTGGGAGCCGAACTGTGCCTCCCTCGGATGTGCTGAGCTGGGAGTGGCCGCAGTCCTTTTGCCAAGGGCTGTGTGGAAGGATTAAGGGTCTGAGCTACTGCTGGCCACGGGATTAACCCCTGTAGGAAATTGAAGTTGTAGAGAAGGCTCTTCGCAGCTGAGAGAAAAACTGGGATCTGGATTAGAATTGGCAGAGCTGGTGACAAGCCACCACCCACAGCCAACTGTTCCCGGCTGGATCAGAAAATGTTATCTCAGTCTTCATGCAGAACCCCCCTCCACATCTCACTTGGTTATCAATTTTTGCCAACAGCGTGAGAAGAACAAAAACATCACTCTGTGGCAAAAAAAAGAAAAAAAAAAAGAAAAAAAATGGAAGAAAAAAAGAGGAGGAAACTGGGTAGCCAGCTCACGTGTCTCTCCTCTGAGGCCCCCTCCCACTCCCTCACCCGCTTCCCTTCTCATCTGCCTCCGTTTTGCTGAAGGAAGCAGGCACGTGGTCTGTCGCGTTCAGTAATACTCAGAGAAGATGCTGGCACACACATGGCTGGATTTCTTCCTGTCAACTGCCCCCTCAACTCTCCTCCTGCTGCTGCTCTGGGCCTCCTCCATATGCCGCGCTCTCGCTGTGCTGGGACTTTCCTGTCACTCTCGCGTTGGATATCCCGGTCTCCCCACCTGCTTCCACAGCCTCCCAAGGAATCCCACTTCTCCACAGCAATCTGGGTCTTTCCCACCAGTGCTACCCCCTGGGATGCTCTGTGCTTTCTCAGAGGCTTCCAGGAGGACGGATGCCCTTGGGATTTCCAGCCCCTCTGACCTTTCCCAGTCTTGTTATTGTATGTTGGTCAGGGAGACTGGGGATGCAAATAATGTTTCCTGGTTAAGGTATGGGATGAGGAATCAAGACACCTGGCTCCTCTCCCGATTCCGGTGCAGCCCAGTCAGGCAGCTTTGGGGAAGCCCTGCCAAAACTCCTTTATTTTGTGTAACTTTGCTAAGCCTTACAAATTTCGGCAGGATAGGAGAGCATTCTCAAGCTCATGTGATTCTGTGCAAGCACTGCACTTGGCAGCTTTGAAAATCTTGAGCTGGGAACTGATGTGAGCCCACGATGAAGTACCAAGGGCTGGGCAGCTGATATTTCAGACAGCCAAATTCAGCAGTCATTTTTACCTCTAACATAGTTTACCCCTACAAGAAATGGGGATAAAGTTGACCTTTCTTGGCAGCGTTTGGGGAGGGAATGTTTTTTTTTTAACACCAACCATATTTGCATTTTAGAGGTGCTTACACATTGTCATTTCAAAGATCAGAAGCTTTTTGACCCCTTCACATCCCAGAGAATAGGGTGAGGTTTATTCACACCGAGTCAGGAATGTGGCAGATTCCCTTACAACACTGAGTGGGTTTTGCATGCTTTGTACTTACTTTACAGCTTTCTGTATGAGGTGTTTTGCTTTGCTGTGATCGATCGCTGCAAGTCAGATGGCACCGTTTCTTGTGCAGCTGGGTTTCTGGTGTGAATTTAAAATGTGCTTTCCATTGATTGTGACAGCACAACACTAATAATCCTGAACACACGCGTTAATAAATCAGCAAGCATTGGAAATGAAGCCCCCAGCTATTTAGCTTCCAGGCTCACTTGGGGCAGTGACACACACTGTATGTTTCTACAGTGCTGCTTATATCTTTTACACGCCATCTAAACCCTTGTGTGGTACTGCAGGAGAGTACAACTCCCTGCTAGGATTCATCAGCCAAGTTACTTAACAAACTTCCAGTTGCTGTAATCAGATGACATGGCTGACGCATCTCCCTTCCCTCTGTGTACAAACTCTTGCCCTCCGAGCACCGATGGAAGAACAGACATACAACAACATACTTTAATCACTGGGCTCTGGGGTACCGCTGTCCCCCTCCATAATATTGCCTCCCACGGCAATAAAACAGGAATCCTAGAAGCAACAAGAAAAGGGGGGAAAAAGAATAATCTCCTTTAAATGTCCTCCATGCCCTCCCTTGCACTGGTGGTTTTCTGATAAAGGCTAGAGCAATTCAGCACTGGAAAGGGACTTTACCATCAGTCATCAGGGAGAGCACGGGGGAGGGATGAACGTCTGCGTGTACTCTCTCATAATTTATCACTGGCATCTGTTGCAGCCTCTGTTACCTACCCTTTTATAATATAGGTCACCCACATGCCCTGCCGATGCTAGTAAGCCAGACTGTTAAAGGAGTCTGATCCACAAGCCGTGATCCAAGCGTTAGTGCAAAGGACTGGGAGGGAGAATCAGAGACAGAGGTTGCCGGCTGGTTGCTGACAGAGCCCTGCTTGTGACTGTGGCTTATCCTAGTGACACGCTGGGACAGTCACCTGCCTCCATACCTCAGTGTCCCTGCTGGGAAAATGGAATAATATTGTCCACCTGCCTAGAGCAGAGGCACTACTGGCTACCACCGCAGCTTTACTTCTGGGGGTCATTAAATACAAAATAACAGCAGCAACACCTACAACCATGGTAAAAGCCATTTGTAAAGCAGATGGAAAGCTTTGGATAGAAGGTGTCACAGAATTTGGAAGTGTTACTAAAGCAGTATGTGGATGCAGTAAACAGTAAACCCTCCCCATCCTCTCAGCATGCTCCTTGGGACCCTACTTACGAAAGCTAAGGCTTTAGAGTGATACCACAAACATTACTGGTGTCTGGGCAGGGAGAAGGGAAGAACACGACACTGATAGTTCCTGCTGTACCTTTTATGCCCTGGCAAGTGCTGTAGAGTCATTACAATCTTCCCAGCATCCCCCCCAGTAAAGTTCCCTGTTTAAGCTAATTAGGGGAATCCTCATTAGAGTCCTCTGAGAAGTCTGACAGCAGGCCAAATGTCCAAGTGGCACTTCAGCTCAGAGTATTTTTGGCCACTGGAGCCAACGGCAAGAAATGGATGATTTCATTCTGCTGCTCTGAGCTGAAACTAAAAAAGTTGTGCTTTACTGTCCTATACCAAATGGCAAGAAGAAAAGGCCATTACCAGCCCCACGGGGTACTCTGTTCATTTCTCCAGAATCTGGAAGAGAGATTCAACTCCAGGCATGTGGAAGAAAGCTCTGGACTCCGTGTCCCACAGATCATAGGGCATTCAGCTGAGAAGTTGTTCCAGGGAGAAGGAACCATCCAATAAGCCCAGAAGAAAGATTAACGCTGGGTTTGTAGAGCCCCTGGGAGAATTCAGAGCATTTGGAGCTCCAGCCCTGCATGTTGGCATTAAGCTCCCAAACACATCAATCCCACACTAGTTCAGAATGGATGGCATGGTGCCTCTCCTCTTGGGCTGGGGCACTCCTAGGTCTGGCACAGTCCCCACTGCTGGAAATGTCCCCAGCTCTAAGGCTGAAAGCAGCCAGGCAGCTTTGGTGATGCTCTGGAAAGCTTTGGGTTGTGGGCAGGTGCTGGTTGGCCAAAGGGCTGTGAGGTTCCCAGTGCTGCATTTGCATCTGGCTGGTGCTCTGCAGACCAGAAAGCATCTCTTGGACCACCTGACAACAGCTAATTAAGTCAGAATTCAAGACAAATTAGAGAAAACCTTTCTACTTCAAGGTAAAAATGCTCGCTGGCCCTTTCAATTCAGCGTTCCGGAACCTCTACCTATTCCAGCGCTAATGCCCTTCCACCTGAGCATATGCTAAGCTTGGAGAAGCAGGCAGTTCTGTGCAAGACATGGATCTCCATAAATATGGGTCACAAAAGTCTAAAGTATGTGTGCTAGCCCAACTCTGCAGACGTATTTGTAAATGTAAGCTAGATTAGCAACCCTATCTGCATATGTATATGACGCTACATGGTTTTAAGCCTTAGAAGCGTGTTTGAGTGCACAAATGCGTGGATGCTATCTGTGGGGCAGGGAGCGCTGTGTTTGTGTGACACGCTTTTAAAATAATCATGGGCTTATCAAGGCGCCTCCATCTTTGTGCATGTTGCAGCGCAGGAGACAGCATTAAAGCCTGAACAGGTGTTAATCACTATGCACTGTAATAAATTCTAAACATAGGGAAAGGGCTTATTTATACACGTCTGTTCCTCCCACCCTGCACTCGGTGCTTGAGCCCTGGCACTGCTTCGTAGGAAGAGGCGCCTGCGAGGTACCAGGGATGAGCGCAGGAGCTGGACTCTGCCTGCCAGAGCAGAAGGGAGCAGGGGCACAAACCCTGACTCCTTCAGCATCCTCGTGCCTGGGTACGCGGGTGCTGCCCTTGGTCCCCTGGGTATGGCGTGGCAGAATCGTGCAGAGCAGCAGCAAGCGGGGGGAAAACACCAGCCCCGGGACCGAGCGGGGGCCTGGGCTGAGTGAGGGGGGATCGCAGAGGGAAGCGGTGTCACGAAGCACCCAAAGGAAGCTGTTTTTATATATATTTTTTTTTCAAAAGCTTAGCCCCCCTGCTTGGAGCTCAGCCAGCTGATACAGATGGGGTGTTACAAAACAGAGCCAAAAGGCAAGAGCGCGAGGAACAGAGCTATCTATAACCCAGACAAAGTTAGATGGAGCGAAGGTGGGGAAGAGGGAAAGACAGAGCGTGGCAGGCAGCCCCTGATGCTGAAAGCCAGGACGTGATGGTTCGGCAACAGGATTTGGAAGTGAGCGACTCCCGCTATCCAGCAGCCAGATAAGGCTCCGTGGCTGTCAGCTTAACTCTGCCGTTTATTCCTGTGCTGTAGGGAGTTAAATAGAGCACACGGAAAGCCTGCTGCCGGCAGTGAAAGTCACGCAGGGAGAGGGAAGGAAGAGGCAGTAACTGTGCAGTGCCCGGGGAGCCGGGTGGAAGTGGCAGTGGGCAGAGCCCCTCCAGGTAAGTGCTCGCGGCTTTTCTTTGCCCTTGTTGATACCGGCAGCTGGAGAGAGGAGACTTCAGGGTGGCATTCAGGGCAGAGCCATCGGTACGGGGGAGGCTGGAAGTCTCGTTCGCAGCCGGTGCGAGCACGAGCACTGAATGGGGACAGCTATTTGTTGAGGCTTCTCCTTCAGCAGGGGCTGCAGGAAGGCACCCAGCTCAGTTTTGGGAGCGGGGAGCTGCAGTGCGTGAGGGGTGGATCGGATTTGGTGCCGCGAGAGGCATGCATCTATCTGGTGCACTGGCATTTGGGTAAATGATCTGAACAGCCTCGCAAAATGTACTAGTCCAGGCACCGAACCTGCTCATCTGTCTCACCGAGATGCTAATTTAAAAATCTCCTGGTAGTTTACCAAATAAATCAGTCACAGGAGCCTGGGGGAGGGGAGCAGCTGGCACGTGTGTGGGGAGAGCATCCCGGTGGGAGTGCAGTGCCCATCTAACATAATGGCTACGGATGCTGCCAGAGCCCCTCAGAGGGGATGGAGGATGGTTTATTTCTGTGCCCTGGTTGAAACGTGTCCATCCAGCTGCTGCTGTGAGGGTGGGTGGCATGTCAGAGAGTGCCCGTGGGTCAGGAGGGTCTGTGGTGTTTCCCCTTTTCCTGCCTGCCTGTATCCAAAAGGGAAGCGGGAGGGTAGGAGGGACCTGTTGTCAGTCACTTATTGTCAGGGGAGAGTTTATGGTCTTTGGGTTTCTAATTAGACTGAGCATTTTTCCTTTTTCTAATTAAGCTGTAATTCCTCTCTTTTCAACACTCCCACTCAGTCTCCCCCGCCCCAGGTCCTCCCTTCTCCTCGGAGGCTCGCTCGCTCCTCAGCTCCTGCAGTTGCTGCAGTGCGAGATCCCCCAGCTGAAGCTGTGCTCTGCTCAGCCCTGCTCTAGGCACCACATCCATTTTACCTGGAAACAGAGAGGGAGCGCTGGTGGGAAATACGGGCGGGGGGAGAGGCGGCTTGGCAGCCGGTGGTAGCCAGACCTCGTGAGCCCGAGCGTGCGTCAGGGCGCGGGGTGCACAGGTGGCACCAGCCCGCGTGGCAGCGAGAGGGAGCGAGCTGGAGATGGCAGCCCCGGCAGGGTCACCTCAGCCGCTCGTCAGGCTGACCTTGAGCATCAGGCTCACCGAGCTACCGCAGCAGGCTGTTCAAGCACAGGCTTGTCTCTTCGGCACATATGAGAATTAGGCCTTACTTCCGTACTGCGAGGGTAGAAGTGAATTCGTGTTGTGCCTTCATCATGCCGCGCCTCCCGCATCATCCTCCAGCTCTCCTCCCAAATGGGGATTAGGCCTTAAAGGCAAAGCTAGCTGGGGAGGGGAAAGGAGAGCACTGAGTCCAGCCCTGGATCCTGTGGGCAGGGAACTGGATCCCACCCATTCTGCTCTGCTCTCCCCTCCAGGACCAGGCAGGCAGGCTACAAGGTTCACTCCTCCGCTCTGTGGGGCCGTGCGCCAGGCTGGCTGGTGGATGTGAAGACACGCTGGAGAAGACAACAATGCTGCCTGCAACTGCCGGCCACCGGTGGAGGAGCAGGTTCCTCATGAGGTGGCAGGAGGCTTGCCGTAAGTAACGTCTACTCGGGTACTAAGTACAATGATCCTCTTTGTCAAGGGAGTGGGAAGAAAATAGGTCGCACCAGGGTTAAGAATAGGGGAGAGGGACAGCTAAGAATGGAGATGTTTGAACTAATTCCTGATTCCTTTAGAGGCCAGGCTAGCTGGGAGGGAGAGCGAGACTTTAAAGCTGAAGATGGGCTTAAAGTGGGACAGTGAGTGATGATTACTTCTGAATTCCAGTGGGCCTGACAGGTGAGAAACAGTGAGACAGATACCACCGCACAAAGATCTACCCTGAGCGTTTCTCAGATCGGCATCACGTAAGCTGCAGCCTCCTCTCTGTGCTAGGGCTTTGCACGTAGGCTGCTGAGCAAGGCTCCCAGCTCTCCATGGCAGAAGAAGTCATGACAGATTTTAGAAAGGAATACAGGATGCAAATGCAGAATTCTCCTACTAGGCACGGCCACTTGTAGTGAAAATCAAAGAGTAAATCAAGAAGATACGCTTCAAATTACATTGTAAACCTTCAGCCTCTTCCCAGTGGACCAGGGCATCTGCTACAGCATTCCTGAGTGCAGAGCAGAACTGCTAGGGTGATAAGGGCCTTCAGGGGATGTACCTGCATTTCAGAGAAGCACCTGGGGACTACAGCAGAGGAAAGGGAGCACTTGGAGAGTGCACATCACTTCTGCACGGCCAGGCAGCTGAGCAGACCTGTGGTTTCCCTTTTTCCTGCAATCCCATCAAATTTGGGGCTGCCACTGTAAGAAGCTGGGTGAATTATTTCCTTCTCCAGAAAACAGGCATTTCTGTAATCCATCCTCACAGACTGGGCTGCTGTATGAATTATTTACAATGAATGCTACTGAGTCCTGACTTAATCTGATATTCCTGGATCAGCTTTCTGCCACCTACTAGAGTCACCAAACACCATACGAAGTAACTTCATCTTCTCCTAACACAAAAACAGACACTACTCATCCTTCTGCAGGGCTGGAAGAGAGCTTCAAGTTCCACCTATTGCTTCCCTCTCTTCCTTGTAAAGCTGAATCCTCACCAGTGCAATGAATTTCTTGGTCTCAGCTCATATTCCAGAGGATGCATCTCTCACAGGGACCTAAAATAAAATCAAACATTCTCCTCTCTGTGATTTTAGTACAATATTTTCAAGAGCACAGAGCAGTATATGGGTAACAACAAGACAATTTTTGGCACATCCTTTATGGCTGCAGAAACTTGGCCTAAGTCCAGTTCCTGAACATAACCACAGCCAGATGCCTGAGACTTTGTTCCTACCCGCCACTGGTGGCACCCCACAGCCACGCAGCCGGGGGCCAGTGGCAGGTAGGTATTTTGAGAGATAAGCCCTGAACAGAATGCCACCTGTATCGCATTACACAGTCTGCTCTTGCCTTTCTCAGTAAACAAAGAAGCTAAGTGTTATCTCATCATCACAGCTGTCAATCTATTATTAATACTGTACTTTTGTTAAGCATCCAGGAAAAGATGGGGTCACTCGAGTGACTCATGTCTCTCTCTCCCCTCCCCACTCTAGCTCTCATTCTTTTAATTCTTTTCCTACAACAAGAGAGCGATGTATTCTGAATGGAATTAAATATCGCCCAGCCAGCCAGTACCTGCACTGCACCAGTTCACAGGCTATCATCTGCTTTCATGGAAATCTTTGCTGTTAACCCCAACTTTTGCGTGACAAGAAAGCACAGAGGTGCCCAGGATAGGGATCTCTCTTATATTTCACTGCAACGATCTATAATTATCATTTAAGGAACAGATTGGCATGGCCTGGGCTGATGTACACCTGAGATCTCAACTGTAGGCCAGAAAAATCTCTTGAAGGAACTGTGAAAGATGGATGAAAAAAAAAAAGGCAGAGACATTCTCTCTGAGCACTTATCCCTTGGCCCTTAATAAAGTCATATATCTCAGGATCCAAACTGTGTAGCTCTCCTTAGGCTACCAGTCCAAAAATCTGCCAATTCTCACAAGGATCACTGGGAACACAAAAAGAACTGACATAGGATGACAGGACTTGAGGCAGACTAAACTCCAGAGACAGTGGCATGAGGGAAGAGAGAAGAACCACGACTAACTGCAGAGCTGTTCCAGCCAGAGCTTCTCCACAACACGGGTCTCCACCTACACCTCTCTCCTACGACAGTCTTTTCAGAATTCTCCTTGGGTCAAGAAATGAAACACTTGTTTATTGTTTCTTGGGGAAAAAAAGCAGGAATGCAGGCAGGGCAGAGGAATCTAGTTTCCAGTCCAAGAAGGAACAGCAAGACAATAAATGCATCTATTTTAGCCACGATTCACCCCTAAAGATTACCAAGACCAAATGACTGCCTTCTCTGAAGAGGAGTGATAGGGCGTGAAGCAGAGACAAGCCTACTTCAGTTTTAGTCAAATATTAAACTCGTCATCTTAAAAAGCACAAGGGAGCTGAATTTGCTTCCCACATTGAAGCAATTAATCTCAATTCCACAAAAGGAATTAGGATGAAGGATGCAAATGTTTTACATAGTCTGCTTAAACAGAACTCCCACTCCTCTAATGACAGGAGGCACAAAGCTTGCTTTCTTGTTGCTGATGTTTCCTTGTCACAGAAAGGAAAGTTTTAAAAGCTGCTGGCTCCCAAGGAGGGTTGACGATTAGAGCCCTGACACTGCTCACAGGACCCGAACCCATGTCTGGAACGGTGATCCAGAACAGCTCTGAAAAATGCTGTCTTGTGGATTGTCCGACCTTACATTTGAGGCACTATAGGAGAAAGGGGATGTACGCTAACCTTTTCCAAACACCCCTTTCTTCAATTACAAGCCTGCAATGTTTTCATCATTTCTCCCTTGCTATGGGTAATTTTGGGCAGAGAGATGGTTGTGGGGCTACTGCTGTGGGACTCAGAAACTACTTTGAGAGCAATGGCAAGTGCAAAGTGTTTGGTGGCTTAGGATCTCATTGTTACTTCCTAATAGCTTTCTTG
Source organism: Cygnus atratus (assembly GCF_013377495.2). Classification (NCBI taxonomy): domain Eukaryota; kingdom Metazoa; phylum Chordata; class Aves; order Anseriformes; family Anatidae; genus Cygnus; species Cygnus atratus. The sequence goes on from NC_066362.1 coordinate 65,360,754, forward strand.
GTCATACCTTTGTAATGTAATCTAATTCATAAAAAAATAAAAAAGTCTTTTGCCACAAGACCCACAAAAGATGTTGTAGATATGGAGAGCAAATGATCTAGTGGCTAACTTAGACTTGAACTTGACATCACAAAGATTGTGATCCAAGCCAGAGGATTAAAACTGAGATGTTGGTTGCTTAGTTTTGATTTTTCTTAAAAGTTTTTCATTCATGTTTATTTCTTAAAAAAAATAATAGAGCTTCTTAAATACATACTAGTGACTTGTCTCTTGACTCTGACTTTTTAGAAGTAGCTGTCCTTTATCAGAGGTGACATCTCCCACTGCTCTCTGCTCCATCCTCTTCTGACAGGATCCAACGCTCCAGCTCTGGCAGCAAAGTCATCTGGGATACACTGTCCTTACCTCTATGTGAAACTAGGAGGATATTTATTTACTTGCTCATAAAAAAAGGCTCACAGGAAACTTGTGCTCTCAGGGTGCAGGCTGGCAGTAAAAGGATCTGTCTGTGAGGAAGCTTATTTCACTCGGGGCACTGTGGCGAAGAGTCCTCCTGTGAGGGTCATGTTGTAGCCACAGCTGTGTGCAAAGAGGTGATGGGTGAGGATGGGAAAGCACTGCTCTAACACGTGCGCTCTCTCTCCCTCTCCCCTGCTTTTCACCTACCAGTGCTCGGCTGCTGGCTGTCGCTGTGTGCTGCAGAGTCCTTCTTTGCTTGCCCTTCCTCCTGCAAGTGTAACAGCGGTAACCTGGAAGTGGACTGTAGTGGCTTGGGCCTCTCCTCCATCCCCTCAGACATCCCCCCAAACACCAGGACCTTCCTCTTTCTCAACAACAAACTCAGCATCCTGCCGGGACCGGTGTTTTCCAACCTCTCTGCCCTGCAGAGGTTGGACCTATCCAACAACTTCTTGGACCAGCTCCCTCAGAACATCTTCAGCGACCTGGGGAACCTGACGGAGCTGCAGCTGAGGAACAACAGCATCCGGGCCTTGGACAAGGACCTGCTACAGCACACGGCCCTGCTGCGCCAGCTGGATCTCTCTATCAACGGCTTGGCCCAGATACCCTCGGGCCTCTTCGATGACCTGCCCGCTCTCCGCTCCCTCTCCCTCAGGTCGAACCGCCTGCAGAGCCTGGACAGGGTGACCTTTGAGCCACTGACCAGCCTGCAGCAGCTCCAAGTTGGGGATAACCCCTGGGAATGCGACTGCAATCTCCGAGACTTCAAGCACTGGATGGAGTGGTTCTCCTACCGAGGTAGGTGCTCACGCAGTGGGAGCGGAGCTGGCAAGTGCTAGTTGTTCATGGGAAGGGAAGAAACACAGGCTGACACGTCCAGCAGATCAGGCTGACCTGAATTCCAGACCCTAGCCGAGGAGGACAGTACTATAAGGCTAAGAGACAGTGCAGTGCTGCTGCACTTCACACAGTAACGCTGCCAGGCCCGAGAAGCCCTCTGCAGCCTCAGACTCCCCGCCTCCTTGCTTTGTTTCTAATCCCAAAGACCACTCTTTTTAATTTTTTTTTTTTTTGAGGGGAAAGAACTTTCCTCAAATAACTTCAAAATTTAGAAGTATAAGGTCCCCTCACCCTTTATGCCTAAAGAGAAGAAATGTTTTTCAAGCTTGGAAACAACTGTCCGGTTCTCTTCCTTGCGCTGGGGGAAATAAAAGCTGGATTTGGCTGCAAAGCATCAGGTTTGCTTTCAGCAAAAGGACCACAGGAAACAGTGCCACTTGGGAAAATATTACAACTAATATTGGCAAACCCAAACACTCAAATTAACAAGTCAGTCCCTAGGTCAGACTGGCTATAAAATCCTTATTTCAAAACAAGCATATTTTGACAAGTTTGTATTTCCAGCTTTCCCCTGAAGGCTAGGAAGGTACCTATTGTGGTGCAGGAATTCTGACGGACTGACACGATTTCAGGACCTGCAACCCAGAGCAAAATAGCACATTTTGCAGGAATGACGATTGAAGGCCTGACCGTCCGTCACTGCACCAATGAGTAGGAAAGGGTCTCAAATCATGTGGATAGCAGCAGTCAGCTGTCACATCCCTGCTGATCACAGCCATGCTGAAAAGAGATTATCTACGCCTATGGCTAGACTGCAGTCTGAAATATGCATGTGTGAGAGCAGAATCAAACAAGGATACGAGTGCCACTTTTCTCTTTTTTTTTTTTTTTGACTCTCATATCCCACAATCCATAAAAAGCATAGAGTTAATTTTTTTTCCCCTTTCAAAAGAAATTGCCCAAACTCACTCAAGCATTTGTTTCAACATCTGTCACTATTTCCACCGGGGGGAGAGTGGATTAGTTGTTAGAAGATGGTGCTGTGTGTCCGTTGTTATTTTGAGAAGACAGAGCTCAGTCCTACCTTTTTGCTTTAATTTCTCCTTTTCTAAAATGATTCTGCTGACACTTATGTAATTCAGTAAATAGCATTAGGCTGACTTAATAGATGGTTTCAGAGGGCTTTCAGGTCTTGCCTGAAAGATGTCTACACAGGTATCATGAACCATGAGCTCTACTGTCAAGTCCCACCTAGGTAGAAGCATCCCAGCCAGCTGCCATGGTTCAAGCCATTCCAGTAATGGAGGACTAAGGCATGCAAAATGTCTCTAAATCAGGCAAAACAATCATTTTAAAGGATACCACGTGCTCTTTCTGTCTGGTGCATGGAAGTGCAGCCATTCCTCCCTCCCCTCCACCTTTCACAAGCACTGTGGATCTGGCAACACATGGAGGTCTGCAGCACTTCTTGACTTCATTCTTACCCCTGAACTCTAGAAACACCCTGTGCTAGGTCATGGCTGCCTTTTGGGGGAGGGAGAAGCTCTCTGAATACTCTTTTTACTCAATAATGCATTCACACATGAGGCACTGGATTTATGGCTCCACGGCTATAACAAAGCAGTTCCCCACTTGAAAATCGTAATGCTGCTGTGCCTGGCTTGTGCAAAGCAAATCCTTGCCAGGTACGAACGGAGTCATAGGAACTTTTCTCACCTGAGGATCTAGCTCTGTTGTCTTTAAATGCTTTACCTTAGCACTGCATCAGGATGAAGCTTGGTTCACTCCTGTTATCTCTGTTGGGACAGGTGGGAAAATCGACCAGCTGGCATGTACCCTGCCCAAGGAGCTGAAAGGGAAGGATATGCGAATGGTGCCCATGGAGATGTTTAACTACTGCTCACAGCTGGATGATGAGAACAGCTCTACTGTGCTGGACAATACTGGCCCACCCTGCACAAAAGGAAGCCCAACTCCTTCCAAATCTAAATCAGGCCCAGAACCAGAAGTGGAGCCCAGTGTGGGATGCCCTCAGAAACAAAGATATAGGCCTGTGAGCGTGCGCCGGGCTATTGGCACTGTGATCATCGCAGGAGTGGTTTGTGGCATTGTTTGCATCATGATGGTGGTGGCAGCTGCTTACGGTTGCATCTATGCCTCCCTCATGGCCAAGTATCACCGGGAGCTGAAGAAGAGGCAGCCGCTGATGGGTGACACAGAGGGGGAACATGAAGAGCAAAAACAAATCTCTTCTGTGGCATGAAACTCTTCTAGGAAGGAAGGGACAGCAATGAACAAAGATACCTGAGAGCAGTCAAGCATGGGGTCCTCCCAAAATACATCTTCCCAGACAAAAAGACAGACTGTGCTATTGCTCCACTCACCCAAGCAGTGCAACATGCTTCTGGGGGGTCAGGGCACCTGACTCTAATCTCTGTTCCTCTGCCCCAGGCCCATTTTGTGCCCTTTCACCCTTGGGCCCAGACAAATAAAGTAGAGTCAGACCTCGAGTGCTTGCTGTGCCTCATGCTCTCGCACAGAGCTTCCCTCACATGCCTGCTGTGGAGGCAGCTGGCACCTTCTGGGAACCTGTGTCATCCTCTCAGCTTCAGTCTTGAGTTGTCCTGTATCCTGCCAAGAGCTGTCTGCAAACAGAGAGAGCAACTCTGTGAAAGCTTGCGTGAGGAGCAGGACACCAAAAGTGTCCATGCCTCGTCGTTTAGGGTAACTGCTGCTGTGTGATGGTAACTTGCTACCCACAGTATGGCTAAGAGCACATCGGAAGGGAGGGAAGGTCCCTTGGGGGTGACAACAGGCAGAGGGAGATTTTCCTTTGCACTTTTAAAGGTGGAGATACGTACATCACTAACACGCTGCCAGAGAGCACAGCGTCCCTCTTGTTGCTCCTGGCCAACTCCAAATCTGCCAGCGGCCACATCATCCATTACAGGTGCACAGACACAGAGCCATCCTCCTGTACACGCTTTCTGACTCATTCTGATCCTAATGCACACACACGGCCTCAGCTCCACACATCCAGACACCTCATCTGTGCGTGCAGAGCCACATGTGCACATGCTGATCCGCCCTGTGCATGCAACCATGAACACATTTAGCCACTGTACCTTACTCTTATCATAACACTGCACAGTACCTTCTGCTTCAGATGAAATACATGAACTCTGCCACTGAGGAGCTAACACAAACATCTCACCATAGTGCAGAGCCAGTGGAAATGGGCAGGAGAGGACAGAGAGAGGCAGAGTTATTAAGGTTAGAGCATGAGTCAGTGGAAATGACTACACAGCATGAAAAAAATGGCATTTTTGTTATCTTTTTTATGTTTTCTGCGATAAAAAGAGAAGGTAAAGATATGAAGCCTCCATTTGGAAATGTTTGATAGGCACAGCAGATGTAGGCCATCAGGAAAGACACAGAGGAGAACGTGGCTCACCAGCCTAGCTAGTGTGAGCGCTGCTGAGGGGTAGCGTGGGCCCAGGGGGAGGTGGCAGGAGAAGAAGAAACACAGCCTGAGAGCCAGCATTGCTGGCAGAGGGGCAAGCATGGCGCACAGAGTAGGGTAATGCAGCTGGGGTGACTTCTAGAGGGTCTTGAAGTGAAGGCTGAAACCTGGACCACAGCGTGGCACAGGTGAGAGAGCCCACAATGGGGCTGACACGGTACGCAGCACAGCCCGCATACGCTCACCTCACCACCGCTGTGCTCACTGCCATCCACAGCTGCACGAGTGTGCCCATGCACATGACTGTGCACACTGATGCTGTGATGCAGGGTGACTTTCCCCAAAACAGATTTTAAAGCCCTCAGACTGCAGTGCCTCCTATTAGTCTCAGCTCTTTTCACCCTGACAGGAAAGGAAAAAAAAAAAAAAAAGAAGTGAGAGGGGAAAAAATGAAAGGAACCCAACATAAGGACTCATTTTGTATCACTGGAAGTGGGATAAAATGCTGTCTCCAGGGGAGAGCGCACATTGCCATGGTAACCTGCTCTAACCCGTCACAGTGGGTATTCCTGGGCTAGGAAGATGACACTGGAGGTCGTGCATCCGCGGTGCCTGGGGATGGTGTGATGCTTGCCGTCAGGAAACAGGCTGGCAGCGAGCCCGGCTTTGCAGGGTGCTTTGCGAGTCACCTGTGCTCAGAGGCCAGCAGGCACTGCAGGTGGACCCTGCCAGGGCACGCCACCTCTTCCTCCTGCTCCAGCTGGATCCCGAAGCCTTCGGACACCTCACGGCCCTCCTGCTCGCTGCTGCTGGACCCCTGTGGAAGTGATACACGCTGGCTCCTCACCCCTTCTGGTCCCGGACAGGTTGTTGTACTGACCCATGGACATGCCGTGCCAAGTCTTTAATCAAAGCCTGGTGTGGTAAAATCCCTCATGGCCCTCCCAGGGCCACCAGAGGCAAAGAGACAGGATGCTCTGGACTGTTTTAGCGTGACTTCCCTTTGACGCAGGGCTGCATGGGACAGAGGAGGATGTTCTTCAGGAAGCAGAAGACCAGGCTGCCCTGGAAGAAGGACTGGGAGAAGCAGTCCACCCACGAGTGCGTGCACACACCGCATCCCCCTCTCCCAGCACACCACTTGTGGGGAGGAGGAGGAGGAGGGGGGCTGGCAAGATGTGAGGAGGAAGGACTCTTCCCCCATGCACTGTATAGGCACTCAAACCATCCCATCTGCTGCAACCATAGCCCGCTCTGAAGGGCAGAACTGGTGCACTGCAGCCTCCTTATGTGTGTTACTGCTGCTCCACATTCCCAGCAAGCTGGGACTAGACTGCCTGCTGGATCCAAATCCCCCCACAACCTCCCTCTCAGGGGAACTTCTCCCTTTACCATACTGGACTCCGCAATCATACTTGAAATGGGACTTGAGTCAGAGAGGTATATTTATAGATCTATATTTTACTTGCATCAAATAATGGTGAAACATTGCACAAAACCAATGGGATCTATATGTGTGTGTGTGCGTATGTGTGTGTGAGTGAGCAAGAGAGAGAGTGAGAGAGATTGTTTTTAAGGAGATAGACTAGAGGTAAAATGAGTAGGAGGGAGGCAGGGGACAATGCAGGGGTTGGGGAAGGGGGAAATCCTCCTGAATCTGCACCTTCCCTGTGACGACCTCCTGTCCTGACCAATTTTTCTTTGTTGCTAGTAATATTTTCTATATCTTGTGTTGTGGGGCTGATGACGACCTCGCCCATCCTTTCCTATTTGTTTTCATTTCTAAGGCAGAAAGTCTGGATTCATCTCAACCCTAGACAAGGGACTGCTATGTTTAGAAACCCACCCAGGAAAGAATAAGACAGGGAAGGGGAGAAAAGAGTTGCTGAGAAACATGAAGGCTGGTTGCTACAGGGAGTCCCACTGGAAAGCAAGTGGAAGGACAAGGACCTGTCCTCTTTCATGCAGAGCAGAGTAACAAGGTTCACGGGGAAATGCCCTTTTTGTACCACTGCTGGCAAACAGGCTCTTACTCTCTTTCCTAGCACACCTGGGAAGCTGTCACCCTGTCAGCATGCACATCAGGAACACGACGCCTGACGTGGGCAGAAATGAGTGTTTCCTGCAGGATGCCAGATACAGAACGAGCCCTAGCACTCCCTGAACGCCCAGGCAACGGGTTCCCCTCCGGCATGTGGGACAGGGGCTCCCAGTGCCCCTGCAGGCATGGCTAGGCATGGGGGAACCCCCAGTAAAACCACCCTTTGCCACAGGCAGGGATACCGATGCCAAGAGGAGGTACCTGCCCTCAGGAAACGGTCTTCTGGAGCAGGCAGGTCCAACCAACAGGTCAGGGCCATGTGTCCCTTAGGGGCTGGCAAGCCCACCAGAAACACCCCTTCTGCTCCCCGCCACCCCCCGGCCCCACACACCCACCTGTGGCACAGGCAGGCACATTTCTTGCAGGGAACAGATGGCACTTGTAATTTCTTTTTCTTTTTGTTACTGTTTGAGGAAGAGCAGCAAGATTTTCTAAAATGACTGAATGGAGGTTTCTTTGGCATGAGACAGATCATTTTTAAAGGTATATTATATTTCTGGCTTGTTGTTACAGAAGAATAATAAAGAATGTATTTTCCTATGCTCCTTCTTGTTTAAATGAGATCTCTGCTAGTAACTTTCCCTCTCCCCTGCTCCCTGCTAAAGCAAACACCACAGGGATACAGCCAGCTAAATGAAAAAATTCTGAATTTCCCCATATGCCTATGCTTGCCTATACATAGTGCCTGAACGTAGAGTGAACATGCACATACACTGACAGCGTTTGCACGTGTGTGTAAGTGCCAGGCAAGCATCTGCCCGTAGGCAGGGTGAGGCTGGAGGACTGAATATGCAGTCAGTCAAGGTGAGACCCTGGATCTAGAAACACACAGGCACGGCTCCAGGGACACAGCCAGGCAAGGGCGATTGTGTAACAAGGATAAGATACTGTGGCAATCAGCTCATTACATAAAAGTAGAAAGGGCCAAATTAATCCCTAGTGTAAGAATGCGGAAGCCAATGGAGTTATATTCAGGTCATATTTGATTCCAAAAGCTTTTTTTTATTATTTTTTTAATTAGAGCATAATGTTCAATAAAACTTGCTGTAACAAATAGTGAGTGATGGGTTCCTACCTCTCCAGATTTCTTACCCTCCTGAGCAAGGTTATTTTAAAATGAGTGGAAATCTCTATCTAATCTTATTGCACCCCCAAGTACACAAGCTGTCACCCCTAGAGCTAAATGAGTCTCTCCACCAGCTGTTCACTAGCTAGGTTTATCACACGCAGCTAAGATGTTTAAATTCCCTACTCGTCCACTCCTGGTGTTATCCACACACAATTCATCACATACTATTCCTGCGAGAAAAAGCTCATCCTGAGGCACGTGGAGTCACAAAAGATGTTAAACCCCACCGCAAGCAAACCCTTGTGCCACCATATTCGTGCTGTTATATTCAGTCACATTGCTGTGCTCAGCCTGATCTTCAGAGAGAAACTGGGAACAGAACCCCAATACTCCTCATCTGGTAGCAGCTGAGGCATCTCTCCTTCTGAAAAGGTATGTGCCATGAGAGAATCACCGCTGTTGTTTAACAGTATGGTGTCTATGACGCATAGTTTAATCTAATTTTACCGTGCAGGTACAGGAGCGCACACAGATACCACTAAGCAGTTCATATAATACCAGAAATGTAGAGCTGAAAAGGCAAAGCCAACATACTCATCTGATGACTCCAGGCTTTTTTGGTTCACAGATCATCTGGGAGCAGCCTATGATTTTCTGCAATTTGATTGTCTTTCATTTGGCAAATCTATTTGCCCCCTATACATATCTACTCACACACACATATAATTTCATATAGATAAACATGCAATTATGTATATGCATATATAAAATACATGGAAAATATATAAGATAGAATTCCTCCTCAGTATCTTGATCATTGGCAGCTTGATCTAGAGGCTTGCACAGCGCTTGCTAGCACTGATTGGGAGCACAGGTCAGAGGGTCAGTTTCTATCCACTGATTAGATAAGGGCAAGTCCTAGCATGGGATTTCTGAAGACCGAAAAGCTTTCCCTTGGAGAACACTGTGTAATGCAGACAAAGGATAAGCATCCCCTGATGATTAGAGTTACAGAACACAGTTGAAGTAAATAAAAAATTTCCTGTGTCATTTTTGGGGAGCTTCTCACAACAGTAGCAGCCCTAGAAAGACAGGGACAAGGCAGCATCCTCTCAGCTTTTCTCCCTTTAGAAGGTGAGAGAGAAGAAACCAAAGGGATAGACCTCTCCTTCCCACGGTGGCACGGTGACGCTGCCAGGCAGAAGCCACTTGCAGGGCACCTGGAGCCGAGGAGAAAGCAAAGAGTGATGCTAAGAATAACAACCTGTCTTGCACAGAGCTTCTGAGGCAGGACAACGTGCAACTCCTTGCTCGGGGCGCTAGGTCGAGATCTGGCCCTTCAACATTTGTTTTTTCTGTGCTCTAACTTGGGAATAAACTTGTTTGCTAGAACATCTGCAGAAAGTCAACATGTAAAGGGCACAGAAAGAGCGACAAATGTAGGAATTTCATTTGAGAAAAAATGCACAGACGATACACTGAGATATTCACCCAGCTCTGCATAAAGCTCAAGGGAAATACCCAGAGTAACAACAATGCTTTGCATTTCTATAGTGCTTGCCTTTGGCAGCTCTCTGGGAGCTTGCAAACATTGTATGAGTTCACAGAGGCAGAGATTCAGAGAGTATAAAGGCCAGAAGGGACTTTAGATCATCCAGTCTGACCTTCTGTGTATTGCACGCTACTGGGAAAGTGTGCAGAAAAGAACCACAAACATTATTTGAGGGTGGCAGAAAATGCCTTGCTGTGAAAGGCTTAAAGAGCTCAATTTGTTTAGCTTATGAAACAGAAAATAGAGAAGTTATCCTGTACAAAGTCCAACAGTGTGTGTTTACATGCAGCTAAGTCGAATTTTCCAGAAAGGCATCTACATTTGATTTGAAAACACGCAAGAGTTGAAAAAATAAAGCCCTCTTCCTTTGGTACCTTACTACAGTAACTACTCATGCTCATTGTTAGCATTCATGCTGAATATCTCACTTGAATCTGCTTGGTTTCAGTTTCCTGTCATAGGTTTTTGTTATGCTTCTCTCTGGTAGATTAAAAAACATATGTTTAGTAACCAGCACCTCTCCCTGTGAAGGTACTTTATACACTAATCAAATCACCTTCCAATCTTCTTTTTGGTAGGATAAGCAGATTTTCATTAAGTTCATTTTCACTATAAAGCAATTCCTCAGCTCTGGAACAATACCGTAGCCCTGTGTTGCACTGTTTCCAATTTTTCCTCCTTTTAAAAGTACGCTCCTCACCCATTAAAATCTGTGACCTGTATTGTAGATAATACATAGCTATTGCCACACAATAGTAAATATCACCTTTCCCTACACCTACCCACCAGCCATGTCTCACAACACACTTGCTAGGCTGTGTGAGCATTATTCCTACTTTAAAGATGCCAGCAGAAGGAAAAGCTACTGCAAAACCCTGTAAGTCATTTTGAGGGAGCTGGTTAATTGTAAACTGGTTCTGATCCCACTCGTAACCACCTTTATTGTAGCATGGATTCACAAAACTCTCCAGATTTCTACGATTCTTGGCAAGAGGAAGACCTAGCTTTTTATCTAAACCTATGGTCCCCCTCCAGCAGTCCCCACTTTCTCATTCACTCCTGGTCTCATATGATACCTTTCAGATCTCTCCCACTGGACATAAATGTCTTTGATCCCCCGGTTACTCCTCCTCCCTCCCGCTGATTTTCACTCTCTTGTGACTGATCATCCCCTTTCAGCGACTGCCTCTGACCAGCTGCTTTTCAGATTCACCCTTCTCTGATCTCCTCAACTGTCACTTCTCAGCTGCCACACACATGCCAGCCCCCACATCCCCATCTGCTTTTTAAAGGCTTGTTATCATAAGCTGGGGCTTCTCCGCTCCCTCCTCTTTACCCTGCAAAACCCAAATCAATCAAGAGAAGCCATCACACTGTCAAAGGCTGAGGGAGGGTTTTAGGTCAGCCCCGTCCAACCTGCGGCCTTCCTGGCACTGCGCTGTGGCCTCCAGCTGCATTAGCAGGAGTATTTTTATTCAATCATGATCAAAATCATGGAATACGTGAATTGTATGGCAAAAAAGCCCAGCCTGGTACCTGAAGGGAGGGCTGTGGTGAACGGGGAGTACCACGAGTGACTGTCCCGTGGCTTGCATACTTGCTTGTGTCTGTGTTGCTGAATGGTGAGACCAAGGACTTCAGCTGGTCTTCAGTGACAGAGAAGGGGCTGCAAGCTAACGTAGTCTCACCTCTCCATTATAAGCACCATCACCCTCTTACAGACTTTTCAAGCTTCACATTAAACCCATGTGGCTTTTTACCTCAGATTCTGTCTGGAAAGCTGTTCTAAAGCTATATTATCCTAATGGCTAGAAACCCTCCTCGAGTTTTCCACCCTAAATAATTTCATGGCCTATCTATACTACACTGTTTTCATACTAGCAGTGCCCTTTAGTTTAAATGTTTCCTCCAGGATGCATTCACTACAGCAAGCCTATCTGCTGAAGCCCTGGTTCCACTTGGTTAAACAAGCTGGGCTGTCACAGGCCACTCTCATGACGACAGGCTTCCCTTTCCTCTCCTTCTGTCTGTACCTGTCTGAGCCTGTACTCCTCTGGCCGAATTATAACACAAACCAGAGAGGTCTCACAGGGCTTTGGGCAGTAGCACTAATACTTGAGTTACTTCCCATTGGAAATAACTCACCAGGTGCATTCTAGGATAACCTTTCCTTCTTCCACAACTGCATCACACCATCACTTGCCATCATCCTACCGTCAGCTAATAAAGTTCTCAGCATTTTTCCTTTCAGCTTTCTAAGGACATATTTACCAACTCTTTCCTGAAGAGTTGTTTGTTTTTTTTTTTTTAATCCTCAATTTGGAAGACAGATCCTCAGAACACGAACTTTTGAGAGCCAAAGGTTGGTGATGAACAGGGTTGAGAACAGCAGGACATTGCTGAGCCCTGGCTAAAGCTGCTGGGAGCCACCAAGTCTGCCTGGTTGCCTTTCGGCAAGGATCTCAGATCTTGTGGTAGGCAAAGGTTCCCTAATTTTTTTTGTGGGCATCAGGGGGCAAACACAGCCTAAACTGAGGATCCTTACTGAGACCTGTCAAAATGGACCCAGCAGTTCCCAGAAGACAAGGGCTGCCTCTAGTCCTGCTTGCTGTGCTCTCTGCCAGATCTTAGAGAGTTCCCAGCTCATGGATTTCTAATATTAGTTCTCAAGCATATGACCTGGTCTGTCGTACTACTGAAATTCATTCTGTTTCTGGTACTCCTGCCAAGGTCAAATAAGGCTTTCTCTATGATATCCTGGTCCTTCCCTGTACTAGCAATGCCTTCTAGTGTTGAGTCGTTGGGACACTTCCTCACTACCTACTCCTATTAGCGTCAGGGTCTCAGGTTAATGATGGCAAAGACTAATACCATGGCTGAACACGGGGGAGTGCTACAAGTAATCTTGTGCTAGATGGACAGGTGATCTTGCTGTTGCCATCATTCCAGACTCAATTCTACCTCTCTGTCCCTTACAGCTCCTCTGTCTTTCCTTATCTTCTCTAGTTTAACAAATTCTTTCTTATGGGGCACCATATCAAGTGCCTTACTGATACACAAAGATAAGACCTTCGAAATTTCTCATGCCTTCCAGGAAAACAATCATCTGAAAGGAAGCTAATGGGTTAGTCTGGCATGAGCTAGCATTGTTGAACACATATTGCCTGACTCCCTTTTCCCCTAACCACATGATAATAATTGCACTTTCCTTCCAGATTTCCTCTAAAGCACTACAAACATTACAGAGGTCACACTTACAGGTCTGAGACTGACAAACTTACTTTTCCCCCTTCCTTAATCCTGACTGCTGAATTTTCACTTTTCCAGCCGACATGGAGTCACAACTGTGGACAGAGTTGAAAAAAATCACCCTTGCTATAAGCCTGTGTTTCCATATGCCAGTTCTACCAGGGAGGGAGAGCATCCAGGCCCCAGCACTGAGAGCACTAAGCAGCTTGAGCGGCTTGTTTCCGGCAGTCAGACTGCTTCTTTCCCCAAGGACGATACTGCTGTCCTTATCAATAACTCGGGTGCAGAGCCCTTTTGGGTTTTGGCTCAATCTATAGTCTCCTTGATCACCCAGAAGCGGCCCCACTTCTTACTCTCTTTTTCTTTTAATAGCTGAAGAATCTTTTGCTGTTTGTTTTAATCTGCTTTGCAAGGTCTAACTCAGCTTGATTTGTAAGCAATCTTCACTTTATCCCTACGTTTCCCGACCTCTTAGACACAGCTTTCTTCGCTGTCTCTTCTTTTTTCCATTCCACATAGGCCCTTCTGCAGAGCCAGCTTAAGCCGCCTAAGCAGTTGCCTGTGGTGGCAGACAGATGGAGGGCAGCAGAACCAGGCGCTGCCATTTGCTGACTCTTCCCTGAGACGTGGGCTCCACAGTGTCCCGGAAAGCAGGCCAGCTCCCTCCCCGCACCCCAGACATTGCACTGCTGCCTGTTGTAGCAGTGCCAGGGGCCAGGGGCAGACCACCCCTCCTCACCCTCCGGGAGAGGTTGTCTACAGCCGGCCTACCTCCTGCCCACCCCACCGCCCTCCTCTGCCTCCATGCTGCCTCAGGAAGGCCAGGCCCTTCCCAGGGCCTCCAGAGAAGAGCTCCTACCGGAGCTCTCCTGCAGACTCTCTCCTTTCCTCTCACACCCTCCAGGCCTCACCACCCAACGCTGGGCTCGTACCCACTGCATTCAGCACCTCCACCGCCCCTAGTGAGCCCTTGTACGGGGCAAGGACAGGCAGAGAAAAAGAGAATTGCTGCCAGTAAAGCCTCTCTACAGACTGAGACTGCAGTGTAACTGCATTAGGGAGGAACGAGGAATATTTTTGGGAACGTTATCAGGAATATTCCTGCGATGAAGCCCTAAGCAAATCAGTCTGGCCTCCTAGTTGACCCTGCTTTGAGCAGGAGGTTGACCAGAGACCTCCTGAGGTGCCTTCCAGCCTGAAGTATCCTATGATCCTGCAAATGGGACTTCTGTATCCCAGTGAGAGAAACGGAAGAAAAAGGTCTTATGAGGGAAAAGGCCTGGCAGCGGGAGTCTCATTACATAGCCTTGTGATGGGGAGATTTGTGCCTTAAGGGGGTGGCACAGCAGAAAAGGAACTTAGGAAGGAAATAGGCTGAGTTTGGTGGTAAAAGTCATACATCTTAGGAATAGACTGGAAATGCCTCAGACCTGCTAAGTTTCCATGTTTATCAACCCACAATACTTGTTTGCTTGTGCCTTGGCTGAAATTAAGCCAAATCACCTCACAAAGTATTTCCTATAACCTGCTGTGCTGTATTTACAACCCTCATTCCCCACATTCACAGACCGCTTCTGTGACCCTTTTAGCATCTTCTCACACGACTGTGCTCCTCTGCTGAACTACGGGCCCTAACACAGCTCATGGCATCAAGTCACGAATGTGCCAAAGCTATGATCCTTGCATGGGTAACACCACTTCACTCCAAGCACATTAGATGTGCAGACATGGGTTGTTGTGGGGGGATAGGGGTGAGTGAGGCAAAGCCCTGGCCTTGCACTCACACAGAGATTTCGGTTTGCACCCTGCTTGGTCAGAGGTGTTAACGTCCCTTGCTTGGTAGCCTCTGCATCTTCACACAGCTCTGAATGGGAGGCCCTGGCCCATCCATGACCCGATGGACTGCTGCCACCCATCTCTGCACACCTGCATCTACTACACACCAGGTACACTTCCACATCCACATGGATTACTGATGTACATACCTCTGTGTACACACAGAAAACATGTGCAAGTACATAGCCCCACCACAGGCAAGAATATATGCAAATCACTCCATGAATATAAGCATCTGTGCATGCTCATAGCTATATGTGCAGACAGGTATCACAACCACACAACACGCTGCAGAGAAACTGTTTGCATATGCAAAACCACACACATATGCACAAATTCCCTCGCACATTGCGCATCTCCACATATTCTACGTGCAAGATGCTCCCACAGGCTCACATGGCCCTGGGCAGAGATATAGGTCCCTGATGATCCTGGCTAGGTAGGAGTTAATGCAAGAGAGGATGGGAAAGAAATTAAAAGCAAAAAAAAAAAAAAGTTGAAAACCCAGCACATGATTCTTCTCCTATCACATCTGTGAATCCTGGAGCGCGAGAGTAATTGTCTGCAATGAGTCAGACCAAAAGGCACAAGGAAATGGTTGCTATGGCAACTCTCGCACTGCTCTAATTCGGCTCAGAATTAAAATGATATCAAATAATTTGCAAGCAAAGGGAACACGGCGAAGGCACCGGGTGCCAATCTAAAAATCCAGCTATATGCAAGCCTCTCCTGAGTCAGTGTCAAGGGCTCTCTTCCCTTCAAGCGTGACAACCATGGCAATCAGAGGAGCTACAGAGGCGGCGGTGATGGATAACCTTAGGCTAGAAGATTTCTGCTACACACAGGCAAGAACAGGCTCCCGGGCTGGAGCTCCAGCCTGGAACAGGCTCCAAAGCTGGGGACGTTTGAGGGCTCGATGTCCCAGAAGGGCTTATTCCCAAGGCAACAGGCAATGTCCACACACACCGGGAGGCACAATCCCTGCACTGAAGATCTCAAAATCTATGCAGAGAACATATATAGCATAGAGGAAAAGGAAATTGCTGATGGATGCCCAGCCAGAGTAGGCAGAATGCTATGGAAAATGTCCCACATTACTATTTTTTGCATTCTTCTGAGGATAAAATAAAGATATTTGGCCCCACTGGCATACTGTTTATGTGCGGAGATGTGGAATTTTGTAGGCAGATACTTCTCTTTCTGCCTGTTCACTGATCTGGCTGGAAGATAACTAGCTCTGAGCAGGGAACTATGTGGTTCCAGCACCGATTCCAAACCTTGGCAAAAAGCTGACTTTGTAAGAACAGTTCCCATGAAAAATAAGGCAATCACCTTACTTTTGTCTGGCTCATAGAGTAGCTGGGGTCTGCCCCAGGAACATTGAGACCCCAGCCTTTTTGCTTACAGGTCTCTTTGCACAAAGGCAAGGAAGCAGTGTGAATGGAGAGAGACTTGTTTTGGCACACCAGTGGCACTGTGTGAGGTTCATAACCTGGCCTGCAGAGGACTGGATCAACTCTTAGACCAGTCAAGTGTGTACTCACAGCCTACAGATGGATGTCCTGGCAGGTGGAGAAGGCACGGCTGCTGGTAGTACCAAAAACCTGAGTGTTTCTGCCTGAGTGCCTCTGACACTTTTTATGACTGGGCTGCAAGGTACTGCCCCCTCAGATGTCTCTTGGTTTGTTAGATCAAAGGGATGCCTGAGCAACTGCTTGGGCTTCAGGGATTGCCAGGAGGCAATGACATTAGGCAGCAACCAGAAGTAGCAGGTAACGGGCTGAAAATGAGCTAGGTCTTCCTTCTTTCTACCCATTCTACCACTGGATGCAGGGGAGATCATGCCCCTTCCATAAAGGCACCCAGGTGATGCCCTAGGAGCTTGCAGAAGTTTCTTGCAAAGTTCCTGCATTGGGAGGATGTTGGCACAACATCCAGCATTAAAAGAGGGACAGCGTTCCTTCTGTATATGGCAGCACACCCTCAAGAGATCAGCTGCTCTCAGATTTTGTATAGGCAATATCATGCTGGCTTTCAAGCCAGTGTAGTAAAATAAATTTAATTCTCTAGCTTGGATGCAACTATTCCAGTGTAAAAGGTGCTCATGTTATTTCAGCTTATTTCCATGCATTTTACATTGCTTTTACAGGTGCAACTGTCACTTTCTGGAGAGGAATAAAGAGGAGGTTGAAATGTTTTATCCACCCAAACAACAAAACCGTAGGAATACAGAATTGTGTGTAGATTAGTTTGAAAAGATGCCACAGCAACAGAACTGCTGAAAAAGACACCTGCATCTCTTCTCTCTGCTTGCTGGTAACAGACAGCAGGTAGCCAAAATTGGGGACCAAGGAAGAGGATGGAGAGACGTCAAGCTGGCCAGTAAACAGTTTTCAAATGAGGAGCTTCCGTCAGACTGACAAAGGCTGGATTTTAACCAGCAGTCTAATGGCAAAATTACTTTCCATTATCCATTTTCAGATTGGCTGATTTCAAATACTTCTGAAAAAGAAGTCTAAGCTTTTTTGAAAATCTGCTCCTGCTGTGAGTACAGAGTTCTTCTGAAAATACTGACCTTAATACTGTCCTTACTCAATGTCCCCAAGCCCTATCTGTACAGTAGGAAAGATACTTCTCTTCTTTCACCCTTCTTTGGGCTTGTCTTAGGCTCTCCCCATACACATCTGTATATACTGCTGTCATCATGGGGTAACAATTTCGGTGTGGTCCAATCATTGTAAATAAGAAGTAAAATTAACTTTGAATATAAACAGAAGAGAGTGGTATTGTATAAAATAAACCTGGATCTCCCAAGTGCCCGTTTGGATGACTTATCTGTTTTATCAGGCACGGTGGAGCCTGTGCATGCCATGCCCCGTGGTTTGCTGGTATCGGCCATCTCCTGTCCCTGAGACACAGCAGCAGTGGCAAGGAACCTCCCAGAAAGAACCCCCTACCTGTCCCTGGTCTGACCAGCAGCCAGCCGGCTACCACCTAACTCCAACAGGGAGAAGGTCAGGCAATAAAAGAGACGTCATACCCTGCCCAAAGAGACAGCTAAACTCCCGTGCAGATTCCAGCAGTTTCACTGGGGCCTTAAATCACTAAAAGCTTCTGTCAGCAACTACATGTGATTTCTGCAGCGCACCCCCTGAGGACCATAAAGCCCCAGGCTACTGACTCAGTGGAGGGAGCAGATGACAGTGCTATCTGGGGCAGGACTTGGCTTGGGGAGAGTGCCATTGCAATTCCTTATTTTTCATTTCCAACGAAGTTAGCGCTAGAGAAAGGCACCGGACTGACATCCCAGGAGAATAGCTGCCTGCTAATTAATTATAATTAATCATCCAGGCATTACTTAATGTTTGCATAGTGCTTTGAACTGCCAAAGCACAATATAGCAGGTAGATAATATTAACTCAAAGGAACAGCTATAGCATCAGATTTGCCTGCGTGGCTTCCCCAAAGCCCCAGCAGCTCTGCGAGCACCCCAACTCAGCGTGCACAAGCAGCT
The DNA here is from genome assembly GCF_013377495.2 of Cygnus atratus. Lineage (NCBI taxonomy): Eukaryota > Metazoa > Chordata > Aves > Anseriformes > Anatidae > Cygnus > Cygnus atratus. The sequence continues at coordinate 65,378,840 of NC_066362.1, forward strand.
CCGTGGTGTCCTCTGGGGGTTCCTCCAACCCTCCAAAAGTCTGCACGATGCCCCGGCTGCAGGGGCTTAGGCTGGGCCATGCCAGGCCTCCGGGATGACGGAGGCGCCCGTGTCCCCCCTCCATTGCTGCCCTCAGCCCTCCAGGCCGGCTGCTCTCTAATCCCAGCTGACATTTCCCTTGCTCTCTGACAGAGCCCAGGCCTATGTCATCCTCCTGGCCGCTTGGTTTTTGGAGCTTGCCTTTCTCCGCCTTGGCCGGGGACTGCCATTCAGCTGCCAGAACGAAAGGGGCCCTGTCACCAGCGTCCTCCTGGCAGAGGCACGGGGGGTGCCCCCTCCCCACGGGCAGAGCTGTAAATCCTAGAGCTTAATTCTTCACTGCATGCATAGCGAACATTTCAGAGTGCTTACAAATTCCCCCCAAGCACCATCAAGTCAAGCAACTGACAGTAACAATCAGTGGCAGAATGACAGGCCAGTTCATACAAATTACACTTTTATAGGGGCACTTAAAAAGCCTTCTGCTGTCCCCCCTTTACAGAACTGTGACAGCATTTATCCAGAAACTGCAAGCCTATCCAGGTATTTGGCTTCCTGGGAACCTGTGCTGGGAATCAAGCTGATTTCTGGTAGTATCCTGACTCTAAATGAACACGATTATCATGCCCTCTGAGGGCTGATGCCATCCAAATAACAATAATAATAACAATCTGCATCCCATTCTGCTCTGATTGCCTCTTGCTGTGTCTCCATTCACTCCCCTTCCTCTGCCTCTCTCCTGTACCCAGCATGGGGGTAGGATGGTATTGCAGCACTGCCCACCATCATTTGCGCTGCAGCCTCTACCAGTGGGTAAAGTCCCCCAGAACCAGGTCCTAGCTACTCACCATGATTATGTTAGTGTGAGGGGGATGAAGAGAGGCCTTTATCCTTCCTCTCATAGTTGTTACCCTCAACATCAAATAGTATTGCAACAGGTAGCATGAACACAATATTTTTTTTAATGACTACTGGTATTATGAAAGATTCAGATGATGAACCTTGTCACTACTAAAAAGTCACTACTAAAAAAATGCAAATGGTAATATAGATACAGAACCACTTTGCTCCCTGATGCCCCAAAACCAAGTTGTAAATGTACGTCCCAATCTAGCAGATGGGATGTACCTCAGCAAACCCTTCCACTCCCACTGAAGTCAAGAGGGGCTACAGCTGGGGCCTTGAAGGATTTTGGACCCTTTGGGAGAAATTACTTCTCTTAGTGTTGTCATGCAGCCCATACTTTGGATGAAACATGAGTATTTTTCATCAACACATAAGAAACAGAGAATGGAGAACACCCAGTTGAATGTACCACGTATGGAAATAAGCAGAAGATGCTTATGGTCAGGTCACCTAGCATGCCGACTAGCAACAGGGGCCATGGTACCTCTAAGGAATGAAAGCAATTGAGAATTCATTTCTCTCAGCTTCTGTGGTTACGTGTGAGCAAACTGGTTTGTTCTATATAATTTCCACAAATGACAGAAACTTTACCTTAATACCACTGTTTTGACAGGATTTTTCCCTATCCTCTGCTGCTTTTCCCACCCTCATCTTCCTACAGCAGAGGATTCTGCCCCTTCACAGCATGTCCACACAGAGTCTATTCCACATTCAGCATAACTGAGAGGGTGGAAATCTCCACAGGGGTTTTGAAAAGTGCTGCTGACAGAAGAAAAATAGCTCCGTCAGGGGCAGCTCCTCCTGCCACTTGTTCTTGCTCCAGCTCTTCCACACAGAAGTTTCCTTCCTTGTATTTATGCTGGGTGCCAAATCAACTACTTGTGTGCCTCTGCTCTAACTCACAGCTCAGGAAAGGAAAAAAAAAGAAACACGAAAAATGATATTTTTTTAAAAAAGTGTTTGTTTCTCCTCCCAAATCAATGCCCAGAAAAATGCCCCAGTGCTGCATAGTTTCAATGCTGTTTCGTTCTCGTAACAGTGCCAGCTAGCATCAGTTTTGGGGGCAGTTTCTGTGACCCAAGCACCTACTTTAAATGAACTGTACAGAAACCTCTTCTATTTCACACGGGTCTCTGGACAGGCTTCACTTCACAATAAATCTGTTTGGATTTGAAATGGTGTTATAGCAGTTAAAAGCACTATTTTATATCACCACTCCCTCAGTTTGTAAGTACTCTCTCCATCCCCAGGTGATATGTAGCACCACTCTCAACTGGAACTTATTGAAAGCCTGGAAATTAAAGAATGGTTCATCAGATGAAGTTAAATTGCTGTAGTTTAACTGAACAGTAGATTGAAGACCATCCATTGCGTCCTACCTAGCCTAGGTAAAAGCAGCAGCTGACTCTGTGATCTGAAGGTATCTGCAATATGACCTTCTCTCTACTGGGTATTTCTTTAGCAATTGGCATAACCTCATGCTGAGATAAACATTGCACAATTTTCCTTTAGAGAACATCTATTGTAATGCTACTCAGTATAGAAGAAAAGTCTGGAAGTGATTTTACCGTTAAGAGTTAAAAGACAGATTCCCACATAACTGGAAATTCAAAGTTGTTGTTCAGCATCTGCTGTATGCAGTCATTCCTTCCACCGGATGGGACTCCATTAACACCAACCATTCCTTCACAGGTAGCTTTGCATCTCTGCATGTTTCTGCTAATAACTGCTCCATTACCTGTTCTGCCAACCTATTCCCTTACTGTTTCCACATCTAAAAAACAAAATCCACTCACATTTAGCTACATTTTTGTTCACACCAGTACTCTTACGCAGTGATTTTAGTTTGGGTATGAAGCCAACACTATTGATTAAAGTTGCTTTGTTTTGTTAAATGGGTACTCTGATTCACTTCTGAGTTTATTGTACTGTTGTAAAGCCTGAAGCAATTGTTACAGAAAATGGTAAAGTTTCAAAAGCTTTGAGGTTCTGAGGGAAACAATGTCCTCTACGAGTATTCCAAAAGTAGATGCAGAGTCTGGTGAAGGTCTGTTAAACAGGGTTCAAAGCTCAGATGCAAAGAGAAGTTTAGAGATCTGTATGTACGAGTTGGAAATCCAGCAGCAAACCCACTTCACCAGCAAAAGTTATTTTTCAGTGGAGAAAACAATAGAGATGCTGTTCTTCCAAAACCAAAAGTGCGTCCTGAAAGTGGTTCAAAACCTGCATTGACTTCTTAACCAACTCATGCTCCAAGGAAACAGGCAGTCTCAATCCACAGAAATCACTGGTGCTGAACATGGAAAGCTTGCATTCGAACAGCCCATTTCCCTTACAACGGCATGTCAGCCATTTAGTACCTTTTCCACTGTTCTCTGTTTTGCCTATTTTTCAACATGACAATCTATTGTGGCTCCCATCACCTTCTTTGAATGACAATCTAACAGCTCTCAACTCCCACTCTCAATATTAGACGCTACCATTTCATTCAAGATAAAAGAAAAACCAGAATTTCCTACCTGCAGCAATACCCATCTTCCCATCCACAGATACAGCCACTGCTGTGCTCACTGTCACCACTTTTGGAAGGCCTCCTCCCTCTGTCAAGACACAAAACCAGCAGGCTTGGTTAGTTTACATGCAGCAGGATTCACATCCAGATCAGTACATACTTATGCCTCAGCCCTGAAGGATCCAAGAATTTGGAGGACTGCATCTTTCGAACCAATAAGCAACCTAAAAGGCTAATGAGTAGACTTGTTTCTCTCACGATGAAAGTAGCATCCTTGGCATAAAATATAGAGGACTGGCCTCCTGTGTTTTGGGCAGGTAGAACTCCTCTTAGGCTGGAAGATTGCTTTGCTTCACACACCAGCTAAGCTCTGTAGGCAGAGAAGCAAGACAGGGAATTCTGGCATTGACCCTTGCGCAGCAAAGGCCAGGCTTATACCCAGCTCTGTTGCCCAAGTCAGGCTACCACTACAAACTGGAGACAGACACGATACTCACGGGTACTTCCAGAGTGCACTCCATTTTAAAAACAAAGTCTTCTGGGATAGATTCAGCTACCTAAACTTTGTTATGCCCAAGGGCATCCCTTTTATCATTTAGCTGCTGCTTCAAGTGTCCCTGTAGGTCCTGTGTCACATTTGCCAGCCCCACGCAGATCTTTCGGATCCAACAAGGCATTTAAAACAGCACAACTGGATAGATTTAAGCAACTGAACCCCACTTGCTGTCTTTGCTAGTGCAGTTGTTTCAGCCTGCAATTGCCCATGTTACATTAAAAAATAATAATACAGAAATGGAAAGTGATTAGATTAGCTTCAGCTGGAGCACCTCTTTTGAAACTGCCAGGGGACAGTTTGAAGGTCAGCACAATCAATTTAGCCTACAACTGACTCCTTGCTTCCATGCTGTATGGAAAACTCTTGCTCAGACGGATGGATCAGGGATTCTTTCCTCTCCCAGAGCTACAGCATTTTGTTACTGTTTTCCACTTCTGCCGTCATCACTCTTTTTGGTACCCAGCATGTCCTGAGCATGATTCAGTGGCTACTGCAGTTTAGCCTGGAGTCTCTCTTTTTTTCTTTTTTTTGGACTGAAGCCAGATTAGCTTGCTCAAGGATGTCAGAACCAGTAAAGCCCTTGTGAAACAAATACCCAGCCAACTTATGCTCACATGTCTTGAGCCTGATCCTGCCTTTATGGTGAACCCCAAATTTCTTGCTCACTGCTAGGATGGGACAAATAAGCAAAATGCACATATTGTCCCTTAGAAAAACAAAGGAACAAACAAACCCAGCACACACACAAAAAAAACAACAAACATCACATGACACATCTGAACTGCATGAACAGTTTTATTTGACTTGCAGAGCTTTCCCTTCTGTTGTCTTCTCTCTGGGACTTTTGGACACTGGATGGAGGTACTCTGGATAAATTTTTCTGATGACCTGCAGCCATTCCCTGCTGGACTCCTCACCAGCAGGGAGGTCTTTGGGCTCTTCCCTCTTATGTGACAAGAAGAGCATCAGCAATGAACCCCCCTGTCACACCATGGGCATACACTGGCTCATGCGGAAAGCATGGAAGGGGTACTTTGGCATCTAATCAGCAAGAACTTCTTAAGAAACTGGGTGGCCTGTTCTGACCAAAAGGTGAGGCACCTCTGCTTCTAAGGATGTCAAGTGAAGGGCTCAGTGTCTGCTCTGACAGTGGAGCACAGTGGCTCAGAGGAACTGAATATTATTTCCAGGCACTTCACAGCCATCTTGTATGATCTCATGAATCAGTCTCACTAAGCCCAGCTGCTCACACCTAAAGAGACTAATAATCTCCTGTACATTTTAGAGAATAAGGTCTTCTGAGGCAGGCATTACTTCTTATACAGTGCCTGGAGGGTTTCCGGGCAAATGGGGTCCTGGACTTGATTGAAGTTCCTGACCAATAGCAATGCCACACAAAAAAGATAGGCAGCTTTTATTCTGCCTTTATCTATGCAAAACTACCTGCAACTGCAAATAAAGCCACATCAAGCCACAATCCCAATGTTTAGCCAGCAGTGACTACTAGGGCCTGGATAACAGCTATCCTAGGGAGTCCCACAGGGTGTTCCTGCCTGTTTTTCTAAACTGTATTCCAAAGAGCAAATGCTGTTGCGTGCAGGGGAGTAAAAGGTCTCTCCTGCCATGCCTCCTCCTCCTCCTCTTTCTTCACTTGCCATTTGAGGGAGATGTAAGGGTGCTGTGCAGAGGGAGAGGCTTTGGTGGAAGGTTTCAAGTACTTTCTCTTCCCATCCCTCTCTCTTTACATCCTGGTTCATCTCCAGCCTCCCAGTCTGGTTTTCTCTTTGCTACTTGCTTTCCCACCCACCAGCCTCCCACCACTGTGCCACAAAAAGCTTTACCAGCTAAAGTGCAGAGCTCTGTGACAGAGACTGAGTGCAAGGGGCCAGGGAGGGCACAGAGGGTATTTCGCCTTCTGTGTAGGAGTCTCACAACAGGGTCTTGTTTTGATTTTTTTTTCTTTCTAGGCTCTTCTGCTCTCTTCCAGCCTTTGAGGAAGTCCTGGCTGGCTCTGCAAGCTCACAGGAACCAACACCCCAAGCAAGGGACACTGAAAAGCCAATCTTTGCTTTTTCTCTTGTGTTTGAGCTCCTTTGCTAAGGAGGAAATGCCATATTTTAGTAATGTGATGGAAAGAACATAGGGCACCAATGAGACACCCTCACCAAGAGAAAACTACGGATAAACACTCCTCCTGTTTCCCTAACAAACCCATCCTTTCCTGTCATGGAAAGCAGTGATGGAAAAAAATGACACCCTCTAAAGTCACTTCTTCCTGAGTCCCTGCTGACTCCTCATCAGACCTGACTGTGAGTCTGATGGTTCTGTCCCTCTGCCTTTACGCAGGGTATACCAAATGCCATGAGGCTGGACCTCAGTAATTCCCACTGTGCAAGAGTGGCAATAAAGGGATTGGGATAAGTGTGGCCTTGGAAGCTATACATGAAAAACTTTCTCTTCTCTCCTTTTGTGTTCAGTCTGAGGTTACCTGAATCATCTTCTGAAACTATGCTGTAGATGAAGCTCCCGGGGGGATGCTCAGCTGCCCGGCGATACCACAGAGGGAAGTGGTCCATGGTGAAGATACTCTCCTTGTCCTTCCGAGTCAGGAATTTCCTGCCAGAAGAAAGCAGAGAGCAGCTTTTTGCACAGGGCAGCTCTCCTCGGGGCTACGCTGCAGGCAGCCCCCCTGGGCTGGACACCCCCTGGAGGCACCTCAGCACCTGCCGCTTCCCCTGCTGGGAGACCTCCGGGCCACATCTAACCCACAGAGGCAGGAGCCAAGTTTCCCGCTGCTAACCGCTGGGGCGCCTCAGCCTCCCCGAAGGCAATTGACAGCGAGGGAGTACCCCCTCCCTTGAGCCGCCATTTTCTGTTAGCACCCCCGCCGCCCCGGGGCCACCGCGGCCGCCGCTGCGCCGCCGGCTGCCCGCCAGGTGCCGCTGTTGCCCAGGCCGAGGCCCTCGGCGGCGCCGCCGCCGCCACCGCCTCCACGGCGGCCCCGAGGCCGGGCGAGGGGAGGTCGGGGCCCCGCGGGGAGCCCTACAGCCCCCGGGGGCCCCACAGCCCCCGGGCTTGGTGGCTGCGGAGGGCGTCCGGGGGCCCCGAGGCACGGGAAGAGGTGTCCCTCCCCCCCGTCGCTCTCTCCTCCGGGGTGCACCCACGGGTTATGCTGCGAGGGCACGGGGCAGGGCTGGGGGTGAAGAAGGAGACGCTACGGGCATGGGCAGCCTTCCTGGCTGACACACCCCCTTTGTTTTCAGGCTCTCCTTTTGCTATATGTTTCGACATAACAATAATTACTCATTTATGCAGTTCCTTCCTTTCAGGAGATTCCAAAAGTGCCTCTCCTGTGACAAGCAGGGATCTGTCATTGAAATGTAGTGACTGCAACCATTCAAAAGCACTGAACAACACTGTGTGGGGTAGGGAGTCATCATATTAGCTTCCTTTAGCACATATTTTTTTCTTCCTTGTCACCAGATCCTGACTGTGCTGAGTTATCGAAGACTTCCTCAGAAACATGAAGACTGTGGCTGTCAGGGTGTGCACGTCAGGCACAATGGAGCTCTCTGCCTTGAATATGCAATTTGTATTTGGAGAACTGGGAGACAGCGAAACACCTGCCAAAAAGCTGAGGACCACCACCATCCTGTTTTGTTCCATTTGCTGGTGGTGCCTTTGCAGCCTGTCCTTTTTTACAGAAGCTTGGACCAGCCTGCATGTTCAAAACTCAACTAAAATGAAAACTGTGCCCTTTCCACGTCAAAAACCTCCTCTGAATATGTACTTTTGCCTTTAGGGAGAGGACAAGAGAATGAATCATATGTGACAGATGTCAGTCACATCACTTAATGCATCACTGGAAGGCACTGGGATACTATGATGGGAGCAATGTAAGAGTCAGAACAGAATAAAACTGGGAGAAAGGAGGTGAGACAGAAAGATCAAACCTAGCCAAGCTGGAACGTCGCTGGGGCACTGGAGTGCAGAGCCTTTACACTGCAAAATGGTCCTGGGGATATAGAGTAATTGTGGACATTTCCTCTCTTAGCTGACTGAATTCGGGCCATAATCAAAGTTCTTCATTTTACAGTGAAATTAATGCACTTTGGGACAGTATTTCAAGAAAAATTCAAGAGGACCAGAGCAACACAAAGGGCCCCTTCCCTGCCTGCATAAATCAGCACCCATCCCACCAAGGTCTTGCTCCTTTCCTTTCTGTTTCTGCATCCCCAAATACATTGCTAAGCCTGGTGGTGATTTCATGCTGCCCCTTCAGAGACACTGAGAGAAATCCCTTAATGTGGATTAGGGACTTACCTGTTGGAAAGTTTCTCAGAGCCCACATACAGGGCACTCCTCATGAGTCCAGCTCGAGTGCCCAGAAATGCCATCTCGACCCCTGCCTCTGTCTCCCTGTGGAACAGAAATATATGAGCAGAAGCAAACAGTTCTTAGAAGAGCCATCCTTCTGCCTGAGTGAGGACCTTAGGCTTAGACCTGTGCCTAGACTGACACCTTTGAAATTTGCTCATTGCTTTCTTTTGGAAGGAGGATGTGAGCTGTTCTCCTCCTGCTAGCCCTGCTCTAGGCTGCCTGCATGTAGGCTGAAGCGAGGGAGAGGGACTGCAGGGAGAATATCTGTCTCAGGCAAGCACAGGATGGGCAGGGTAACAGACTGACTCTGTAGATTGATTTGGATGTGCCTTGCTGGAGTTACTAAGGGCACAGATGGGAGAGCTACATGGTAGAGAGTCTGCTGCAGCGTGGTGGTATGGCACAACCTTAAAGTAAGAGGTGTGTGTTGGTGTTGGCTGTTTAAGGGTGTGTGCACTGGTATTTGGGTGTCCTAGCATGATTGCTCCTGGCTCAAGCTCCATTAGTAGTAGGGATACTGGTAACTGAAACAGGGACAGGATTCCCACAGACACACATCTGTGAAAGTTGCAGGTTGTCTGCTGAAAGAAGATCTTTGTTCACCGAATCACTGCTGACCTCCAGTGGAATTCAAACATGGGTGGCATTAATATTCTGTTACCAAAAAAAACCCTCACCAAACTAAAGGCTTACCTGAGGAGGCCCAACCTGCTGGAGTCCACTCCTGAGAGACACTTTTTGAGCTATCTATAAAGCTATTTAGCTATTTCTAACAGACTTCTGAGCTATTTCTGAAGTTTCTTATATACTTTGGAAGAATCCAGGACTTTTTCAGCCGTTACGTAAGCCCATAGCATCTGGAAATGCAGCTTCAGTGGTGTTTTACCCATACTTGCTTCTCATACACTTACATGGACATATTGAGGGCTAGTGTTGTCCAGTAGGCTTCCATGGGTGCAGTGACCACGGCATCAAACAGCACTTCCTGGACCAACTCCTCATCACCTAAGGAGGAAGGAGAACAAGATTCAGGAGAGAAATACATATGTCCCACTAGATGTCTTAGATACCGAGCATCTGCCTGGACCAGGGCACTGGGGCTACATGGCACAGAGACCTCCCCTTGCAGGGTCGAGAACATGACCTGCCATCCTGGATGGAGGAGAGCAGAGGAAGAGATGTAGCAGCTAAGATCGCAACAATGGTTCCCCTTGCTCAGTGGAAGGATTTAGGTTTGAAAGCGTCGGCAAATGAGAGGCTTTCAAATGAAGTTACTCATCAGACTTTTGCTCCAGCCTTCTTGATTGAACAGTCTGTCTATAGCCATTGCCTCAGATCCCTCCCTTGACCTTTATTCTGGGTGCCCCATAGTGAGGATACCAGCTACCCCATTCCACTCAAGGAGCTTTCTTCAAAGCCCCTAGTGGCTTCTTGATGGCCTCTACTCTGTTTACCTTTCTCGAGATACCATCCTGTGCTAAATGGCATACTCAAAAATCCCCCTTACTCAACCTGCTTCATTTCTATACCACCCTGTTTCCGTTTGTCTCATGCTGTGAGAATGCAGTGGCTGTCATACTGCAGATAGGGATTAATGCATGTTGCAGGCCCTTTCAGTGCTGGTCTAGGCAGAGCCATCCCATCTGTTTCAGTGTTTCTGGCCCTGGTTTCTGGGTTGAGGCCCCAGGTATCACCTAATCCCAACTTCCTTTTGCCTTTATTTGTCACAGCTGGCAGGATCCCTTTCTCCATCCTTGCTATCATTCAGAACTCAGAACCAGAGGTCACCAGCAGATCTTTCCTTCCTCAGGCCCTGTATGCCTAGGATGTGTCCTAATTATATTTCTTTTTCCTCCACAGCACTTAAAATCTGCATGGTTCTCTTAGTCAGCTCTTCCAAAACTTTCTTTCTTCTTCCTGTCTTCTTCAACTGCTACATCTCTTTTCAGCCTTTTCAAAACTCAGCCAGGAGTGGTCTGTTCACATGGTATAGTAAAGAAGCAATTATCGGATTACATTTGTTTTTAGTTTTAAGAGATCCAAATCCTTGTGTCAGAGGTTTCTGAAGCATTATACACAAAATCTTGATTCAGCACTTGGCACAGCTAAGAAGGCTGAAGCCATGGAGGGTGAGGTGAACCTAAGGACATCCTAAAGCTAAATTCCTGCAGGGAGTTCCCATGCACAGCTGCCCACCTCTGCCCCTCAACAGAGGTCCCGCTCTGTAGTGGTGCTGCATCAGCTGCTTGTATGCCTACACTTCACCTGGAGAGCGGGACCTGCTGCAAGGGGTGAGTAGGGAGGATAATCATTCTGTAGCATTTTTTCTCTCCCCCCCCCCCCCCCCCCCCCCCAAAAAAATCAATTACTGATTGTCTTTGGAAAACAGAATTAATAACCTTTTTGTGAAAGAATCCATCTGTCTACACGGCACAGTACAGCCCACGGAGGATGCTAGCTGGGGCCCTGGGGAGCAGAATAGTGACGGCAGCTTTCTGCCTCCTCCTGCCATCCTCTAGCCCAGCTGGTCGGTCTCTCTTAAGCATGGTGTGCAGCCCCCGCCACACCCCATTCAAGCCTTTTGTCCTTCGCTATTTTCTGTGCTGAGACCTTCAGTGAAGTTAGGTTATGTGACAGCTTTGAAATTGAAAAAAAAATCCTCTGCTGGAGACAAGGAAGTGGATCCTCAGCTCATTTCCACCTGTGAATTAAGCTGGGCTTGAGTTCAGCCCTGCCTGTGGGAGCAGTTGCCACGGGAGCTCAGTCTGACACCAATCAGTTTCTCACAGTCCCCGCTCGCCTGTGAGGTTACAGAAAACCCCAGCAGGGCCCTTCTGATGGCCAGCACTCACATTCCAGGTCAGGTTCCTCTCCCGTGAGGAAACGGATCACAGCTTCCAGCTGGCTGAGCTTCCGGTGGTCGGGATCGATGTCCGTGATGCAGTAAATCCTGGTGGGGGGAGAAGAAGCCCAAAAGGGCAAAAAGAATCACAGTCAAATGCTCCATGACAATAACAACTGCAAACAAAAATACAGTGAGAAATGGGCTGCAAAGGTTTTGCTGTTGCTGCATGCCATGGCCACACAAATCCTAACAATGTGGCTCTAAGTCAAGCCCTACCAATAAAACCAAACATTAATTAATCTAACTGCTGCACTTAGTAGGGCTGCTGGTATGTTCTCAAGCTTAAGTTCACAATGCAACGTAGTTAGCATTCCCAAATCCTTTCTGTAAGGTTATCTATATTATACACTGAGTAGTGTGTGTACCTGTGTATCTCTACACAATAACAACGTGATGGAGAGACCTGAAAAGCAGGGGGCCACATGCAATGCGAGTAACATTGGTTTGGGAGTGGAAAAAAGGAGACAGAGAAGCAATGTGAGGTGAAGAATGAGCTTGCAGTATGATATGGTGTCAGCAAAAACTTTCCCAAGGGGACACAGCTGTAGGACACAGTTTGGGGAGAAATGGGAGAACGTTTTTCAAGTGTGGGTGTCTGTATGATAAAATAAACCAGTCTTCTAATCCTGCTTCAATTTTGACTGCTTCACTGTCAGGACAAGGGAGAGGAAGGGGTTATGAGAGAGAATTACATCTCATTAAGGGACTGAAAGGAATGATTTATGAGCAAGGCCTAAGAGTAATGAATATGTAAAATGTGGTAAGCTGACACCCCAAGTTAGGAGTAGAAGAAGGAGAAGTCACTGCATGTGTCTCAAATGCTCTGCCTATGAAACTTGACAGTGTAATGAGAGGTGTGAAGGGCTGTGGGGCTTCTTGAATATAGTTATTTTGGCTTTGATACAGGCTGGGTTCATGGGCCTGAGTGTAACTGAATGTTGGGTTCATGAAAATCCCAAACCTCACAGCAATAAATGGAAAGTGCCATGCTTTACCCTGTTTCATATCCAAACCAAGCAAAACCATAAATTATGCATGCTCTTGAAACAGCGGTCATAAATCACCCCCATGTTCACTAGAAATTAGGTCTAGGCTCAGTTCAGAGGAATGCCAACCAAAAATAAGCTAGGATTTTAAAACATGTTTCAGTGTCTCGCTAACCTTGCTACAAAATTCACTGACAGGTCTGACATACTGTGGGTTTTGTAGCACAATTCAGAGCAACACGAGGAAGAACAAAATGAGTTTGAGTACAGAAGACTGAGAATAAATCTCAGGAGATGTTTCCTACCGGGGGATGTCCCAGGCCTTGGTGGGATCTCACAAAGGAAGAGATGGAACTGAGTTCTGGAGGTACCACTATCGTACCCTGAGGCCATCAGCTCTTTCCAGGTGCAGTCCCTGAACAGCACTGCTTTTCCTCTGGGCCACTGAGGGTGGTGAACTCGAGCAGAGCTGCTGGGAACTTTGCCAAAAGCTCATGACAAAGTCCAGCGCCTTTGACAAGATTTCCTCCACTTACCATTCATTCGCTAAAGACAAGTCTGGCTGGAGCAGGTCGTGCAAACCTGAAACCAGATAATACACTGAGTATTAAATTAGGTAGCAGACAAACAGATACAGGCTGTGAAGAAGTAAAGCAGTAAGTTTCAGAGCAGCTACCTTGACCTTTGGGACAGCGGGGCTGTTCCAGATTCACCTACCTTCCTCCACAGAAGTGTTCCCCAGCAGAATGTACTCCCCGTGTCCCCTGGACAGCACAACCCCCAGGCTGCACGCAGGAGGGAAAACAGAGGGTTTGTCAGCAAGGGTGGGGTGTAATCCCAAAACACGACACTGTAGTGACAACCCTTAAAGATGTTAATTCCCTCCACAGCTATTAAAGAAAAGAACATCATCAAAAGAGGATTAAGTGAGATCTGATTGCAGCACAGGAGGGACCTGTCTGTAGAGCTGTGAGACGTTTTTGGTGACAACATTTTTGGCCAAAGTTGTAAGGTTCAAATCAACAATAACATGTATCAAATCTATGACAATTTCAAAACATTTTGGATGTGGAAAAAAACACAAAAAAGTTTAGCTTGATTTTTTTATGTGATGTTTTAGCATTTTCAGTTTACAATAATGTTCTGTTTAGAACCAATACCAGCATATCAAGCATTCAATGGAAATGAAAACTGAAGATATCTCATTTCTCTGAAATGAAATGATGTGCTTCACCTAAGGTGTTGCTTTTGGACTCAGATAAATAATTTTTTAATGATTATGGGAACAAAGAAATCAGTTATTCACACTGCTCTACGCATGAGTCATGTTTTATGACCATTTTAAAGACCATTTTCCCACCCCTGATGGCAGACTTCAGATGCATTGTATTGGTGACGTGTGAGCCCATGCTCACCTGAAGGGTGTGCCACTGATGTCCGTGAAGAAATAATCATTGGTGAGGAAGAGAACTCGTTTCTGGAATGAGAGCAGGAATAAGAGAGTGAGAGACTGTCTGACAGACCAAGGCCATAGCAGTGATGGTGACCTGGGATCTACATCCCCAGGGATAAGCAGAAGCGGGTGATCATCACCAACACTTTGCACTCATCTAGGACTGTCCAGAGACAGGAATGAATATGTGGAATTCAGCATATTCAGCAACTCGTGACTTTCAGGGTCCATGCAGCCACCCTGTCTTTCCATCTAGGTCTTCGGTTAAACCTTTCGTTTCTCTAGAGGTGAGGTGGGAGGAGAGGCAGGATGGACACCCTATCCACTGCATGAGTGGGCAGCTGGGGACAGCTCTCACCACTCCTGTGGGAAATGCTGAGATTCCTGACACTTCCTTTCATGCCAAATGGGGACAAAACATTAACATATTCCAATTTTGTTAAAAAAAAAAAAAAGAAAGAAACAATTTACATTTTTAAATGAAAAAAGTGCTGATTCAAATCCAAGACATTTTGATTCACATGAAAATATTTGTTTCAGCCTGACATTTCAACTCAAGACATTTCAGATTTTTGAAAGCTGCTTCAGAACTTCAGCTGCTTGCCAGACTGGCCTTTTCCTGTAGGAAAGTGTTGATTTCAGTGGAAATCTTTTCCAAAGGAGAAAAGTTGTTGGAAAATTTTATTCAATCCTTATGGCAGTATATGAACCCTAATATGTTTAAAATCCCAGCCCCAGCCTGAAAACGAGGTGAGAGGATGTGTGTGGGAGACGGAGTGAATACAGAAAGCTCACTGTTCCCCGGGGAAAGCCATGCCTGCTCTAACCTGCTTGAGCCGTGCAGCTGCAGAAGAGGCACGATGCACAAAGGGCAAAGCCAGCACCAGCTCCGCAGTGTGCCCCGAGTTAGTGCACATGGCAGATGGGAGATGGAGATGGGGTTATTGTTTGGTGAGAAGGTGGCAGGCAGCTCAGCTCCTTCTCTACCCTCTTTTTCCCTGCATGGCAAGTGTGTACTGCAACACAACTGGAGCAGCAGGGGCTTAGTCTTTTGCTCAGCTGAGATGTACCAGCATTGCCATGGCACCCCCAAGCAATATGGCATGGTGCTGTTTTGGTGGCTGTGGGGAAGGTACAAGGGGTACTGAGCCTCCATTTCCTTGTTTCCAGAGTGATCTGCTGGGAGGGAAGGCAGGGTGAAGAAGGAAGGCTTCAGCAGGGCTTGCTCTGTTCTTCCTTTGCTCCGCACACACTGCCCCTCTTCTGTGCATGCAGCCACTCAGCACTGGTGCTTGTGGGAGGCAGGCAGAGCTCTCTTTCTGCAGGATGGGGAAATGCACAGCCTCCCCAAGACAGCTGTAGGCATCGCCACTCATCCATGGGAAGGGGGAGCAGCAGAGCACCCTGGAGCCAAGGAGGGCTGAGGACAGCCAGGCAGGACTGTGCCACATAGCACAGAGCGAGGGAGAAGAAGAGGACATGGGCACGCAGGGTGGCTCAGTACCAGCACCGGCGGTCTGGCAACACATGTAGGTCAAGTGTTGGTATTGCAGCTGTTCTAGGCAGCCACTCCTGACTAATGGTCTTATCACTGGTTTGCCACAGGCCTACCCATTTGTCCCCTAGCTGAAAGCAAAAGCAGTTTTTGCCACCAGATTTCTCTAATGACTGCCCTTTGTCTTTGGACTTTATTTTTCCTCCTCTATCTCACTCTGCTCTCAATACCTCCCTGAGATCAACTTGTGGAATTTCTTCTAAGTGGCTGACAGAATAATTCCTATCTACTTCACTCAGCCCTTCTCTCTGCTGACTGCCTCATGCTCTCTGTTTCCAGGCTCTGTCAGCAATTTCTTTGTTTCGGCTCCTGCTCTGCTTCATCAGCTACCACAGTACTAGTGGGAATTGCTAAGCTTCGCTTCTTGTCCCTGCTCTGCGTGTATTCAGATAACAGTAAAATTGTGACTTGCTCAGCTTCAGTCTCCTATTATGCTTCATAAAGCTTGCAGAGTTGCAGAATAAAACAGGTAATATCTCTTACCAAGGCCACTTTTTGTTGTCTTTTTTTTTTCCTGGGTAGGGGAACAGAAAGATATCCCTAAAATATTGAACTAAAAAGCCATCTTTGGATGACTCAGAAGGTATGTTATTGCGAGTGCACAGAGAAAAGGTGAGAAAAGAGGTTAAGTTAGAGAAATAAGCAATCTAGACTTACAAAGAATAGATCTTGCTTTTCTGACAGAATAACAAAGATAATGGATGAAGGGAATAAAGGACATGAAATGTATCTGGGTTTATATAAAGCACTTAAAACAGCTTTTCATGAAATTTTATTCTAAAGACTTAATTAATGTGGGCTTAAATAAGATATGAAGTGAAACAACTGCAGTATTGAAACCAGAAAGAAGCAGTAAACAACGGTGCATCAGGAGAAAAAGATCTATTGAGAGAAACAGACAGACTGTATCTTAGGAGCCATTTTGTACAGTGATATGTAAGATAAAATAAATCACTGTTTCTCTGTATACTGAGAAAAAGTTCCAACAGCTCTAAAAATTAGAAAGATGGGACAAAAAGAAGTGAGATTCAGGTTAAAAAAAAAAAGGCAACTGGAAAAAATAGCTAAGAAACATGGAAACCTAAAAAACAGGTAAGAAACATGGAAAATGGGGGATTGGAACTAGGTGAAGGAGGGTCAGAACTAGATGATCTTTAAGATCCCTTCCAACCAAGCCATTCTGTGATTCTGTGAAACATAGGCAGTAATTCTGGGTCAACTGTGTGATGGAGAAAAATTTGAAGGGACGGCAGAAATGAAGTTTGGGGCTTCCTGTTCAGAAATAACCAACTGCAGAGAAAAGAAGCTCTCTACAGAGCAACAGGGAAACTGTGCTCAAATAATTCAGTGAAGCTCTGGTACTTGTGTAAGAGAAATGATACAAGAGACAGAGGGAATAGAAATAATTGCTGAACTGATTGGACTGAAACGTGTGCAAGTATTTCAATTGCAGATGTTGGGGAAGGGCAAATCCATTGACATTTAATAGTTGTAAACACCAAAAATAGAGACAGATAATTTAAAGTCTAGCAATACAACCATCCAGGGGAAACAGAGGGGTATCTTCACTGGGAAAGAGCATCATCTCAACAGTGGCTGAGTGCTTGCTTTATTGGAATTGGTGCTGACTGTGGCTTAGCATGGGAGCAGGTCAGCCAGCCTCATGGCTGAAAAAAACCTGTCTACAAAAGATGGAAAATTTTCCTCAAATTTGGAAGACTTCTGGGCAGTTAAACTTGCAGGACTCTGGAATACTTCCTAAGAGGAAATGATGGAAGCCAAACTCTTTGGGAGAATTAAATAAACCCGAATGAAAAAGTACCAGTGAACCTAAATGTACAAGTCCATTTTGCACTGATTCCAAGGGAAGATGTATAACCCTACATTAGAGCTGGTAGGGAACCTTCAGAAGTCTCCATTTCACTAGGAGTTTTCATAAGATGCTTGTAAATATTTGCATAGAAACTTAATCCCGAACTTGGATAAAGAAAATCATTCTGACAGAGTGAAGGACAGTTTTCTTGAGTGCTTTTGGGTAAGGAAAGGGAGACAAAAAAAAGCCTCCAAACCTTTCTGTCTAGATCAGCTCAACATGTCTTCCCCTGCTCTAAACTCTTGAAGATCTCAGATTCACTTCACAGCCCTATAAACAATGAACAACATGCTTTTTGGCTTTGCCTGGACGAAGTAGGGAGCTGTGAGGCATTTCCAGCACCTTTGCACACACGGAATGCCGGTAGTTATACAGAGCACTTCTAACGACGTTCTATTTTATGCCTTTAGCACATGTGTTATATATGCGGTGAAACAATAAAATCCTCACACTCTGAAATGCTGAGCATTAAAACCACATCCTTCATGGTTCTTCAGCATCCATTTCCCCTCCCATCCCTCCATGTGACCCAAGCCTGATAATTTCTTACCCCTTTATCCACAGGGACCTTCACATCCATGGAAAGGTAGCCCGTTTCCCCATTGATCATGGCAGTTCTCAGCTGCAGAGGTGAACGAGATCAACATTAGCATCTCTGGGCAGAGCAGGACAGGAATTAATAGAGCTGCTTGACATTAATATACAGGGGCTGTGACAGGAAAGAGTGGCTGTCATTTTTTTTTTCTCTTCACAGCTCTTTCTTGCTTCTTTTAAACTGAAAACCTGTTCTCAGTGGTCAGGATCCTTGTTCAATCAGTAACATGGAATAGTAATGGCTTATGCTGAAAGCTTGTTGATGTCTTTTGAGCTAAAGGAAAGGACCTGGAAGCTATGAAATTGACAGTCCACATTTCAGACCTCACCATTTGGCAGCCAGAAAGTCATTAGCACCGTGCTCTGAGAGCCTGAAAGAAGAGACACCTGAGAAACCCGCTGGCTCCCCCAGACGGAGTACAAAGCTCTTTGGCATCTTTTAAAACTGATTTATAAATTATAGGCTGCATTCAGCACCACTTCTGAGTTCAGCAAAGCAGCTGTTTAACACAGCAAAGCAAGGCTGTGTGATAGCCAGGGAGGCAGTGAGAAGACCACTTCGTTCAATTCAGGTTCCAAAGGCAAAGTGTAGTTTTCACAGTGACTCCCAGCCTCTTGCAAGAAAGAGCCAGGGAATTTTTCCATAAGTGCAGAGGGTTTGACTTCAGGTCCAGCCTGCCAGAGCATATCAACCTATTGCTTCAGCCTGGATAGAAAAAAAGGTGGGAAGTAGCTTATTCATTCACACAAATTGCTTCCGTACTTCCAGAGACAAGCTTCCATTCAGGTGCTGGCCAGACTCAACTGCAGTTGCTTTACAAGGCCACAGCTCTATTTATTATGGCTGTTTGATGTGGGTTATTTACAGACCTAGAATATAAAGCTTGTGTTTTCCAAGGCCCATGTCTTGGAAATCAAAACACTCACTAGTTCTTTAACTCCTTTCTTGCTAAGAGAGTTTGACCTCCTGCCAGAGCCACGGCATGCTCTGTTCTGGTCTGACAGCCTGCAGCAATTTCTCTGGGTTCTGGGTTTAGTTCGGTTATTGCTGTTTCGTCCATATCTTCTCGAATGCCAGCTGTCTTTCATTGCCCCATGAGGCAGTGGAGAAGTAAACCAGTGGATATGAGATCTCTTTGGATCTCCTCAGCTCCAGCTCCAGGCCTGTGCCCAGCGCTGAGGTGACAGTGTCTGTAGATCAGTGCCACAGCCCAAGCTTGCTGCTTCTTCCTTGACAGCTTCTCCTGCATGGAGAACTCAATCAGCCACAGTCCTGGTGTCTGGGAGTCCCTGGAATGCTCAGTCCTCATTACGCTGGACACTGCTGGCAGCAGACGGCCTTCACTTTGACAAATGCCTAACCAAGTCTGGATGGAGGAGTTGTCTGCTGCTGACTCCTTTTCCCCATCCACTCGTGTGGTTTCAAACCAACACAGACATACGGTTTACCTGGGGGCTCTCATAACATCTAGGTGTTTGGCCACTCAGTCCCAACTTCCTTGCAGGCTAATTTCTTCTTCAGATGCTCTGTCAAGGCTGAAGAAACTTGTTCAGGTGTCAGCTCCCAGACTGCTGGGCAGGACCCCGCAACCCCTGTTCCCTTCACACTGAGAATAACCTTGTGTAACTTTAAAAGCAACCTCAAACTTCCTTGCTGCCCAGCTGCAAATAGCACTGTTGTACATGAATTTCTATTTTGCAGACAGTGCCGTGTTCCCTCCCTTTTTCTTTTCAGCAGCTGGCTGTATTACACATCATTAGCACTTGGGCATATTTTTCCAGTCTGATTTTGCTGCTTATCAGTGTTGCTGAGATTATACTGCAACTGATGTTGAGTCTGTCATTGATCTAATACCATAGCTGCAAATCTGAGTGTTGAAACGTTGGCATCTTTCTGCTGCAGTGGGTGTATCTTGAGAGACTCTCAACTTGCTGAAGTCACACTGCAGATATCAGTGACTGCAACCTTTCTTTCTTCTGGAAGATGCAGTACAGGAACACAAAGTGGCTTTTTTTTTGTATGCCTCTTTTGATATATGTATATATTTCACTCTGGATAGTTTTATTCTGATTGCCTAAGGGCAGAAACCTTACACTGCATCATATATACATTCAGGTATCAATGCTTTTTTAAAAAAATTTGTTGTAAAATAGCAAACTGTAGAGAGGAGTATCTCTAAAAGTGTCTTCAGTGGCAGAGCTGCTAGAAGACATTAGTAAACACAGATAAAGCCATAGATAACCTGTCAAGTCCACTGCATGTAAAATCTCATATTTTTGTCTTACTTTCCACATCTCACACACAGTCCTGCTGTGCTTTCTTTCTCAGTCTGCCACCCTTTCACTTGCTGAGTTCTGCTGGCACGACCCTTTCTGCTTGCCCTGTGCTTGCGGCAGTAGCTGCTGTAATCCTCTTGCTGGGCACTTCGTTTGTCCCACCTGTTTATGTGATACCTATAGCATCAGATCCCTTTATCTCCGCGGTCTCCCCTGTAATCCAGAAGCATGCATCCCACAGCTAATTCTATCTTACTCCAAATTATTTTCTTACCTTAGCATCTTAAGTAGCTATTCTCTTCTAATTCTTCTGAGTAAAAGAAAGCCAGCTACAGAGGAACCTCTCTGCCTTCTTGTTGTATCTGGGTACCCAGTTCTGAAACACTGCAACATGCAGTTGTTGAGGTACACACTGTTTCTTGCTTACCACTTTTTAATAGTTTCGTTTGAGAGAGTAAAAAGGGGATTTTCTAATCATTTCCCTTTGTCAGCTATTGTTTTCAGTGCTTCCAAAGATGTGCAATAAGGTGTTTCCTGGAAAACTGCTTTTATTGAGTGTCTAAGTTCCTTATGCTCTTTGTCTATTATCAGAAATGACTGCAAAACTTAGTCTCTTTGGAATTGCACTTTCTTTCTTGTTGCAGATCTCATTAGTTGAGTGGTTTCAGCTATATCTCACATACTACACATATGGGCAACATCATGGGATGCCTCCATACTACTGAGCTATTTTGGCTTTGTGTTAAGCTATGTCCAGAGGTGCATCTGCTACCACCAGCATGTGGGTCAGGTACAGACAGACCAGCTCCCTGGAGCATCCTCTGACTGCTTCCTTCCTCCTGCCAGCACTTTCTCTCCCTGTTCCATGGGAAGGAAAACTTGTACAGAGAAGGAAGGCAAGCAGGTGAGCATCGGTCTTGTCCTCTTGTAGAATACCAGTCTCTCTTAGTCAGGGCCAGATCTGCACAGAAAAAACAGGATTGCCCCTTCCCTCCCCCTCATTCCATGAAGGCACACTTAGTAATAGAAGGAAGGGGCTACAAAAGCCTAAATTCACTTTCTGATACTCACTATTTCGTCCTGGTCTTCCCATTCCACTTCCGAGAGATCTACACTGTTGTAGTTTGGCTTAGGCTTCAGTTTCTTTCCTTCTTTATACTGACATTTATTAAAAAAAAAAAAAAAAAGATAAAATAGGAAAAAGAGAAAAAAACACCCCAGTAAGTGGCTAGATAACTTTTTGAACTAACCCTTTAAGAATTTAGTATTAATTTCTAATTTGAAAAATAAGCATTTTTCAGTCTCATTTATTCTCTGACTTGGAAGGCAGTTTTTGGGTGCAGATAATTTCTCAGTCCCGTGCCACATATTTCTTTATGTGAGCGGTGTGAAGATGAGAGAGTTCAAGTGGGAAAGGTTGTTCCAGGAGCAAGGGACAAGCAGGAACATAGGTGAACTTGCAGGTAAAAGCTACAGCCTGGTTTGCGAGAATATTCAGCTAAATAGATCAGTACACTATGCTTACCTCCAGGAAATATTTTTTTTTTCCCCACAGCTAAGAGTGTAATCCCATTAACACTATAATACCAGCAGGAGATCTTTCCTGATGGGAATTAAGCTTTGGCTTCACTGACAAAAAAGTAGGCTTTTCACCTCAGGTTAACTGATGGAAGAGAGCTATTTCCCTCTAATCTTACTGGTGAAGAAAAAAGTGCAAAGTAGACTAAGAGGGGCCAATTTCAGGTGGAGGATAAAGCAACGACCTTGCCTAGCTTTGCTTTGCCTCATCCTGGCAACATGATGTGATCCTTCTCACATAGTGAAGTAACTACCCGTGTCTGAGGTCTCTGTGCAAAGCTGCCTTTATGAAGACAGCTGGTGCGAAGCCCTGTGGTGGCAATTCCTCTTGCCAGTAACTACATTAACACCTATAAGCTGTGCACATGGAGATTTGTGCAGACAGACACGTGTGTGAAACAGAAAATGTATTGCATGCCCGGGTAAGAAAGCCCATAGTGTGTTTGCAGATATGTGCAGTCTGGAGTTCCAGGTGGCACCATGAAGGAGAAACATCCTTGTGTCCACTCTGACCCTCAAGTATTTGCAGCACACTGGTCCCTAACTTGTTTCTGACATCCCATGTTACCAGGATTTGTGTTACTCCACCTTGCTAGCCTCAAATTCCCCAAATTTCCAACACTACAGCTGCTGGGCAGCTATTACTGGGGAGATACCCATGCTGAATCTTCATGTAGGAGATGTGCCCGAGTGAGGGGATTTGATTCTCCAGTGGAGCCTCACAAGCAGGAGCATACATGTGTGCCCAGAGTACAGCAAGTGCACAGAAATACAGCACCCACACGCATTCTTACAGAGAAGACAGGCGGGTTACCTCCCGCTTCATACATCCGTACACATATATGTGTACGTGTACATCCGTACACATATATGCACCTATGGGTGTGACATTGATTTCTCTGTCCCTCATGTTCCCAGGGCCCGTATATCAATAAAACATGAGAAATCAGGATCATCCCTAAAAGCCAGTGTTCCCAAGTCAGCAAGGATCTCCACAGCTATACGTACCAGAGGACGGAGGTCTGGGTGAGAAAGGATGTAGCCGTTGTTGGTGTTCAGAAAGGCATATCCGTGGACACCCAGCTGGAGAAACAGAATAATTAGCTCTGCTTTAGCTAGAAACACCGCTGTGTAGTGGGTGCTGCTGATACCCTGGCCCCGTCAATATTCAGAAGTATTTTCTTTTTTAAAGGTATTGACCAGCAGAAAACAGGCTCCATCCCAACCCTTTTAACCCTGCATTTCTGGCTGCTCAGAAAAGACTGGCTGTGCTTGGGTGCACACAGGGATGGGCAGGTAGTCCGTCTCTGCACCCAAGCAGGGAAAGACACCCTCTTAGAGCCTGATCAGCCTTGCTAGCAAATACCAGCAAGAAATTTCCACGAGAGCAATTGCTCAGATAAAGCCCATACATAATACAAATTCCAGCTAAAGCCTGAGTTGCTGAAAACTCATAGATAGCCTGTGCTTGCCAAAATATGAGGTGTCTCATGGAAACCAAGAATGGCTAAGTTTTCTATCTTCAAAAAAACGTAGCAACTTTATATTCCTATAGAGTCAATCCTGGAGGGATAACAACAGGGAAGCAGAGAGGTAAGTCTTTCACAGTCCGCCTGCACCTTTTTGGAGGGAACGAATTACTTATCACACATATCCCAGATCAAAACTCTGGACTTTATACAAAACATTTTTTTTTTGCAATCACATAGAGCTCAGCTCAGCGTGGCAGAGTGAATCCAAGGCGTTGGATCAGGACTATGACAAACTTCCTTGTTGGCCTATTAAAGATGAAATTTCCCAGCCCAATAAGTGGGATCATAAATGTATGAGCTCTCAAGGGCTTTGGAGCTGGTCCTTTGCAGCACATATGCCAAAGGATTCAAGCTGAGAATATGAGGTTTATGAACCGGTTTGGAACTGAAAGAACTTCTGGGAAGTCATGTCCTGCCTCTGATGTAAATAAATCCTTCAAATAATTTTCTCTTCTTCCATGATACTACTTGAAGGAAAGGACAGTGTCCCTTCTTGGCTCAGAAGAAAGATTATTGTGACATACGGCTTTTGAGTGACACGGGGGAAGGAAGATGAAAAGGTATTATTAGTATTTTACAGAAAATAAACATGTATAAGAATTGAAGCTCCTAGACAAGACTCCCCCAAACCTAAACCAGCTAGCTTTTGCCTGCTGAGCACTTGCACCCTGATGCTCTTGGTTCCTGGGTTGCCTGAAGGGCCATTTTCAGCAGCTACATGCCAACGGTCTGCCAATCCTGCATCCAGATCTGGAAGCACTGCAGAGATGCATAGCTTCTGACAGCACTTCCAGTCCTGCAGGTCTCTAGTGATCAGATTTTGGACAACTGCCCAACTGGTAGTTGTTGTTTAATAGTTATTTAAGAGAAACTGAAAACTTGAAATGATGGCTCAAACTGCCTGATAACTTTGGCAATCCTCAGATGTGCTTGATGTCGCCTGGTATGGAGAGTGATTGAACAAAAGGTCACTGCACACAATTCGCAGCAGAAACCAAACTAAATAGTGCATCTCTGGGGTGTTTTCCGATGGATGAACATGAACATTTTTTTTTTTTTTTTTAGATATATTGATTACAGAGCTAGAAGTAACTGTAACAGTACATTCTGGAGGGCAAATACACTCCCTAGGTACAGCATCAATGGGTGAGAGCCAACCTCCTGTACACTGTCCTGCCAAGAAGTCTTCACGCTGATGTGGAGAAAGACTTTCAGACATGGCAGAACAGTTCGGTCTCTGAAATGAATTTAGTCCTCAGTTTTTCTGCCAAGAATGCTGACAGTGAAGCTTGTTTATTTTTTGCCAGCTGGTATGGCAGCTGTTGTCCACTGGGAACTGGCTATAAAACATTAATTCTTCTGAGACAGGCTATCAGATCCATCTCATCTCTGAAGGATCTAAGCTGGTGACCACAAAGGTGCAAAGACTCTATGACCAGTTGTGAATCCACTGGATCATCCAGTCCTTGTGTTTCTGAAGCAGCCTAAGTGTTTCTAGTGGTGAATGATTTTGCATGTATTATATGCATCACCACATCTGACTGCCCTTGCTTTATACTCATACTTCTTCCTACAGGAAGAGGAATGATTTTTCAGAATCGTGCCCATGGAAGAATGACTAGTGACTTTGCAGTGTAAAATAAAATTGCCTTATTTCAGTCTTACCTTATACCGTGGAGCAAGTTTTAACAACTCCCTCAGGGGCACGTCAGAGCCCACCACACCCAGCAGTATGCCATGAGATCTCTTGAAAACAAAGGAAAACCCATTTTCAGAAGCAAAACTTCAGTAGTGTTCTGCCTGAACACAGGCTGTTACCTTCCTACTGACCTTTCTTGTGTTCTCTTTAAGCTTATGTACATTCATTCAAAGCCAAATAACATACTGTTTATGGAGAGAAGTATTTCTATCCAATACTAGTCTGCATTTTTGATAATGATTCAGAAATAATATAAAATGACTGGCAACAAGATTTGAGGGCAAAAATCTGCATTCAGTGTGTGTAAATAACAAAAAGGACAAGGCAAGCATGCAAAGAAATTTAGCAAGCAATTGCTCACAGGACCTAGATGAAGACTTCATTCCTCATACAGCAATGGTGAGGTACCAGATGCCATTTTAAAATGATGCTGAGAAGCTAGAAATGGTACAGAGAAGACTGTCTAAAGGGTTTCAAAATCCAGAGAAAATGCCCTTATCAAAGACACCGAAAATTTTCAACCTTTTTATCTTATCAAAAGAAAGACAGGTTTGACTTTATTGAAGTGCAGAAGATACTTCCCGGGAGAAAATACCAAGGGCTACAGGGTTTTTAATCCATCAGAGAAAGTCATTATGATGGGAAAGTGAAGCCAGACAGACTCGAAGTGGAATTTGGACACCAGTTTTTAACAGGGAGTGAGAAACCACAATGGAGAGCTCAAGGCTGGATGCCTTTCTTCAATGACACTTTTGCCAAACACAGGTTATTGGGCTCATGAAGGACTGTCTATATGAAATGTAGAGGTCCGCAATAAAATGCACAGACCAGACGAGGTAATGATCGCTTCCAGTCTGAAACTTTATGGGTCTGTGAATTAGGCTGGGTTTGAAAATGGAAGGGATAAAAACAGGGAGAAGTGTCATATTTAAGCGGTATTTGGAAGAAATAGCATTCAGAGGAAATGGCAGGCTATCATTTCAACAGACAAATTACCATCTGCACATCCTGTCCAAAGTCTGCCATGGTCCCTGATGGCCAGGCGGTCTGTCAGAGGTGCACTGGCTCTAAAACCCCACAAAGGTCTGCTGCAGCCTTCCACCTCTGCTGGCGGGAGGCAGAGCAAAGCCCACGTTGCACTCACCGTCTCGTTCTTCTTGCTGAAGACTGGCATAGCCACCGTTGTCATGAGCAACA
Organism: Cygnus atratus; assembly: GCF_013377495.2. NCBI lineage: Eukaryota > Metazoa > Chordata > Aves > Anseriformes > Anatidae > Cygnus > Cygnus atratus. The sequence goes on from NC_066362.1 coordinate 65,404,882, forward strand.
GACTTTGAGCCTGAGATGCAAAGAGCTGCCACAGAACAACGAGCCGTGTGTTAGCAGGTGCAATACCACAGATAACCCGAATGAAAGGCGCTGGAATTCCCAGGGAGCCCAGATGTTGGGTACAATCAGACACCTCCTCGCCTCCCACGCCCCTCCGAAAACAGATGGCAGCACTTTTCAGTACTCTGTATCCAAGAGGCTCGTAGGATGGATGCTTGCTCATGTGGGGTGATGAGGATGGGCTGAAAGCCAGTGAAATGTGTTGAGAACCTGTAGAAATGGTGGCACCATGTATACCCACCATGAGCAGGAGACATTAAAGAGCTGTTTTGAGGAGGAGACAGTAATGGGTGTGTAGACATGGGCGCTTATGCAACAAGTGTAAAAACCACCAACACATAGAGCACAGAATGAAGAAAAACAACACAAATATGAGCAAAATCACAAACAACATATTCTATATTGCAGACACATGAATAGCACGAATGAGAAACAGCACAGGCAAATATTTAAAGGGCACAAATACACACACAGCCTGCTTATATAAACTTGTCACTCAGGCATCTAAGCATAGGAAAGACGGAGGCAAAATCATGATACAAACAGGTACAACACAGTGAGCTGTCTCTACAGCAGACACAAGACATGCACATGCATTGGGGTAGCAGAGGCTCCCAGTACTGCAGATGCTCTAAAAACACACAAGAAAGGAGGTAAAACAGGCAAGACACATGCACAGAAATCTCCCAGATCTGCCTAGCACTAAAAAGGGCTTATTCCCTCAATGCCAGTAGCATCTCCCTTCCATTTCTCCTTTGGTCAAGTAAGTAGCGAGGCCAGAACTGACCTACTGTCTCCATTAGTGTGCACGCTAGGAGCCATAAAGCAGCCAGCCAATGTTCTGTGCAGTTGCCTGATGGAGATTTGAGCCTGGTATCTTGAGTTATTGGTCTGGATGCTTCTAAGTAGAAAATTCCCATTCACAGCAACACTCTTGCTAACACACACCAAGTACCTGTGTCCAGCATTTGCCAGACACATAGAAGAAGAAATCCAGTGATCTAAGCTACTGCACAACACAGACACCCCTACTTTGGACCCACAGCACAGCTCTCCAGTACATCCAGCATTGCCTCTCCTCTTGCTGGTGTAAGAGGGCTCCTCGAGAGCTGCAGCCCCCTGCCCCCAGATGTACAGGCCAGCTGTGGCTGTGAGTGCTTGCACCGACACACCAACTGGCACAAGGGGAAGGGCACGCTCACAAAACACAGGGGAGCAGTTACCTCCTCGGACTGTGGCAGCTAGTGAGAGACATGGATGAACAGATGAATGAGTACATGAATGGAGGAATGAAACAAAAATGGAGAGGTTGGAGTGGAGGAAGAGAATGGCAAGCCAAGCCAAGAAGAAATGCAGCAAAAAAAGCGCAAAAAACAAATCCCTGCTGCTGCCTTGGTAAGTGTGGCACCCCACACCAGTGCCAGGGATGGCACATTTACTACTAGAGTAAACTTGCTGGGTAGCTGGCAGCATTTCTGGAGGTTTTGCTTAGCACACTCAGGTACCAAGTTCCACCTCTTGCTTGGGACCACCCCTGCAGCAGAAGGCAACCTCACATCACCCTGACAGAGCCAGTGTGCCATGACTGCAGCTGCAATGGTCAGCCACAGCACAGAGTTTTGGGACAGCCTCTTCCCACCAGAGTCTCCTGAAAATATTTCCACCCCCCCTAGGAAAGCATACAAAGTGTCAAGGTTTGTTTCTGGAATAGGGGAACCTGACTTCTGGTCAGCTCTGTCACAATTACGCGGAAACCTCTCTGTGGTGAAGATGCCAGCATACATTTCTGCAGTGTAAAAAGGGATGGAGATGGAGATTGAGGAGCACCTTCTATCTGGGGAAGTGCAGGGGAAAGCACCTTCAGTGATGATCTCCTTTGTCCTTCCCCTTGTTCCTTTGGATTTCAAAGCTGCCTTGGCAATATAACACCACGATGGCACCAGTTTGTGGTCCTAAGGCCTGAAGTCTTCCCTTAGGCCAGGCAAGGGGCATTGGGAGCCCTGACTTCCTGGTTCCGTTTCCCTCCCAGGAAGCGAGATGTGCCCTTTACACAGGGGCTCTGCCCTGGGTGACCTTGCGTCTTGCTAGCCCAAGGAATGAGGGAGTGACAAACTGAGACCCGTATTTCTGACTGGCACGGTGCAGTTAGCTACTGGGCTGGGGGAAATAAATCTCTGTGACCCATATCCTGAGCTGTAAATAGTCTTTCCTGTGAATAATCCTTTAGAAGGTTAGCCTCCTTTCGCAGGAGTACTGCTTATGTCATACTGTGTCTGTGTGATTAGTCCTGGGCTCCTGGGTCACTTCAGGTCCAGACCTGAGTCTACATATACATCTCAACTCCAGGAGCAAGCAGAAAATAAATATTGCCTGTCTCAGCACAGCCAGAGACCAGTAATTTCTATCAATCAAACAGCTCCTGGTTTTACATACATTTCAGGATTTCATTTAGGTTCTGACACACATAAGACATTTAGAGGGGAAGCTGGACTAAGTTATGTGCCTAACATACTAGCTGAATGCCTAACACCTTTGCCAGTTTGGCTCATAGGCCCTCCTGTTTGCTGACTAAAGACTTGTGCTGTCAGTTCTTACCGCACTGTCCATGTAGGCCTCAGTCCAAATAATGTCATGGTCATGGTTGATGACCATGGGACGGCTGAGCACGTGCAGGTACTCCATCACGTTCTCCTGGACGTCTGCCAGCGTGGAGATCTGAGTGTAGTAGCCTTCACGGAGAAACAGAGCTGTGAGTCACTCTTCTGATATATCTCCCATATTTATAAATGTGTCCACACAAAGTCAGAAAATCGGGTGCCAAAGCCTGTATCTGCCCAGACAGTTTAGTCTGCTCTACAAAAAGTGCCTTGATATGCTTTGTATCCACACTTTTCTATGGATACAACTTTCTGTGGAAATCTAGAGTTTCGAAACTCTGTCTCTGTTCTTCTCAGCACACTGGACCAATGCTCAAGACCAGAGTCTCGATATAATCACAATCATGACACACAGATGTAAAAGGCTGGTTTAGGTCTTAGGCAAAAATATCCACTAACCAGGCTGCCTGTGGTCCCAAAATCCAAACATATGCAAAGTATTCTACCAGGCTGCCTGCTTACCCTGTCCAACTTCTCTTCCGGAGTTAACAGTCCAACGTACAACAAGGAGTACAATGGAAGAATGTCTTTGAGTTATCAAAAGACAGTCAACAATAGCTGCTTAACTGGTAAGAAATGTTAAAACAATGCAATGTCCCAAGGACTCTTGTCCTGCTTCTCACCAGATGGATCTGATTGGTTGCACTTGTAGCACCGAGTATGCCAGATATATGGAAAAATGATGTTATCACTAGGAAATCACTGCCATGTGAAAAGACTCATGATTTGATAAGCCTTGTGATGTGGAAACATTTTGTGTGCTTGAAAATGAGGACTACAAGAGCTATAAAATGTGTTGAAACAGAAGAGCCAAAATCAGTGAGCCTTCCTTGGAGATCAAGTTTGCTAAGTGAGAATTCAAGTGCTAAGAGCATATTTTTTGTTCTCAAGGAGAATCCATTCTCACATTTTATGGTGAAACAACAGCACCATGAAATCCCTGTCACAAATGTTACAGCTGCATATGCTATCTGAAATCCAAGTTTTTGTTTCATCTAATAAAAAATAAAAAAGTTACATGTGATTCGTAGCACTAACAGATGAACCTTGGACATCCCCAGCTCATGTACACACAGGCCGGCAATTCTTGTCTGTCAAATATTTTCAGTAGCAAATGCGCCAATGCCTTTCATAGTCAGCTGGAGACACTGCTGAGACAGAGAGCTGATATCCCTAGCTAATCAGCCCCCAACTTCTGTCTCTCTTGCCTTGCCTTGCCTTTCCCCGTTGAAGAAAGATACTGACATAGGAAGCATTGCAGGTCGCTGGCCATCTACAGAAGCACCAAGGCCAAGTCATGCCCAAACAGAGAAGACTCTTTTATCCCCCTCTTCTTTCACACTTGTGGACTCCGATAGGGCTAACTGGACTTTTAAACTGGCCCCAAATGCATAGGGATGATTCACCTACTCTGAATGGACTTTCCCATTCATGCCAGCTACAGAGGATATTGGTTTTGGGGCAGGATTAACAAGCTGTCCTGGTACCTCGGTGAAACCACTGGCACAAAAAGAATTTGGCAGGGGTACAGGGGTTAACCCACAGACATTGTGAAAAATGCTGTAAAACCCTTAAAAAAGATGTTTGTTTTACATCTCAGCCAAAAGACATCAGGTTTGCTGACAGAGGTTTAGACAGCTTGTCAAAAGCCAGCAACCAGGACACAATAAGCACAGGGTCTTAGGTGGACTACAGCCAGCATGGATCTCAGTCACAGTGTCCCTTGGCACCAAGACAGGAAAATGTGGTGGCTCAGCACTAAGGACTTGTGTTAGTTGGACACAGGCACACTCCATGCAGACTAGCAGGGCCTGCTTTTTCCCTAAGACATCTTCCAGCTGAGGGAAGCTATGCAGAAATGGGCCCCAGTTATGGTGGGGAAGCCTTGGAGGGGCCCAGGGCCCTGTGGCTGCGGTCCACACGTGACGCGAGTGATTGGGGCTGATGCCAATACTGCACCTTTGTTGTTGCAGGCAATCCATTTCACGTTGGGGGCAAAAGTGACCTCCCGTCCGATGAGGTAAGTAAAAACCCGGACCTGGGAACAAGAATGCAAAGGTAGCCTCAGCAGGCTGTCACGTGCTACCAAATCCTAGCGGCTGAGGTTTGACTCCCTGCCATGCGCTGGTGGTGCAGGGCAAGAGCTCTGCCTTCACACAGAGATGGAAGCTTCTTGCTCCATTTGTTTTGCATTTTCTGGGCTGGAACTTCATTTCCAATTACAATAAGCTCGGAAAGCCAAGTAGCACCCAGGATCATCTGCATAATAAGCCAGAACTGCAAATTCTGTTTTATTTTATGATAGCAGCTCTGCCAGGCACTCAGCAACCACATGCAGAGAGGTTTATAGCTCACACAAATCCTTCACCCAGGGGAACAGCTGGCCACGTGAATCGTCTAAAGCAAGCTTCACCATTTCTCATGTTTGACCAACAACAAAGGAGTGAATCCTGAAATTAACAGCTCTAATGGGCCTGCACTCTGGTCTTTCAGCAGGTTGCTTCTCTCCCTTTGTGCATTGCTGTTAGCTAGGATGAAGTAAACAAATAAATCAGGAAGGCTTAGGATGAGCCCGGTCTACCCCTCTTTCACAGTCTGCTCTGTTAATACAAGCATGTAATCGCAGACCTCAAAGCAAATAGGGCTGGAAGGCACCTTGAGAGATTCTGTGGCATTCCCCTGCCCACCATAAGGACTGGTAATAGCCGAACCTTTCCCAGACAGGACCAATTACACACAGTCCTGGATGGGATTAAAATTCTTTGCAGAAGTGCTTTGGTTTTGTTTTAAAATACTCAGTTCAGTCTTCATAATCTTATCAGGAGAACGCTTTGCTTGCCCACACCTGTGGCAAATGATGCGTATGAAAAACAAACTGCCCTGCCCTACAGATACCCATTTGTGATCCCAGCACCACTAAAATCACCGCAGCAGGCTCCCGCCTGGCTGCTTTTTATTGTGTTTACAGCAGGATGCATGCAGGTGCTGGATGCTCAGCTCTGCCCAGCATCCTGGCTCACCCTCTTCTACTCCCAGCATAGCAGGGTAGCATCTTTCCTCGCCCTTTCTATTTGTCACTTCCCAGACAAACCTTCCGATCTGGCCAGTTGTACTTTTCAAACACAGCTTCATAATCCTCCACGGCTCCGTCTGTGATCAGCATGATGGCTTGGTTACACAAGCCTCCTTGACCGGCGTCTCTGAACTGCAGAGTGGAAGAGCATTAGTTATCAGGCCCTTTCTGTGTCACTGCAACACATTTATTCATGATGGGCCAGATCCTGATTTCATCTTGAAAGTCTCACACTGTGCTCAGAAAGAGCTCTGCTTGAAAAAGGACAGTGTTTCGATGCTGCATATATTATTTTTTATTATTATTTCTACAGCCCTTCCTAGCACATGTGGACACAGGAGGCTTTACAAAAATAAAATAAGAAAAAAAGAGCTGTGGAGGAAGGGTTCGATTCCCTGCTGCCTCACAGCTTGTGCAGTCACATTCATTTATGCAAAATGGCTGTAGACTGACCATAAACACTGCCATTCTGATTTGACAGCAATAACTGTCATTTTTTATGGCAGAAAATGCGAGAGGAGGGGGGAATCAGACTCTATTTCAGGGTAAATCCATCAATCTGTCAAAAAGAGCAGGGAAAAGCAGGAAAACATGAAAAAAGAAGGCTGCTGCCATCAGCACCGAAGTAGGTTATGAATGTATCAGACAGAAAGACCACACGCTGTAATAAGAGAGGACGTTATCTGTGCATAAGTGGCATTTAAGGTAGAGGTATGGTAGGACTCTGGTGCAAACACCAGTGCTCTGTTTCCAAAGATGCAAGGGGAAGTTGATTGGGTGCGCTCTGAAGCGCAAGCCAGAACCAGCCTGGTTAGCTGGGAAAAACAGCCTTTGGCTGCTGCTTATCTACAGCTCCCAAACTCAGAGCCTGTGCCTCTCGTGCCCTCGGGTACACTGGCTGTGGAGATCTGAGAGCCTCATGCAGCACCAGCACAGGTGTTGAATTAGCAGCCACCAGAGGAGGTAGCAGAGGGCATCAAGGAACAAAAGCGAGGACTTTGTTGTGGCTCCTAGCTCTGTGTCAGCCTGCGCTCCTTTCCCTTGCGCAGAGCCTCACTGTTTCCGTGAGCAAGGGAATGAGATGGAGAGCATATGGGAGACTAATTGAAGGGTGACTAGGTTTACATCAAACTGCCTCAATTTTATGGGGAGAGCATAGACGTATCTTATAAATTAGCAAAAGGCTTTCAAGTGGCAAGACCAATTGCATAAAATGAAAGCAAGCACTGGACAGAACAGCATGCAGGGTGTGAGCTGGGACTTGTTAGGTGTTTCAGGTTTCAATTCACAAATCTCATCTGGTTTTGTAATGCTGTTAGGACAGAAGGCAAGTGTGATTGCCAACATGGATGGCACTGTGGTTCATCTGCAGATCAACATCATAACCACTGATACCTGGAAGCCTACTGCAAGTCCAAATTTCCCCAGTCGTTTCACCACTCCTATCATTACCTCTATGTTTATTCCTCTTTATAAAATACCAGGTTCAGTGTTAATGTCACCACAATGTCCCCATCCACTGCCATTTATGTCAGCAGTCCTGCCTTCTTCAACATTACACTTAATGTCAGTGAAGTACTTGTTACTCTACTCCAATGATTATGGATTCAACAGTTTCTGTACACCCAGTATTAGTTCACATGTATGATCCCATCCTTCTCTGTTGTATAATCCATTATTTGTATCACTGACCAGAGTTAGGACAGATGATTGTGAGAGAAAAGAGTGATGCAATGTGGTCATTTCCATGTCTTTCTGTACATAGCCCCCAAAGTCTGATATTTCCAGTGGTACAAAAAGCTTCTATACCTTGTACCATTGAAAACAAAACAAAACAAACAAACAAACAAAAAGTGCCAGCTACAGGGTAGCTGGTACCCCAGGAGGGGTCAGAGCAGAAGTGTCCCCTGCTCAGCAAGGAGATTCAAGGCAGAGGCTGGGGGTGCGGAACAGGAACAAGCATAGGATGTCCTTAGGCGCAAAGGAAAGGGGAAAAGCTGTTGACAGCCACGTGGGATTGTGCTACAGACCACCAGATAGGAAGATGACAAGGAGTCTCAGGTGAGCTATTCCAGGGCACATATCAGCTGTGTCCAGATTAGCAGAGAGGACAGCCTAGCTAGCATGAGCTTCCATCACAGAGGCGTAGAGTTATGGTGGTGCAGGAGGTGCTGTCAGAATGAGGTTCAAATCACAGATACGCAAACCTTGAAATTACAAAACCAGCTGTTTTCATAACAGGAACAACAGGCTGTTGCAATCTACAACATGCTTTGTTTAGGTGATTATTAAGTTAATGCTTAATTAAGGTCACCCACCATTTTATCAAACTACTTAAGACATCTCTTCATGTAGCTTGCTTTAGATCTCATAATACTGAGATACTGGAAATTAGATGCTGTATCAGAACCAGCAATCTCCTAATTACAGGAGTAGATGATATTTTCAACAGGGAAAATGAGATCATCAGTGTCATAGAAATAGAGATTAAAAAGACAGATTGAGAAAACAAATGAACAGGAGGTAATCCCTGATTTTTAGGTCCTTTTGTGGCTGGCTGCAGCTGTAGCAAATGATCTGGCAGCACTCACATGAAGCTCTGAGAATAATTCTCTGCTCTGATTGAAGTCTCAGGAGCATGAAAGAAGAGCACGATGAGGAACAAGATGCCCACAGACCAGATGTCTGAAGAGGTGTGGGCTAGAGCTGCGGTTGGCAAAGGAGGCAGGGAGCTGCGTATTCTCCTGTATAGCTTCAGTCGTGTTGCCAGGAGTAACAGACATGATCTAATTCATTCAGGGTCATAGTCTCTTGTGCTCCCTGGTTTGCTCATTGTCATTTACATTGCAGTTTTAGCCTGGCAAAAGCAACGGTGGAGAGATACAAACGTCAGCATAGCTCTGGCATATATGCATCCTGTACCTGTCAGAGTCCTGAGGGAACGGGCTGATGGAGTTGCCAAGCCTCTTTCCATCATATTTGAAAAGTTCTGGCAGTCAGGTGAAGTCTTTGATGACTGGAAAAAGGGAAACATCACTCCCATTTTTAAAAAGGATAGAAAGGAGGACCTGGGAAACTACAGACCAGTGAACCTCACCTCTGTGCCTGGGAAGATCATGGAACAGATCCTCCTGGAAGCAATGTCAAGGCACGTGCAAGACAAAGAGGTGATCTGAGACAGTCAGCATGGCTTCACCAAGGGCAAATCTTGCCTGACCAATCTGGCGGCCTTCCGTGATGGAGTGACTGCATCAGTCAATGAGGGAAGACCAGCTGATGTCATCTACTTGGATTTCTGTAAGGCGTTTGACACAGTCCCACATGACATCCTGATCTCCAAATTGGAAAGAGGTGAATTTGAAGGGTGGACCATTCGGTGGATAAGGAATTGGCTTGAAGTATGCACCCAGAGAGTGGTGGTCAATGGCTCAATGTCCAGGTGGAGGCTGGTGATGAGTGGTGTACCTCGGGTCTGTCTTGGGACTGGTATCGTTTAATATCTTTATCAACAACATTGACAGTGGGATTGAGAGCAGCCTCAGAAAGTCTGCAGGTGACACCAAGCTGAGTGGTGCGGTCAATACACCAGAAGGAAGGGATGCCATCCAAAGGGACCTGCTTGAGAAGTGGGCCCACATAAACCTAATGAGGTTCAACAAAGCCAAGTGCAAGATGCTGCAACTGGACCAGGGAGTATAGACTGGGAAAAGAGCTCATTGGGAGCAGCCCTGCAGAGAAGGACTTGGGCTTCTGGTGGACAAAAAGCTCAACATGAGCCAGCAGTGTGTGCTTGCAGCCCAGGAGGCCAACTGTGTCCTGGGCTGCACCAACAGAGGGGTGGCCAGCAGGGGAGAGAGGTGATTGTGTCCCTCTGCTCTGCTCTTGTGAGGCCCCACTTGGAGTACTGCATACAGGTTTGGGGTCCCCTGCACAAGAAGGATGTGGGGCTGTTGGAGCGGGTCCAGAGGAGGCCACGAAGATGATCAGAGGGCTGGTGCATCTCTCCTGTGAAGATAGGCTGAGGAGTTGGGGTTGTTCAGCCTGGAGAAGACTAGGCTCTGGGGAGACCTCATTGCAGCTTTTCAATCCTTAAAGGGTGCTTATAAAAAAGATGGAGAGCAACATTTTGCTCGGGCAAATAATGACAGGACAAGGGGGAATGGTTTCAAACTAAAAGAGGGGATATTTAAATTAGAGGTTAGGAGGAAATTCTTTACTCAGAGGGTGGGGAGGCACTGAAACACGTTGCCCAGAGAAGCTGTGGGTGATGCTCCATCTCTGGAGGTGTTCAAGGCCAGGTTGGATAAGGCCCTTGGGCAACCTGATCTAGTGGGTGGCACCCCTGCCCACAGCAGGGGGCTTGGAACTAGATGATCTTTAAGGTCCCTTCCAACCCAAGCTGTTCTATGATTCTATGATACTCACACACTGAGTGATGATGCACACATCTGTCCAGAGGACCGAGTGGCCCCCCTCCATTTCCTTTTGCCTCATTCACACAGACTTGCCTCCAGAATTTTGAGAAGTTCAAACTTAGAGACAAATATCCCCCCTATGAGAAAGTTAGCAGTAGAGAAAGAAATGGAAAACCACTGAAGAAGAAATGAGAGATGACTTTAGGCAAAATGGCATAAGCTGGTATATAGGAAATTCTGCACTTTCCATATCCTGATAGATATGCTGCAGAATCCACATCCAGAAAGATGTCAGTGGAATCAAGAAAAGACTTATAAACGTTCAGATAGAAAGCAATAAGGTGGGTAAAAAGGGCACGTTGGCAGATGATAAAAAAGCACAGGGAAACTGCCAGGCAGAGATGCTTTACAGCCTCCATGCTTCCTCATCAAAAGGACAATATTGTAGTGGCTGGGTACAGCCTGAAATGATAAGAAACAAAGAAAAGAAAGGATTACATGAAGGATCACAAACTAGTAGGGTTAAAGAAAGTTAGTTGAAAGCATTCAGATAATCTGTGCTCAGCAGGAAGGGAAAAGAATGGCAGGAGGTGTTGCTGGACTACCTGTCTTGTGGGCTGGGACTTGATTGGGAGTCTATGAGATCCCAAAGGAAAACAAGAAATCAACAGAAAGTACATTTTACAAGAAGGGAATAAACTAGATGGGTAAACTCCCATTGAGCATCTATGCAGTGCTAGAAAAATGACTAAGACTGTCCTCTCATGCATGTACAGAGGGAATGTCCCACACAGTTTGAACATAAGAGGCTAAAAACTCCTTTGATTTCTTACATCGGACAGGTTTATTCTTTCTATGACATCAGTTCTGCTCATGTTATGCAAATCTTTACATCTCACCAAAAGCCAGTTTGTTAACAGTTTCACCTTTTTTTTTTTTTTTCCACCTATAGCTATTTTGGATTGACCTAGTCATTATTAACCTCACAATTTATGTCACGTCTGAGTGCAGCAGCAAGTCAAAGTACCTTTTTAAAACAACCTGGTGTTGAGAGCAGAAATCATTCCATGATGGCTTCAGAGAGCAAAACCTGGGGTTTCTTTTCCTCCACAGGGTCAGAAAAACATCAGCTTTCAAATCATCTGCTTACCGAGTTGGCCATGAGAAAGAAGGACCCATGAGAGTTGCAGATTTTGTACTGCCTTACCCTAAGAAGTTCATATATAATGAATATATGAATGACTCTCCCATCTAGAATTAGGGGTATGTGTTTGTATAGGTATGTGTGTACACACGTGTATATATGGCATGTCTATAAAAATATATTTACAATTTGTTTACATTGGAAAGAATAATCAGAGGCTGAAATAAGGAAGAGGAGGCTGAGCACTGGCTGGAGAGGAATACCACAGAGGCAGATCAGCTGGACATGAATTAACAATGTGACAGTGTCTGAGGTGAGGTAACTGTTGTCTTATGTTGTATTAAGAGGACTGTGGAGTGTTAGACAAGGAAAGTAATTATTCTGCTCTGCTTAGCACTTGATAGCTCTCAGCTGCAGCACTCAGTACTGTTGGGAGCACAGCATTTGAGGAAAGGTGGAGCAGAGCAGTGGCCAGAACAAAGGGGTATAAATCCTGCCAGAAAAGAGTGAGAGGACAAGACGTGCCCAGCATGGGGGAACAAAGAAGAGAGGGCAGCAGCGAGATACACTAAAACTTGATAAACTAGAAATCTTGAAAGACTGCACTTGGCACTCGAGAATTTGGAAGTGCTTTGTGAATGTATGCTCAGCGCCATCATTTCCCTGCGATGCATGTTTCATCAAAACTACTCGGTGTGTGACTAAATTGAAAAAGTGTGCAAGTGGCTTACGGAGCATGGCAGAGAGAGGCAGGGGAAGCTGGCTAGCTGTGCTCCTGGAGCTGTCATGCAGATTGCGTCAGAGATGAAAATACACCCTGCCTATCCCGGAGCATAATGGAGGAAAACAAAGACAGTGAGATGTCGCGCTCTTCGTCAGCTCCTTTCTGCTGCTCATACCTCGCTGAATAGGTCTCTGCTGGGCTATTAATTTTACGAGCAATTGGACTAAGGAAAATTACCAGGGAAATTTTGCAGTCACTTTCATTACAGATATTATTATTGGTTGTCTCTTGTAATCAGCAAAGCCTGTTTCATCAGTGTGATGTAGCAATTTTCATTCACTTGTGTACGCTCCCATGAACAGCAACAGGACAGTCTGTGAGGAACAGCTACGATTACAGGCTGAGAATGTGAATTTTGTCTGATTGGAAGGGGGTGGCTGATTCCTTCTCCCCACTGCCCTCCAGCCCCACTGCCATGGGCCTTACCTGCATGGCTGCAGCAGGATCACGGGGTTGTTGCAGGACACACTGATGCAACCCCTTTTTCTCCCCTATTACTGATAGGGATCTAACAGGCTCTAGGAGAAGATTTCAGAGAGTCCTTAAAGCATGCATGCACTTGCAAAGGGTGCTCTTCTGCCTCAAGGAGGCCAGCTGAGGTACTTGCATAGCCTGGGGTCCCCCAGCCCTCTGTGATGAGCCCTTACTAGGACACTCACAGTTTGTGAAGGATGCTGCAGGACAGCAGGGGTGCTTCTACCCCGGCATCCTCGGTGCACACTGCCTCTAGGGCTGCTGTGTGTGCACTGAGACATGATCTCTGCCTCTTCTGAATGTTATTAAGGGAGACAGAAATCCTGGGATGAAGCTGAAAGTGGCTGCAGGAGGTCCTGCAGACCTTCTGCTGCATGTGCAGCTCTTCCACAGCTGGTTGAAGACAGGGCTCCCAGCTGATGGCTTCTGTGGCTGTGGATTTAACCCCCTGTTTGCTTAAGAGGAGGCAGCCGTGGTCCATGCTAGTGAATGAGCTCCCTTCTGTCACACTGTGAGAAGGCTGCAACCAGTGTTACTGAGAAAGGAAAACTGGGCAGCGGAGATGCATAGCCCTGTTTCACATCTTTCTTTGACAACAAATTCATCTGAACCCCTATTTCATGGACATTCATGCTGCCACAAAATGGGCAACAGCACCCCTCTGCTTGCTGAGGAGCTTCTGCAGTCCTGCCTGCATGACAGTGTCAAATTCTTTAGTCACTTTAATTCAAGTCGTAACAAGAGGCAGCACCTCACTTTCTGAGTAATAGACATCAGACGGTGGTGTTTTGTTTTGTTTTTAATCACCATTGGGTGCTGTACAGTCTAAGAGAAATTTTGACCTCATTAGCTGAGGAAGAATCAACAAGGATCAAGAGAAGTGATGGCTACCTAAATTGTTGACTGCATTTTTGATGCTGAATAGAGAGGAAATCCTTCTCTACCTGCCAGTGAGTTTCTTCTCTGTTACCACCATGGAATTGTGTTGATCCACTGAGCTGCATGGACACGACTCTCTCTGAAGTATTTTTGTGCCACTTATGTCAGCAGAGGACTGTTTTTTCTCAGTCTTAGCTTTCCTTGTATGTACCTTCTACTTCCCAGGGGCACGCCTGGCTCAGACTGTGATGGGTTTTGTAATGGTTCTGCCTTTTGCAGGCTTGAGGATTGCCTGCACTAGTGGGTGAGCCATACAGGCCAGGAAGGAGGCATGAATTCTCCTCATTACTGGGACCCGACCGGTGCCTGTACCAGTTGCTATTTCAGTTGAGGCAAGCGGGCTTCCTTTGGGGCTATGCTCCATCCTTCTCCACTGAGATCTTCACAGCTGTGCTGGTTGAGAGAGCCAGCAGTTGAACTGCATTAAAATTCTTTAATTTTTTGTCACTCTACATAACCAGTGGCATGTTAGACATTAAGAAACCAGTTTTCCTCTGGTGGAACAACTGTTTTAATATTCTGACTTACACTACTCAGGCGCGCATTGGCTCTGCATCTTTGGTTTTGAAGATAAAATTAATTGTGCCATAAAATGCAAGGATACATTTAGATTAATCTAGCAGAAATTCTGTGATCATCTAAGCAATTATCTTCCCCCAAAGATGTCAAACCATTACTGCTATGCAAGCTGCCACCCTATGACTGCAGTGCCAATGCTACATTACTCTTCTCAGGTTGCCATTAAATCCATTATGCTTCTGTTACCACCGACAAGTCAGCTCAGCCACCACCACTGCTGGGTTCAACTCTGATCATGCTTGCCCTTGTATAGATTTGGAACACCATCACTATAGTCAATTAAACTTATAGTCTGTAAAATGAGTGAAAGTGGAGAAATTTTCCCAGGATGCCAAGTCCTCTATTACAGCAACTCTAACATCATCCCAATCATTATGGCCACTAACATCATACTGCACACATATTTTTGCCAGCATCCAAGACATGGACATTTTTACGCCTACACCACTACAGATGGGTGATCGAGGAGGTGAGGGCATCCAGCGACTCTCAGACCTTTTTTGTTAACATTCTTTCAGAAACAGAGTTAAGTCACATATCTACCTCCAGGCAGCAGTCGAAATTGTTCACATACAGCAATTAATTATTTTCAAATCTTATCACAGCCAAAATCCTCCTGGCCCACGACAAGCTGGCACAATACAGCAATGATGGTGAGGAGAGGCTGATCGCTTGGGGCCAGATGGGACCACCACAGTGGCACCCATTGATGGGGTCCCCACACCCAGAAGCACTGCCATCCTGGGCAGGTTCAGCAGCTCCAGGGCATCGTGCACAAGCCAATACCTCCTTGACGCCTGGTCACTCTTGCACACTGCTTGCCACAGGTTTGAGACCCATGAATACCACTGATGTCCCTCCTGTGGCTGTGCTAAGCCAGAAGGGGGAAAGCAGGGGTGGGCAGGGACACATGTGCCCGATGTGGGTGTTGGCACCGAGCCTCTTACCTCCCTCAGGATTTTGAATGACTCCGTCAGGGCCTTGTTCACCGTCCCCACTCCTTTTGCCTGCAATTCGTCCACCAGCTGCTTGAAGTGCTGTAGCGAGAAGACAGAAAGGCAGCAGTGAGCTGCAGGCAGGGATTGTCCTTGGAGCGGGGAAAAAAGAGTGACCTGGAGAGCCCGACACATGGGCTGCCCATCCTGCACTGATCTGCTGCACTGCGATGGATGGAGATGGGGAAAGGTCAAGTGGCTGCTCTCTTGGCAGCGCCATCGTGTTGCACGCAGCCACAGGACTGCATTTCTCAGCCTGTGGGCAGTGAGCCATTAGTGGTCCATGAAATATCACGCAAGGGACAAAACTATTAGAAAACAGACTTTCCCTTTTCCACCCCTTCAGGAAAACAGACAAACAAACAAAAAACAACAAAGCATATTCTTGCGCACGTGAGAGCAACAGGATGGGGAAAGAGGAAAACAAGCACTCAAATTATAAGTGGCTTTGATCTGGTTGCAAATAAAACACCGAGAGAGCACACTCCACAAGACAGACAGTGTCCAAAAGGTTTGTGGATCCTCTGGGAAACACTGCAGGAGATGTCATCCTCTGAAGTCATGCTCCATGACCCAGAGCTAGGCTGGGAAAAATTTGGAGAAAAAGCTGGGTTTTGAAGATACAGAGGGATGTGTTACCTCTGTGGTATTAATACAAAGATGACAATGAAGAAAAAAACAAAGAGTAGGAAGAGCTAAAAATACTGTTTGGCCCAGTGGGTGGTGGAGCAGTCAGATGCAGGCTGACCACCTCTGGGCTGCAGCTGCTGAGCCCTGCTGGGCCAGAGCAGCAAAGCCCCCTAATCAGAGGCTGTTTGCTGGAAACACACCCTGGAGAAGGGTCAGGCTGGGCTAAGAAGACATTCATTGGGAGAAGGCTGAGGATGCAGGGTTTCAAAGGTGGAGAGCCTTTGCCCTCTGCGTGCTGAGCCCAGTCCACTCGTGCTCGAGCAGTGATGATGCAGCACATAGCCACCAGCTAACCCTTATGTCATGACAGCTTTGTGTAACCAGAGATGAACCAAGGAGCCAGCACACGACTGAACTGGTGGTGCTTGTTTCTGAAATGCAGACCCACATACCTCTAGGAGACAGCTGTTTCTTGTCCCTAGAGTTTCATGTTGCAGCATCTTAAACCCACATGTTTATCACATTAAGGGAGCAGACTGGATATACATCAGCAGGAGCCTGTTACTCACCTCTCTGTTATCTCTGTCTGCTTGCACCAGGATACCCTTAAAACAGGGTTCAATAAAATGAACGTAATCATTGTACTGCAAATACAAAGTGAAAAGAAAGGTGTTGTAATAGGAGAAAATTCACAAAGTGGGTTCATGTCCTAGGTGGACGTTAAGAACAGTATCAAGCGTTATTGATTTTTATAAATGTTTCCCTTTAGAATTGTTTGTAGTTATATTTTATTAAATTATATTTTTGATAAATCCCATATTTGTTTAAGTATTGTGTTAATTATAGCATTTACTGACTTCTATTTGGGCATATCCACACATACAAAATTATTTTTTTCCATTCAGACACTCCAGAAATCTCCACACTCCACACTGTACAAGCTTGTGCCCCTAGCCTTGCTTCTTATACTGCTTGCACATTTTTTATTTATTTATTTTTTGACTTCTGGAGACTTTGAATCCCTGGTCATCAGCTGAACCTTGTAAATGGTTTTGTAGCCTGATATCGGATGCCTCTGGCACACAGCTGAATAATAACATATAAAGTTACCCCACATCCACTGACCTGTGATAATCAGTGGTGTCTATGCTTCCAGCCTCATACGTACCCGAAGTAAGAGATGTCATTGTAAACCTTTTCCTCTAAGGTTCAGATGAACATGTTTTGCCATGGGCTAAGAGGGTACTGATGGTTACCGAGGCTCAGCTGATCAATAGGAGCTTAGGTCAGGCTATAACATGTCTAAGCCAGAAGGCTCTTGGTGTAACAACAGAGTGTATATTGCTTGCCTGATCTTTCTGTGATTTTTTTTTTTTTAAACAGACCATATTTACAACTCCTTAATGACTTCCCTTCCTTTCTCTGCCAACCCAGTTCACTCCTCCATTCATCCAGACATATGAAGCCAGAGCTGTCACCGCTAGAATTTCTGACCATCTCGTACAATGGGAAGTCACGAAATAAAAATAAGCTTTGTATCTTGGTGATTGTGCCCTTGCAAACTTATATGGAAGGGCCTGAGATAGAGGTGGTGCAAGAATTCGTTTTAAGGAGGCCAGCATACACACAGGAAAGTTTTGCTTTCTGTGGTCAGTGGTACTAGCTCTGTATGGGCAACCAACCCATCCTCATCCTGGCAGGGTTGTGAAAAGGGAGAGAGTAACACCAAGACCCTGACCCAAGACCTTTGCAGACTGACTGAACTGGATTGCAGCCTTATAGGATGCTGGGGCACAAAAAGTCATATGGCAGTGATTTTCTAACCTGGAAATATTATCCTGAGGATTGCACTCCTACTGGATCCAAGCACAGTGTTCTGGTATTCTCTGCTAGGTGAATTTATTGGCTCAGGTCCGTGTTATCTCTTGTGTCTCTCTATAGCACTTCGTTATCTGCTGCAGTCACATGCCTAAGCAAGCCAAAAGATGCAGCTGACACCTTCCACAGGGGGGTGAGATGACTTGACAGTCACCTTGCTGACCACACAAAGCTGACTTCCAAGGGGTAATTGGTTTTAATCCGCCATCCAACATGGGTATTATGCATTGTCATGCCACCGTAATGCCTGCAGCTTGCTAAGTGGACTGAGGGATCAATAAGACGCACAAGGAAGACAGCTCTGCACTGGGAATAGGACATACTTACTGCAATGATGTTCACAAAATCGTTTTCCCCCAGAGTATCTAAAATGGTGATGATGGTGTGTTTGGCAATGGTCATCCGGAGGCCCTTCATGCTCCCACTGACGTCCACAATGATGACGATGTCCTTGGGAGAGGTGGCTGCTTGGATGTACCTTTATAAAAGAGGAATGTGAGGAAGCACAGGGAGTGTATGAAGAGGAGGATCTCTGGGTGTACTGCTGTAACATGATGCAAGCCCCAGCATAACACATGCTGTGAGCACAGCTGTCCCACAGGGTCCAGCTGGGCACTTGATGGGGTCCTTCCCACCCACCTGCCTCTCCTGCTGGCCCCAGCCTCTCTTTTCCCACATGGACAAGAGCTGGGACAGCTGCAGACGTGCTTCAAGGATCAGCCAAGAGTGACGATTGTTAACGCATCATTTAGCTGTGCAGAACAGACTGAACAAAAGCCCTGAATTTCTGTTTGAACAACCTCATCCCTCTGGCTGCAGAATTTGGATGGATAGGACAGGGGGAGGATGCACAGGTGGTGTTTTCCATGTGGCACATCAGATGCCTTATGGAAAGCTGGCACTGGCCGGTGGCAAGGCAGGTTCGCTAACTGGGTATTGCCTTTGCTTATGTACCCCTTTCCTGTCACAGGAGCAGCCTGGGGCAGTGACTGCTGGCTAGCAGCTCACCAAGTGTCACCTTGGAAAAGAGGGAGAGGGGAAGACAGACAGGTGCTTTGGCCATGTCCCTCCAGTATGCTTACCAGCCGCGATTCCTGCAGTCGAAGGAGATGACCCCATTCTCATCTGGTAGCCACTTTATTCCTGAGGGGAGCAGCAAAGGGAGCAATCAGCACAGGCACAAACAGGCATCGGCTCCCTGCTGATGTATTCAAAGCACAAACAGAGCTGCATGGCTGTTGACAGTTCTCAGCAAGCTTTATTCAATTTCTGTTAAAGAATATACCTCAGTGCTGGCTGGTGTCTCAGTATAATCTGGTAGAGTTTGGGGAGCAGTTGAACTTACTATAAACGTTCTGTAGTTCCCCCAATTTTTTCTCTCCCTAAGGACATCTGAGAGCATAAGGAGGCCAATGCAGAGAGAGGGACGTGCCTCACGTTCCCTGCTCAGTCGTCCCCATGTTCCCTTCCACAGCACGTGGCAGGTCACAGAGCTAAGGACCTCAGCCATCTGACAGAGGGGCCACCAGGCCACACGGCAGCTGTGGAAGATCCCCAGGCTTCCCAAGCTGGGCTTTGGCACGGCTCAGCCCGTCCTGCTTTGTGCTGAAGGAGCGAGGCTGATGGCTGCTCTCTTACCCGGGTAGAGCCTGAAGAAGCCCGTGGAGCTGCCGAAGTACTGCCAGGTCAGCGTGGGATCCCTTTCAAAGTTGTCCACGAAAATAGGATTCAAGGCTTCTGACATATAAACGCCATTCAGGATGTCAGGGTCTTTGGGGGAAAAGGAGAGAAAATGGGCAAAAAAGAATGCAAAAGAGGGGAAGACACCCCCCAAACCCCTCCAAGATGGTGGGGGGAACAGGAACAAAGAAAGCCCAGGTAGGAGTACAGCCTTCTGTGGTGGTGTTTCCTCCTGTCCTGCACAAAGGTGCATCCCTTCATCATAGTGCCTCCCTTCACAATGACTCCTGTCCCCTCAGCAGCAGCTTTCCAGAAGAAGCTGTGGAGGGAACTGAATGCATGGTTCAAGTAGACCTTGGAGGGCAGATCATGCCTGGTAGCTACAGGTGGTCCCAGTTTGGTCACACATCAATATGCCCAATACTCTCACATCCAGGTGGAAGAAGGCTCTGAGAGACTCAGGATGACCAGCAAGCACCGAGTACAGCTGGTGCACTATGCAGGGAGGTCTGAGCTGCTGGAAGGCAGCTGCCTGACGCACCACTAAGTGGAACGGCCTTTGTATGGTGCTTAAATGTGTGCTAGTGCCCATGATGCAATTACCAAAGACAGAGGAGCCCTAGGCTTCACATGCTGTTTCTGTTTCTCCTCTTTTTCCTCATGTTTCTTCTCTGTCTGCCCTCTCCTTCACTAAGCTTGAGCTGTCCTCCCTTGCCCCTGGTCTCTTCCAAACCAATACACAGCTGCAGACTTGCATGAGCTTGTAGGAGGCAGTGTACATGCAGCGTCTGTTTTGACTCATTGCCTCAGGGGGCCAAAAACAGCAGCAGCAATAGAGAAGGGAATTATAGGAAAGTGGTCATCACAGGATTAACTGTATTAATGTCAAACGGGATGGGACTTTGACCCACCACTTCCTGCTTAGTCACTTCAGTAAATGCAGTTTTGGTCAAAGGAAGTGCATAACTGAACTGTGGCTCCCCAGCGACGAGGCCAAAGTAACTCACACAGGAATGGAGCCAAAAGAGCTGCTGAGAGCAAAGCTTGCTGCTCCCATGGCCCTGCACTGCCAGACCTGCTCCCAGGAGGAGCCCCGGCACATACGCAGCCTCTGCTGCTTCCTCCCTCTCCTGTTTGCCCTCCAGCCATAGCAAGAGCAGCTGGACTGTTTGTGTCTAGCCATACAGACAAGAAATCAGATAGCAGGGCACTGCGTCCCTGCTGTCTCTGACAGCAGCCATTTGGCCACCTTTCTGTGTGTCACTGCAGGCAGCAGCCTACCTCGTTCAGCCACAGCCAGCTCTGTTGCGCACAGGGTTTTAGTGTCTGGGGCTCTCAGACCAGATAAAATTAATCTAAAATCTGGCAAGAAATAATGCTCCCTCTATTGTCCCTCTAAATAATGTACCAGTTGTGAGATCAGTCAACAGCGCCTGCCCCGTCTGGTCCTGAGGCTTATAAATGAGCTCCATCTATGAAACAAATAATAGTGTGTTTTTTTTTTGGCAGTAAAGAGCAGTAAACTTAGAGCAGTTGTAACTGATGCCTCAACCTGCAGCTTATACAGTGCGCCCACCAGCTGAAAGAGAGGTCAGTTTCTGGTATGTGGCTGGAGTAGTGTGAATGTACAAGGGGGAGAGGACAGACTGTGTACAAGTGAGTGCCTCCCAGGCTCCTGCAGCTGCCAGAGTGCCAAAGACTTGTTGAGATAAGAAGATATCCCAGAACAGTCGTGTCCCAGCAGCAGTTGTGAGTTGCATCCCCTTGTGAATACAATCACTTGGAGCTTAGAGTGTTCCCATGAGGTGTTAGGGCCTCAGAACACAAATGTTTATTTCTCAACTGAGATCAGTTTTATCATTAACACCTAAAGACCTTGATAGATCCGACCCTTCATACAGAATAGCAATTTCCAATAAATTCACATCACAGTTCATTTCACAGCTCCTTTGTTTGAGTGGATGGACCCTAACAGACTATGTTGCCTGCCTAAAACAGAGGACTGTCCATCATTAGAGGTCTCCCAAGAGCAAGTTATACCTAAGCCCTGTCACAGTGATAGACTGCAACACAGACATGATCATGCCTTGAAACAATACCTTTCCAGATCTGCATGTTCCCCCCCGCCACCCCCCACCTTCACTCAGTTGTCTTTTTTCCTTCCCATCCTTCATTTTGGTGTTATTACTCCCTGGTAGTTTCCACAGCAACATATTAGCAGTGTGAAAGTAAAGGCCAGTGGTCTATTACCTTTGTTGTAGACATTGGTGGGGAGCTGGATATCACTATATGTTGTGTTCACCAGCAGGTTATTGAAATGCTCATTTGGCTCCAGAATGAATTCATCTCCAAGCTCCACGTAATTGTCATTTTCATCCTTCTCATTAATCAGGAGGGAGTTGTAGTAATCAAACTGTTGATGAAAACAATGGGAAAGGGAAAGGCAATGAGAGAGAATAACATACATTATTATCAGTATTACCTGGAAAAAAACAAAAACCAAAACACACCAACAACACAAAAAACAAAAGAACACTTTAAACAATAAAAATGGGACATCTGGAGAATTTGGGCTTTGAATAGGATCAAGATGAGCAACAAATGATAGCCATTACCAAAGGAAAAGTGTAAAGCTGCCCAAATGATGGTTTCTGCCCAATTTCTTATAGTCAGGTACCCATGTTACTTGCAGGCATGGTCATAGCCAGCATCCGAAGAGCCACCTAAGAGCAAAGGGACACAGTGACAGATTCCCATGGTCCCTCAGCACTATTTGAATTTCTAGCTGGAGAGGTGGAGTTGGACTTGATGATCCTTATGGGTCCCTTCCAACTCAGGATATTCTATGATTCTCGTTGTATCTGTCTCCTAGGTTTGCTACAGGGCATGCCTATGCTGATTCTAGTTGCCCTGTCTCTACTGTTGTCATTTACTGGAGTTAAATCCTGACGCACGTCCAGCCAGGGGTATCCCCTCACTGTCACTCCAAGCAGCAGGAGGACATCCAGAGCAAAGGACAGAGCAGAAAGTGCTCAAAGACAACACTGTTCTCCCCTGTGAAATCCCAGTGGGGGATTTACCACCTATGGATGGATGGTAGGATTTACCTACCACTGTACGGATAACAGCTGAGTTTTAAAGTGTTTTATTCAGTTTACCTGAGAGAAAGTATATTTAAGGATATTCAAGCAGTAACAGTACTCAGGGGAGTGAATGGTGTGTGAATAGGGCCATGTGCCTTGACTCACACAAAACCCTTACTGTGAACACAGCTGACCCAAGTGACTATATGACTATACTATATAGTCATACTATAGTATAACTATAATGTGATTCTTAAACAAAGAGGTAAAAGAGGCAAAACTGATAGGTAGCTTGGTTTCAAGAAGGATTTTCATTCCCTGCCTTTTCCAACATTGACAGCTGTACTTGGAGGGGTAGCTTGTACTTCTGCTACACACTGAGCGTTTGTAGTATGGATAATGGACTTCATTAATCAGAGTTTTCACTCCAATTTCCTTCACAAGCAATAATCCCTTAGCTTAGTTACAAACAGTTATTAAGAGAAAGCCAATTATCTTAATTGCATGGACAGCACCGAACTGTCATCCAATAGGAAGTCCTGATGCACGCATGTCTGCAGGGTAGAGAAAAGATGATTGGAACTGGTGAGAAATTCTTCTCACTGGGATTCACGGTTTGCTATGGGTATTTGTAACATTATGGCCTTTGCAACAGCACCCTCCTCATTGCTCATACACCCTTGATTTTTAGCTCATTCTCCAGGGAAGTAACTCAGGAGACACCAGCTAATTTGCACTAATGTGTCATGTAATAACAATGCTGGTGTGCAATAAAGGTAACGCCAATAACATCGTGCAACCCAGTGTCTTCCCAAATCCTTCCCATTCCTGAGCCAAAGGGACTAACCTCCTAGGTGTTGCTAGGCTTGGGATCTGCCACGGGAGTTGCACCGGTTTCTAGACAAGCAGAATGTCCTGAAGACAAAGAAACCCCTACCCTGGCTCCTAGACAGAGGTTAAGCATGCTATGCCAAGTATCAGAGGTGAGAGGGTGCTTCTAGGCCAGTCTTTTGACTGGTCCCTCTGAGGATATGAGCCATATTTTGTCACTTACAGGGATAAACTTACCTCCAGTGAGGAGTTGTACTCATGGTTCAGATCTGCATCCTCTGCTGCTTCCACCAATCGCTAATGCAAACAGATAAAGAAAGAGGAGGGTTGCTGTGGGAAGTCCCCAGAAACTTTTTCACCACTACCAGGAATTCACATAGTGAGAAGACGTGACCACCTCCCTTCACTACAACACAGTCATGGGGCTAAAAACCCTCTTTTCTACTTCCTTTCCTGCTGACCTGTCATCCTGTGCCACAGTTTTACAACTTGGAAGGTATATTCACAACTATTTATGGCTGAGTGTATTAACACCTGCTTACCCTGGAGTCCCTAATAGGTCCCAAGCAATCTCAGGCATCACAGGACATGTACACACAAACAGAAACATGTCCAATTAGACAAACAATAGACATATCTCATTTTCCATGAGCCTTTCCAAAAAGCCATGGGAAAGGCATCCCAGACCCAGCCTGATGTCAGTATCTTGTCAAAGGAAAACGCCTTGTGGGAGTCTCAGCCTGCTTTTGTTACTGAAACACCATGACTTGATTTCATAGAGGGCTCAGCGATGCTAGGGCCATTATAAGCTTTTACCATCTATGGGTGCCAATACAAGCACTAGTATTCTCCAGTACGATACTTCAGGGCACCAATTCTCACTTCGCACAGACTGGGGAGGAATCCAGCTAAACATGCACATGCACAATTAGTGACGGTCTCAGCAAAGCTACTTTTTGTTCCTTCACAAAGGGTAAGGCAATCCAAACACTGGAAAGGCCTGGCTGTGAATTTAATGTTATGGGCCAAAGCCCTGACTCTAAATATGCCCACATTTCACTTTGAGAGTTAAATGATGTGTTTCTGGATGGCTTTTCCACATTAGATGCCTTAAACAGTCAAGGCTCTGTGACTACAGAAATAGGCTTTTTACAGTGGGTAAATACAAGGGAATATGATAGATCCTAAGATGCAAGAAGTAAGAGGGGCCGTAATGATTACCTGCTCTGGCCTCCAACACAGCAACATCCTAAGTCCACTTGCCACCTTCTCCGTGTTTCCCCCTGTATGCAGCTGGAAATCCAAGCACCTTCCTTGCAGATCGTGTTCAGGGGCTGCAGGAATTTCCCCTGAGCCACACACACAGCCGAAACAAGCTACCAGTCTTCAATGGCCATAGGGCAAGGATGAACTTTATTCCCACTTGCAATAGGCTTGTTTTCCCCCGCTCTTTAAACAGCTACAGAATTAAACATCTTTTCTCCTAAGAGCGTTTGTTCCCTCATATTCATTCCTAGACTTTGTTTTTATCTTATTTCTTACTCTGGACTGACGGAGAAGCCAGCATTCCCTTGTCTGAACGCCCACGCCCTCCCACCAGTGTCTACTTAAAGCTCAGAAGGAGCCAGCTGCACCAGCAGGCGCTTGCTTGGGCGAGGAAGTCCTCGTGCTACCTCTGCGCCCACACACTCCTGGTGCAGGCAGGAGGGGGTGACTGCTGTGGGGCCACCACGAGGGGACTTCCTTCCCGCAGCCCCCGTGGTCGTACCTCAACAGCTTCGACCTTCCTGCGGAGCATGCTTTCCATCTGCTCCGAGAACTTCTTCACCAGCTCCAAGCCGTCCACCTCTTTGATCTTCAGAGTCGGCTCCACGTCTTTGTACTTCTACCCAAGGGAAAGCAGAAAATCCTGCTGAGCAGGAGGCCCATAAGGAGAGGGTGAGACTGTTATTGTAAGCTGGGTATTGTCATGGGTAAAGAAAGGTGCCTTGAAGGGTCCAGCCTGATTTACCACCTTCTCCCATCCTTGCATTTCCTCCTTTATACGCTGTAATTTGGGAGCACGCAGATCATTGACCAGAACGTGAAGCATTCTAATTAAAAGCAACTGATCCAATTATGAGCTCGTGGCTTTTGAAAAAGTGGCGTACCTAGGAATTATGAGCATGGCTACTTCATGCTGTCTCCACTGGGAAAGACACCATACGGAGGACGACCTGGATCTGATAATTTCAGAACCGAACAGTTTCTTCTGGCCATGTTTTGTACAATGTAGGCATAAAAAACCTGAGAGTACTCCTAAACTGGATAATTGTAATTTACTTCCCGAAGCCTGCATACAATGATCTTTATTTCTTCTTTTCAAAAAAGTCCTAAGGCTAACAGGGATAAGCAGAAAGAAGGGGGCAAAAAACCTGCAATGGACACTATTTGAATAACACTAAAAAAAAAAAAAAAAAAGAAAAAGACAGAGCCTTGTCTCCCCGGCAATGAAACTGTTCAGTGGAAAGGTAGAGGCAAATGACTGGATTTCCCTGATCCCTCATCATCACTTCTCTGCAGTATGTACACATCCCCTCCATCTCCATGTTGCATTAGCAGCAATCTCAGCCAGGGCTGCGCTTCTTGTGCTGGTACAAAATGAGGAGGTAAAAAGGGTGAGGGGATGCCTGGGGCTTTAGCAGCACTTTTCAATTTAGAAGTGTGGGGGGAAGGACTTTGCATGTCTTGAGGATGAGCATGCAGAGCTCCTTTTGTTCAAGCATCTCATTGACCACCAGGGAAGGCAGCTGAGAAGCAAAGTGAAGAACGCCTTGAGGATGGGGCAGGCTGAGGAGGTCAGACAGAAATAGCAGCAGCATCCAGCCTGCAGCATGCATGGCAGAGCTGCTAGCTCTGCCTGGTGTGATTAACAGTGAGGGTTTTACTGGATTAAAAATGCCAGGCCTCACATCCCCTCTGCTGCAGCTGGGACAGCAGGGGATGAGGAGGAAGAGGTCAGGATGAGCACAAAGGTTAGCCCAACCACGCTGCTGAAAGATGGATGTGCAACAGCCCCCTGAGCGAGGGCCCTGGCTGATGACGAGACTGCAGCACACATCCCAGCTGGTGCCTGTCCCACTTAGCTCCGTGTCACGGTTTCATTGGGAGGGAGGTGATCCCTGCCATGCCACGCTTTAATCGGGCCCTCCTCGGGGGGAGGAGAGTAATCTCTCCTGGGTGAGCTGGTGAAGGGGAAGCTGCACCACTACACGCTTTACAAAGTGACCTGCCATCATTTACCTTGGGTCATGTCTTGAATTAAAAGAAGAAAAGCTCTTGCCCCTCAATTATTTTTAATGTGCTTTTGACACATTGACAAGTAGAGGTTAACAAGGAAAAAGCAATCACAAGCAAGCATGAACAGCCTGCTAATATCATACACATCTCAGCCCTGGGAACTAGCTAGTGCTGGGAAAATGTGGCAAAAGAAATTTTCCCTGCAAAATTTCAGTTGGCTATTGTGAGGGATAAACCAGGTTTGGGCTCAGATCCCCTTTGAGCTTTTTTCCTACGGATGATCCAGCAAGCTATTTTGTATCTGTATTACTGCCACTAAAGTCTTCTGCTATTAATGGGTATTTATTGCAAGAGTTCCTAGAGGTAGGCAACAGGATACCTGTTATTTCAGCACTGTCACCAGATGCCATGGCAGAAAGATGGTGAACATCAACACTGGCGCTTGTAGACAACCAAGCACAGCCCAAGTTTAGGGCTCTGGTTATCAGATCACTGTATTTTATGGTATGGGAATCAGCCACAGGCTAGGGAGAACCAGCTGAAGAGATCTGATGTTAAGAAGGGACCAAACATGCAACTGAAATAACAGATCTTCTCACATACATCTAGCGCTTTACTCCCTTAAAAGAAGGAGGACAATTCATTACGCTTCTCCTTCCGTGGGGGTGGCAATTTAAAAGCGGAAGATCCAGAATTCAGAATCCGAAGTTTTATCTGTGATCTGAGATGTCACCAAATATATTTTCTCGTTCCCACCTCCATGAAATTAAGCCCATTGAAGTATGTAGTGTTGCATTACTCACTGCTAGTGAAACTATATTAAGAGTGTGAAAGACATTCCTTTCATCTTTACCCAGAAAAATGTCTTGACTGTACTTATTTGTCTGTTCTTTGCCATGTAGTTATTTGTAGTGCTTTCTAGTAATTACACAGCTGGAGCAAAGCCCTACTGTCCTTTCTCAGCCCTATCCACCAGGGAAAGCAATTGGCACTTCAGCCTCAGAAGGAAGCAGGAGTTAATTCTCAGAAACATTTATAATACATCATTAACATAGCAGGGGAAAAATTAACTTTGGGGCCCGCCGAGGCCAAGTGGTGTTTGTTTCACTCAGAGGCAAGCCAAGCCCTGGGGAGAAGAGGAGAACCACCATGGGGACCTCCTTGTGTGGCTGCAGTTGGTGGCCCCAGGTCTTTGGTGACTGGCAGCCAACAGCAGCAGCAGGACAGAGGTGAGCAGACCTAACAAGCCACAGGTTCAGGCTCTGCTTCACTCCAGCTGTGTTGCCCTCTGCTGTCCTAGAACCCATCCAACATTTTGGCACACATCCATGATCAGCAAGGCAGGCTGATATGCCAGACAGGTGTACAAGCTTGTCTTGATCCCTGCTGCACAGTGGTTAAGAGAATGCAACAAACGCTTCAGCCATCAAGTCAAAGCAACTCTTAGGCTTTTGCTACCTCTGTGAGGTTTAATTTGATGATATCTTGTCTGCTTGGGACTGAGAGCCTCCGGGGGGCTTTCTCAAAACTCCCTGGCCCAGTGTGAGAACCCACCCTTGTAGATTCAAAGGCAGCTGCTGGCTCACCAGGACTCTGTGAGCAATAAAACCTGGCAGGAAACTGAGTGTTTGGGTTTGCAATGTGACATTTAGTTTCTTCTGAAGGAAAAAAAAAAATAACACAAAACCCCCATAGGAATTGAAACAAACTGTGTAAACCACAGCAGGAAATTTATGCTAAATTAAGAGAAGGTTTACATGCAAAACATTCAGGTAACTGAGGAATTACGACTCTCAGAACAATAAACTAGTTACTTCATACCTATCAGGCACGAGGGAAACATGAAGTAAAATTTGAAAGGTACTGTTTGTTTGTGTTTTCTCAAAGAGAAAATACCCATTGATTTAAACAAGCCCCAAGGAAAGAGCTGTCTGGCACTCTGCACTGCATTCCCCACCCCTGTGCTGGCCTGCACATACTAACACACAAAGAAATATTTAATGTGAGCAAGAGGCAATGGCCCAAAAATGAGAAAGGCATTTGGGGAGAAAAACCATTTGAATTTCCAGGGTGCATTTGGCTCCCCTGGCTGGACTTGTCTGTAGTCTGTGCACCAGGGCAGTGATCTCCATAAAGACATTTGGGGTCTGCAAAGGTTCATCTGCGAGAAGCATGAGGCATGGAAAAAGTTGCCTGTTAGTAAGAGGTCAGTCTGCAGAATTGTATCAGGGGCTCAGAGGGAGCCCTTCAGGACAGTCCCTGGTTTGAGAAGCTGATTTGTGAGGTGTCCAACTCAGTGCTTGCTGAGGCTGATAGAAGGATTGAAGACATGGGTGTTTAGTGTTCCTCCCCTCTTCTCCATTATCCCATGAAAACAGGGGGAAATGAAAGCTTAAGGAGGGGGACTTGAAGGGTGAAAGGTAAACTTGACCTCTCTGAACTGCTTCGGCCAGCGTAGGGCAGGATGTGCATTTGGGAGATGACTCTGCTGGAGTGTAGACAGAGCTAGCCTGGATCAAGCTCATCTGTCCCCCCTGCTGGAAGTGGTGACAGTGACTCACTGGAGGACATTTTCCCTCTGAGTCATGGGTGACACTGTCCCGCTCTGTGCTTTGCACAGACTCTGGACACCACTATTTGTCTGTGCTGCATCCAGGCCCCAAGATATGCTCTTGCAATTCAGACACCTTCAAATCTACGAGAAGGAACCTGGACTAGGGCAGGCACATGTCATTTTATAAGGCCAAAAGATCTGTCAGGTCACCAGTGAAAAATAGCTCTGCCTCAACTCCCCTCAGGAGGAATGCTAGATTGGATTTGGCTAGATTCAGACTTTTTTCATCAGTTTTCTTCTCTTTCAGTGAATTACACCAAAAGCTGATAGTTATGATTATTATTATTATATTTTTTTCTCCAAGATCTGGTTGCCATGACTGTCACTCCTAGTGGTTCTGTACCAACCTCTACAGGTCTCCTGCAACTCCTACCTCCAAAAAAGATCAAGATCCCAAGAAACAAAGCATGCAGTGCGGTCAGAGGGAGGTAAAAAGACCCAGTGCAACATCTCCAGAGGGCCAGTGCAGCACAGTTCTCTATCTCAACGTCCACCTCTCTGTGCCATGGCTGCCATCCTTGGCCTCCACAATTAATTTTCAATGATGCCAGCATTTTCAAGCTATAACCTGTTCTCCACATCCCCACTGACTTTTGGACCTTAAAGAATGCAAACTCTTAATCTGTTAAGAACAGTACCCACAGAAATAGTGCAGGCTAGCTGTATTGAAGCAGCAAGGAGAAGACAGTGATGGCAGTGTTTCTTCACACTATAAGGTAGCACCCCTGACACCTTCCAGAAAAAAATCTGGAATCTGCAGACTTTGCTGGACAGCAAATACTGATCCAGCACCAGGCACAGATATCTGACTATCAGATAACCCTAATTTGGGTGTCTTTGTTGATTAATACAGCCTGCCGCAGCTTTGGGCAGAGATCACAAAGATGAAAAGAGGAGCAGCCATTCACCTCTGACTTAAGGAATCAAAGGCTACAGGGCAGATTCTCTATGGGTGCAAACAGGAAAATTTAATTAAAGTCCCTGGAGTCGCAACCCTCAGTGCTGGGAGTTTAGCGCAGCAGTGTGTTTTTCAGGACACGTGCCTCAGAGACCCTGTCCAAAGGGTAGTTTTAAAGACAATTCAAAGAGAGGAAAGTGCCTTGATGAGTCACTGGAGGGAGACAGAAGAGGAAGCAGAAATAAACAAGAGTATCAGCTGGAGAGCTAGAGGAGGGGACAGTGGGTTGATGATGAGCAGATGAGTGATGAGCAGGCAGAGAGGGACTGATGTGCAGTTAGGAAGGGAGGACTGAAAGGCCAGTATGAGAGGGAGTGAAGTGATCACAGGGAAAACTTGACAAGTACTGTTAAAAAGGTGGTGTGTTTTTATATATATATTTTTATTTATTTTTTTATTTAAACAATTGGACAATTTGGGTGGCATTTGTCCATAGCTAGTGAAGTCAGGAAAGGCATGAAGTAGATCACCCTCTCTGCAGTTCAGCATAGCTATGGGACATCTCTTATCATGGATATGAACCCATGTGGTTTTAAAAGTTAGCTAGAGAACTGCGTGCTTGTCTTCTTCCACCCCAGATTTTCTATGGAGGGAATTAGGTTGGAAGGCTACATGGGGAGAAGCAGCAAGGCCTGAGGAATCCTCACAGCTGTTGCCTACCTTCTGCAGCAGGAGAGATCCTGAATACTTGGTCACAATGGAGTACAGCTCCTCACCAAAGGCATCCGCCCAAGACTTCACCCTAAAAAGAGGAAAAAAGGGAAAATCAGTATTAATAATTCAAAGGCAAGAGGACTGCTTACTTCTTCAGACAGTGACAATTCCATCTTCCTAAGTATGAAGCTTCCCATATTTCTCTGAGTCTCTACAGTGAGAATGATAACACTTTTTCTCCAACCTGCTTGTGAGACAAGCAGTAATAGAAGCAAGAGATGGTGGTCTTGAATATTCAGCCTTAAGACACTGGCCAGCAAGTAGCAGCAGGGAGATCTGCTGGTCTTGGCCACTGCCTGTTGACTCAGAGTGGAATCTGTCTCACTTAACTTTAGAGGTGTTAAAGTTGCACATTTAGTCTTAGATATCATCTGGTCTCCTCTGTTGTAAGTAAAGCAAAATAAATAGCTCTCTGGAGACACTTGTCTTCTCTGATTACAGACGGAACCTAGAACGAAGGGGCAGACACCAAACGTCAAGCCAGCTGAACAGAAATAAGCATCAGTGCTGAAGGAAGTTGTCAGGACTCAGCCCTGGATTCAGTTGCTAGAGCTGTGTGGGGCAGAGGCTAACGAGCCAGATGAATTCACTGCTCTCAGAGGAGATACTACAGCTTCATAATGCCAGAGGAGATTATGCACCTCCTCATTGTAAAACACTACTCACATTTGTGCCATCCTGTAAATAACTGATGATAGCAATACCACATGGAGAACATAAGGATGCTGAAGAGCAGCCTGAACACTCAGCCATCCAAATGGAAATAGATGGCTCTCATAATTGACAGAGCACTTCATCAGAAATCTGTTACATGATTCACATTAGGCAGTTCCACCTACATGCAGTTCCTTCAGCAAGGATTCACTTCAGAGAGATTTATTTAATGGAATAAATGGCCTTCTCCACTTACCAGAAAACACCACATATTTATGGGCTGCAGAGTCTTACCTAAGGCTCTAAGTGGATGCCTCCTGGCTCCCAGCAGGCTTTAACCCCAGGGCCTGATGGCCCAGCACAGCACACCATTTTTATGGCAGAATAATACACAGATATAAAGATGAGCTCCAGAGCAAAGCCAGCACAGCAGTGGTGGAATAACCACAACAGCTAGCCTTAGCCTAGGGAAGTCTGTCTGCTTAGGGTCCTCAATTGCAAATGCAGGTTGATGGGCAGCCATGGGTTGAGATTTAGAGCCTCTGTAAGGCTTCTCTTAATAGCCCTTCTCTTCACTGTCTACAAAGGGACCACAATGCAAGTAGGTGCCCTTTGTAACTATTCCTTAATTGGCAACAAGGTGCTCATTTCCAGCTGCTGAGTGTGAACGAGCACCAGCTAAAGCCAATAAGTACAACTCCATCGTTTGGACATTGTGGGATGTATCTTACTTTGACAGCCAGAGCTTTTATCTCTTCATTTCATTCTTAGAGCAAAAGGAGTACAAGCATTTGGTAGGAGACCAGGATTTATTGCTGCTTATCAGACTTATTCTACCATACCCAGAAAAAAAGAAGAGGATAACACAAAAAGACACCCCATGGGATGCTCTCCTGACTGTTGTAGTAACTGTCTTATTGCCTGAGGATGTATGAGCCAACATTAACTTGATGCCCCACCAGCAGCTGGTTTTACAGCTTTTATATATGAGATATTTTGTGCTGATATTAACTAATATTCTCCAGATCTCTTCACCTTCTACTGCAGAAAGAGAGAACCTAAACATGAAGTTTGGGATAGTAAGTTTATCAGGGAGATTTATTTTTACCTGTTTTCAAAATTAAAAATAAAAAATCAGGGGTATGTGGTCATGCCCTTTTTTGTTTTGTACTGCATCTGTGGCCATGCATGTGACCCTCTTCCTACTACCCCTAGTAATTTTTCTACTCCACAGGGTGGAAGACTCAGAGATATTAGGTTCTGACTAGTGGGTGTAGTTGGGCAGCTGCAGCAGAACGACGCAGTTATTGAGGCAAAAGTTTTGCAATATGAGCTTAGCAATTAGTAATCAGTGGAGAAGCCAAGCACAAGGCACAGCTTCATGGAAAACCAAGCCCCACTGCTCAGGGAACTGCTTGGCTGTAAAGTCGTCAAGTCCTGGTGCCATGCAATTACATGGGATTCTCAGCTTTCATAAAAACAGGAAAGGGGGGTTGCGTTTTAGCCTTTGAGGCTATGTCAAAAGAAGCCTAAACACGTGAATGTTGAAACATGCGGTAACAGCAGAATTCAAGGGAAAGAAAAAAAAGGAAGAGTTCAGGATTGGCACAATGTCTAAGCCAGTCTCCGAAGCATTAAGTGCTAGCCCGAGCATTCAACTCAACAGTGTCTCCTGTTTGTGACTTTTTTTTTTTTTTAACATAAATAAGTGAGAGAAAAGGTCAGTCTACAATTCCGCTGACTCCATGAGCTCAGGAGCAAATGGATAGAGGTGGTTGGGGCAGCCTCAAGAGGCCGAACCACACTGATATTCACCTCTCCCACCAGCATTTCCTGATGTGCCCAGCAGGCACAGGCTGAGCATCCAGTCCAAACCATCCTCACGACTGCAAGCAAGCCCATGCCATGGCCAGCTTATAAAAAAAGCGGTGTCTGGAAGACAAGAGGAGGTGATTTGTATGGCGAACTTGCACACCAGAAGCATTTCTGGCGATTGGCCCAGCAGAATTTTGCACCCCTGGAGTTAAAGCCAAGAGATCTTTGCAAAGACATGAATGAAGTTGTTGATGGACCGAGTGCGGTGCCACAAAGCCAGGCGTGACTTAGGAGCAGAAGAGGCTGAGTTAGCTTTGTGTCACTTTACAGCGATTAGACTCAGATGGTGCTTAAAAGCTTTTAGTTTTATGTCTTCAGAATGTCCTTGTGCAATCTATGAAGCAGGTCTGTTTTCTGCTGATTTACTCCCTTTGCTCCTCTGGCCAACGTGCACTTCTGAAATTTCATTTGAAAAGGGCAACTTTTGTGTTGCAGTCAAATTCATGAGTGGATTTGAAACACCAGGGATTAATTCAGCTCTTGGTCTGGTTTCAGTACCAGGGGAGAAAAGCTCTTTTTCCATTGTTTATTCTTTATTCTTTTACATGAGTAAGTTCCAGATTGTGCAAAGTGACGCAACTGTTTTCTCAGTAGCAAAGGGCTATCACATTATAACCAAACACATCAGAAAAGGATTTGGTCAGAGATTGCCTGCCTGTAATCCCTGCACTTGTATTCAGTGGCAAAAACAGCAGAAAGGACAGGCTGTCTTCTTAATGCCACAGATTTCAAGGCCAGAAGGTATTTCCATGCAGCATTTACTCTGGGCACAGAAAGTCTTTTTTTTTTTTTTTTTTTCCACAGTCTGAAATTATTAGAGATTGAATTTTATTCTACAGCTGAGGTAGTATTTTAATTTTATTCTACAATAGAGGCTGGATTTTATTCTATGAAGCAAAGAGAGAGAGGAATATATGGATCTCAAGGTCCTGTCTCCAGGCCCCGTTGAAGAGCACAGGGACACTGCTGCAGTTTGAAGGCCGTCGTCCCTGGGTGCACAGAGAGGTGGAGGTGTGGGGTGAGTTGGGCACCGCTCTGCACAACCTGGGCATCCCTTCTGCGAAACCCAAATGAGAAGAATTTTGCTGAGGCAGGGTTTGGTAAGGGCAGCCAAAATGAAGGTGGTGGCAAAGTGACCTGAGAGACCCTTGGTGCAGCGCTTGGTAATCACATGGGCCATGCTGGTGAGCACACCTGCAAGGGTCTTACTGGTACTTTTTGAACATAAAATGCTTTCTCAAAGTGTTGACTTTGGCTCCGGAGGACTTGGGTTGGTCTAGAGGACATAGCTCTTTCTGAAACTCGATGGCAGCATTGTCTCCTCCCTGTGCTATCCCCCTTCCCTGTGCAGACCAACCCATCCCAGCCCTAGAGAAGATGCCCCCCAAGCACTTTTACCAACCACCTTGCTGGCGTTTTTAATCCTTACAGGATTTAACTTGCCTAAATCAGCTTAACAAGGCGAGGTTTCCACAAGCTCAGCTTGCTGGGCCCTGCTAGCCTGGTGGCGGGCACTGAGGTGGAGCAGAGTGGCAAGACAAGGTGCCGTAGTCCCTGTCCTCTATTCAGCCTCCCCCTTTAGCATCCACTGACACGAATTAGAACACACAAATAAATACGAGTGTGTATCACGCAGGCCGCGTGTGTGCACCAGTGAACCCTTGCTTTTTTCAGCCCCCAGCGCAGCAGGCTAGCACAGGGATCAGTACCAGTGATATATAACAGTAAAAAGAGCTGCAGACCTTGCTCTGCACAATCTGGCTCAAGGGTTGAAGAGAAGGCTCATCGTCCTAACACGCCACACCTATGGCTCCCCAGGCCGTACCCTGGCCAGTGCTGTGTCCCCACAGGCTGCACGCCAGCACCCGCGGGAGCAGCCCTCAGCTCAGGTTCTGAGGCTGCCTGTGTTTGTCTCCATGGCCGAATTACCTGGGCTGGGGGCTTGTGAATGTGCCTGTGCCCTGACTTTGCCTTCCACCGCCCAATGCAGCAAGTGGAGCATTAAAAGATGTCCAAGTGCTCATCTAAAGCAGATGGGTGTCACTGGCCTGCTTGGCGAGTAGGGAAAATGAGGCTTCGGTGTCAGCACTGGAGCTGGGAACCAAATCCATGGCTCCTGTGCCCGTGTCCTCTCCAGGGGTCATCACTGCCACCTTTCACAATGCCTCGGGGAAATGCCAGCCCCCTCCCACCCCACGCCGAAATGCGAGGGAAGCACTCACGTCTCCAGCGGTATCTTGGTCTGGGGCCGGGCGGAGGGCAGGAGGCAGAAGAGGCAGAGCAGCAGCGTCAGGACGGCCCTGCGCCCCATCCTCCATGCGGCAACCATCAGCGAGGGGACCAGCCAGCAGGATGCGGGGGGTCCCTGCTCTTCCTGCCACCCCAGGGGGGTCCCCGCGCGGCCCCCGCCATGCTGCAGGCCCGGCACCCCGAGGAATGGCCGCACCAGGAGGCAGCTCTGTGCCCGGAGCCGCAGCATCTATGTAATCCCCCGCCAGCCCCTTAATCCTCTGGCCGAGCAGCAGCAGCCGCAGATTTAGGGAAGTGGAGTGGGATAAAATCACCCGGGATTACTCTGATTCCTGAAGACGAGTCTCGGCTTCTCCAGCCGGAGGTCAGGGTGGCCTGGTTTAAAGGGGTTGCATCCACACTCCTGAACGCCCCCCCCCCGACCTTTGATCTCTCCTTCCCATGCAACGGGGTGCTGAGTGCCCTGGTCGGGCACCTTGGCAGTGTCCAACACACACCCAAGACTGGTTCGTCATCTCATGGTGTCTGGAGGCCTCATTCAGGCCAGCAGAGGGGAGAGGAATTGGGCAGCAAGGAAGGACTCTGCCCATTAATCACCTCCTAATGTGAGCGATTATTTATTAATAGCCGAACCTCTCCATTTGGGCAACACTCAATTGAGATTGCTATCCCCTGATCTGTGTCTGGGGACCAATGAATTAAAGGAGGCCGACGGCTGAACTTGATGAACAACAGAGAGCAGCAAAGTGCACGCTCAGATGAGGGGCAGGCTTCAAAAGCTCATTATCATCACGGGGAGTATGAATTATAAATAACTATAGATACAGCAGTGGAAAGATTATAAATGATGAGAACGATCTGTTGAACAGCCGGTGGCTATGTTTTCACCCGTTTGTTAGAATATCTTCCAATCACCTTTTGCACCTTTAAAAATGGTTTGTTTTATATAAAATGCAAAGCCATAATAGATTGTCAAGTTTCTGGTAAGAACTTGAATGGGTTAGCTGCCTGTCAAACTACTGAAGTAAAACCAAGACCCCTATTATAGATGTGCTACTGAGTGCAGCTTTGGTGCCACACATTAAATGGAACAATAGAAGTAGCAGAGAAAATACAGAGAAGGGAATAAAATGGTGATACATGGAATCGAGGTTAAATTGTATGATGTAGAGGCTTGAAAGCCCAGGGTGAGCAATTAAATAATTACAAGGCTGACTCACCCTAGGATAGTATGTTTTCTGCATTTATTGCAATCTACTCCAGACTGAGTGTCTTTTAAGTTACAATCTTGTTCAAGCACATATTGTGGGCCCGAAGGGCTGAAATTTCCAGATGATGGTCTTAAATCTGTGCTGTGCAAAGGGTTACATGGGAAGGCTGAAATGACTCTTTTAGACCTTAAAATCTACAAAAAATCAATTTCTACACACATAAACTCACACTCTATAGACAGTGCCTTCAGGGTACCATGTGGCTGTACAGCAAATGGCATTGTTAGCAGACGAAGGTAATAGACAGACAGGTCTGGATCTTACCAACGCATTTCTCAAATGTCCAAAATGCGCTGTGGGGGCCCTGCAGTGAACAGGGGCCAGCACAGACACGGACTACCCACGAGGACCCTGAAGATGGAGAAACATCTTCCTCCCATAAATAGTCATTGCAGACAAGGGGTGTGAAGGCCTGTGAGAATGGAAGGAGCTGGTTGCTCTTCCCTGGACTGCGATCATGCTGCTGGCACTGGGGGCCACAGGACCAGGCTTCTTTGCCTTCTCCTCCTCCTCTTCCTCCTCCTTCTCTTTCTCCTCTCTCTACATCTTGAAAAGAAAAGAAGTTTTTTCTAGGAGGGGCTATGAAGACCGACCCCCCAAGGTCTCATTTCTCATTTACCAAGATTAAAAATGAGGGGTAGAGTCCAGGCCTAACAGGATATTTGTCTGGATACTTCAGGGAGGACATGATAAAAATTCACATGCTGGAAAAAAAAAAAAAAAAAAGAAAAGAGAGAGATCTGAAGGCAGGAGAATCCACATTTCAGATGGCATTTTCTCTCCACTTTGCAAGGAGCTAAACAAATAGTTATTCTGAGTGATTTTTGCAGCATCTTTTTGCTAACCTTTCCAGTCATTTTGTGCTATTTGCAGCTGGGACCCAGTTTAATCCAGATGGGTTCTGGCAAGAGCCCTGCTCTGTGTTTGGAAAACCAAGGAGATGCAGCAACACGCTGAAGTGGGAGACCCAAATTCTTTTATTTGGATTGATCTCGTTTAATGGATATCAGTTAATGGATGTATCTCACTTAACTCCTTAATGATCTAAAGTTGCAAGGGAATGGGATTTGAAGGTGAAATGAAAATAGCACGGAAAGCTAGAAGACACCAGGTGACCGAGAGCCCTTAATGGGATTAGTGTCTGTCGAGATGCTTCTGCAGAGCTCAGGCACTGCAACATGAGCACAGCTGGAGCATAGGAAGGAGATAAGCGACGGCAGGGTCACCCTGGGAAGGAAGAAAATGAATCCTGTGAAAAAGAATGAGAACAAATGTGTAACGAGGTGTGGGGATCTGAGGAAGGTTGCAAGAGATATGGGGTGAGACAGTAGAGAAAATTAGAGCTAAATTTGCAAAACCACAGGGCAATAAAAAGTGCCAGTGTGATTTTGTGCTGTATTCACAGGCACAGGGAAGATTTACCAGCTCTGTTCATTTCTGATTTGACTGAGCCCAGTTTGGATTATCTTGTTATGAGAAGGTGCTGGCAAATGTCAGGACCAGCGAAAGAACAAATAGTCAAAACTGTGGTGTAAGCGGTGCATGAGGACAGTTTATTAAAGACACCAGGAACCCTCATTTGTTTAATGCATTCACGTGATGACACTAAACTGGGAATGCCAGAGCAGATTGAAGTGCAGTCTTACTGCAGGATAAATATACGGAGAACGGGGTAAAATGAAGAAAGGGAAACTACACGGAGCGCCAGAAAAAGCTGACCAGAAAAACTGCCAGGCATGGCACTACCTCTTGAGGCAACCTCTATCCATGCAGTACAGGTTGCCAGGGCACATTTTGTATCACCAAGTGTCTCTGCTGGAAAGTCAGCTGCAACAGGGGACACGGCAGCAGCCCTGAACACAGACAAGGGTAGAGTATGCAGCTTCGTGGAGATGAAGAGCAGCTGGGGCACTGTCTCAGCCTCCTTGGGCATGAAGCCCATGTGCTGGTGCTTGTGTTGCCAGCTTTGTCTGACAGGAGCTAGTCACCAGACACTTCTTTCCCCTGTGCACCTCCCAGGTGGCCCATGTGGTGAGGCAGGGATGAGCCCCCATCCTCTGGGCACTCTGCAGCAGTCCCTTGGGGCCCACAGGGAGCAAGCATCAGGGACCTTTTCTAGATATTAGGACAGGGAAGAGGGTGTAGGATGTGTGTGCTGAGTTGATTTTCATTCTGGAGACACTGGGATCTTGCTGCGTGCTTGCCACCACCTCATGCCTCAAAGCAAGTCTTTACTCCATCGTTATCCTGAACATAAAGCAGCATCATTGCTTAATAATAATTGTTTGTTTTCATTTTCTAAAACTTAAAACAAGGACTGATGGGAATAAACTATGTGATCTTGTTCACAGCAGATGCATTTATCTGAGATCATAACCTCGTGCCTCTCTCTGTCTCATGGCAGGACCCCTTAGCTAAGTATTTGTGTACAAAAGCTCCTTTCTACCCTGCTCAAACATTGTGCTTGTGAAACTGCTCCCTCAGCTGTGCTGAAGCCTGTATCCTGTTTGTGAGATATGAGGACGATGTCTCTGGCCTGCCTGAGTGGGTTTAACTGTTCCTTGGAGTGGTTTGGAAAGCAGCCGTGCGGTGTTTTGCCAGTAGCAGAGAATCTGATCTGCCTGTCCCATCAGCAGCCAGGAGGAGGGGGGCCCTCACCAGAGCCAGTGGAGGAAAAGCACTTTTTTTTGTGGTTTTACTGGCTGGCCGTGCAAATCTCTTCTGATCAGGTTTCAGAGCTGTGGAGGGTTAGCACTCGCGAGCCGAGTTTGTGGAGGTGTGGATTCAGTGGGCGAAAAGGGCTGCAGACTTGAGGCAGGCCCCCAGGCTGGGGTCTGGAGAAGCATCTCTGCCCCCATCCCCGTCCCCTCCGTGTGCTGCCCTGCCTCTTGGCCAGACCATGCCAGGGCCAGCTGAGCCCTGGGGAGGTCAGCGCAGTGGGGTGGTGGATGTGGGGCTCTGGTGTCTGCCCAGCTGGCGGCCTACCTGGGCGGTTTGGGAGCTGGAGAGCTGGAAGCTGTGCAGCTCTGGGTGGTGCTGGCTGAGCCGTCTTGCTGACTGCCCCTTTCTCACCGCTCTTGATGGGAAAATGGCAACCCCCTCACTCCCGGGTGTGTTCTGGGTTAAACTAGCTGCTTTTAGTACCATCTGGCTGCAGGGGGGATGCTGAATACCCTCTGATGTGGTGCAGGGAAGGGTTCCTCTGCTGTTGGAGACCAGGCTGACGAGTCACAGTGGTCACAAGAGGACCCTGACGTCCCTCCACAGAGCAGGTGCACTGATACCTCACTGAGCCCTTTGCAGAGCAGGACAGATTCACCCCTGGTGTAACGCCAGGGGTGTACAGGCAGGTATTGTACCTGACTTTCTGCATTTCATGGAGT
Organism: Cygnus atratus; assembly: GCF_013377495.2. Lineage (NCBI taxonomy): Eukaryota > Metazoa > Chordata > Aves > Anseriformes > Anatidae > Cygnus > Cygnus atratus. The sequence continues at coordinate 65,445,102 of NC_066362.1, forward strand.
AGCGAATAATGGATGAACATCAGGCCTACAGAGCACCATCAGATGTCTGGCCAAACGCGGCCCTTTAGACCTCCATTCCACCCGGCTGCTCTGTAAATATCTGCCTGGAGATTGTTCATCAGCAGGCTGCACGCTCTCCCTGTTGTTTATAGAAGCAGCCATGTAGGTGTCATATTAATTAATGCCTTTGGCTGGTTACTTTTCCTTTTCCTTTTTTTTTTTTTTTCCACAGCTCTTTTCTAAATTTAGACTTGTTTAAATACCCCAAGACGAAACTAGATTTAAAAAAACAACAACAACAACAAAAAAAACAACTCTGTGCAGCCTCAGTGTTCAGAGCAGCAGGACATTCAGGACACTCAGGGAGACACCAAGGGAGAGAAATCTGGAGAAAAGGAGCACTGAAGCATCTCCCACCATCTCTGAAGGCAGAGCAAGGCAAGAAAAAATAAGGAAGAAGAAGAAAGGAAAAGGGGAAAAAAAAAAAAAAAAAGAAGTATTAAGTGAAAGCAGATGCTCAGTTTGGGAAGAGCTGTGAGCAGACAGCAGCTTTCCAGGGTCCTGTCACAAAGGTAGCCATAGTGAGTCAGCTTTATCTTTCTCCCTCTTCTACCAAAGGGTTAAACTTAATCTTCTCCATTTCGAATCCACATGACCTGAAGGAACTTGATTAGGAGGAAGGGAAACCCCATTTTAAAAGGGTTTAAAGCCTCTCCTGGTAAAGCGACTGTGCTAGAACAGCTTTTTCGAGGGAGGAGGCTTCGCTTTCCGGGGAGCCCCAGGAACTGCGGCGCATCAAGTGGCTAACCAAATGATGCCACTTAATCTGCTAATCTCCACAGCCACAAAAACACTTGACTCAGGGCGCGTCTCACAACATCCTTCGTGTTGCCAAATCCTTTGTATTAAATGCATGATGCAATGACCCTGCTCAGAGGACATGCTACAAATACCTCCTTCTCCCCACTCAGTGTGTCAATGAGGATTTGGGATTTTGCAAGGTTAACAGCATGGCGGTGTTTGGGCTAAATTAGGGTTGCTCCAGGCTGGCTGGGCTAGAAGAAAGGAAGATCCTTCCTCTCCTTTCCTGTGTCCCTGTCAGGGTCAGCAGATGTTGGGGGAAGAGATGAGTTACCTGCCCTTGTGGTCTGATGTTACCACCTCACCTATTTTCTGAAATCCTGACGAGGATTTATGAGAACGGCTGCAGGCTGCTTTGGGAGTGCAGGATGCTCACTGATTCTCTGTGCTCTTGCAGGGCTGGGGGCTGCCTCCTCACTCAGCAGGTGATCTGTGGGCACAGCTAGCAATCCACCGTGTTTTGTGTCCCTCCCTGATTTATTTGGCCCGCGTTGTCAGCTGGAGCCCTGGGCAGTGGTGTCCCTGCTCCAGCAATGGCAGCGGGTTGGGCTCGGAGCAGCAGAGCTGGGTGCAGGGCTCTGCAGACCTCTGTAGCAATTTGGGCATCAGCACCAGCCTGTCTGGGAAAATAGCATCAATAAACAGGAGCGGGCTGCCCCCCGTGTAGCATATAATGACAGCGGGCTCTGAGGCTGTGGGTTTGCACAGTAAATACAGCTTCCTTGCCTGATCCCCAGAGAGCTGCAGCATGCGACCATAGCACAAATAAGGGGCAATGACTATGAAGAAAGCCTCCTTTAACTGTTTTTTAATCTTTTAAAGTTTTCTGGCAATTTTAATTTATTTTCTTTTGCTTCTGATACTGAGTGTCCGGACAGGAGCTATTGCAGACAATGTACATCAGCATGGCTGGAATATTCAGAACTCAATTAAAAATCTTAAAGGCTTGATTACTTTTTTTTTTTTTTTTTTTTCCTTTCATTTTGATTTCACACAAGGGAGCAGCTTTGCCAAAATTCTAGGTCACAAATTAAAACATTTCATGCTTTTTCCCTTTGAAAACAGGACTATTTTTTTTCCCCCATAAAAATCACAGGCAATCAAGTTTTGGTGCGATTAAAGATAAAAGCTGGGCTTTGGATACATTTTACCACACACTGATGTAAGTGTAGATAAAAACAGTCCATTCTTTCATGAATATTAATGAAAACATGTTTGTGAGTTTAGGCAGCCATCAATTGTTATTAAAAATATCCTGACAGTCTTGAGGAAGAGAAAGGCTGGGAGAAGCTTTCCGCATCGGATTAGTACCATTTCAAAGGAGCCTGCGTTTTGCTCCGCTGTTCCCCTGCAGCGAGTGGAAGGTGTTTCCCTGATTCACGACTGCTGACATGACCTGGGGGAATGGCCTTCAGCCCGTGGGACGGGGGCTTCTCTGAACCCCCGGTGACAACTCCAGTCACTTCCCGTCACCCTAAATTGCCTCCGAGCCCGTAATTAGCTCAGTCACCTGCCAGCTCTCGTAGCACACACTCACCCTTCCTTCCCTCACTGCCTGACAGCGTCTCGCTCAGCGAGAGGCTTTCAAAGAGATTTTCCCCTCCACTCCAGAGGATTTAATGCTGCGAGTCTGCCCTGAGAGGATGAAGATACAAATCACGCTGAGCGCAGAAGAATCATTAAATGCCTCCCCTGATTTCCTTCAAGGAGCTCAAATTAGCTGAGGAAGCAACCCAGTGCACTCCTCGCTAGCAGTTTTTGTTGCTTTTTTAACCCCTTGAGCACTGTCTGACAGCATGGGACCCCCACTGAGGGTGAGGTCTGTGCCCACAGGGGTGCTGGGCAGGCAGGAAAACATGTGCAAGAAGGAAGAGTGACTCACCAGGACACAGACACATATGTTACGAGAGCAAATCACCACTCTCCTCCTGCCAGAACATGTAACAACGTGCAAAATCTATGTCTGAAACAATCAATTTCTAGCAGCTTCGCTTATTCCGCTTCTTCCTGCTGTTGTTGGCAGCTGGGCAGCACATGTGACACTCGACAGAAAGAGTGGCAACGCGGCAAACCGTTTAGTTGGACTGGGGACAGGGCAGTCTGCAGCACGCTTGAGATGAGTTTGAGAAATGCATTCACTTCACGTGACAAAAAATGGATTTTAGGTTTACCAGAGCTATCGATAAATAGATAATGCATGCATAAGGAACAAAAAAGAAAATCCTTATTCCAAGCCTTGATGTCTGTCTAAAGTCATTCGCTGTTTCCTAAAGACACGCTCCAACTGCCTGCCTTCTGGTTAGCACAGCACGAAGGCTGAAGCTAACATCTTTCTGAGCCAGAGGCTCCCAGGTTTCAGACCAAAGCCAGGCATAGTCGTGCCCTGGGGATTCCTGCATGGGAAATCTGATGTGCAGCAAGTAGGCAGACCCCTGCTGAAATCTCGTTAGTAATGGCTGCTTGCTGCAGCTCTACCCCCAGCTTAATTTGTCCAAGTGATGACGGAGTTAATTGGTGTTCCTGGTTTGGAGTGATTCCCTTTCCTAGCTGCAGTTTAAACCTAGGTCTGCTCTGCTTGCCAGGTCTATAAATCCACTGGAAAGAAGAAGCATTTCCTGTCTCCTCTTGTACTCCGCTGTGCAGCATTACGCTCTGACAGCCACTGAGCTACTTCATGTCTGTGTAAGGGCCAAAATGTCATAGCAGGCAGCAGTGAAACACGTGTGATGTTACAGCTTGCCACCGGTAATGGTGATGGAGCACTTCTGCCCTGAAGAGGTACTAGACCACAAGGTCTTTGCCCATTTTCAAAGCACAGCATTGCGAGGGATGAAGACCACAGCCATGATGGATGGAGCCAGCACAGCCAGCCCGGGCACACCAGTGACTGCTGGTCTGAAGGGGCAGGTCCCCAAGGAGGCTCTCACAGGGTATGTGAGAGCTGTGCTAGTTGCTGCACCTAACCGGGACCCCCAGGACACCTCACCTGGACACCTCACCAGGACACCTCACATTCCCCTTACACAGCTCATACCCCAAGCCTGCAAGCCCCAGGATGTTCAGGAGCTGCAATGCTGAGGCTGGCAGTGGCTCTGTCAGCGCCAAAGCTGGAGCCCTGGTGCCCCTCATCACCCCCTTGAGATCGACACAGTGCCTGGGACTCAGCAAGGGGCAACTCCAAACCCTGCTATTTGCAAGTCTTTGGTTTCTGGTCAGCTTTGTCCTGTCTTTAAAGTGCCGTAAGCTTTCACTTGTCATCTAGAGGTTTTCCAGAGTTGTGCTGTTTTTTTTTTTTTTTTTTTTTTTTTTTTTCCATGTGCTAATGTCTGGCTTCACATCTGCCAGCAGCTGCTTTCTCCTTGTTTGCCCAGGCAGCAACAGAAAACGTGGAGGTTATTCACTTCACTTCCAAAGCCTTCCCTCTGAGGATGTCTCCAGCAGCAAGCGGCAGGCTGCTGCTCTTCCTCCTCTTGCTGACACACATATGCCGAGGGTGCTCAGCACAGGACAGAGCTCACTGCTTTCACATGCTTCCTAAAACGCTGAGAGGAGGCCAGCGCGCTCTGAAGTACTACACACTGCTGCTCAGGTTCAGGCTAAAACATAAAAAATAACCTCACGCATCCAGTACGGAATAAGATGGAAATAGAGGAAGTATTTTAGGTTGATGCAACTAAGAATTCCCTAGGATTAATTGTGTAGGATGGTGAGGAAAGCTGATGGGGTGGAGTAGCCGCGGAGCCCTTTCCCTGCTTTTTGGCAGGGACAACAGCGATCAGCTGGGTTTAGTATGGTGCTGCACACACTAACCAAGTAGAAAATTGTTATTAGCACTAGAAAATTGCAGGTTGTGCAGATGGCTGTTCAGGGCCAATAAGCTGTGGAAACGAACACAGACACTGTGCTGGAGAGCACGCAGCCAGGCTAGTCTTTGTGCCGCAGCTCTGTGCAGACAAGGTGAATGGATGCTGTCTTCAGGAGCCGGGAGGACATTTTGTCACTCACAGGGGTTTCCAGCACTGCTGACCAGTGCTGTATGGGGCTGCCAGGCTTCTCTGAAGGCTGTGCTGGCCAAGGAAAGGGTCAGCAACAGATCTCGACAGCCTGACAGTCCCACCTGTTCTGGCAAAGTTGTGTTTGTAGGGGAGCAGCTGACAGAGGGGATGCTTTTCGCTTTTCCTCTCCCCCTGAAAATGGACTTTCTGTTAACCCTGCTCTTTTCTGGAATGCCAGCAGCAATCGCTCACCTCTGGCAGGCCATCAGAAAGCCTTTAGGACTCCCATCGCGCTGCTGCAGCCATTTGGCAGAAGAAAAACATTTACAGGGAGGAAGCGCAGCAGCACCTCACAAATCACAGCGGAGGCTCCGAGACAAGAGCCGAGCGAGGAGCTGACGCCAGTGGGCCGGGAAGGACAACGGGAGCCCTGCTCTGGGTGGCCTCTGGCGCAGGCTCTGCTGTGCAGCTGGGAGAGTACATCTCGGAGCAGCGGTAATTCATTTTTTGATCGATGCAGGAACTGCATGTGGAAACGCCATTGCTGCTTGGTTCACTCCTGCTGGTTGCATCAGTTCTGCCCTACAGGAGGCCACCTCAGCAGCACAACCTGCCCAGCCTGAGGGATGCTGCAGGGAAGGGGAAGGGGAAAATGTAACACCTGAACCCCCACATGCCTTGGGGCTCAGTTTTGGCTATGTGCTGCTGCCTCTATCTGTTCCTTGCTGTTTCCAGCTTTCCCTGCCCACACAACCTGCTGATCCCTCATGAAGAGCTGCTCCTGGGAAAGAGAGGTGTTTGGGCTGGACTGAGAGATCTCTCTGTTTGTCACAAACAACAATTATGGGATGCAGAAAGGAGCAAGCCCCCAGTGGTGTGCAGCTGAGTCTCTGGCTGTGCCTCTTGACTTCTTCTGTGACCACCATAAATCCATTGTAACCACTCATCACCGCAATTTTAGGTGGAGATAATACTTCTTTCTCTCTTCTTTGCAAGGATAATTTGTATAAAAAGCACTTTGTGTCATCTGGCTATTTTTAGAAGAGCACTCTTAGAGCAATGCTGAAGACAAACAAAACGTACATAAGAAACAGAAATCTTTTAAAATCATCCAAGAGCTCTCATCCCAAGATGTTTAAGTGGATTATGAAATCACCACTTCTGTCATCCTCCTGAAAATGAGCAGACCACTGTGGGTTAAATATTGACCACAACTTTGGTGTCCCTCCATCCAGTACCTGACCCTGCCAATCTTCCTCATCCCACCAGCTCTGTACTGAGACGTGCTCCCCCAGCACCAGTATAATGAAACGTTTTTATGTGTGGTGTGACAAGAAGAAATCCCAACTTTTCTCTTTCTATTACCTCCTAAACTGGTGTTTTCTCTCTGAAATCTTCTCATTTTGGTAGCTGATTTCTTCAAGGTATGCACAGCAGCACTTGCAAAGTGCCCTTCTTTGCAAAGCCTGCTCTGCTTTGACTGCCTGCTGATGGCTCAGAAGTAAGTGCTTACTCTCTTCATCTTTGGTCATCTGGCTGGTTCAGGGGACTTTACACTGAAGAACTTTCGATTGCTGGATTTAACAGCCCCCTGCAGCCAGGGATTAGCTTAGTGTCTCAGGTGTGGAAGCAGGAAGGGAAAAGGCTATCATAAGAGGATAAGACAGTGGGAACAAACGGTGAATTGTGCATATAAACACAGCTCTGAAAAGAGGTGGCAACTGCTACCTCTATTGCCAAACAGTAAGCACTAAGCATGGGATTCCAGACTTAGGCTATGATACTACACCCTGACTCATCCTCTAATTCAAACTCTCTTCAAACTCTCAGCGACAGCTCGCTGCATCAGTGGGAGAGGCCAGGGAGTGCAGGATTTGCCTGGTAAGAACCCAAGGGGAGATCCTCAGGCATAACAAATAAATAATAAAAATTCTAGAGGAATGAGAACCACAGACACTTTTACTAAGCGGTAGGTCTGGGGCTACTGCTCTAAGTGGAAAGAAGGAGACCGTCAGTGAGCCAGACAGCTAAGCAGCAGTAAAAATGAAGGAAAGCAGAGCTTTTGCTCCCAGCCCGAGTAGCCCTACACTGGGAGTGCTGCCAAGAGCCTGCATGTTCCATCCTGCCTGCCTGCTACATGCCGTGTTTACAGGCAAGTGCTGGAGAAAAACACACGGGGTAGGTTTTGAAGTGACATAATAATAGTATCCATCTCTATTTCAGTAGGTTTTGTAAGTAGATTTCAGGTACCAGGTGAAGAAATACGGCACTGATAGCCGTACCCAAAGCTATTTGCAGTAAGAGAGATGCACACCAGCAGAGTTCAAGCCAAAGCACAGGAGCTCTGCACTCAACTTATGGGCCTAAAATGCAGGGTGGTGATACATGGCAAAGAGAAGAGTTAGTAATCATGTAGGATCTAGCCACAGGTTTAGCATCCAGCTGTGTACAGGGTAGCAGCTGCAGGACGTTGTCATCGTTTCCCCTAGTTCCCTCACGGCTTGAAAGCAGGCTGCTATCTTACTGATAGTAAGGGAAATTGTGATACTTTCAATTGCTTGACTTTTGGTTAGCTACCACACAATGTGAGGTGTTTTTTTTCCTGTCTCTATTGAAAATATTGTTAGTGCACACACATTGTCATGAACTCAGAACTTACTTTGCTTTTTGTAGAATTTGTGCCCTAATATAAGAAGGATTTTAATCAATGCATGACCCAAATAGTTTCAATTATTTATTTATTATGTGTGACTGAGGTTGCTGCTCCCAAAACCCATGTAATGACTTCCTATTGTGTATACCAGATGCTTATTCTAAATTCATTCTTTGGAAGCCTTTATGGTGTTACTCAGCTTTAAAAGTAAGAATGTAGATTACTTACAACTAGAATTCCTTCCATGAGCTAAAATGTAAAGGTGATCATATACAGGACACACTTTTTCTCAAAAACCTGTTCTTTAAAATGACCTAAAATATATATACTTTTTCCCCTTCCCCCCTGTATGTTACCACTGCTCATTTCCTGTTCGTTTCAGTAGTTTTCTCGGCCATACACACAAAAACAATCTGTTTCTTGCATTTCTCATTCACTTCCATACCAGGAAGATTTGTATCTGAACAGTCTGTTGAGGCTTGATGGTAGTCTCCATTAAATTAAACAACAACAACAAAAATAACAAGGGAAAATTCACCCAAAAAGCTGCTGTATTGTGAGGAGAAGTAGGGGCTGGCTCAGCTGTCAGTAGTTTCAGTACAAGACAGTGGTGGTGCTGTGGAAGGTGCTTGCAGAGGCTAACTTTAGCCCACTCAATCTAATCTCCCTGGCTAAATTAGATTTGTACTCAGGCTTGCCCTCAAGAGGATCCTGTCCTTGCACTGCCTCTATGCAAAGCCTAGAGAGCTTAGGCTCACAAACAATACTTAACCTTTGTGGAGGTATCTGCAAATGCTTTCATGGACTTCCACAAACAACCAAGGTAGGGCGCAAGAAGTCACGTTTCGATCTTTGTGGCATCTTCTGAGTACTACATGAAGAGGCAAACAGCGTTTAGATCAGTTTCACAGAAATTCAAATCAGTTTAAGGCAACAGAGCAGCTCAACCTTCCTGCCTCACTTTCTTCCCTGCAGATCCCACTCGTTTATCCACATGCCTCACACCCACATCCTCAGACCAGTGCAGGTGCCTGTGCTGCTGCCCACTAAATCCATCTATGTTTAAACCAACCTCTGAACACAGGGAGTCTTAACCTCAACTCATTCTGCTGCAACACATTTTACCACGTAGCTGCCTTAATCAAAACAAAAAAGGAGAAAAATAATGGAAAATGAAAGGAAAGACCAGTGTGGGAGCAGGAGTAAGCAGCCAAGAGTGGGTGGCTGGGATGTGATGCCTCTTCAACAGCACAGCCAGCTTAAAGTGTTTATAAAACTACAGCCTTTGTTTCTTCAGTGTCTTGCAGGACTGCACTTTGCTCCTGTTTGCACATATCAAATTCCCTTCTGTACTCCCAACTCCACTCCATGCAGATTTATGCCCAGAGGTCAGAACAAACCTGTTGGAGATAGCCATAACAGTTTGGAAAAGGCTGGCACTCTCAAGTCTCTTAAAAGTCCTTAGTCAGGATTAGCAGTAAAGTTATTTGTATGTTGACTGAGAATTAATTTTTTAGTGTATTATTCACTTCAATGACTAGAATTTTGCCTTTTCTCTAGGTTTCAGGAATCCCTCTGGGTAAAGCTGCTGTCTTCTCATAACATTTGCAACATTAGAGCCTCAAATGTTTGCTGAAAAATCTCTTTTGTCTTTTCTGTGGCAAATTTCTCCAAGTTTGCTAAAATATTAAACTATTGTTTTAATATCCTAGAGGGACAAAGATATCTAGAATACCCACTGCACTTGTGACTGAAATTCAAAGCTCAACACAACGTAAATAGGCTGTCAGAGGAGATGGAGCACCCTGCTTATTCAGCTGCATCCTGCTCCTGGAAAAAAATTATTTTGCTGTGCAATTTTAATTATCCCCTTTGCAACAACAACAAGGAAGAGAAGAGAGAGGAGCAGAGAGCTAATGAATAAAAATCAAATTAAGGATTTGATTTTTCTGTGAGAAGGGCCTGAGGAAAGGTTTGGATGCTTTCACTGAACATTACGGATTTCCATGATAAACACCGACAGAATTAGAGATTATGTTCCAGCATTTCATTGACTCTCTACTCCTCATCTTCTCTCTCTAGTTCAATAGGTATGGAATTTTGTAAGGAAGTGGGCAGTAGTTAAGTGGAAATACACTGAAAACCTTGATGCTGAGACTGCGATTAATGTATAAAGGTGATAAAGGTCACACTGGTATGAATCCAATTCCCAAATGCCTCTGAAGATGCAGATTTGGCTATCTGAAATAGAAAGCTAGGCAACAAATTTGGCTTCGATTCAGCTCTTTCGATGCTCTTCCCCTTTTGATTGTTATCACAGAATTGAGAATATTTCTTTATGAGCCTGTTCTACATTCTTACCTCTGTTGTTCTTGGTAAGTAAGTAAGTCAACTAAAATGACATCTCCTTCATGTAGCAACTACCCTCGTAAACCTCGAAAAGGCAAGTTTACACCACCTGAAGAATCCCAGATACCCCTTAGAGCAGTGAGAATGTGAGAAAAACAGTTCCATCATTGTTATTCAGTGTAGCCATAACCAGAAGAGAGGGCAGCAAGTAGAAACCCTGAACTAACTTTATCCTTGTCTGCTTTAAGATATGCCTCAGCTTGTTCAGTGTAGTGCCAATAATATTGTCACCATACACATCAAGAGTTAACAGGTATCTTTTAAAAAAATTCCTATAAGTTTTTTAAAATGACACCTTACTCTGAAAAGCAATAAATAAGGATGTTCTTAAAATTCATGCATCAAAATAGCTTTTTTTTTGGTAAATAAGTGTTTCTCCCGTAAGCAGAAAACCAATCACAAACACAGTCAGAGATACTAAGGGATTATTTTTACCCACCATTTACAAGAAGTTCTACATGTCAAATGAGGTCTTAACTATGCATCCCCACCATCTCTAAATTGTACTGTCAAATAATCCATGATCACAGACATTAGGCATGTATTTATGTATCTCAAAAACTCCTTTGTGCAGATTCCAATTTCTTTCACACCAGTTCATTCAGAAGTTATTCGAATTAGTTCAGTAGAATCACGTAAATCATAATGGCTGCAGGGCTTCCTGTCTTTAAGGCCTGCCCTTGCTGATACCCTCGCAACATGTCCTTTTCACTGAATCTGAAAGAATTGTGAGCGATTTGGTAACAAATAGAACCAGAATACACCTTGCTTTCTATGAGCTACTTCATGTAGGAAAAGTCTAGCATTATCACAGGCACGAGTCTCTTGGGATTATTCACTTGTGTTGTATAAAGAGAGTAGTTCTTAATTATTTTTTTAAATTTAGTTTACAGGCTTTCCCAAGGAACGTGAGTAATACCACCATCATCCCGCCCTGAAAAAGGCATGATATACAGGGAATAGGGGCAACTATTTACCACCATAGTTACATATGAATTGAAACCTACATCTTAATTTACACTGAAGAACCTTTTCTTCACAGACAAAGCGAGTGAGTTGTGCCTACATCACTACCTAAAGCCACGAAGAGCATATACTCATTTATGCATTACATGTCAGGCTCCTGGCACCCACAAAAGAAACATCTCCTCAGCAACAACTTGGGGTTCCTAAACTGTAGTAAACTCACACTTCAGCAGTAGATGTTAATAAGAATATACAGCAAATTTCTTTCAGTCATTTATTCTAATTAAGATCTCATTAATGTCTCTTCTGCCAAGTGTAAAAACATTTCAGAGTCAAAGAAATATAAGTGATCCCAACAATTCTAAATACACAGTCCATGGTACAATAAAATAAAATCACCACATTGTAGGGATTATCCATTTTATTTTCTTTAAAAATGGGTCAATGAAATCACTGTGCTCCAGGAACGCGCTAAAAAATTAATAGGACTTGTACACCATGTAGTCTCCCCCTTAACAAAGTTGCACATTGCTTATAATAATACAGATTGGATCTAGAATAATAGAAACATGAATCCAGTGCCCCCCCCCAAGCTATGCTGATAGCAAGTACATTCACAAACAAAACCCTCCCACCAATTCTTTAAAACACCTGCAGAGTCCCATTTCTATGGCTAGCTAAAAATATTCTTGTTAAAATAGAAAAAGATTTTTCTACAAAAATTTGGGGAAAAGTCATGACATTTCTTCTAAATTGCTCTGCAGACAACTAAGTAAGATGACATAACAGTTTACCTACGACTTTCAGTTCCAGAATTTCACCAGCATTTTCACTTTCCTAAAAATAGTCCAACATTGCCACCATGTGGTCAGAAACGGGCATAGTTTACTGTGAAAGTGGCGTATGACTTCTCAGAGAAAATTCATGTCAAATACCTTGTCAGTAAGTGACCACGCTATAAGTAAAAAAGGGAAGTGAATTCTGAGAACAGAGACTTTATGCAGGAAAACCAATTCTAACCATGGGCCGCTCTAAGAAAAATAATTTAAGATATTTTTTGATTAAGTCTTCAGCATTGTGACACTCTCATCCCTGAAGGCACAATCCGTTTCTGCCCACTTCTTTCTCAGTACAGCATGTACCTTACAACAAGCAAAATCTATGTGTATGCAAAGTGCCTAAGACCACTCGTTTCTTTAAACAAAGTTTGCATCACTCGAAAATTTTGAAACCTTTTTCCTGGGATTCAGGAAATAATAGAAATGTAATTTAAAAAATCATCTTTCACATGGACTTCTTCATTGCCGCCTTTCTCACACTGAAGAGATATGCTTCATATATAATATTTAAGAAGTTGTCATCATTCTGAAAAACAAAACACAATTGTTACTGCAAGGCAGACATCCCTGAGTACAGTTTTTTGTTTTGTTTTGGTTTTGTTCTTTTTTTCTTCTCCAGTTTTATGTACAAAACGCCTTTCAACCTTGCTCTGTCTTAAGAAGCAAGCAATAGGAAGTCTATTTCCTTTACCAAAAATATATACATGTACTATTTCCAAGACTTTGAGGAACTGCATGGGAATATAAATTCTGTCGTGGCAAGCATGAATATCTCTGTAAGTAGTAATGAATACACAGAAAGCAGACATTCCAAACTCTCATTGGATTTGAGTATACTATTCTTGCATGATATTGCAGTGATTATACAACACTCTCATTTCTTCTCTCCTCATTTACCTAGGGATTTCCTTAAGTAGTTTCCCCCATTAGTTCAGTGATAATTCCAAGTATGTCTGAAGGAACAGTGAAACACCCTGGGTACACCAAATCCTACCTGAGCCAATCCTTGCACCTTGTTTAGCTCTTTTAGACTTAACTCTCCTAACTGATGCTGCTCCTTTTCCTCTGATGCTTGTTTAACTTTTGCCTTCTGAAGATCATTTTGCAAGAACTGGTCAACTCACATTAAGAGAGAAAGTCTTATGTAGCTTACATAAATATATGAAGGTGATTAAAATCAAGATACCCCTTGAAGAAAATCATGAGCATCTGAGATTGTAGTTTTATACAACTGAAAATAACACCTAAACAATTGGCAATCAGCATCACATTTTTAAACTTTAAGTAATTTCCAGGTAATGCAGTTAATCCTAACTATTATCAAGAACAGCAGGATTGAATATACATTTTACAAATACAGTTTCAGAATGCAGAATCTAAGTTTTCTTGACTAATTTCTTTTTTAACTTTATATATCGTTTTCCTACTATCCAGATATTCTTAGTATGTAAAGACAGGATAATGTGATATTTTTGGTTTTTAATTGCAAACTAAAAACACAGGAGAAAATGAGAAAAACCTCTAATTTCTTAAAGATACTATTTTCTTTCTGGGTCTATAATTTAAACTGCATTTTAAGCAAGACAAATCAGAATTCCAATAAAGACTTTTATGTTAATGCCAAGCCATATAGGCACAGCTTTGGCCTACAAGTTGGACCCTTAAACCTGTGTCTCTATTCATTATGAGTTATAGCCAGTTCTTTAGCTATACAGCCTCTCCTCAACCTCTGCTCTTCAGGTATTCGTCTCAGAGCAAGTCACAGAAAAAAATAAATCATAATCATTCATACCATCTCAGAGCAGTAACAATCATCTCCTATATGTTGACATGTTTTGTTGGATTTGAACCTGAATAACTCCAGCAAGAGGAATTTTAGCATTTGAAGTAGAGAATTATACTGAGTAGACTGAACTAGTATATTTTTAGGTTATCTAACCCATATTTTAAAGTTGCTTACACTTCCCATCTTAGTTTCTTTCACTGCTAAGATGCATCTCTGAAGTATCTGACAGCTAGAATAATCACCCTTTATTTATCCTTAGCTAAAAATATAACAGGTATCTCTCTGGCTCATAGGCCAGCCTTATGAAGCTTTCAGTCACTTTTATTCTTTTCCTTCAAATTTATTATCTTTCCTGATCCCCAAACTACATTCATTAATCAAAATGCAGTTAAGCCAGCAGTGTGCAAAGAGAGGTTACTACCTCCCCTGTATATGTCACAGTGCTCCATTAACGCACAGCCGTAAGTAGCACAACTTCCAGCATATATTTTAATTATCCATTTAGCCTCTAGACAGATGGACGCAACTGATTAGGTGTCCAGGTGCTTACAGCAAAATAGGAATAAGGATTTAAAGCAAAGCAGAAGAATTCTTCGCATTTTACCTGGATCAGGTGTAAAAGTGTTTCTTGCAGCTGTATCTTTGTCATTGAGCTGCTGTTGACCACAGCTGGCTCTGGGGTTTGCAGTGGCAGGAGAAGGCTGGTTGAGCTAGCAGCAGGTTCTTGGTTTGATGCTGCTAACCGCCCACTTTCATTTGCTTTTGCTGGAGTAGGTGTGGACTGAGTGAACACCATTGGGGACATCAACAAGGTAGGAGTCACAGTGGCAGGAATGCGCTGAGGTGAGATTACCTGTCCATATAAAAACCAAGTAACCAATTAACTCATCTAATTAATTCCAAAGGAATTAAGATGATTAAAACTACAACAGGTACAGAAATTGCTGGAGATTGGTCCACTTACATGATACTCTTGTTCAGGACCCCTATATGGTCCAATTCCCAATTAAAAGGTCTTCCATCCAACTCGCAGTAAAACGTAATAATGGATTCAAATATGATACAGTCTGATAGGCAAATAATCTGAGTACAGTAGCATTTTATAACAGAAATCAGACTACTATTAAATAATCAGCATTCTTAGAAAATGCATACGTAAAGTTTTCCACATAGGGACAGTAAGTCCTTGAGTTTGATCTTCGAGAATATGCTTGCCTACATACAAATACCAATATTAAAGACCCAGTACTAGAAAGCATTTGCTAACTTTAACTTTCAGATTACTTTTTATATGTGGATACACACATATGTATGTACATACAAGCACACGTATATACATACAAACACACACTCACATGTCCTCCTTTTATATAAGGAGAGTGGAAAAGAAAACAGGTAAGTGATTTATAAGAGCTGCAGTGAGCTGGTGGCACTGTCAGAAACAAAACTGACTCCTAACCAACATTCAGCTCAGAAAGTCAAAAAGACCCTAAAAGAGAAGGAAAACCCAGATGCTGCTGTAGTTCTGCAAGTTCTCTCTGTGTCATATCCATGCCAACCTGCAAATATAGGTGTCAAAGAATTTTTATGTTTAAATTCTGCGATACATCTTGCAACTTTAAAACATGCAGGACTGATCAATAGTAGCAGATATAACATATGACATAACAAAGTTTATTCACTAAGTTCGTAGATGTTGGAGCTTTCTGCATGTAACTAGTAATAAATCCTAATCTAATCAGCCATCTCCTCAGTATTCAAGTACCCAATCTTCAATTTTTTTTGTTCCAAAGAACAAAAGGTACAAAGAAATTCCACCATGCTTGGAATTGAAGCATGATTTATTGCTGCTCCATGAAGGTAAAAGCCTATAGGAGCACTCCACTTTGTCTCCCGGGTTTCAAACATTTCAAGAAAAATTAAAACTAAGGAAATAAATCGGAGGTTGATTTCCTAGGTAGGCAAAACAATGTAGTTCAATATTAAAAAACATTTTTTGGGGGTAGCTCTTCTTACCCCTAGTTGAATGCTCTACACGAGACGTTTCTGAATAATATTAGTTTGGCTGCAATATAAAAGATATAGAAAGAATCAATGAGAATCAATGAGATCTCATGTTCATTTATGCTAAATTAAAGGAAGCAAAAAGACTAGGGGCCTGGAAAGACTCACATATATAGAAAGCATGCAATATGCACCTTATGCAAAAATCTTCAAGTATGCTTTTAAGTTAATATTTTTTCTCAAATACAGAGTACTACTTAGAAATGAAACTCTCTACCCACAGCTTTTTTTCTACCCCATGACATGCGATCACAAGCGAAATCATCAAGTCTGCCTTTCAAGTTCCTGAATGAGTTAAGATATTCCTAACTTATTGCAGGTTTGCTTCCAAAACAGTAAGGTAGTATGTACGTTTGTGCACCTATGCTTCAAAACCAATGTTCATTTTAAAAGAAAACCATCACAAGTCCATAGAGACATACTTCTGCAGAGCGAGACCTTCAGGCTGTGCACGCATGTTTTCCTGTAAAAGTACCCGTGGAAGACTGGCTGCTTCCAGACACTTACTGCAACACTTCTGATCTACTCATCCATGCAGCTCATGTAACTCCTCTTTAATTTACGTCAAGTGAAACTGGCACGGTTATCTTAAACCAGTTGATTTCTCCTAATGGGATTTAAAGAATTCGTATACAAACTGCCCTGCAAGGGTAGGAACCTCCAGCAAAGGAACGGTGCTGAGCAGCTGAAGGAGATAAGGTCTGTCTTATACTAGTGAGACAGTTTAAGACAGACTATGTCAAAGACCTAAATGACGTCCTTTGAAATCAAAGGACACTTCTCTCTAGTCTGAGACAAATAAACAAAACCTGAGACAAACCACATTCTTAGTACTAAATGGTTACTACTGTCAAACACACATCTGTTAAACCACAACACATATATCAAATATTATTTGCTTTTCCTGGATAAAAACAGCTTTTTGGTAGAACTTGCCAACCATATGGAAGCTATATGTAATAAGCAATATTGCCATCTACTGGTGACACAGCTAATGCCTACAGGTTACTGCTATAATCAACATCATTTGCCTCAGGAGACAAATAGAAAATGCAGGCGTTTTTTCAGTGCATACTATTTGGTTTTGTGTTTAAACATTAAAATGCACTTTTTTTTTTTTTCCTAAGAGATTGTGCTCAAAGCTTCTGACACTTAACAAGCTTTTACATAAACAGGATGGTTGCTTTTTAAAGCATAAAGGCAAAATTTCAGTTCGGATTCAGAGTTCAGATCACCTTTAGTCACTTGGACAACTGATGCCCATGAGGAAACGTGGGACGCTAGAGTGACATTACTAGTGTAATTCCAATGGCAGCAAGCTCTTGCTGCAAGCACTGAAAATACTCTGTAGGGGCATATGGCCTTCAAGCCAATCTTTTAGCTTTGAGTAATTTTTCACAAGACATAACAGCCCTTCCAAAACAGTGCTGATCGACTCCTTTCTCACAGAATCTAACCCGAGTTGCTTGTGGGTTGCAGCCTCCCTGGATTACTTCCAGCTTTATCAGGTCAATACTTAAATCTCTGAGTCACTAACAACAGCGTAGCAGTCTACCACCAGTTGTGCCATAATGAAGTAAGAACAATGAAAACTGTGCAAGATAATTGTTGCAGCACATAGTATACCTTCTCTGAAGCACAAATGCTCACTACGATATGTTTGATATTCTTCATGGCTGCCGGCAGCTAGACAGAATTAGAGCTGACAAATTCCCCTAACACTATGAACTAAGAAATGCATGGATCTCCTGTAATGGAGACTGGGACCTGGTGCGTGGATCTCCTGTAATGGACACTGGGACCTGGTGCTGCTTCCCACATGTGCACAATTCCAGGCGCATCAGGTGCTCCTCTGGACCATCAGCACCCAGTGGATGCTGTGGGCCTCTCGCTCGTTGTAGTCATTATTTAGAACTAAGAACATTTAATCTAGGAATGGTTCAGGAACTTTAAAGACAGCTGCTGTTAAAATACAGCTGACTATAATGCTAATGTTAACGTTGCTTTGTCTCTCCCAAGTACAATCCAGACCATTTTTATTGATGCTTAACTACAGAATCTTAAATTACTTTTCAAGACAAGTTTAACATAGCTACTGTATTCCTCCTGCACACGTTTATAATTTCATGATGAAACAGCAGTTAAGATAATAGGTATCTTTGATGAGAGCATCATATCATTTTAGCTACTATGTACTATACACTTGTTCAGAGTATGTAACATACTAGGTAGAAAACACATTTTTGATGGAAAATGCTCCAAGAAATAAGTGGTAAGCAAAGTAAGTGGCAAGCAATGTAAGTGGCCTTCTGAAGAAAATATAGATTTGTGTCAAGGTTATTGCAAGCACTTTTAAAACTGTAATTCTGATTAACATAAACTCTTAAGCACGCATGTATCTATAATCAGGATAACTTATGCTTAATACTAAGAACATGTTTAAAAGCCCATTGCAGATTAATGCTTTTTTATTGCATCCTAAGCACGCGTTACTCATCATCTGCATAAGGAATACTTCTCGGAATAGGGCTGGCACCAGACTGAATGCTTCCGAGTATTATTCCTTAGTTTGCTTTTTTTTGTTGTGTGGTTGCGTGTTTTTTTTTTTTTTTTGTAACTGGTCTCTTCCTCTCCACGTGGGAGATCGCAGTTCTTACACCAGATGGAGATGCACAAGCCAATTTAAAATTGGACTTGTAACGTGTCAATTGTGCAGAAGACTATTGCTTTAATTTTCTTAGCACTGCTGATGGATCTGGGATGTTCCTTTAACGTGATTTTTCCAAATAACAAAGACACTGTCCAGATACATTTCTATTCCTGTCAGACTTTTTAGAATTTGCTTTTTCTGTATGCTACGTTACAGTAAAAGATGCAATACCAAAAGATAATTACAGAGAACAAACCTTTTGCTGCATTTGTCATCAGAATTTGCTTTGATCAATTTTGCATGAGCATGTGTGGATATATTTGTGCCAACTCAATTTCACTCAAATGTCTGTCTGCAGGCATGGCAGCACTTAAAGCCTTCGGTCTACAGCAAAGATGTAATTATAAAAAGATTAATGTTGATTTTAAAAGTTTCAAATTTTTATCTTCAATTTTTTTTCATATGGCTAATTCATTGCATTCTACAGAAATAAAGACTCATTCCTTCATTGCCAGGTTTTTGTTTTGTTTTGTTTTGGGGGTGGGTGCATTCCTTCCAGATTGCAGAGCTTTAGGTGTCCTAAACAATGCTTAGTCACACGTTCATCATTTTTATTCTATGTATTAAGTCTTACAAACAACGCTAAATATGTCAGAAAAACTGCACCTAATACTGTTTTATAGCAGCTGTGGCTGTGTCAGTAAAGTCATTCCAAGGCAATGCCAATCTTCTTGGTCTGCTCACAACCTTGCAAAAGGGGACTAAGAGTCTCTTTATTTTTTTTACTTGTTTGCTTGTTTTTTTTTCCTGTTTTGTTTGTATGTGTTAAAGCAAAATTGCAGCAATAATCCCAGTGGTGATGCTTCTTCCACTGAAAATTGTTCTCTTCTCTCAAGCTATTGTTCTGTTTATACTCAAGCAGTAAATTTATTGGAATTGCATTATCAGTCAGACCTCTAATTCCCTTTCCATATTGCAACTAATGCTGGAATCAGTTTCTTTTTCAAATATACACAAAGTCATTAACCTCATCAGCATCGATATGGATTTTTCATTCGAAAGTGCATCAAGATTTCTGCCATTTTTTATTCTGCGTACTGGCTTATATCCTGGCAATTGCCTCATTGCACTTTTACCTTCAAAGTAGGAATGTCTTATGTCTCCATGCTATGCATATTTACCAGTGAATCAGAAAATTTCTTTCACTTATAGCAGGCAAGTTCCATTCCCCATGAAAACAGTAGATTATTGTGACTCTGGATCTTCTTTCTTTTCCTTAGCACTCCACTGGAAAGTCAGATTACCATCCGTGAGCAACCAATCCTGAATAATTTTAGTGACTAAACCACGAAACACTCTTTCACACAGATTCAACATCATACTAGTTTAATTTAAAGAATAAAAATAATGATAGCTATTTGCTCTGTCAAATTCATTTTTCCCTGAGCTCTCTCATGGAATTAGAAATTTTGATCTGTCAGTGTTTGTGGTCATGTGGCCCTTAATTGTTAAATGGCTGTTTCAGCCTCCTCAGGTGTAGAATAACTTCCTAGGAATAAGGAGGATATTGAATCATTCTGTAGTTTTTCACTCCTCAGTAACAGTAGAAGAGCAGCTTTGGAATTTTATGCTGAAAAGATGAATAGTTTATCATTTGGGTAAGTAACTTCTAGACTGCTTTATAATGTCAGACTCCAACACAACATAATGCTTGTGGATAGTCTTCCACAATAAAGGAAGTTAAAAGGGGCTTGCATGTACATCCCCCCAAAAGACATAGGAAGACATTCAAGTGTGGAAGCTCCTACAAAGAATGAAATTGTAAGCAAAGATATTAGTTGTCTAGGATGGAGGACTTTGTAATTGCATTTGAGGTTCTCCTGAAAAATAGAAAAATGTACTCTTTTGAGAGACAATCTCTTGTCATATCCTGATTTTTCTGTGACACCAATCTTAGGGTCACAGTCAACAGAATTCAGGGTTTTGGGGGATTTTTTTTTTTTGAAGACATTCAGATACAAGGCAACTTTTCAAAACAATATGTATCAAGTGGAAAAACAAAACTACTGAATAACTTGGAGTAGCTGTTATGGTACAAGATAATTCAGCAATATAAAAATACTTTCTAACAGCAGTTTTTTGAAGTAAGTGTCCTTTTAGCAACTGGCATACAAAGAAAAGCATACCTCCACAGAAAATCTTGACTAATTTTATAAGAAAAAACATTATTAAACCCAAAACATTACACTCAATTACCTGCAGTTACTCACAACAGCCTGAGACAAAGTATGGCAACTGAAAACTAAGCGACTTTTCTAAATATGTCTGGATAAAAAGCACACACACACACACAAAAACAAACAAACAGAAAACAGGACTGCAGTATTTTTGGTCATTAGTGATGTACAACAGACATACCCCTTTGTATTTGCAATAATTTACAGTTAGTAAATCAGAACTTACTTGATGTTGTTCTTAAATTGTCACTTGCAAAATGAAAAATGCATGTTAGACAGCAAAATTTAGTATGGCAGAAACATGAATATACTGGCCAAAAGAAACAGAGAATAGCCTTATAAAGTTCAAGTTTAGAAAACTGCTATTTTTTTTTTTTTTTAAATCTGAACTTGCTTACTTACCTGAAAGAGAGAGTTTTGTTTTTCTGTACCCGGTGCCTTTTCTATCCAGGAATCCAGTGGTTTCAGTGTACTGGCGTTCTGAGTAACAACAGGAAACTTAGCTGCCAACGTTGGTCTGCTGGATACATGCAACTGCTGTTCTTGTTGCACTATCTGGAGCTTTTTCAATAGCTCTTGAGGTGATATCACCCCAGAATTGGCTGACTGATTGCCAGAGAGAGAAATTGGCTGTCTAGGAAGTTTGGGCTGTTCTTTACCAAGTGTCTGAGACTCTAAAGTCTGACCTGGCAGGGTACCATTGAAATATACCAAAGGTGGCTGGGTCATATTATTTATCTGTGCTGCTGGTGCTCCAACAGCAGCAGGAGTCCTGCTGAACACAGAAGCTGTTGAGTTCACAGATCCTGTTGCACTGGGATCCATTTTCGTCACTGAACCTGACTGACTCTGCAATTTCTGTAATAAACTCTGAGTACCAGCAGCATCCTGTACTACATGAGATGTTGCAATACCACGAGAAGTCACAGGTTGGAAAAGTCCTGTGAAAGTCTCACCCACAGGGTGGATATTGCCATTTTCACAGAGTCGGTTCTCAGGAAACTCAGCAAGTGGGTGAAGGTCTGTCCCACGCACCATAAGCTTTTGAATGGCAGGGCAAAGCTGCTTCTCTGCACAGGGAGAATGTCTGCTAGGTTCTTCGTAGGAGAGTGAACGTACCACACCCTGCCTAACAGGAAGGTTCTCTTGATGCTGTTTATTAAGAGGTTCTGAGACATCTGTTTTTTCTTGTTTTCCAAACAGCGCTGTCAAAGACAAGTGTTGTGGTTCAGGATCCACGTTCTGTGAGGGGACAAAGAAAAGAAGTAAACATAGTTGTCTCATGCATGAAAAGCCACATTAAGTGGTGACAATATTTAGCCAGCAGTATTCAAGGAAAAGCCAAGAAAACTGCTCTTTTCTCCCAAGAGAATTTTTAATAGTTCTGTCACATCATAAGGGCAAGAAAATAGTTGTCAAGCTGCTAATGTGGGAGAAAACCAGTGAATCTGGAAGATAGCAGTGGTTTCACTTTAAATACCATGAAAGAGCATCTCTCCTTTCAGTCATCCATACAATATTAATAAGAGACAAAAATCTCCCCTTGTGCAAAGTAGGGCCACTCTTAACGCATCTCCCTCTCACAGTTGACTGAATTCAGCTTTTAGGATTTTGCAATGTGATGCAGTTTGAAGATATATCAAAAGACTTTATTTAGATTACCTGAATTCCCTTGAAGGCAAAGAACACAAAAAATGTGGTTCAGCAATTGACCAGACCGGCTTGGGATCAAAGCAGCACCCCAACATCGAAAGACTAGTGTTTTTTCCATTGCATAAGGACAGTCTATCTGTAATTTAAGTGCTTCTACATCAGATGGTGGGGATGGGAGCAGATTTACAAAAATAGATCTGTTTTGCATTAAAAAAAAAATTCCTTACTGTGGTTTCACCTCAAGTTCTTGCACTGACCTCCCAACCAAAGTAAGTATTCCTAGTTCACTACATGATTACAGCGACACTGGTCAGAAGACAATGCAAAACGCTTTACCTTGTTTTGCTGAGATATTCGTTGATGCTGATTTTCACTAGGCTTCACAGGAATTGGTTTGATTAGGTTGGGGTTGTTACAGATTGCAGAGGAGCTGGTTATTTGTTTTGGCTCCGAACAGGTCTTACACTGAAACAAAAAAGAAGTATTTTCTAGTTAAGTGCAACAATATTTTTTTCCCTTAGTTTTCCACCACAGTAAAATCCAGACATAGTTAGGTAGTCACTAACCAAAAATAACAGTTGTAGCACTGACTATGAAGTGTTACGCTATTGAAAGAACTATATCTACAAGCTAATTTTCTAAAACCACAAAGCATACGTAAAAATAAACACTTGATTCCAAGATTTTCTGAGTATGAGGCTTCCCTTTAATTTAAATCTCAGTTCTCATCTTTTGCTTTTCCTGCACTTAACACAAAATCAATCTGACACCTCAGAAACCAAGGAACCATGCATGCTTTTCCTGCATCAGTAGTCAGCTACTCCTTCAACAGCCTTAAGTAGTTTAGATACATAAAGGATTCACGTGCACTCGAAGACCATTTAAAATGCTTTTTACTAAAAACTGAAATTCTAACTCAAACTCTTCTATATAAACATTCCACAATGCGGGAACTTGCATACCCACATAGAACAATAATTACAGAGTTAATTAAGTGGCCAAATTGGTATGTTACCTTATTAAACATGACAGGATTAAAAACTGTATTTATAAAGTGATGGGCAGGCAGAGACAGATGAGTAAAAGAAGTCAGGGACATGGAATGACTGATGTATGAAGAGAGAAGGGCATAATTCAGAAAGAACGTGCAGAAACACCGCATGAAAGAGAAATGAAAAACATGAATGACTAAGTCCTATTTACACTGTAGCAAAAATAAGGATATAGTCAATGAAACTAGAAAACAATGGGTATACAACGAGTGCTACTGTCAATAGAAAAGAAATAGTATGCTGGAAGTTGTTGTCGTTAGGTATGACTGAAACCAAGAAATGGAGAAGATCTTCTTTTTTAAAGAGTTACTTAACAAAAAGTTAATACTATTTAGCAAGAATATTCACTATTAAGTAACCGAATTTGAAGGGCTCAAAATTTTATGCCTTGGGACTAATGACTGGATAAGGAACGATCAGTTTCAGTTTCTGTTGTGGTTTAGCCCGGCTGGCAGCCAAACACCACACAGCCGTTCGCTCACCCTCCCCCCTCCCTCTCTGGGATGGGGGAGAGAAACGGGAAAGTGAAGTCTGTGAGTTGAGATAAAGACAGTTTATTAAGACAGGAAAAATAATAACAATAATAATAATAGTATTAATAATAATAATGTGTACGAAATAAGTGATGCACAATACAATTGCTCACCACCTGCTGACCGATGCCCAGCCTATCCCCGAGCAGCCGGCCCCCCACCCCGGCTAGCCACCCCTATATATTGTTCAGCATGACGCCAGATGGTAGGGAATACCCCTTTGGCCAGTTTGGGTCAGCTGTCCTGGGTCTGTCCCCTCCCAGCTCCTGCTGCACCCCCAGCCTGCTCGCTAGCAGGACAGAGCGAGAAGCTGAAAAGTCCTTGGCTTGGTGTAAGCACTGCTCTGCAACAATTAAAACATCAGCATGTTATCAGCGCTCTTCTCATTCTAATCCAAAACATAGCACCCTGCCAGCTACTAGGAGGAAAATTAACTCTGTCCTACCTGAAACCAGGACAGTTTCACACCCCTTCCAGCTAAGAGCCCCATCCTGTGCATCACTGAACTCTGCTACCATTTGGATACAAAGCAGAGCCACTGCTGTCTGGATATAAAAACATCAGTGCCCTCTCCAGAACCTTCCGAGAAAAAATCCTTAGGATTCAAATATATTAGGTGAGAAAATAATTACTTCCTCTATCTCCCCAAATATATCAAACTTACTGTTAAATCCATTTCTAATACATACCACAACAAAAAATACACACTGGTTCCAGGACTGTTCAGTAAAACCAAAGCTGAATCCTTGAAGGGACTCGAGGGGTGCTGTCCTGACAGGGTCCTGGGGATGTGCTCAGTGCCTTTTTGCAACATTTGTCCTCAGGAATCCCAGGCCCTTGAGACTGGTGGGAAAGTTTGGAGTGATGAAGACTTACCCTCAGCACTGGAAGATCAGGTTAGGGAGCATGTGGAAAAACAAACAAAAAAAAAGACACAAGTCCATGGAACCTGTAGGAATGCACCCTGAGAGCTGAGCTCGTGAGACTACTCTTGACTAGTTTTGAAAGGTAATGGTAGCTGAGGGAGGTTCCTAAGGACTGGAAGAAAGCAAGTAGTGCTCCTGTCTTCAAGGAAGGGCAAGAAAAAGAATTTGGGGAACTTCAGGCCAATTTTCCTCACCTTAATACCTGGGTAGTTGCTGGAGCAAATCCTCCTGGTAGACATTTCTAACAAACACGTTAAGGACAAGAAAGTGTTTGGGATTAGCCAGCATGGATTTAGAAAGGGGAGATCACATCTGGTCAACCTGATAGCCTTCTACAGTGAGATGGACTGGCTCAGTGGATGATGGGAGAGCAGTGGATATTGTTTATCTTGACTTTGGCAAAGCCTTCAACACTATCTCCCATAATGTACTCTTAAGAAAAAATGATAAAATGCAGGTTAGATAACCGGAAAGTGAGGTGGACTGAAAACTGTCTGGTCTACTGGACTCAAGATATGTTTGACATGAAGCCCAACTGGAGGCCAGTTGCTATCATGTATCCAAGAACTTGATACTTGGGTCCATACTGTTTAACATCATTAATGACCTAAATGATGGAAGAGAGGAGGCTTGTAGAGGACATAAAATGGGAACATGCAGTTGATAGACCAGATGGTTGTGCTGCCATTCACAGGAACATCATGAATTTCAACAAAAGGAAACCAAGGAGGAATAACTGTATGTATCAGTACAGGATGGGCCTGACTGAAAAGCAATCTTTCAGGAATGTACCCAAGGCCCTTGCCAGACAACAAGTCAAACACGAGCCAGCAAAAGAAAGCCAACTGCATTCTGGGCTGCATTAAGCACAGCATTAACAGCTGGTCAAGGGAGGTGATCCTTCACCTCTACTCAGCACTGGTGTGTGCCATGTCTACTGAGTAATGGAGTACTATGTCCAGTTCTGAGCTTTCCAAAACAAGAAGGATATACCAGCAGAAGTCCACTGAAAGGCTATGAAGTTGTTTGAGGGAGTAAAGCATCTGTCATGCCAGAAGACCCTGAGAGAGCTGGGACTGCTTAGCATCCAGGTGAGAAGACTCAGGGTATATTACTGTGTACAAAATACCTGATGGGAGGCTGTAAAGACAGCAAAGCCAGACACTTCTGTCCACTGAAGACAAGAGGCAATAGACAAAACACAGAACATACAAAATTCTGTTTAAACTTAAGAAAACACTTTACTGTAAGGATGTTCAAATACTAGAACAGATGGCCCATAGAGGTTGTGGAGTCTCTGTCCATGGAGATACTCAACACCTGAATTAACATGGATCTGGGCAACCTGCTATAGCTGATACTGCTTTAATGCAATGGCGCTGGACAACACTGTCTCCACAAGTCCCCTCCAACCTCAGCGATTATGCCAGTCTCTGCCCAAAAATCATTTTATGGGCGTTTGAACAGTCTCAGACTTCTGCAATGAATTTGTTTCAAATGTTGCTTTTAGAAATAACTTTAACACATGCACCAGACAATCATGCCACAGGGTGGTCTGCTTTTCAATTTGAGTAAACAACAAGCACCTGTATCTTCTTTCCAGCTGTACCCCTACTGCATAATGCAAGAAACAACCTCAAGCACTAGGTTGGAAAAAATGAGTAAAAAGTACTGACTTTGCCAGCAATGCAAAACTGAATTTCAATTAATACAAAATCGCATATCAAGTGCTTCTTCATGGCTAATCTGAGTAGACTGCATTCAACATGAAAATATATTTAAACTCAGCTACATTTTTCCGCTCTCTGGAAAAAAAAAAAAAAAGTATTTTCTTAGGTTCTTGGTTCTTCAGAGCTTACATGTTGTTATCCTTGAATCTGAGGAACTTTTTTTTTTTTTCCCTCCAACCTTTCTCCTTATTTCCAGGCAGTTCGCAAGGACTCGCAACAATATCAGCCTTAGTATTGAGCTTTTAGCAACTCACTAACATTTTTTTTAAAATACACTAGGACAAATGACTGAATTATCCTTAAATCACTTTCTTACCTCACTGTCTCAGTCAATTTCTGACTGGTGACTTTTGTTGTCTCTTATTCGCTTAATGACAAATAGGCATCTTACCTAGTTAATTATCAGATGAAAGTTTTTTCATAGTTCAAATTAAGTGCTTCCTGTAGCCACTATTTGACCTATATTAAAACAAGTGGAGATCATTTTCTTTTTTTAGTTCACACATAGCCTAACTCATTATGCTGTTACATAGGACAAACACACACTTAGTAAGATTAAATCTTTTCTCTCCTGAATTTTCTCTTTCTACAGGATGCTGCCTTTTCTTCAATATGCCTCCTTCTCATTGATATTTTTCAGCATAGCTTTTTGGGGAAAAATCATATAAAGACATATTTAAACTTCTTCAACATGACAGATAACATACTCTTGTATATTTCATTATGAGTTCAGCAGAATTTAAATAAATGCATTAGGACCTTATTTCTCCAGGGTATTTTAATAGGCTGAATTCTTCAGAAACCATGAGTACTTTAGATGCCACTGCCATACTTTACAGGATGCCAGCCCTAAAGGAATACAACTGTGGAAAGCAGTAGTAGAGTTCAACGTTTACCACCATTAAGAACATTTTTTAGGATTAAATTCCTCAGCAAAATGAAAAAATACTAACTATACACAAAGGTATATAATGAATGACTTGAACCTGACTTGGTATCATTCCCATGATTTGCTAACATGACTAACCGGCTGGCATCTGATATAGGGATGCATACTGAAGAACAGTACACACATACACTGTGCTGATTTCAAAGGAACCTGTAGCTATTAGAGCTTAAAATATAAGGTCATTTTGGCACACTAGTAGCATGGCCTAGCTGACAAATAAATCAGGCAGCATGACATTTTAGCCACTGTTGCATGGACAGGTAAGGAAAGAGATCATCTGCCATCATCATCAACAAACAGCAAAAAGAAGTATGAAAGAAATGTCAATGTGTTCTTTAGTCCTAGAACCAGCAGAGTACTGATCAGCTAAAATACTTGATGATTACTACATCTTGCTTCACAGTTCAGTCCTTTAGTCATGTACCTTGTTCAAAGCTATGCTCCTACAAAGGATGCGTAAGAGATTAAAAGGTTTTAAGATCAAGTGAAAGAACGGCTAAGCAATATTTAAAAGACACATGTGAAAAACATTCATCAAAATGAACAAAACACCACTACGGATGTTTTAGGCAAGTCTGGTACAGTCAGAGACATTTAAGGCAAACAACTGTTCCATGTTGTAAGATTTCATAGTCCACCTGTACAATATGCTCAAGCTGAACAGGATGTTGCCAAAAGGAAGGACAATGGACAAGCATGGGACCAGAGCAGCACAGATTTCCTGACACAAATTCCACGTCATATCCTCATGTCATGCTCTGTAGGAGAAACCTGACTGAGAAACATGAGTTGCAAAGACCTATCAAGTACAAAAAGGAGATGCTAGAAGGCCTGATACGAGTAAAGAAGGTTGGCCAATACTTGATAGGACTTAGTAGAGCTTTATAGATGGATGGATGGTTATGTTGAAAGCAACACAGAGAACTTCAAAGCTGCTTGAATTCAAACGCAGTTAAGAAGCCCTGGAAATGTGGGATTTCAATCTAGGTGATCTAAAGGAGCCACAAGAAAACACCATTGAACAGACAAATGAAAATGCACAAAGCGTTCTCAAAGACAGATGCTGGAGAGGACAGCAACCACCTCAAAGCAAGCAGTAACAGAAAGGATTTCCAGAGCCCTGCTTAAGTGAGACATTCAGACAAAATTCAGACTGTACAAGAATAGCAGCACATGGTCTGTGTCATCCAGCCAGAGTATGGCACAGTGCCCTCAAGAAAGAGCATCCTTCTGGGGAGGTGATAAGGTACTATCCAGTCTTTCATACAGTTAACAAATCAAAATCTAAGAGGACACCTGCCATCTTAGAAACTATATTTCTGTTCAAGCAGGGCAGTACCACTGGAACTTTTTGCTTGAAGACAGTGAAAAAGCAGTCAACAGAAATAAACGCCCAGAGGCCATGCGTGCCCTATCAGAAATGATGTTCTTATCAAATGTCTGTGTGTCTTCAGTAATGAAGCAGGAAGCTTCAGTTACTCTGGTCTTATCAATGAGACAAAGGATGTCCCCCTAATACAACCTCTAATAGACTAAAGGACAGTGCATTAAATGGGTGATCATTAATGGACTTACCCTAGGACTTGCTAGTTGAGCAGAATCCCTTAGATGCTTCAAAATTGATGTTCTTATTTTATGGTTCACAACACTTTAAAATATCTTATTTTATGAAGCCACACAGAATTCGAAAAGGAGAACAACATAATTCATAACTGATTTCAACACGTTAGCAGTGTAAGTTGTAAGACGTGTGCTGGCAAGGAAATACTTGTTATAAAGCAGCCAAAAAGCACGATTGCTCTGAAACATATTGACATAAAATACAAAAATGGCTGTCATCGCCTATATTTCTCATGCCCTTCCTAGTTTTGTGTTATCAACCAAACAAGAAAAAACACAAATCTAGTTCTTAAGAAGTCAGATACTCCTAGCACACATGTCCTGGACAAGGAGGAAGTTTTCCTGTTATTTCCTTAGCAATCACTCATATGCAGAAAGATTAAAGATGAGGTAATAAGCAAATTTGCTAAATATCTTATCTGCAGAAAAAAAAATCAGGAAACTATTAAACAACAGATCTAGAATCTTTTCCTCTGTCTTGATTTGCGATGTGTTCATGTAGAAGGGGAAGGTAACTTTTTAAAAATGTACTACATCAATCTCATAGTATCTGAAGACAGCCTAATATTTTCCAGTTTTCCATTTACAGTATTTTAGGGGTATTTAATGAAATTATTTTAAGAAATGTTTAAGCAATCAAATCACACTCTTATTTCGAGATTTCATACTGGTCCAGTTTTAAAACATGACAATATACTAGGATTTGGAAGTATTTGTTGATTATAACACATTAAATCCATTGCATTATTACAGAAAATATGAAGGTCCTAGCTTCGAAAGAAGCTATACCAACGTGAAAAAGGCATACATTTCACCATAACTCAAATAGTTATTATCTTTCTGAGGATCTTATTAGTAGCCACATTTCAGAAAAAATAACTTTTTCCTCTCTTTAGATTGCTTAAGACATACGTATTTCTAGCCTCAAAACACTTATGTAAGGAGCTTTATTACTGCATGACAACACATATGAAATACAGGAAACAGCAGTAGGAACCTGCAGGCTCTGAAACAATTTGCAGCATATATATGAATAGTTAAAATTATTAGACTTTTATTCCCTAAAGTAAAACATTTTTGATTGCTCAATAATACAGAACATTATTAGTCCATTAGTTACTTCCTTGTTTAGAAGCTTCAGAAGACCAAAGTAGCACATGGGTTGAAATCATGCTAGGTTTCAACCTTTTCATTTCCTTCCAGTAGTGTCTGAAGTAGATAACAACCACAACAAAAATGGTAATTTCTATGTTTGATGTTTTCCCTAAGGTAAATTATTTGTGCAAACCACAGAAACTAGTAGCAGATTTGAATACTTTGCCCAAAAAGAGGACACAACTTTCAGGTACCATTCAATAAGCAATAAGCACAGGAGCCCTAAGAGTCAAAATGAAAGCAAATTTACACTTGTTCTTACCCCCTAGCCTCCAGCAAATAATCAATCACATACATGTTCTCCTTTCACAAGTTCTTATTGACAACATTCATTTCTTTCGAATCTTTAGAAAATTCTGACAAAAAACTTTTTATACCTGCTGCTCTTTCACAAAACGACAGATTATGCTGTCATTTTCACTTTGAGTAAAATTATTTTACAAAAAATCTTTTATGTTCTAAAATGTGATGCTAATTTACTCAGACTTTACAGTATCACCAAAAACAAATGTCCTCATTTTATAGATAGCAAATCTCACCTTGGTATACTCATCTTTGGCCTTGGTAAGCATCCGTAAGATATCCACTTCTTTGTTATTAGCAGAATTCATGATCATTGGGGACACTCCTGTTCCTGTGCCCTGCTGTGCTTTGAATTGTTCCTGCTGAGTTAGGCTGAAAGTAGGAGACGAGAGAAGAATATACAAGACAAAACAAAAACAAACAAAAAAAAACAAACCGTAAAATATAAAAAGTTTAACTACAGCTACTTTAGAATAACTAAAAAAACACAACACCCCAATTTTCACTCCACAACTATACTAACAAACAGTAAAAAAAAAAACAACCACCACTATTTAAATATCTATATCAAAGAATAATTTGACCAGGTGTGAGAAACATTTTGCCCAATCTTGAATACTCTAGGTCATAGACTAAAATTTCCATTTCTCGGTCACAATTTCTATTCCCAGAAGAAGCAGGGAATTTGTAAAGTTATTCAGTTTGGCTGGTGGTGGAGGATGGCAAACACACACAAATCAGTCATTAACTGCTAGCAAATGACCAATTTCCTGCCCCAGCTGTTTTATTATTATTGTAGAGTGCTGAGAATTTAAACACACAGCCAATTGGCTGAGCGACAGGTTTTGTGTGTTTTTTTTCTTTATATCTATATGCAACACTGCTATTATAAACCACTACACATGGTTTACAATAGCATGAACCCTCTGAAAACTAGTTTTTATTGTAGTAAATTACCAGTTTGAGAGTAGCTAATCACCACCAACTGCAACTTGAGCTAGTTAACTAAAATTAGCTGTCAAAAAAACTAGATTTCCTAGGGTTCATTGCTTATTTCTGTAAATTCATCCCCATCAATTCTTTCTTGGGTCACAACCGACTCATTTTAGAGCTGCAGAACATACAGCATAAGCAACAAAAAACCCCAAACAAAACCCCATCATTGTCACAGTCTCTGTTTAACAATGTTTTGTCACTGCAAAATGAAAAGCAGCAGGTAATTCTTTAAAAAGAGACAGAGAGGAAACATGACTAACTTTCCATCCAGTAGTTTGTAACAAATCCAACCTGGATCATACTGGTAGAAGAGTTAAAGCACTTGGCTGTGGATCAAGATGTGCGAGGATGAGCCTTGGCTGGACTTGTACTGCAGGACATCTAAATGGGCACTTGATACTTTAGCAATCAGAATTGATGTTGCTTCCTCAGCACGCTTCTGGCTACAGAAACGTTTGCTAACCAGGCTATTAAGACTGGTACAGATGACCTGAAAAGGAGAGATTCACAGCTCTGACTGTGCCTTTGCGCTGCACTCTGTTCGTACCTAATGCTGTTGGCTTGACAGCATCGGTCTCCCATGGCTTTCCTTGGGATGGCAAAGACCAGGCCACATCATTGTTCCTCCTATCCCTTACAAGAATTGTGACACAATGGTATGTCCAACCCTACATACCACAGAGAGTTAGTAAATCTAACGTGCCCATTCCTATCATGTCCCTTTACTATATCCTCCATATTATACCTCTGAAAAAAATGTAGATTGTACATGTTGATAAAACCTTCAAATTTCAGCTCCTTCCTCCTCCAAACAAACATAAAAACCTGCAGAATGTAGTCATAAGAAAGGAATCATTGCAAACAAGTCAGTTGTTAGACCAAGCAGAGGGTAAAGCAGAAGGATGAGCCCTTGATCCTGGACACGTGGAGAAAGCAGTGGCAGTGAAAAAAACATCCATGATAACGTTCATTAAAAAACTATCCATGGTGCTGTTAGATTAAAATTCAGCTGAGAATACAGTTTTTTATGAAATGTTAATCTCTGATTTCATTGCAGAGTTAGACCTGTATAACATATATAAAATATCCTTAATATGTATATAAGAGTCATAAATTCAAAGCTAATTGAAGTCTTGCTTTATACTCCAAAACCAGGTGAATTCTACATATATTGCTAAAAAAGCAGGAAGCAGGAACTGAGCCATGGCGTAGAAAGAAGATAAAAAACACAAACTGTATTATTGTAATATGCTTTTGTAATAGTCCATACTTACACTGATATGAGAAGAAAAAGGTAACAGCTACATTGAAAAAGAAAATCTCCCCAAACTGAGAAACTCATTAGCACCACCCCCCCCCCCTCCCCACCTCCCAAAGAATTCAGATATCTGTTTTGTAGAGTTGGATTATCAGGAAACATATCAGTTGAACTGTTATATTATGATGTAGCTGGAAACCTGCGTAGCAAATTAGGGAAGAAGTATTGCAATACAGTGACTTATTTCTGTATATATAAAATGCAGATGTGTGACAATATTACTTGCAACAAATTCTCTGAAAATAGGCTTAAAGTAGAAACCATCCTAGTAATATAATGTGCATGTATGTACAGAAATACATACATAAAAAAGCACAAAAAGTCTTGTTTACCCATCACTTACTTTTTCATGAGCTCTGCAATTCTTTGGCATTCTTCCTTATCATAAAACCAAATCCCATATATGGACACTGCAAATGCACATCAAACACAAACTATGAGAATCTTCTCAAACAGCAATTCTACCTGGTAGATATTTAAAAGTGACCTGTAAAGCAATTTTTAATTTTATTTCTGTCTTGTGCTTTCCCCTTCTAAAAACATGACAACTCAAATCCTCCAGTATAATCAAAAAAGATCAAA
Organism: Cygnus atratus; assembly: GCF_013377495.2. Lineage (NCBI taxonomy): Eukaryota > Metazoa > Chordata > Aves > Anseriformes > Anatidae > Cygnus > Cygnus atratus. Next base: position 65,478,379 of record NC_066362.1, read on the forward strand.
AGGTGTATCTCTACTGACATATGTCACCAGCTCTGAACCTTTGATACAGGCAAAGGCGTTTGATCCTTTTCTTCAAAATACTAGACCAGAGGTTTGTTTTTTGTGTGTTTTCTCCTTTAAAAACTTTACTTCTGTCAATTTTCCAGTTGTCATATCATAAGCATTGGACCCCAGTGGCTAGTGTACTACAGGCTGTGTTGCACACAAACATAAGCAGGTAAGATTTGTTTAGTTTTCAACAACGATCAGACCTATCTTACACATCATCAAAGTTGTTACGGTAGTACAAACCAACCTCTGCCTCCTTGCAAATCTCCTGTAACGATGTCCATTAGCTTCACCCCCAAAGAAGTAATTACCTGTAGCCAACCCAGGATTAGAAAATCTCCATCTAAATTCAGACTTCAGAATCTGTCCTTCACAAAGGTAAGTGCCTGCAGTTTTGCCCAGAAACAACAGATTTGAATCTACCAGTAGTTCAAAATTCTCAAATGCATGCACTGCTAGTGAAACCACCATGACGGTAATAGGCATAATGCAACTGTAGTCAGTGCAGCCTCCACAAACATCATAAACAGGAAGCTTTTTTCCACTCATAACTGTATAATACAGTTCTGGTAAGATAGCCTGGGAATCAATCTGTAACACTGTCTGGCCGTATTTTCACAAATATCCATCCACGGTTTTCAGTTTTAACCTCTTGCACAAATTTGCTGTGAAGGAGAAGGAAGAAGTGCTTACACGGTAAACATGGATCTTCCCCTCTGTACCCTGCAACCCCCCCGCAACGTTGTGCAACGTCCACGTTCCCCTTTTATGATACGGTAGCAAATGGGTAGGCACCACGTTTCTCCCCTTCTTCCCCTCCTACAGCAGCAAGAGATTTCCCTTAATCTTCCTAAGATAAGGCAATTCCTAGCATGCCTTCTGACACAGTAGGGGCTGGATTCTATTTGAAAGCGGCGTAAATGGATGGAGTATCCATTTTAAAATAATTGCAACACCGACCCTGATCATGTAACATTTCCTTTAATCACAGGAGTCCAAGAACAATCACTTCTTCTTCACTTCCAAAGAACTGAAACTACGAGACACAAAGCACAAGCTGGCTTTCTTAACATCTGAAAAGAAACTGAATGTGCAGCTGTTTGCAAGACGCAAGTGTAATATTTATCTCTATCCCCCTTCAGACTTTCAGCCATGTGTTGTCTTCTATACAACTAAAAATGGTTCAACTAACTACTTAATATAGCATCCTGGTGAAAAGCCTTAAAAAATTTCTTTTTTTTTTTTTTTTTTTTTTTTTTTTTTTTTTGTATGCCAACACATAAAAACCCAGGACCAGCAGAGAACCTGAGATGATTACAAACTGCAACCATCAAGCTAGGAACCTGTCATGCTCTCCACTAATAAAAAAGATAAATATACATAGAATACAAATTTCACTGCAAACTTTCTACCAGCATGATTACACCTTGTGTCTTATTGGTATTAAACAGATTATTTTTTTCTTCACTCTCCATCCTTAGGCTGTGTGTGACAAAAATAGAAATTCAGATCTAAGTATCATCTGTAGAGTGGTAATGGTAAACGTTTACATGTTAAAACTGAATGATTGAACAGCAGAGGTACAAAAAGAATTCTTCCACTGCAGCACTGAAGAAATACTGTCTCACTTTTAGGCCCAGATTCAGCTATCAAGTTATCCAACAAGAGATTACTGTCAAAAACAGAGAAAGAAAGAACAAATCAAAATCAAGTATCTTCTGCTCCCCAAGTGAACCAGCTACATGAAAAGTAGCCAACAAAACACCAGTAAGGAGAGAGAGTTTTATCCAGACAAGACGGCATGCATCTAGTCATCCACATTCAACAGTTCCCAACTCATTTCATTTACTAAAGGAAATGAGATTTAGTAATGAATTGATCCCATTAAAGGGAAAAAAAAGGCACAAAAAGTTATGATGCTGTTAACAAGACTGAACAAAGTTATAAAGATATAATGCAGCTATCAAATCAACAAGATGCAGTTAATATTGAATTGGAGTAAGCTACATAGGTTAAATCATCTAACTGCAATCACTTAAAGAGCATCGATCTTTAAAATTTTTAGATTTTTAAACAGGTAGGCGGCTTCTTGTGGTACACATTAAAAAATTGCAGCATCCATTCTGCTGGACCTATGATGCTGGACCTACCGAGAAAAAGAAAAGACCCAAAGTAGTTTATACCCATGATAGTATTTTTAATCTATGCCTTCTTAACTTAAAGCATGACTTAAGGCATGCCATATTAATTTTGTACCATTCTACTCTAATGCAAATGTGATCCCTTTGTCCACAATTAAGTCGTCATAATTATGATGCAACCACAGGATGTTCCTTCCACTTTACTCAGGTTCAAGTAGTGAAGGTGGCCTGTCTGTTCAAGTTTGACATCCTGCTCTACAGGACAAAGCAAGACAGGATTGCAACAAAGGAAAAATCTGCAGTTAAGACAGCTGCATGCTATCTCAGAAAGACAAATACCATCTCTGACGCTGTCCCAGAGATATTATGCAACGATATGCGAATTGTGAAATGTCATCTTAAGTGGCTGTCATTGAGTGTGTACATTTCATGTCCGGTTCTTGATTTGAGATCCCAGACCTGGGTGTAAGATTTGAGTGCATGACCTGCAAAACGCCAGCTACTTATAATCACAGCTGAAGTCTGTAGGAAGTGTTTTTGAACTTACGAACAATAAATATATTGGACAAGTTACGCTGGAGTAACTTGAAGTCAGACACTCTGCATTTAACGGATCTTTGTAATTGTAACCACTCTGTTCCAGGATCCCAATTTGTAAAATGGGAAAAATAATATTTCTAATCTGAGCAAGGTGCAACAGTTCTGCTTATTTTAAGTCACCAGCTATTACATCAATGAGTATCACACAAAACAACATGAGAAAAACAACAATGAAGAGTTGTGCCCCTACTGCAGAACTTCTGCAGTGCCTAAAAAAACAAGAGGCCCACACATAAGTAATGAGGAAAAGCCAGAATACCAAGTAGCCACTGTTTACCTGAATGTCATTCAGACTATTTGATGACTGAAGCAAAGACTGTACTGCAAATGATTATGAACATGTAATTAAAAATTCCATGAGGAAAAAAAAAAAAAGATTGCACAAGCAACCTTAACTTTGTTCTTTGGTTGTTTAGGAGTGCTCAATTTTGCAGCCTTTTAAACACAACATTTTGCTTAGCTAAAACAAAATGCTAAGAAAAAAATAAAATTGCATTATTTAACTGCCATATTGATAGTGATGTGGTTCATCCACAGGACTGAACTTTCATGTCTCTTTTTCCTCTACATTGTAGAAAGCAGAACAACACTATATATATATGTATGTATGTATGTATGTATGTACGTATGTATTTCTAAATGATGGAAATTCAGATTAGATATATCCTGTTATTTCTGGAGGTTCCCAGAGAGGAATCAAAATTTTTATGATGTCCCAGGCACAAAAATGCCAAACTAAAACAATGCAAGAATTTTCCAACCAACGTGAAACTGTATTTTGATGTGAGCTTAACTTTTCCTAAAAAGCTGGTAAAAGAAACAAACCTGTCAAATCACCGAATACTTGCTCCTTTGTTTACAGGTTGATAAAGCTTCTGATCCCATTATTTATGTATCTTTTAACACAGACAAGGAAAAGAATGGCTTGGTCTTTACATTATTTCAAATGTTTAAAACTTCATATACGAAACAAGCAGGAAAAAAAAAAAGCTATTAAAAGGAAAAGCATCCTGCTCAGAGACATTTTAATGCAAATAATCACATCTGGAGAGTGAAAAAAGCTGTTTTTTAGCTTTACCAGTCAAATTCAAGCAAGGAGGAACTGTTCAAGTAACTTTCTCAAAAAAAGACAAACAAAAAAAAACCAACCCACATCATGTAAAAGCCCCTGAAAACCTCTTTCCCCAAAAAGGGATGGTTATAGAGTGGGCAGGGACTGGCAACGCTAGAAGTCAAGAATAGGTTCCTCACCACCATCTGTTTAATTGTACCTGGAACTATGCCTTAAACACGTGAAACTTTTTTTTTTTTTTAATGGACCCTGAAATAACCTTGTGATCTTTTACAGTCATGAAAGTTGGCTGACCAATTCACAGACTTCCAGATACAGAGCCAGCAAATATTTCTGATCTCATGAGGCAAAAAGGGACAAGTCCGAGACAGCGGATTGTTTATAAACTCATGTCTGCAACTCCACGGTGACAGCCTGACTTCTGGCAGATTTTAAATCAAAATATATAGGAAATGCCTTAAAAAAAAAAATCAACTCTGTAGCAAACAAACAAAAAAGAGACTGTCTGACAAGAATATCCCCTAAATAGCCTCAAAGCTAAAGTTACGTTAGCCTTGCAGGAAACTTCAAGTCCCACTGATGCATTTATTTCCATAAAGCCTAACAGATGCAAGAGTCCATCGGCAGGTTATTTTTTGGAAAATATCCCAAAGGCAAACTCAATTTGCAAGATTTCCTTTAATATTACATTCTGTTGATACAACAAGAATTTTTTAGTCCCTACGCAGGAATAGTGTCTATGTTATGATCCATCTAGCCTAGTGTTTTTTTTCCCCTTCCACTGGTTTCCAATTGCATGCCCTGTCATTTCATCATCAGTTCCAAATACTTTTAAAATCATGATGATGCATGATTCTGAAATTAAGACAAGACAACCCCCACAGGGGCCAGGCTATCAATTTTTAAATAACAAGTTGTTCTTAATAAATCCGCTATTGTTAAGTTGTTTATAAGTAAAAAGTGGTTCTTATTACTGTTTCACAGTGGACTTCTGAAACATCCACATCAGACTAGATCTCCACTGCCTTTTACAACAGAAATGATTACACAGTCTCACTCAAGGAACCTAACAGCTAAGTGAAGAGATAGTAAGATAAACAAATTGTGGGTGAAAGTACCATTCACTCCATTTTTGATACAGAAAAGTGATAGATGCTGACTTTGAGAAGTGAGGAAGTCTTTAGCAAGGCTGAAAACAAAATCCCTATATTCTCAGCCAACAAAAGTATCCTTCCTGTGAAAAAACTCTCAGAGGATGGCTCAGTGGAAAGGAAGTGTAACTCCCCAAAATCTGAAACTATTAGCACTCCCAGCTTACCCTATTATCTCTGCCAATTTCTACTACAAACCATTAAAAAGGCCTTCAATGCACACTGAAATGAAATCAGGCCCTCGTCTACATAAATGATCTCAACATAATACAAAAATGCCATCATGCAAATATAGGCTAAATATATATAAATAACTTCTTAGCAGAAAAGCTTACACCAACATAACACTGCCACAAGTGAAAGAAGGAAAACAAGAAAACACGCTCTCTTCTTGATGCTGAGTACAAAATTATACCTCGTAGCTAAAAGCAATGAGAACGCTCCACAGTCAAGGAGGCAGCGACAATGCTCTCCCCATTCTGAAGGATGAAAAAAAGCTGTCTTTTATTTTAAAGAATAGGAAGGAATTCTACCCTCGCCTTCTGAGTGTCCAGCCTTTATATTTACATCCCGCTTTTCAAGGTTAAGGAAAGTGGCAGCTTCTGTTATGTTTCTTGTCAAGTATCTGGGGTATATACATACAAACAACTTAAGACTTTTGTTGTTGCAGGTTAACAGCTAATTCCAGATCTGTAAATACATTTCTATTACTTCCCATTTCCTTATTACCATCCCCATTATTTGGGGATACAGCCTCCTCCGCTGTAAATGGCATACATGATTGTGTGGTAGAGGACTCAACAGGATTTGAATATTGCTGTTTTCATTTATAATTTAGTGAAATATAAGATAATGTTTCCAATGATTTTAAAGTGCATCTCCGACATACCTGCCATGGGTCTAAGTACATCTTTAATACCGGAGCTACAGTAAAGTTCAAGGGCAAGCAATTTTCCAAACTCTGCTGGTGTCCATTATAGTGCATTTTTTTTTCTCCCATTAAAAAAGAAAAAGAAGGGAAAAATAAAAGGAGGAATATTTTAGCTTTAAAAAGTGTTCAATAGCATGTATTTTTTTCCTGAACTCTGTATTTTTACTATAATCAGTCTGATGAGCTATTACTCCAAATGGTTTGATTCCAGCAAAAAGAATGAACAACTTGAAAATGGGCTTCATGAAGAAAATAAGCAACCTCAACTATAGATACTTGTAATTCCAACAATTGTGATTTCATCTCTTATCTCTCCACTGCATAGCTTCCCATCCTAAGTAATGGAAATACATTTGCAGATCTGGAATAAGCTGTTAACCTGCAACAACAAAAATCTATGTTGTCTGAATGTATATTCACACTTGTTCTTGTAGTAAGTGACACCTAAAAATACTGTAATATTAACATAATTTAAAAAAAATGTATTTTCCCATTTTTACACTCTGTACGCTCTAACATTTTGGAGACAGACAATTTCTTATTGTTTCCTACACCATCTCTTTATTACTGAAATGGTCAGAAAAATAATATAAAATAGGCAACTGTAAAGTGAACTACTCTTTCTGACATTTCAAATGTTTAGTTCATATTTACAGCACCACTTATGTATTTTCTCTTGTTGATTTTCCACAGTCTCGTAACATGTTATATTAAATACATTAAAAAAATTCTTCTTCCGTTATAGTCAGATGTTACGTTGACTTCATGACATCTGCTCACCTGTAGAGCGAGCTGCTGTTGGAAACTAAGTACCTATGACTTTTAGGAATACAATACAATTCCATTGGAACAGAAAGGACATTTACTGTTCTCATTAATTGCAGGTGAAAAGTATTAAGTCTATTCCAACTGAGAGTAGGTTCATGCTGTTAAGTTAGTTAACTTAGGTTCATGCAGGTTAAGTTTCAGTGGATAGCTGCACCTTTTATCATTCACATACGACCACTGTATTTTTACTTGCTTGAAAACTGAAGGATCATTACATTTTATCCTTTAGATTTTAATAGAAGTGTTTAAAGCATATTTTGTGACCTATTTTTTCTTGTGAAAGTTGCAACTTAGTAACTTATTTCATAAAGATTCAAATATCTTTGAGCTACCTTACTTATTTCTTTTAGTGTAATTATTTTAAAGTATTTGTGTATCTTTTAAAATTAATTTTAACTACTGAAGTTAGTGTTCTGATTACTATAAACATTAGCAGTTTACTGACTTTTCTTCCACCACAAGGCATTCTGTGTGTTTACTTGAACAGAGGGAGAAACAGAATGTACTTCTGAGATGAAGTGTGTCACCATGAAAATTAAATTTGAATGGTAAAAACTTCCTTATTTTAAAACTGTAATCCAACACATGAAAGCATCAGAAAAATCTGTATTTATCAAATTAATTTTAAATAAGAAGCTAGATGTTTCAAAATACTGAAACAGCACTGAAAAAGTACTGAAACAGCAGGACATATCCTGCAATTTATGAATTGCTAACTATAGAGATACATTTCAATACATACCAAAATTTAGAGTTGCGCGCTGTGCAATTTTCATTACAACAACTGCATTATTCTCACACAAAGTGAAAGTGCATCGTTACATTTTGCTTCATAAGTCAGCAGTATTTTACCATATGCATGATCCTTTAGGAATAAAGCATTATCATCTTTTGCTTCCCTGTTCTCTCCCCTCCATCTAACTCTCAGTGCAAATTTGAACCTCATTTTTTTCTTTATGATAACGACATACAAAATATTAATTTGAGGGAAGACATAAAAAAACAACAGAAGAGATGACAACTAAAAAAGAAGCAAAGCACTGCAAGAAGGTATGCAATACTTTACATAAAAATCCACTGTTGCTTCTTTAATTATGAAATTTCATGAACCTTTCCATTGAGAGATGCTATACATTCCTGTGAAGAAGATTTAATGCCGTATGTTGTTATGCAAATAATCTTGAAATTTTACAGAAAGGCAGTTCGTTTGACAGAGACAGAAGAATTGGTGTAGCTCATCAAACTGCAAGTCCATATCCTGTCTAAGACAATGACCAGCACCAGATGATTCACAGGAAGAACCTTCCTAGTCCCTCTGTTGTTGACTTCTGACCTGAAGCATGTGTATTATATCACTTTTTTTTTTCTTCTTGGCTACAGGATCTCTGGCTGGTTTTATTCATATAAATAATATCTCTGCTATGCAAAAGGATTACTGAAAGAGGCTCTAAAAGACTTAAGAGTACATGTGTCCAAAACAACGAAGCTAGCAGGTACAAACCACATTTGTTGTGGAGAAAAGAAATATATTTAAGAAATATATTATTAATATATATTTCTTGTATTAGTATACTTTAAGAAATATATTATTATATGAAGACTTTATATTTTATTAAATTTTATTACAGCAAGCTCTGCACTGCAAAACCAACAACTGGGCTGCAACCATAACCACTATTTGCAGAGCAGATACCAAATATTAAGCCCAATGCTGTTAGCAGTTTATATGCCACTTAAGAAAAAAAGCAACACTGCATTTGCAGCCCTAGTGGAATTCCACTGGAACAGTTACACTGCCTTTCCGTATGTAACACATTCCTTGTCCTTTAAAGGGTATGCTATCTTATACTTCAGAAGGATTTCTTTCTTTTTTCCTCCTGTAATTGAAGAGTATTGTTTACTGCCGATTTAAGGCTTGTTTTGATGAAGACAGAGCTGATGAGGCACTCAGGAGCTTGTATTAAATCAATAATAGATAGAAGTGGGCAGCTTGTATATGCACTGTGGGATACACTTGTTCCATATTTATCTTTCATGTTTTGAGAGAAGGTTACAAATATTTTTATATATATACACACACACATAAAAGAGTGTGAGCGAGCAAGCTCACATTCCAAGAGAAGTTTTCTGGCTATGTCAGGACCGAAGTCCACCCCTTGCTAGACAAACCTATTTTTTTCAAACACAAGAGGATATTATCAGAGAAGTCCGTGCTGATATACAGAAACCAGAGATCGTCATGGCTCGGTGAGGTGATGAGCTGACGGGTGGATGGCGCCCATTATCTCCACTTCTCAATCCAAGTTTTCCTGAAAAACCACAGGGGGAGGAGAAGGCTCCAACTGAGCATAAAGCACAGAGGACAAGAAAGGACCAGGAGTGAAGAGCAAGGAAAGGAAGGATAATGCACAAGATATTGCAAAGGTTTCAAAGAGCTGGAAAGTAGTTTCTAGATGAAAGGACAGAGTTGTCAGTAGTTCTGGTTTTTGGTTTTAACTTCTGTACAAGGCTATTATATAAAGTAACTCCAAAGTAAGAAACAATTGCTCAAAAGGAATTTACTTTCAGTATACATAGGAAATATACTCAAGTTCAGCGGTTTCAACGCTCCTGGGAATTTAAAAATGTTTCAAGCCTTTGTTCGGCAAGCATATCAACCACTATCCAGCCACCAGCAAGGGGAACCTGAAACGAAGTATAAGGGGAAGCTGGTGCATGAAACTCAGCTTAACTGTTTCTACATCAAACCTGGAGGTAAGACAGCATTATACATTAGTGTGTATGCAAACTATACTGGTGTCTATCTGGTGGGACAAGTATTGCATTTCTATTTAAACAGAACAGTTTGTATAATGTATGAAATAACATCAGTAACAAACTAACAGTTGGGGATAATGTACTGTGAAGCCCTGTATGTGTTATCACACTACCGCAGGATTCAGAGAATTTTGTTAATTCTCTAATCTGTGGAGTTAAGCAGAAGGACAGCTTTTCTCGGCAACGGTATGTCTTTTGAGCATATATTGAACATTGCTTTCCCACTTGGATTTTGACAGCGGAGCAAAAAATAAAGGCACAGGAAGGCACATACGTATAAGAAACAAGAAAGAAAAGACAAAAAGAGGCTAAGAAGTTCAGAATATACAAAAGCTCAAAATATTAAATGCATATGTGTGTGTGAAGGGACTAATTTAAAAAGGGGGTTATGTGAGTGATTTCTAAAAAGAAACTAGTTTTGCAATATTTGCAGAATAAGTATGTAGGCATTCACATATATATTCACACTTGTCTGGAAACATCTAATATTTTATGCTGTACAAGAGGGTGTGTATGAAGGAGAGGGTGTACAGGTAGTCACATGAAGATAACCCTCTTTAAAAATAAAAAATCTGTTCCAACTTTAACTCCTGAGCTTTACCACATCATATGCCTATCTTATCTCGAAGAGATGTCCGGAATTGCCAGTGCTGGCAGTACACTCTCAGCAGTAAACGTCCAGACAAGCTAATACGTTGCTTATGTGCCGACATCCATAAATGGGAAGCAAAGACTGTGCTTAGCAGATATACGCAGCATTATATTCCTTCCATTCTGCTCAGAAACCCCTATACAACTGCAGGTTGCTTGAGAGATGCCTTTAATTCTATTCCATACACTTTTCCTACCGATTCACTTGCTGAGGCTGGGATACGGTTCCACCATACTCAAAATAATTACTAGCCACAAAAAAAACTGCATAGCTTTGTTCTCTTAGCTCCTTAGGCTGTTTTTTCCTCACATGACATATATTCAAATTGAAATCCATCATTCCACATAGCTGAAAATCTGTTAGAAGTACTGCATTTCTTTCCCCTGTATTTTTTTTTTTACCACCTTCATCACAACTGAAACTCATCATTAGAGCAAAGAGATGGTTGCAGTCATCAGAGTTACAAGGTCTGCCACCCTTAGAAAATCCACTTCACAAACACGAAGCATTCTATGTCATTTGCATTTCTCAGTCAAAGATTTCCAGAACTGGGACCAATTCCTCAGGGTAGGAAGGGTGAGGAGGAAACAACAAAAGCATTCTTTTAGGCAGGTCTGAACCGAAACCTTATATATCCGTACTGAACTGCGCGGGCCGACAAGGGACATGGATTTACTCATCAAAACTGGTGTCTTAAGATCAAGGCCTTTGATTTCCACTCAAAAACATATATTTTAATTAAAGAAACACATGAAGAATAAGATTGAGCTGGGAAAAATAAAAAGGATTACTTCAGAAATACTTACCAGTACAAGGAGTTTTGCTTTAAAACAGAAAACAAACCACCACATCGGAATACTACAGTTCCTCCTCTTTTTTGATCTGAACTCTAAAAACTTAAACCTAAAAATCACAGAATTACACTTACTCGTCACAGTAAGCACAAAAAAATCTCAAGTACCCTAAAGAAGAATTAACCAATATCTGATAATCCTAAAATCTCAATCAACAATTTAGTTTGGCTGAGGCCTCCGCAGGTCAGCCGCTCCACCCTTCTGCTCAAAAGAGGGCTAAATTCAGTAAGATAAAGAGTTAGGAAAATAAAAGAAATTATTATCAACTACAAGTTACCAAACAAAAGTATATCCTACTGCACTTTTCCATTTTATTTATTTTTTACAGTGATTTGCATATATACATACCTTTCTCTACAAAAAGAAAAGATCCTGTCCCCTTCAGAAATCACATTGTGTTAAAAATCCAATCCTATTTCCGAAGAATCAAGCAGAGTTTAGTTACAGATCTCAAAACCAAACGCATCAGGTTGTATATTCTACAACATGCAAACTAACTAACCGCCAAACAAAAGATCAGGATTCCCAGTCTTAAAAATCTCCTGCCTTGAGCCAGAACTGCTGCATATCCATCTACACCAAAATACTGTTTAATTACACCATAAAATTATCACATTATTTTTATATCTTTACAGGTAAACATTAAGGATTTTTAGGTCTCCCTGAAAATTAGAATAAGAGACAGAAAGGCCGACATTTAATATATAAGCATATATATTTTGCATATAAAAATGTAACGCAATACCTATGCCATTTCTAAAGGGATGGATTATTACTCTTCTTGACATTCTGAAGTATTTTTTGTTATCTTTCAAGTACATTAAAGTCCTTAGTAGACCGAAGTATAGAACACAAAGGTAGGCACTATATCGGAAATGCAGTAGTAAAGTACCAATACTTTCGTATATGCTTTTATAAACCAGTCTAAGAACACAATTTCTGCATATAGGTACAAAGAAGTCACCCAACTGAACACTAGACAGTATTTCACAGGAAAAAAAAATATAGCCACTATGCATCAGATAAGTAAATAACTAGAAGCAGGAAGGAATTTGCTTCAAGAATATTTGCACATGACAAACTATAAAATATTTAAGTTGAACACAAACTAAAACAGGTCTTGGAAAACATGCATGCAACCTGACAAAGTTAATTGTCAGTCAACTTTATTTTCTGATTTTAGAATCAAGTCTTACTACAACATTGATGCATTTTCAGTATTTATATTTCCTTTTAAATTTAAGAAGGAAAAGTAGTATATGTTCTTAGGAGTATTAGGATTAAAATGTTCTCAGCAAATTTGAGGTTTCAACTAGAGGTGAATAACATCCAGGAAAGACAATCCTGACCTCTTCTGCTGTTCCTGGCTAGCTAGAGACACGATGAATTTTTATCAGGCTGATTAAAGGAGCCATGGTGGAAGGGGAAGAAGGAGGAGCTACTTGTTTATTTTTGTGAGACAAAAATTTCTCCCAAGGACAGCACCTCAGGTAAAACACGTGCATTTGTATTCTGAACAAATGGCAGCGGTTGGTGCAGACAAGCTTTTAGAAAACCTTTAGCCAAATCTGGTTAGCAAGCAAACTAGCTGACAAGAACATACCTCTGATGAGGGCAGGCCCCTCTGCCAAAATTGCTTTGAATTTGTATGGTTTGAGCTTTCACTTCTCAAACACTTTTGTTCCAAACTGATAAATAGTTTTTCAAAGTTTTACACTACAAATATATTTTCTTCAGCAGAACCGACAGATTCCAGCAGGCCAGAATAATTCTGTAACCAAGCTTAGTCTCAACAACATTGTTTTTAAGTTATTCAGCTGTGACAGAAACATTGCATTTTGCTTACTGATGCAGTAACAGAAAGCCACAAACTATTTTTTTTTAAATCAGCAGACCACTTAGTTTAGAGGAAACTAATACAAATTGAATGAAATCAAAAACGTGTAATGGTATTTGTTTCAAAATGTCCAATGAGCATTTGGAGAATAATCAGCTGAATACGTATTTCAATTTACTGTGTTCAACTTTCTTTTCTTCCCATGATTGGACCAGATACCGTATGTTGGCAGGTAGGAGACTGATAAATTAGGCTCTCTATTGTAAACTGACATTTTTACCAAAACCAAAACCCAAACAGAAACTGTATTACATCGTAAAAAGAAAGCCCGAAATACCTGTTTTGCCCATCTAAATGAAAATAATTGAGCAAGTAGTTGTCTATTGATCAATGCGCGTAATACTGAATCTAAACATGCACATGAAGTAAATTTAACAACCAAATGCTGGCTTCGTTCTTAAAACACTTGAGAGAAGAGATTTTAAATAGTGAATTATAGAATATATCACAGAATCACAGAATTGTCTAGGTTGGAAGAGACCTCAGATGATCTTGATCTCTAGTCCAACCTCTGGAATATATGATGTGGGATAGACCAACAAATAGGTTTCAGGGTAAAAATAGACACTTTGGCATCTAAAAGATCTTCTTCATGCCATGTTGTTTTTATACATTGCTCAAACTATCACTGTTGTTTCCTCATTTCTCTTGAAATGTAAACTTCTTCTTCTAACTAAGATGCTCCTTACAAGAGAAATGTTACTATTAGTGTACCTGCACGATCAATGGGTCTTCCGACATGCCTACAGAACTGCAACATTATTTAGTATATATTTATATACTATAAATAAATTATTAGAAGGGTAAACCAAAATGAACCCATCAGTCTCCAAGAAGACGAGTTCTTCTATTTGCAAGTACTCTAGGATGCTGTAACAGAATCTAGAAGTGAAAAATAATAGTTTTAGAAAAATATACACCATTATCTTTTCCTAAACATTTTACAATCGTCGCCAAACATGTATTTGGAAAAATAAAATCATACATAAATAATTATGGGAAAAAATAGGAAAAAAATACACTTAAAAACCACATAACAAACTTTAGGCTACTTCTTTGGACAACTGGGAAACTTTTCTTCCCCTCCAATCTCACCTACTGGAAGTCTCTGCAGCGTAGAAATCTGGGAAAACGATATTCCCTGTTCATGGTTCTGATGAACACAGGGTGGCAGGTTAAACTGGACAACTGAAATTAGTATGAGGTTGTACACGTACCATGTGTCTAGACAGCTTTACCAAAAGCAGGCACGTCTGGGCTGCTTGCGTAGCAACTCCTGAACCTCTGCAAAAGCTCATATTCGGTAGAATGTGTCATATCTGGCTAGAAAGCTTCATTCAGTTTCAGTTTTAGGAGATGATGTGATCAAAGGTCTTGTTACACATGTGGCACAGAAATGAAAAACAAGATCTATGCACAAACAGGTATAGAGCCTGGTCAGATAAAGACTATTTGTTGCACTTTTATGCAGTTTCTTTCTCCACTTCCTGTACCATAAAAGCACCCAATTAACCTGCATCAGATTGTTGTGGTTTAACCCGGCCGGCAGCTAAGCACCACACAGCCGTTCGCTCACCCTCCCCCCTCCCTCTCTGGGATGGGGGAGAGAATTAGAAAGAAATGAAAGCCCGTGGGTTGAGACAATTTATTAGGAGAGAAAAGAAAGGAAAATAATAATAATGACAATAGTACTAATAATGATAATGTGTACAAACAAGTGATGCACAATGCAATTGCTCATCACCTGCTGACCGATGCCCAGCCTATCCCTGAGCAGCCGGCCCCCCCACCCCGTATTAATTGTTCAGCATGATCCCATATGGCATGGAATACCCCTTTGGCCAGTTTGGGTCAGCTGTCCTGGGTCTGTCCCCTCCCAGCTCCTGCTGCACCCCCAGCCTGCCTGCTGGCAGGACAGAGCGAGAAGCTGAAAAGTCCTTGGCTTGGTGTAAGCACTGCTCTGCAACAATTAAAACATCAGCATGTTATCAGCGCTCTTCTCATCCTAAATCCCAAACACAGCCCCACACCAGCTACTAGGAGGACAATTAACTCTATCCTAGCCAAAACCAGGACACAGATTGTTGTGAGAATTAGCATACTAGCTCCTTATAAGCTAGGATCTTGTATTTTTTTCTGTCAGCTGAAACGCACAAGGTGTACTGAGCTCTAAGATACGCAACTTAATTTTCCTCGAGCTCTCCATATCCTATAAACACGAAAAACAGCTAAGTGATGTTGATCACAGTGGTGACGAAATGATAAATCAGTCAATTCAAGAAATAATTAATCGGCCTAGCACACATCCATATACTTCTGGTACAAATACATCGTTGGAAATAGTTGCAAGTAAATTATTATACAGCTGACCATTACTAAAGAAGAAACTGAAGTTATTTTAACCAATGTTTTACAGTTATGCATTTCTTCTGAACTATTTCATATTAACCAGCGTCAAGCTTTAAACAACAGGTTCCAAATGGTGCTTTTCACAATAAATACAAGGGAATAAATATAAGGGAAAAAGTATTAATTATGTAGTTAAGATTACTCAAATATAAACCCAGGAAATTTTTTAATTTTTAAAATCATCAGATGATTAAAAAAAGGAGAAGTACTGTCTTACTTGGTCACACAAAGAAAGCGCCTAAAACTGCAGTTAAATACAGAAGCTTAGAGATCACACTGAAAATACTTATTTAACCGATAAGCCATTTGTTTCTTGGTGTAATTAGACACGGATTTCTGCTGGCATTAAGCACGCAGTAATTTGAGCTCCCCTCCTGGCTTTCACACAAATAACCCTAGTGCTAGCCAGACAAACACATTTCCTAAACTAAGCTTTTCTGTGAAATAGGGGATCAGTGCAAACATTAACTGGCACGGAACCAAAATCTAGCCCCAGACTGTGGGAACAGACTGTAGGTATCTGCATAAAAGCTTTTTAGGCATTATTTTGAGTCTAGATTACCAAGATCATATGGAACTACAGGAGAAATATGAAGAACAATTAAGTAAAAAGATCAAATATTCCTTTTATAAGTATTCATAAAATTTACTTTTATTGTATATAGGTGAGGAAAGCTTTTCCTGTTGTAATTATGTGTTGGATGCAAAGCAATCTTTCCAAAATGATACGTATAACCTGAAAAGATGCTGGTGGACTTGTCCAGTACACAAGTACCACCTTTTGCTGCTCAGAATATTTATTTTAGATTGTGTAATGCAATCAGCCACACACATTCAGCTGTACTAAAACAAAGTTGCTTTCAGCAAACATCCAGAATATGAGAACAAACAAAACACTGGGCAGAATGTCTTTACTCCTCCAAATGCTTTTTTTTTGTTTTGTTTTTCCCCTGAAATTTACACTATCACAAAAACCAAATACTAGTCCTCTTATGTCAGAAAGCAACCATACCAGCTAGAAAAGCAGTGAAAGCTCTGTTATATACCTAATTATGTTATACTTAATTTGTACAAAAAAATAGAGTAAGGAACATCAAGCAAACAGAAAAAGATAACTACTTTCCAGATCTAGATTAAGTATTACTGGCAACCTGTCAACTGTTTCGCTGCAAAAGCAGCTATTATCGAATCCTCCTTGTTAGTATCTAGAAGCGGGAAAATAAAAGCAATATTACAACATTAGTGCCTAAAAAAAATTTGGGATGAAAACCCCAGAAAGAAGCCTAAGGCCTGCGTTTTGTAAAAGTGATAAACGAAAGCATAATAATGCAAAACCCAATGAAAATACTCATATAGACAGTTCAGGATAGATACTCAGCAACGCATTTGGATAAGACCCTAGTGGAAACAGATCCATAATGCTGAGGAAGTTATTTTATGTAGCAAAGGCTTTGAAATACAGGGTAAGGAAGGAAGGGCTAGAGTTATCTGCGTCTCGGTGGAGAAATCACCATGTAAATTATTTCAGTGGGCCCAGTAAACGTGAAAAAGTCAAATGAGATGGTAAATAACTTTTCTTTTATGGGTTTGTAATCCAAGTTTGCTCTGAAAACAGAGATGTTTCCACAAAAATCTATGAAAACAACAGTTTTTCCTTTGAAGTACCAAGAGCTTCGTTGGAGCTGTTATTGGAGAAATAACAATTAAGCATTTATAAGAATATTTCATGAAAATAAAATCCTTATTTAGGGGTAACACGGAACACATCGGATACTAACAAAAATCCTGAGCTAGTAGATTTTTAATTAATTAATTTATTTATTTATTTTAGGAAAGCAGATATGAATCTTCTCTTACAAAATTAAATTATCCAATTAAATTGCAGATATAGGTTTCTCCATGATTAGATGGTGCAGCTAACACTGGAAAAAACAGACATACAGGCCCAGCTGAAGACTTTTAAAACAAGAAGTACAGTGGCTGAGGATCTTGTAACACCCTTTTTCATGCCTGCACTCAAGGGAATGATACAGCATAGAGCGCCACGAGGCCAAAAAGCTACTAGACCTTGTGGCTGAGAGATCCTGAACTGAAAGAAAAATTCTGGTACTTTCATGCTGCTGCTGGCAAATTGTCCGTGTGGGTGTTGTGAGTTAGCTGCATGGTGCAAGCTGCCTGCTGGGGTTACCTGTTTGTTCCCCTCAGTGAGGCCAGGGAGAAAATTAGAAGGGCAAAATTGAGAAAACTTATGGGGTGAGATGAAGAAAGGTTAATAGGTAAAACAAAGCAGCACACACAAGCAAATTAAAACAAGGAATTTGTTCACTACTTCCCAGCAGCAGGGAAGTTAGCCCTCTGCATCAGGAAAGTAGGGGCACATCACGTGTAACAGTTACTTGGAAAGACAAATACTGTAGCTCCAATCATGTTTCTTCCACCCCCTTTTCTGGGGCTCTCCCCCAGCTCTTGTTGCTGAGCTTACCACCACATGCTGGGGACATCCCTCAGCCAGCTGGGGTCAGCTGTCCTGTCTGTGTCCCCCCCAGCTCCCCGTGCACCCCCAGCACCTTGCTGGTGGGGCTGCACAAGAACAGATGAGGCCTCGATGCTGTGCGAGCACTGCTCAGTGGTAGCTGGTGCATCCCTGTGTGATCAGCACTGTTGCAGTCACAAATCCAAAATGCAGCACCGTATCAGCTGCTATGAGGAAAATTAACTCTATTCTAGCCAAAACCAGCCCATTATCTTGGCTCCAAAGACCTCCTTTTTACCTCCCTGGCTCCAGTCCTCCTGCCCCTAACTCCCCTAGTTCACTTGTTACACTTGTTGGGTTTGTTCTTCAATGCACAGCCAAAATTCTTTATGGTAGCGCCTCCTAGTATAGATCTACAAAGTCTCTAGCAGAAGGGAGTGTTATTTTTTCTAGGCAAAGGGGAATCTTTTGGTGTGTTTATGAACAAAGGAAGATGTGATAAAATTCTACTGCACAGAAATGCAAAGAGGCATCAATAAACCACTCTAAATTTCATAAAGACGGACGGGCAATTAATTTTTCAAGAAAATCCATCTCTAAGTTGCCAGATGGAAATCCTACCCTAAAAGAACCATTGTCTAGACAGAAGAACCCAGAAAAGAAGCTTTTTGCATTTTGTTGTTGCACAATTGGCCAAAAAGCCCCAAACGTGTTACTTGAACACAGACTTGCTGCTCAGAAGCACGTTAGTACCTGTATTTGAGACACTGCAAATCTAAATTCTGACATCTCTTATTGAACAAATGGCTCATGCTCCCACCTCCAAACACCAGATTCCTCTCCCAAATAAATCAGTTTACGTAGTATTCAGACTACAGACTATCTTACTTCATGTCAGTATAGTTATGACAGCTTCTAATTACTCTACACCAATTGTCTCAACAAAAATGAAAAATAAATAGATCAGACTTCAAAAAGCAGATATTAGTATATATATAATTCCTAAAGGAATTTCAAAATGAGGTAAAAATAAATTACATATACATAGGAAAGACTCTTCAAAAAAAGACGGGTGAAATAAGTCTCATGGTACTTAAAAATCCTAATGTCTGGTCTAGCCTAGGCTAGTTTGGACAGAG
Organism: Cygnus atratus; assembly: GCF_013377495.2. Classification (NCBI taxonomy): domain Eukaryota; kingdom Metazoa; phylum Chordata; class Aves; order Anseriformes; family Anatidae; genus Cygnus; species Cygnus atratus. The sequence continues at coordinate 65,497,391 of NC_066362.1, forward strand.
CTGTATTTGTTTTCAGTTTCTTATGGATTTTCAAAGAGAGAATTTCAACTCTTTTTCAGCCTAATACTCTCAAAAATAGAAGTTTTATTTAGATTATTTAAAATGGTATCTCTATTGTTTCTACCACATAGTGTGTGTGAGCAACAGAATTCCCTCTTGATATTAACTTTCCAACTCCAAATTAAGTTTATAAAATAAAAAGGTCTAGCAGATTATTAAACTGTGCTGCTTTGTATGCCATGAATTTTCTCTGCTTTTACTTCATCCAGAGGGAACACTTCTGCAACACAGTATATATACATAAAGAATTTTTGCAATCAACTTTTATGCATCAAGCACAAAGTACAGATCATACTACAGCTCTACTTCCAAGTACAGATATAAAACTGCATATTTATAAATGTTCATTCTTACATAATTGCATGTTGTAATTGTCTGTGTGTTTATCTGCATGAAAAGTACTGCTTTCATGGCTTCCACTCATGTCTGAGTTTGCCTGATGCATGCTAATTCTCAGATAGAGGATAAAGACAGAGCTCAAAGTAGTATCTTCATCTTTCATCAGGGTTTAAATTAGGCTCAACACTATGGCGTTGGAGTTTCCCGTAACAGTTGAGAAGTTACACACCTTCCAGTCTGCTGTAAGGACAGCATACCAGAGCTGAAGAACAAAGCTTTGAATTAGCTGCATTTGTTTAACTTTATGCAGAACAAACACTGAGATCACAAGTATTATTCTAACCTTTGGTGGATTTGCTTTATGACGAGACTTCCCAGCACTGAGCAGGGTATATTCAGAACACAGTTATCTCCGAGCCTCTACACCCATCACGTATACACGGCCATAAAAGTCCACTATTAGCCAGTTAAGTGATGAGATTACTGTTGAACGCATTCTAATACTTTCTTTTGAATAGTGATATTTCAGGTAGCATTGAACGACTTTTTCAGCATATCAAAAAGGATGTATTCTTTCAATTTTAACTGTTTAACCAGCTAGTTTCAGCCCTTGAAATCTGCAGTCTCATCATTTGTACTACCTTAACCAAGAATAGACTCTGAAGAAGAGTTCACCTCTTTAGCATTTAACCCAACATATCACACACTTACATCTGGCATTTCTGTAAAGTAGAAAAGGGTCCTGCAGCTGGAAATCAAGGTCTTTAGTAATTGGTTCTGTTCGATTTTCCATGCTCAGCCTGTTCATAATTGTGAAGCCATGCCTTGGAGAAGCTGATCTGAAAATTATCAAGTAGAAATCACATCAAGTCAAGGAAAAAAAAATTACCATTTTTTGCCGTTGCATAGTTCTCCAAAATTATTTTTCTTTTCTCAGAGACACTATAAAAATCTAATTCTGTTGCCAAGGAAAGTACTATTGAGTTTCATAGTCTTTCATACAATGCTTTTTAATTTTTTCAAAACCCTATACTCTACTTGAGAAATGACAGAAGCACCACGACAGTTTCACAATAGTTGCAGAGAGCATGCAGCAACTGTGATACTACCATTTGAGGTGCAATGCTTTAGTCATAGCATTAATCATATATGCCTGTCCAGTTTTTGTTTCAAGTTATAAGGCCTACAAAACTTCTGAACAGGCAAGATGTAACTAAGTGCCACTTAATTCCAGATCACTAGCACCATATTTTCCAACCACCTGATACCTGATAGTTTCCTGCTAGTGTAGAAAACAGCAATTAGTAAGATTCAGTCATGGGCAAAGAGCACAGTGTTTTATTACTTTTAACGTTCAGCTAACAATTGAGAATGGTATTGAAATTCCTACTTGGGACTTACATAAGTATGTATATCATTATGCTTGTTCATCAGGGATACACTTCGAGCCAGTTAGATGATTTTTATTAATGTGAGTTGTTAACCCTATCACCATCCAGACAGGAAACATTACTTTCAAACAATGTTATGGCAATAAAGAAAACGATAGTTGAAATTTTGGTAATGTTGCCATCTCCGGTAATTGCCTGCTGGTAGACATCTCTACAAAATCCAAAGCACAGGGACCTGCATTAGAGGGTAGGAAGCAACATGAAATTAAACACAAGTGGAACCCTTAACAAGAATCCTTGTTTGCAACAATCAGTACTTAAAAAAAAGTCCACTTCCACTGGTGTTAACTCAGTGGGAAGTCTGATTTTTGACTCTTCCTCGGAATTTGCAATCTGTGATAAAATCAACTCCAGTGAAAGGGCAGCATTACTTTACATTGTCGTAACAGTAATAAGAAGTGACAAAAACACCAGTAGACTCCAACCTGCAGTCTGTTAGCAATGTTTTTTTCCACATGATTTTATGACATTGCTCAAAGCCACAAGACATAAAGTTAAAATTGATGGGGAGGGCCCTGTATAATGTTGCTCACAGCTCACAACCTGTTCTGTATAGTTGCCTACATGGCAGAAAGGGTAGCTATCTCTGGCTGTAAATGGAAACTTCCTCAACCAACAAGAATAACGATAAAAGATCACAGATACTAGAAGTGCCAGGTTACATGCTGTCACTTCTGGAGTTTTAAATCCAACATACCAGAGAAATACTACCTCTGTTTTGCAGCACGGAACTAGCTACCTCTGCCTACTGCTAGCACAGCCAGGGGCCAGTTCTTTAATTTTGTAGTGGTAATTGTAACAGCATCTTATCTCACCTTTTCATTCTTTTCCGCTTACCTAAGAGAAGCTTAGAAAAGTTATTGATGATTATTTCAACTGCTGGCACAAAAGAGCTCAAAAATATTAAAACTGGCTTTCCTACTTCACACAAAGCTCACAGTCTCTTGGGCCTCCCTGTCTATTTGTCACTTCACTTCACACACGCCTCTTGACCACTGAAAACAATCTTCTGCTTTCTCAGTTCTCCCACTGGATCCTCAAAAGCATGAACATTGAAGGATAAAGTTCCTACTTCAGTGTCCCATCTGAGCAGCTAGCGCATGATCTGCTCATCAAGTCTTTTTCTGATTTTGACTTTAGTGACACGGAAATGCTAGGGTACTACCTCGGAAACCCAAACATAGGGCATGCTTTACAACAGAGGTAAATGGTAGAGTAAGTGATCAAATAAAAGCTCTGAAAAGTTACAGCCATACCTCATGCAAAAAGCGAGCATTGAAAAAAAACAGCGTGCTGGATGAAATATACACAAAAAATTAGTAATCAGAGACAAGAAACGTGAACTCCTAAATATGGAGCACAATATTTCAGAAATTCTACTATTCCTTTACTTTAAGGAGTATCGTTATTTATTTCACTATTTGTTTTTTGTTTGGACACCTTAGAACTGCAAATGTTGTGTTCTATTTAAGATAGCTGTGCAGATTTCTACAGTTCACCCATATCAAGATTTAGTCTTATCCACATAAACGGTTATGCCTACTTCCCTGTTTTCTTCCCTGCATTTGTCTTTGCTAGTGTCAGTTTCTTTTCACCTTTGACTATAAGGTGATTCAGAGCATTTTCCTTCATTCAGCCAAGCTCCATCCCAGCTAGCTTTTCCACATCCACAGATTACTTTCAGATGTTAAAACGTAACACTCTCACCTTGTGTAAACAAACAGCGTTCCCTCCACATCTGTCTTCTCCTGAATAAAAGGACATCAAAAAAAGTTCAAGCGAGGGTTTGCCAAACATAAGCAAGCCCCCTTTTTCTTTGTTTTACTAACCCTGACAGTGTTACATCTCTCAGTGAAGCCATGAAACAAGCCCCGCAGCTCCATGGGATGGTGGTGAGCAAGCAGGGTTTGTGGGGGCCAGTTTTGTGAGGAGGTGTGGACGGGATAAAGGCTAGATGATGTAAGGTTAAACAGCAGGGTTGCTCTGCTGCCAGACCCCGGGAGCAGCCTGGATGTAGCCAGGTAAGGGCACAGCACATGGGTGGCAGCCAGCACCCAGCCTTCAAACCCGCAGTGCTCAACCAAGAGCCAGGTGCTGACCACCCCTCAAGGAGACCAAGACGACCCCCCAGGCCACCTCCCCTTCAGCAGGACTTTTAATGCACACAGAGCCCCCTGGGGCACCCCAGGGTCCCTCACAAAGCCCTCACACCTCAACATGGCGGACACCCCCTCACCCCCCACCATCCCCCCCCCCCGAGAGCGGGGCGGGGCCTCCCCATCCCCCACCCACAGTGGGCGTGGCTCCCTCTCGCCCCGCCCCCTCCTCCCCGGGGCTGGGGGGGGGAGCGGCCCCCGACGTACCCACTCGTTGGCGCGGTGCCCGAAGGTGTAGAGCGCCACCTGGCTGGCCACGTCCACGATGCTGCTGATGTAGGGGTCGTGCTGCTGCAGCGCCGCCAGGCTGATGTCCAGCCCCTTGCCCAGCAGGGCGGCCCCGGACACCGCCGCCGCCATCTTGCCCCCGACAACAACACAGGGTTCCTTGTAGGCGCAGCCAATCCAGCGCCGAGGGGAGCGAGCGGAGCTCCCCTCGCACTCCCCCTCCTCCCGCCCCCAGCCGCCGCAATCGAGCGCCGAGCGCTTCGATTCGTCACGAGGGGTGCCCCGTTAGCCTGAGGGGGGAACCTTTTAATAAATATACATATACATGTATATATATTTACACACACATACATATGACATGAGCAGAGGAAACAAACAAGTGTGCCCTGACACGGAGATACACAAGCTGCAGAGGAACAGATGGACAGGACCACGAGTTTAGTCACCATATTTTCCTGTCAAATGTACACATTTATTATCAGTCTATCGATGCCAACAGTTTACAGCGGGTATATCAGCTTTATGTGGCGTGCAGATACGCTCAATACGTACATTTATACTTAAAGGACTTGCTTAAGAGTCCAGCCTGAACCCACTGCGACAGCAAATATTTTTTTCACCACATGACCCATGTAGCAGTTTTGGAAGGAGTTACCACCATGTGTACCTGGAAGCAGTAGGGCAACATATTTCCCTCCAGAGATGGGATAGCCTGAAGTACGAAAGGCCAATGTAATGGATGCTATTTTGCTTGTTTGCAGTATCCCATATGTGACATTTTTAAAAGGGCACTTTTGCACTCCAGGCCAGATGAAGGTTGTGGGTTAGAGTGAGCTTGCCCTGGCATCTGCTCCAAGAGCAACTGGGTCAGCCCAGATGTAAAAACTTTCAGAGTGTGAAAGTGGGGACAGAAGAGAACTGAGAGGCAGCAAGCTGAGAATACACAGTATGAGAATTCACAGTATGTAATGTAGGGACAGCGAGTCTCTTGAGTGGAGTCAGGAGCGGACACGTTCTCAGAGAGGACACAGAAAATGTTCTCTGGGACCCAGGAGAGAATGTGTAGGTTTTGCTGCAGCCCCAAAGGCTGCTGAAAATTGTCTTCCTAAGAATAAGGACCTACAGCTTGCCTGACAAGAATATAGTGGAAGAAGAAAACTCCTAACATACCCTCTTATAATAAGGTCTCACTCCTAGCTTGCCTTTTCTAAAGCCACCTTGTTTCAGCTGGGCCTCTAATGAAACACAGCTTTGGAGTTTAGAAGTTTTCAGGTGGTTTTGGTATAGATGTGGCAAGAAAAAGGCTCTAACCAGTTCCATTGCAAAGCTCCAGCTGGCTTATCCTGTAACAGCAAGGAAAATGCATAGGCTTATGGTAGACAAGAGAAACTGTTGTCCTTGGTCTGGAAAGGAACAGGGTAGGATGGCAAAAAGAGAAAAATATGTAAGTGGGAAAGATAATTCACATTGATCAAGTAGTGTACAGATGCACATTTTTTTTTTAAATTATCATTCTTAAATAGTTTTCAGTTACCAGTTTCCAGGCACTCATAACCACATTCCTCTTCATGTGAGCGAGAGAGCCTGACTGGGTCAAGTGCATCTCCTGTGCCCTTCTCTTGACATACAAAGATTGCAGATGGTTCTGTTTCCTTGAACTCTGTGGAAAAAACAAACAAACAAACAAACAAAAACACCTGTGAGGTTAAATATCTTGAAGTAAGCCTGACAAAAATTTTGGCTGTTTTCAGTATCCAGCTTGTGGCTTCTTTGGTACTGCCTTCGTCCTGGATTACTTTCTAACATAGCTAGGCAGACGGCTCCCCAGCCCTGCGTTTTGAGTCAGCAAACCCGTCAAGCTTCTGATCATGCCTTTGTGTATTTTGTTGCACTGTGTGGTCCTTTCTGCTGGTTCCAACTGTTTTGCTGTGTAAGTGAGCCATAATTGCTCCTTTCATTTTGCCTGAAGTAAAGGTAATTAATAAAACCATTAGTTCTGGCATGCATTATGGTACCACTTGATAGGGGACTTAAAAATTTTCCAGTGAAACAAAATCTTGTTAAATAGAGAAAGACTCTGAATTCTCACCGCATCTAAAGCTAAGGACTTTTTAGCAAAAATGTCACAGGTTGAAAAGGTTGATTCCTTAAGCTGTAGTTATTTGCTTACAGTCAGTAATTCAGTAGTCCATAATAACTATCAAATAATAAGTCCATAATAACTATCAAAGTTAGAATGATTTTGCTGTAACTTGTTTATGAAACAAAGTCATTTTCTAGCTTTGAAAATGTCATAATTTCATGAAGTATATAATTAGAGTGTCACATTTTTGTCTCCCACCCACCTGGATAGTACTCTGTTAAAACAAACAAACAAAAAACTTTGATTTTGCCACTGTATAAAAGGGCTTTTGCGTAGGTAATATCCAAACTATTTATAAGGCAAAATCTACACAGTATGCTGTTCTTAAGGTCTCTTTTAAGGATAAACATAAACATGCTTAGTTCAAACCTTTTTGCAAGGATTCTTCAAATACACATTCAGCCTTCGCTTCTCATTCAAGAATCTATGCAATTGTAAGAACTAAGGCTTGCTTCCTACAGCAAATTATCGACATTGAGAGTGTGATTTCATGTGAGTGTGTTTGGTGTCAGTGCTGGGTATACGCCACCCCTGTCCCAGGTCCCAGCCATTCATTCCTGCTATTCTGGCACCTCCGTGTGGTACTGGCAAGAGTGTGTTTGTGGCCACAGCATGAACCAGTCAGACCAGGGAAGTGAACTGATTGAAAAAACAAGCCTTCATGCTGCTGCTGTGATCACAGCCTCGACTGACCGCTTTCCTGTCTGTTCACATTCAGGCCTTCCTCTGAGCAGCAATTTTTAAAATAAACAGCAGGACTCACTTGAGAAAATGTAGTGTTGAGCACTTCATTTGCTCCACTTCCTCATCTCCAGCCCCCTTGGAGTTGTTATTGCACAGTAGTTGCCTTTTCCTTTTATTCCTTCCCCAAGGCTGCCATAATTTTTTCTCGCTGTCTGGCAGCAACCCTGCTGCCCCCCTGCTGGCAAGAAGGGTGCTGAGGTAGCATTGGTAGGCTCCTCTTCTGCATCAAGAACTACCTGAGGATCTTCCAATGGATCCTCGTAGGGTGCTTTCCAGTGTGCCGTCTTCCTGGGAAGAGCGGGTAGCCCTTGGGGAGCCAGGCTGATCCCGCAGCACTTGCTTACCCGTGCTCCATATACTGCTGGGACATGCTCGCAGCTCCGCAGCCTGGTACCCCTCACACCTGGGAACCCAGTGGTTCATGCTGGAGGCTGTCTGCACCTCTTCCCAGGCACAGTAGAAAGGTACAGTCTTTTTAGCCCACATTTATTACAGGCTTTCAGAAGCTAGCTCTTGAATGCTTCCCTCATGCTCAGAGGTTGAAATTTCTGGTTGTATTTTTGGACCACTTTTTAACTCCAATCCTAAATGGTTTAAGCAATTTCAGTCTTTTTGTTAACAACATATTACTTCCTAAAAGTTCCTTAATGAGCATAGGGTGTGACTACCTAGTTTCATCTGGTGCAGTTATTCAAAAAATCCATCTCTAGATTAAAACTAAATCTGGTTACTTTCATTCAGATTCAAAACAACTCTCCCTCTGCCCCCAAATAAACCCCAGCACATGTAAGCTATTAGCATGCACGTGTGTTTGTAACATTGCTCCCTGGTGAAGTTTGTGAGACCATCTTGAGATGTTCTGCAAAATGTTAGTCCACAGAAAAATGGGATTGTATTCTTTGGCATTGTTGGTTTTGAAGTTCTGATATTATACATGCTGTGCATGAAATAATTACCTATCACTTATTATGATTTTCAGTGGAAGTTTTTTTTTTCTTTTTTTTTTCTGTGTCTAAGAACCTGGGTTTTTACCAAAAGACTGTTTCTTTCTTTGACACATATTTTGCTAAGTTGTTCTGTTAACTTATTGCTGTCCTAATAAACTGATTTGATCCATCAACTTCATTCTTTACACTGTTGATTGACCAGACAAACTACCAAAATACCAATGAGGTTAGGACACACCTGCTATGCCCCATAAGTTAATAACACGTAACAGTATTTATATCTTGCCTAAGAGAATACCTTTCCAACCACATCTTTGTGGTAATCACCATTTAATTTGGCAGAATCAAACACCTGTAGCTCTAAAAGGGTTATTTCCAACCAGCTACAGGGAAGATGGCCTCATTTAATTAATTCCTAATATGAAAAGTTCCATTAGGTAATTACATTAAGCCAAGACCTCATTTTTACACCTCACCTGGCATAGTAGCTCTTGCCATATTAAAGAAATGGAGTCAGCAGAAGGATGTGCTTGTGTTGCTGCTGTTAAGAAGCTGGTAGTAAGCCTGAAGGAGCACTGGGGCTGGTCAGCGTGATAGAGGTGGGCAGCAAGTTTGGGAGGAGGGGAACGTGTCCTTAGCACCAAAGTATATTTTTGTGAAAGTGTGCTGTGCGTTCAAATCATCTTTTTTTAAGAGTTAACTGTTGAAAAAAGAAGCTCTGAATTACTACTATATATTTATAGTAGTATAGCATATATGCTGCTATATGCATGTATATCTAGTAGCAACAGCTGCTATACATGTAGCTGTTGCAGTATTACTTTATGAAGGAAATTTGTATTATTATATTGTTGACTGGCAAAAATATTTATGTATGTTTCGTGTTAATGAAGAACGTTGGTGCTTATTAAGAATTCCGATAAAGGATTTTGTAGTTTTTTTTTAGATGTAGGATGGGTGAATAAAGACAGTCAGTGTTATAACAAATCTGTTATAGCTCTCTAGAAGTTAATACAAATGGTTCTATAATCACAGATCCTTAAAGCTAAAATACTTGAGCAATAAGGTAAGTCTTCTGTAGTATCCCCCCTAGTTTTCTGTGGACTTGATAGCTGCTTGCAAGAATTCCCATAGGTAGATGCTTGTGATGCTGATGCTACTAAATACATGCTATTGCAGGTGATAAGAGATTGTAAAGGTTCCCCAAAACGTATCTTCTGTATTTAAAATTAGGCTTAATACCTATTGTATGTGTTTCATAATATGAGATCACCTGATCTGTAACAGTGTGATCTTTCTACTTTGTTTACCAGTTTGGGTGATCGCTTTTATTTGTTACAAGCTGTATTTGGCTGGCATATGTAAATGAGATGTTTTAAAGTAGACTTCTTTTCAAATTGAAAATTATCTTTTTTTATTTTTTCTTTCATTAGGCAAGATCCACAATTACCTCTATGCTTTAAATGCAGCTACTTGCCTCTTAAAGCTAAGGATGTTTCTTTGTGATTTTATTTCTCTATTTTGTGTTGATCCGGAGTTGTGGGTATGGGAAGAAAGGCCTATGTAGAAAAAGGAATTCACGTTTGTGTAACTGTACCAGACAATAAAACTTGGTAACATTTGAAGTGTTTCACTTGGAAACAATGAATGCAATCTATCCATTTTTTTAGGAGGGATGGATCTGGGCAAAGGCAGCTTCCAGCAGGCATCCAATAGAAGATATAAGCACTTTGAATGAGATTTTTGAAGTGGAAACTAAAGGTATTAGCGCCACAAAACTCCAGTGGGTATCTGAGTCTGGGCTTATTACACTTCTGTGAATTTGTTTCCCCTGGTGAATTCTGAGAGCTCTGAAAGTGTTTGGCAGTCCTTCTTCTACAATCTGATTTTGTCATTTTCTAGTGATGCTGTGCTATGTCTTCTGTCAGATTAAATTTAGAGGCATATTACCTTGCTTGGCAGAAATGTGAACTACAGAATTTCTCAACAAAAACCTTCCATAGGAGTAGTGAGACAGGGTTTATTTCTTCCTCTTATTTTTCCTGCTGGTTTGTGCAAATTTGTCAATTTTATTATCATCCCAAATTAATCCTACAGTGTTCAGTTGAATTTGCTTGGTGATGTATACAGAAATTGCTGTGTCATTTAAACTGTAGTAAACCTAACAAGCCCAAAAGAGATTGAGGACACCTTTGTTAGAGTTCTCTAGGGTGAGCAGTCCTAACTCTCAGCCTTGCATCACAAGGGAGATTGTCCCTTGACCACTTCTGTGGACCTCCATTGGGCTCTCTCCAATATGTCCATGTCTCTCCTGTATTGAGGAGCCCAGCAGCAGACACAGAACTCTGAGTGTGGCCTTAGCAACGCTGAGTGGAGAAGGATCATCTCCCTGACCTGCTGGCAATGTCCTGCCTAATGCAGCCCAGGTTACCGTTGCTGGCTCATGTCCAGTTGGTGCCCACCAGGACCCCCAGGCCCTTTTCTGCCAAGCTGCTTTCCAGCTGGGCGGCCCCCAGCATGTCCTGGTGCCTGGGGCTGTTCCTCCCCAGGGGCAGGGCTCTGCGCTTCCCCTTGTGGGACTTGATGAGCTTCTGCCAGCCCATTTCTCCTGCCTGTTGAGGTCCTTCTGGGTGGCAACAAGACCTTCTGGTGTATCAGCTGCTCCTCACAGTTTTGACATCTGGAGGTGCACTTTGCCCCATTGTGAAGGTCATTAATGAAGATGTTAAACACCTGTTAAAACATTAGGAAACACATTTGGTCCTTGTTCTGATCAATAGGATTTTTCTTGGGGAAAAAATGGAAAAAACAGCACATCTCTTTCTGAGTCTGAAAGAATCTTAGTCCTGAGCCCGAAGGAGAGGGGAAAGGAGAAGTTGGTGGGAGGGAGGGGGAGGAAATGTGCGAGACAGATTAGCAGGCTGGATTATACAGGAGAGAGCAGGATTAGAAGTAGAGATAGTACTGTGTTATTGTTGATACAGTGTCCAAGCATACAGATGGCAGTCCCAGCTGCTAAAATGAGGGGACAGGACATGAGGGAGGAGCCGGCTGGACTATGGGAGGCAGAGCTGAGGTGGAGTGGACAGCAGGACTAGCGTGGGGGCAACAGTGAAGGAGGCTTGTGGCAGGGGAGAGACAACCAAGGAAGGAAATGCAAAGGACAGAGTTGGTAAAGGTGTTGGGTTAAAAAAAAAAAAGGTTTAACTCTGAGTAGAGTAAGAGGGATGTTTTGGGGTCTAGATGGAATGAAATGCTGAGCACAAGGATGGGTAAACAATGTATTGTCCCTACTGGAAGCTGCCCTTCTGCCATGACCATTTTTTAGGTCACTTCAATCACTGCTTGTGATATGACCTAGTTGGAAGCAGTTGCTGTTATGGAACAGGATGTATGGAGAGTCTCTCCTCACCCAGAGCTGAGCAACTAGGAGACAGCTACTGCATCACGTACGTTTCTGTCTTTGTGTCTGAGTGGTTTCTGAGGGATACAGAACAACAGGCATTTGCTCTGACAGCTTGAGGAGGAAAGGGACATAGACTTAATAGTTGTAGGAGGAGTTGGATCATCGAGAGAAATGTTGTAATGATGACTGGGGAAGCATGTCAAAGGATAAGGCCTGCTAGAAAGCCTCTCTGTCTTTCCTACTAGTTGGCAACAGTTGCCACAAGATGTAGAAGCCCCCTGCACGATGTCAGGAGACAGTTCTGCATTTTTCAAATATCATAGAGTCATTAATTCCAACTGATAAATAGCAGTTATATTATGTACTAAAAGTAGCTGTGTATAAATTCAGACTGGAATTTGAAATGTGATTAAGGATGTAAAGGGAGAAAAAAGTGGAAGATGCTATGTTTAATATCATATCTTGGTTATTACTTTTTGCAAAAATATATAAATCAAGTTGTTTTGTCTGAATTTTAATTAGTATATTTGTTTTTTAATCAAAAAGAGGCGTGGGGGTAGGGGGTGTTAATTTTACCTGTCCTTAAAGCACATCAAGTAATGATATAAAGATTTTCTGAAGTTTGATTCCTTCTAGGACTTAATTATATGCATGAAGTCCACAAATGACAACTCCACCTTCATTTAATGTAACTATGTAAGATGGCTTGGCTTATGGGTTTTTCTTTTCACATTGCAAATCCATCTTGCTATGTTAGAATTATAATTGTGTTAAGTTTGTAGTTTCATTGATTCTCATGTGTCCTAAGGTGCTGAGGAATATCATCTCTGTTCTGTGAATGAGAACACCGTATATGAATTGCTAGAGCAACAACAACAAAAACTTGCTTCCACACTTGCCCTTTCCATATAATTGAATCTGAACAGACCTTTGATTTAAAGCAAAAATAGTAGCAATAGGATTCATAGCCTTTCTGGGCAGTCTGTTTCCGTGTTTTATCACCCTCCTAGTGAGAATTATTTTCTTTGTCTAATTGAAGTTTCCTCTTTGTGACTTGTCTGTTGCTTCTTGTCCTACCATTCTGAGCCTTTGAGAAGAAGCTGGCTCCTGCTTCTCCATATCCTTCCCTTGCATACTTGAAGATTGTGACAAGGTTTCCCTTAATCACCTCTTCAGGCTTTAACCAGCCCAGTTCACTCAGCCTGCCCTCATATCTCTTGTGCTTCAGCCTCCTCATTTTCTTGAAGGCTCTGGACTTCCTTTGGTGTGTCAGTGTCTTTTACTGTGTCTAGTTTTGACCTTTCCAGTTGTCTCAGAAAAGCTTCCCTGTGACCTGATGCAAACACTTGTGCTAATATGGTCCAGGATATCGTTGGCCTTCTTCACAGCAAGGTCCTGCTGCTTGCTTACGTTCACCTTGTTGTCTACCAGGATCTGCCGGTCCTTTCCTGCAGAACTGCTTCCTGGGCTCTTGTTCCATCCCAGAGACAGTATTTTGAATTTGCCATTGCTGAACTGTGACTCACGTGGTTCCTGTCAGCCCGTTTCTCCAGCCTGATGCAGTGGTGTTGTGGTTTAGCCCGGCTGGCAGCTAAACACCACACAGCCATTCGCTCACCCTCCCCCCTCCCTCTCTGGGATGGGGGAGAGAAACGGGAAAGTGAAGCCTGTGAGTTGAGATAAAGACAGTTTATTAAGACAGGGAAAATAATAACAATAATAATAATAGTATTAATAATAATAATGTGTACGAAATAAGTGATGCACAATACAATTGCTCACCACCTGCTGACCGATGCCCAGCCTATCCCCGAGCAGCCGGCCCCCCACCCCGGCTAGCCACCCCTATATATTGTTCAGCATGATGTCAGATGGTATGGAATACCCCTTTGGCCAGTTTGGGTCAGCTGTCCTGGGTCTGTCCCCTCCCAGCTCCTGCTGCATCCCTAGCCTGCTCGCTAGCAGGACAGAGCGAGAAGCTGAAAAGTCCTTGGCTTGCTGCAAGCACTGCTCTACAACAATTAAAACATCAGCATGTTATCAGCGCTCTTCTCATCCTAATCCAAAACATAGCACCCTGCCAGCTACTAGGAGGAAAATTAACTCTGTCCTACCTGAAACCAGGACAAGTGGTTCTTCTGAACAGCAGCTCTGCCTTCCAGCACAGACTGCTCTCCCAGTCTGGCATCCTCCACAAGGTAGCTGAGAGTGCACTCTCCGATAAACCTGATTCTTAATAAATGTGTTACACGTTATTGGCCTCAATTTCAGTACCTTAGGGAAATGTGCTACTAGTTTTCCTGCTGCATTGAGCTGTAGGTCCACATTCTTATTAGTGTTCCTTTTGCCTTCCATGTGCCTTATAGCAGTCTTCATGCCCTTCACCTCTCCCACTGTTTCCAGCTGCCTCTAAACGTTGGCTTTCCTGACTCTATCCCTGCATTCTTGGGCAATGACTGTATATTTCTCTTGAACACCCTCTTTCTGCTTCCACCCTCTGCATGCTTCCTTCCACACCCCCCCCCCCCCCCCCATTTGAGCAGAGTCATGAGCTCCTTGTTCATCCATGCTAGCTTTCTGCCACACTTGCTCAATTCCTGCCTATCAGAATGACCTGTGCACTGAGAAGGTTGCCCATGAGCACCAACCAATGGGCCTGGGCCACTTTGCCTTGCAAGACAGTTTCCTGCAGGATCTTGCCCAGCAGACTGATAAGCAAGCTGAAATTTCTCCTGAAATCCAGAGCTGTGATTCCACTCTGTCCCTTGCTCACTTGTTGAGGATTTCAGACTGCAGAATATCGTGTTTGCTACAGCCTAGGCTGTCCTTGACCTTTCACAAGTAATGGGTTGAATGCTTGTCCTAGTCATCTCGTTGATAATCTGCATCAAGAAATTGTCATCAGGATCTTCATGTGATTATTCATGAGGAGGCTTTCATTTCATGAAATGTATAGCTCAAAATCACAGATTAAAGAAGTTTGAATAAGTCTGCAAAGCTACTGGGTAATTAGCCAGACCGAACTGTTTAAAGTTCTCCCACTCTTTATATTAATAGGAGCCACAATATTCCCATGCTGACTATGAGGGGAAAAATCGATATCAGCAAATGTACATTCATATTGATTTATCTTCCCTTTTGGTTTTCTAATTTAGTAAAGGCTACTAATGCAGCATTACATAAAGATTCTCAGGAGAGTAAAAAGGCTGATAAGATCAGGTATTGCTGTCACTTCTGTGGAAGTGAACTGACTTTACTGCTCATAGTCAACGGTTGAATTACCCAAGAAAGGAGTAACTTAGCACCTGCTTTTGAGCCATGTATCAGTGGGCGTTATCCCAGGCAAGTGGACTACAAGGAGACATCCAAAAGGTGACTTTCTGGAGTGCAGACCCAGCATCCTGTTAGGATAGGGGCCTTAGAGAAGAGAGGTCCAAGGAATCAAACATTAAGCTTTTTCTTCACATAGCATTCTAAGAAATGTCATACAATTATATAAATATCCTATTATACGCGTGTTCAGAGCAGTTAGTAACCCTCTTTCAACTAGATTAGAAATGTTTCTCTGGCCATGTGCTAGTTTTTATGCAAATATTTGTTTCTTCAAGATATTTTTTCATGTGTTGTATCAGGGAAAAAGGAATGGATTATGAAAATGATCAATTTGCTTTGCTTTTTCATTCTAAACAAAGTAAAGGGAAGCAAATGAAGAAGGGGTTTGATATTTTGAGTTGAAAAATGAAGTTTACATCCCCCCGCACTCGAGAAAGTTGTTTTGTGGGGAAAAATGTCAACTATACACGTTATATACTTCCAGATAAAAAATTAGGACATGATATAATGCAGACTAGCACATGTTTAAAAGGATGTAAAGCTTCAGGAAAAAAGCTTCATAGATTTACTAAGTGTATACTTAACACAGCCATATCAATCTTGTAATGCTATTTCTTGCACTGAATATTAAAGTTCTACACATTCAACATTATAACTGAAATATGTACTCATTTTAATGTTTAAAAACTTGAAAGTATATCAAGTTATAAAAGGGAAACAGCATTCAATGTATTACTACGGTACATCATCTATATACACATTCACGATTGGAAGTATTTCCATTTTTATTTTTCATCCCTCTTTGAAGACAGGACATTCATGAGGGTGCTGTTGAAAAGTAGGACATTTTCTTATCCTACCAAAGGACAAGAAAAACAGCAGATTACTGAAAAATATGACTGAATTAATTAGGTCATAAAGGCCCAGGCTCATAGAGATATTTAATGTCCCAGAAGAACAGCTGATAATCTGCAAATGACAAGTCACATTTTCAGGATGACTGTAAAAGTTGAGTTCTGTCTCCCAAACCCTGCATTCCAATTTTTTTCAATGTTTAATGAACTTGTCCATCATGATGCCATTCCAAAGAGAGAAACATGCTCTGCTAGAAATATAAAGGCAAGAAAAGTCTTTATCACACTAAAATTGATGGAGAATTCACTGTTGTTACTCAGTTTCATTAGAGGATCATGAAGATTTTGCATATGGAGAAGGATGGCATTTTGATATGCAGTATCAGAGAATAGGGTGGCTATCTCCAAACAACCATGTCATAGTTAAAAATAGCTGTATACAGAATGCTTTTGCTTGGTCATCCTTCAACAGAGACTGTGATGTGATGTCTGCCTGGAGCTACAGTAACACTAGCTTAGTTCTGTGTGGAGATGCATCTTTTTCGTAGGGGCAGAGATTTTGCTGGAAATATGACCTCTTTGCTCAGTCCTTTGGCTCTAAAGGCAGAGGAGATAAATCAGTATCACAGAAGAAAGGGATTCCTCTGGTCCTGTCAGAAAGTAGTACTTGAACATAATTTAAATATTGTAAGACATAACTCCATGGAAACAGAATTACAAGGTTACTCAGCCAGGCTTAATTCTCATTTCTTTCATGGAGTCTTTTGGATGTAATTTTCTTGGTATGCATCTCCTAAAACATGCACACTTTCACCACCCCTAAGTCAAAATATATGGAATGCTATTGCAGCATTGTTTATTAAAACAGCTGAAACACTTCTATTCATAGCACCTATTTTGCCATTTGGAAAATGGGGGTAACTGATAACAAATGTAGATGATTATTCTGTTATGTCAGTCCTAAAGAGAAAACACGGATAGCACCTGCACAGAATTTTGGAGCTATTCTCTCTGAGCAGAGGAATGGCAGAGATCTGCTGCTGTTCTAGGCTAGCTTCTTAGGTCAGTGACTCTTGATCTGGGATGTTTCTGGCCCCATATATTGCTCTTTTTCCATCCTGAGCATATGGAACTCTTTCATATAACTTTAATTTGACAAAAAATAAGTTGTATATATGACTGAAGGCCTTGAAATCTGGGCTATTCTGCTTGTTGGATTGCAAGTTCTAGCTCTGAAACATGTATTACCCATTCTTGCTGGGAATTTATAGTATATGAATTTTTGAGCATTGCAGGAAAAAGCACTTTTCAGCCTTCCCTTAGAAATGACTGATCTCTTTTTTTTCTACCCTAGAAACTTGCAGAAAAAATTCAACCTGAGAAATTTAAATCTAGCCGTTTAAAACTTTGCTATCAAAATCTAAAATGAATGTCTTAAGGTAGTGTTGCCTTCTACTTCTTTTTTTTCTATAGAACAGGCTTATTTTTGAATGAGAATCAAATTACAGGGAGACATTTGGTAATACCTTAGATGCTGAGTGCATAGAGTACTAGTATGGATTTTAGTTCTTTTATTACAAGATCGAAAATAATTTCACAAACAGTCTCAGTGAGATGCAGAAATATTACACTCATTTTATTAAGTTTAAAAAAAAAAAAAGGTGGGAAAGAAGACACAATTCTTCAATATGAATGAAGAGGCAAGATAGCTTGGAGGTTAGAGATGAAACAATTTACCCAGTCTTCCCTGTTAACCTCTGAACTTGCAGCCGTTCCTTCTCAAAGGATCTCCAGAAAAATTTGGTAGTTCCCTATTTGTTTAGTGCTGCTGCATTAGCCACTGAAGTAAATGTGACTTTGACTTTAGGAAGTTTTGAATTAGGTCTCTTACAGTTGCAATATCTTGCTTAGTGACAAGAATCTGTGTTTTTTTTTCTCCCCACACGTTCCTTTCTAGGTAGTGCTGTTTATGGCCTGCCCAGAAGCCTTGCCAGTGTATCTACAAGTAGTTTAGGATACTTACTTCTAACATTTTGGGTGGTTAGTACAAGCCCATGAACACCTGTGACTTCTTTTTGTCTGGAAAAGCACTTGTCAACACACAGACTAACTTAGAAATAATTCTGGGTACTTCCTAGTAGAGGACACTTCTGGTGCACTTTCTTTGAATAGAATCCAATGAATCCAATGACTGTAAGTTAATGTTATCAGAGAAAAAAATGTATGGAGAGAATCTTTAATGTATTTTGGCCATAGACCTGCATCTTTTAGAAATAATTAAAAAAAAAAAAAAAAAACCCACAAAACTTGATACTATTTACCTTTTGCTTTTCTCTCTTATTACATCAGTTATTAGATCTTATTGATCAGTGCCATTATTCATTTATAATCACTTCCACCTTTTATTTCTTATGTGCTTCTTCATTCCTTGTAGCTTGGTGAAGTTATTTAACCTCTCTGCAAACATGGATTTGCCTGTGTTGGTGAAATACCTCTCAAGAGACTTAAACATCATCTGTCTGGACATTTTTCTGCTGGTGTTAAAATAACGAGGAAAACTTCCAAAATATTTTCAGGATTCAGGAAGGCAATATTTCACAGAAAAATAAGCTTTATTGCAAGTATACAATGCAGCTTCCCTCACTGAGATGTTAGTGAATTATTGGAATTTGTGGGGATACTGTTTTTCCCAAATCATCCTTAGGTGCCTTCAAAGATTTTTAGGATGTATGTTACTTCACTGAAAAATCTATTTTCTGATCATTATTCTTCTAATCTGAGGAAGGGAGGCCTACTTGCGAGGAACTTGCCCCTGTCATTGTTTATCCAAATAGCTGGGTGATGTTAGCAAAAAGTTACAAAACTGGTAAGTCAAAACTCAGTCTCAGAGAGGAAGTGATGGATGAGAAAAGCAATACAAAGAGACTGTGGTGCTCTTTGCATCCAGTCATGAGGAAATCTGCCTGAAGACTAAGAGTGCTCGAAGCCTTGTGTACCACATTACATTAAAGAGCCTTGAAACTTTTACAGCAAACCAAATCTCTTCCACCTGAGGTTAGCAAAAAGACTGCACGTCCTCTAGAGGAGCATAGGCTTAGCCACAGAAAGCCACACGGATGCTGTGGTCAGGTTTCAGTCCTGTAACTGTCTCCTTGGTGCTCTCCTTCCCCTGAAATGTAGAGACCTGGGTCTTTGGGGAGAGGAATGCAGAGCACAGCCGAGAGAGAGGAGTTGACTTGATTCAGTGTTACAAGAGACTAAAAAGCTTGGGGGTGTACCTAGGCAGAGATGCAGTTAGCGAGGAGATGTTGAGTGGTTCTTTTTCCCATTTCTGCACGTTTCAATATTAAAATTACCCTGCAGTGAGCAGTCTGTGCTTCCCAGCTTATCCCAGAGGATACCAGCTTCCACTGTGCCTGCCTCACAGAGGGAGGAGAAAGGCGCGGAGATGGCGGCACAAACATCCTTAGTGGCTCTGTGCGGTGGTTGGGGAGGAACGGGTGGAGGACATGGCAGTAGCTAAGTCAAGGTGTGTCTTGAAACCAATATTTAAGGAAGAATTTGTCCTTTCTTTAGGGTACTTTGAATGTGTTTTGAATGTGTTTTGAACCCGGAAAGCTAAGTAAGGATAAAAATGAAAGACTAAGAAGAAAGTATACAGAAGATGCAAACATTATGGTACCTTAAATAGTGTCAAGTACTGAAGAAACACAAAAATATATTGAACATTCTTTTTTCTTTTTTTTTTCGGGGGGAAGGAGGGATGTCTAGTACATCTCTTTTATTCAAATGCACTGACTATATTGTAAGATATACTCTGGCCTATTGTAAGATATACTCTTATCCTTTGGAACTTTGGCAGTTTCCATATGTTTGGTAAGCTACAAAACAAGAGAAGGTGTCTGTAATAATGAAGGTCTTAAGTAATTCAGAGGTCATTGATCTTTGTCTGATTACTTAACGGTAGTTGTCACTTGGGTATTAAGGATGACCACGCTCCACTGCCTCGCTGTTCTGTTTTTAATCAAGTAAATGATTCAGGAGCACCTTCTCTGTACTACTTCTAAGTAACTTCCATGTGTTGGCACTTCATAGGCCAACGTTACAGTTAGTGAATTCATGAGTACCTAGTGTTTTCCCCCAGTATTTCAGCTTTTAACTCATGGCTCAGTTTGGTTGGTGTTTTTTTTGTTGCTGTTGTTAATTTTTTCCTGTTTGTTTGTTGTTACTGTTTTTGTTTTCCTCCATTCAGAACTGAAGATAGCTTACTTAGAGGAACATGGAGTGCATTTTTCTTTATCCAATATTCTGTGACACAGCTGTGTTGAAAGTGGTCCCCTCAGCCACATGTAACATTCAGAATAAATAATATTCAGAATAAGAATAAATTAAGAATAAAAATCTTTAGTCCCACCCTGCTTACCTATGTGATTTCCAGTGGGAGATAATTCAATTGGTGACGTGTTCATGATGTGCATTTTTAGTTTTTCCATGTCCAGTTTTGCCAGATGTGCAGACCATGACAGGCAAAATAGTCTTTACTTTTGTCTGAAAGAAGCTGAATTAGTCTTTGGCACTAGTTCTAATCGTTTTAAGTTACAAAACATCTCTTTTCCCTTCTTTTAACCCTATACAAAGGATGGGGCTGCTAGTGTTGCAAAATAATTGAGTCAGAGCCTGTTGCAATTGAAAGATGATTAGTTTCTTGTGTTTGTGTGCTCTGATGTGAATTAAACCAATCTATTATGTCTGCTTTGTGTTTTTAGGGATGCACGATTTTTATGTGAAACTTGCAAAAGCAGGCACAGTTCACTGATGTTTATTAGTGACCTTGTCGTGTCCTTTGAATTATGGACAGTCTGCTTTGAACATGGGGAAATGCTACTAGCGGTCATTATGTGGACGTTCGTTTTTTGTAGATGTTTAACCTCTCAAAGGCTCTGCTGCGGTTATAGATGTTTAAAAAAAAAAAAAAGAGAGAAACTGAGTTATGGGTGTTTAAAACTGAAATATTTATAGAAGCAGTTTTTATTTAAAAATAGCGTTTGTGCCTGAGAAGATCAGATGTACCACTTCAGTATGAAAAACAAAACCAGATTTTACTTGATATTATTAATAGAAATTGCACGAAATTTGATAATGTAATTTAGTTAAAAATATTCCAGTCTAGGTTTTGGAGTGTTTTTGTTACTAAATGGTGTTTAAAAAAAATAAAAAAATATAAAGATGTGATTTTTTTTTTTAATCTTTATAAAATCTTTATACATTT
This sequence comes from Cygnus atratus, assembly GCF_013377495.2. NCBI lineage: Eukaryota > Metazoa > Chordata > Aves > Anseriformes > Anatidae > Cygnus > Cygnus atratus. The sequence continues at coordinate 65,518,321 of NC_066362.1, forward strand.
TTTGTGTTTTATAGGTACAGGTTACAAAGACAAATTGTTGGCTTAGTGTTTACAAAAGAAGAAAATATGCTGAGTATCAGAACATATACCATAGACATTAAATCTTTCAAATTAAAACATAGGGAAGTGATATTAGAAAAATAATATTGCTTACTATGGGCAGATGGCATTGCCATCCACCACCAGTGAAGTGCTCTAAATTAAGAAGAAAATATGTCTTGGAAATAGATCAAAATTAAAAACTGTATTATCTACGATCGAAAATTTCCTTGATTGCCTGTAGTTGTTTACATGGACTTTTAATATTAAGGATGGATTTTGAAAATGGAAAAAAACACAAGGAATCCTGAGGTCGTCATGGATTTGAAGTCACTGTTGAAGTTGATTAATATTTTATCTGAATGATTGCTAAGCACTGAGGGATTGGCCCAATTCATTTAAGATAGAGCTGTAGTATCAAAAATATATCCAACTTTGAGTTGCTGTTCATCAGAACGGATGTTCAGTAAGTGATGACAGGAATGAAGGTCTGAACCTTGGTATATTCTTCACATACAGCAGATGTAATGAGCAAGGCTTATACTCTAACAGGGTTTTTTTCATTTTCCATTACTAATTATCCATTATTAGTGTAGTGCAATCCAGATGTGTGTTAAGGCTTCATAGCGTAAGGTGCTGCTGAGTTATGATATTAGAAATGCTTCCTGACTGAAGCAGTCGGATGCTGATGGGACTGAAAGAGTTGAAAAGAATCCTGTAATTCTCTTTTAAGGATCAGGTGAAGAACATAACATACTGTGTTTGTTTCCAGCACAATGAAAGAAACTCCTCGTCCTTTGTAAAGTGTCAAATTGTGATGGGGAGTAAAGTAGATGACTGTTGTGAGTTCTGCTTTGGCTTTCCAAATACTGCCTTAGAGCATATTTTGGAGTGTAGAAGGAAAGTGCCCTTAAAGCAAAGATCCACAGCCCCGAATAAAAAATTTAAATTGGAATCTGTTTTGAAGAGGGTTTTTGCTCCACTTTCTTCAATATTTGAAAATATTCCCAGTATTATGATAGCGCGCTCAGAAAAATTCTGAAGGAAAGAGTCTTTCTAAAACTTTAGGTACCAAGTATGGACACCAAAGCCTATCTGAATACAGAGAAATTCCCGTGTCAGGTTTCCTTAGAATGACAGAGCTCCTTGGCTCTGCAGCCCTATCCTCAAAAAGAGTGAGGCACAGCGTTCTTGATTAGTCAAGAGAAGGCAGCATGCAACCATTAATATTAGCTGCATCACATCGCACCATCTGGCTACACCAGCTTGGAAATGATGGCCTGTATTCTTTAGTCACTGCTGACAGGAAACAGCAAATTAATTGGAATTACAACTGTGATTTACCTTTTACCCCTTACTCTTGAATCTCCATGGTCTGCCATTCATTTTGTCTTTGAAAGCCTTAATGCTTCTAACTGTATTGATTGATTAAGCAAGAAGAGAATATTTGTTGTATGCTGGAGCACTAAGTATATAAAGAACAAAGATTAGTTAGAAGATGATGCAGAAAATAATTTAAAAACACACACACAAAAAACATACACGAGTGTTTGTCTCTCTTTAAACTACAGAATTGAAGAAATGAATGACTTTATTCTGTGAGGGTCCATTTAACATTTATTCTCAGAGGTAATTTATGGACACGGGAATGTTAGCAGATAAGAGTACTGCTAGGCAGCCACCTACTCATCTGTTCATTTCCTAACACATAATCAAACTGGTACCCTGGCTTTCTTTGAAAATACATTTGATCTTACCATCATAAGTATGGTCTTGTTATAAGCGATTTTTCCATGATCCCTGCAATTTGGTCTGGTTGAATCTGAACATGAAGAACAAGATCTTATTCACTGTCTTCATAGATGCTGTAAATTAATAAAGCATTGCAAGGCACGGGCTAAAAGAGTTAAAATACTATATAGGGATTATGATTTGGTTTTCCGCTCTAGTGTAGTCCAGCTTTTTGTTTCTCTGCTTGCTGCATTACCTGGAATTGTACTCTTGCAAAATAAGCAGCTGAGACTTATTAATCAGATGAGACTTCAAGTAGGATTTAGGGTGATACCAGGTGTAGTGAAGCTAGTGAGCAGGTTGCATTTTTCTCCTGGAATAAGTACTGAGCCAACAGACCTATATGCTTTGGTTTTCTCTGTGCTGCCTAATGTGCTACCTTTCAACTGTCACATACATCTGATAACTCAATTTATGGTAGTTATAGATCTCACTGAACTTTTTAGTCAAGTTTAGAGGACCAACCTGATTTCCTGTTCTCATAATTATATTCTGACTAAATTTTTGCAATAGCTAAAGAACTTCACAAGGCATTCTCACTCCCAAGTCTCAAAGTACCATGCGGTATTAATTCAAAAGGAAGCTGTAACTCAAGTGTCAGTTCTATCTTTATGACTAGTAAAATGATTTTAAACATTTTTTTCCATGCTTTGAAGTTTTTTGGTTGCAAGGCACTGTGAATATTATTAGTGACTGTATATGACACTACTGCAGTCTATGGGAACTATGAAGTTCCCATATCATCATCTTTCATCATCTTTTTCATCTTTCTCTGAAAGACTGAGAAACCAACAACATGGGGAATCACGAGTATGTTCTTACTAGTGCCAGAACATCAGCTCAAGCTGATTGCTCCTTTGTGTCACTCTTAGGGCAGGAGTGTGATTCATCACTTCCATTTTGCTGAATACTGAAGTGCAGATGCATTTTTATGGGTTAGATTTTACTTCTGTTGAAGACTAAAAAAGAATCCTGATCTCATTTATAATAAAGTAAGTTGGGAGTCACTTGGTAGAACTGATAGATCTATATCAGTGTCACTTTGTGTGAGCTCTTGTCACACTTGACAGCTTCACTGGAAATAGGTTTGCTCTCAGCAAGCGTTTATTTAGTTCAATTGAAAAGTACATATATTTCCAACGGATTAGGGAACAAATGTGGATCCTGACTGTTATTCTCCAATAAAATATTTGCAAAATAATTTAATTGAACATGTTTAAGCCAAGTGGTCTTCCTGTGTGAAAGTTCAGGCACGGTGTTGCTGTCAGTGAACAATCAGGCTTGACCACCAGCCCGCTTCCATTTTGACACTAATACCACATACTATAGTGTGCTCAATCCTCCATCTTTGGAACTGTCTTGATGACTACCTTGTTTTGATATGTTAGGCCAGTTAAGCTGCAAAAATCTGGCTTAAAAATAGCGGTATGATTTTAAAGTGATTTTTGAAAACTGGAGTAGCACAGAAGAAAAAAATGTTTATATATGGTTATAGACCTATTTCTGTAGAGCTATTTCTGGTAAACTGAAGTTATCTGATACCCTAGAGTAGCATAAAAGGGAAGATTGATGTAAGTAGACAGTCATTTCTGGCTGTGGTCAGAATAATCTTACTGCCATGTCTTCGGGTCACTAGGTCATACAGGTTTTTTTCTTTAGGATTTTTCTATCCACCGATTTTTGAGAGCAAAATTTCCCTTCTAGCTTCTTCCTTCTTCAGCTCATTGGTGTCTTTCACTTCTAGACATCAGTCAGGCTGCAAAGCAGCAGTACAGTAATGTACTGCTAAATACAGATGTACAAAATGTGAAATCTGTCAGTCCATCCCTTGGGCACCAGTCTATACCTGCTCATGTTAGAACAACAGTCACGTCTTATTAAATCACGTACTCTTTGTGCATCCCATGTACTGTGGATTTGCTTTGTTATATACTGCGTAAGCTTCGCTGTTGTGCTTGTGCTGATAAGCGCTCCTTCCTCAGGCTGCAGGGAAAACCAGCAGCCCCTGTTGTGCATGGCAGCTATTGCCATAAGCACTACAGACTTGAATGGAAGACAAATGGAATCAAAGGGACATAGTAGTCCCATAGCATTTAGCTACTCATTTTCTATGTCCTCAAACTGTACCAGCCTGGAACGTGCAGGCAATACTTTTCCTTTGGGATGGACAGACAGCACTGACTCATAGAAAGTTCAGACCACTGATAACTCCATCTTCTTCCAAAGTTCAAGCCGTGTTTCTGCAGGAGATGGCAGCAGATGATACAGTAATTGTAAAAGAGGCTTGCCTAGGAGACTGAAAAGGAAGGGGGGGAAAAAAAGAAAACAAACCACCAAACACACCCTATTTCTGCCCAACGGATGCTCAGTTAAATAGCAGAACGATCAAGACTTTGCATTATGATACAGACAGAACTGAGATTTTGATACTTTTCTTACTTCGATGTAAGAGAAGCACCCTCCAGACTAAAGGAAGATGGTAAGGTCCAGCTGAAAGCGAATGAACCTTGTTTCACTTGTTCTTGTTTCAGAATCACAGCAAACCAGTAGACATTTTATACTGATCATGATAAAATAGACACCAGCAGTGTCTGCTTAAAAAAAAAAAAAGGCAGTTTTACCACCTTCACTAACTAAGTAGAAAGAGAACAGTTTGTGTTGGAAGGGGCCGTGGGAAGTCACCTACTCCAAGCTCCCCTCCAAAGCAGGAACCAGCTTGCTCGGGGTTTTATCCAGTTGCCTTTGAAAACTTTCAAGCATAGAGATCACAGAATCACAGAATCGTCTAGGTTGGAAGAGACCTCCAAGATCATCTAGTCCAACCTCTGTCCTAACGCTAACAAGACCTCCACTAAACCATATCACTAAGGGCTACATCTAAACGTCTCTTAAAGACCTCCAGGGATGGCGACTCAACCACTTCCCTGGGTAGTCCATTCCAATGCCTAACAACCCTTTCAGTAAAGAAGTTCGTCCTAATATCCAACCTAAACCTCCCCTGGCGCAACTTTAGCCCATTCCCCCTCGTCACTGGGCACGTGGGAGAATAGACCAACCCCCACCTCTCTACAGCCTCCTTTAAGGTACCTATAGAGAGCGATAAGGTCGCCCCTGAGCCTCCTCTTCTCCAGGCTAAACAACCCCAGCTCCCTCAGCCGCTCCTCCTAAGACTTGTTCTCCAGACCCCACACCAGCTTCATTGCCCTTCTCTGGACTCTCGAGCACCTCCATGTCCTTCTTGTAGCAAGGAGCCCAAAACTGAACACATTACTCGAGGTGCGGCCTCACCAGAGCTGAGTACAGCGGGACAATCACCTCCCTAGACCTGCTGGCCACGCTGCTTCTTATACAGGCCAGGATGCTGTTGGCCTTGGCCACCTGAGCACGCTGCTGGCTCATATTCAGCTGCCTATCAACCAGTATTCCCAGGTCCTTCTTGGCCAGGCAGCTTTCCAACCACTCATCTCCCAGCCTGTAGCTCTGCTTGGGGTTGTTGCGCCCCAGGTGCAGGACCCGGCACTTGGCCTTGTTGAACTTCATACAGTTGGCCTCAGCCCATTGGTCCAGCCTATCCAGATCCTCCTGCAGAGCCTTCCTACTCTCCACCAGATCGACACACGCACCTAACTTAGTGTCATCTGCAAACTTACTGAGGGTGCACTCGATCCCCTCAACCAGATCATCGATAAAGATATTGAAGAGGACTGGCCCCAGCACTGAGCCCTGGGGGACACCACTAGTGACCGGCCTCCAACTGGATTTGGCTCCGTTCACCACAACTCTTTGGGCCCAGCCATCCAGCCAGTTTTTAACCCAACAAAGTGTACGCCAGTCCAAGCCACGAGCAGCCAGTTTCTTGAGGAGAATGTTGTGGGAAACGGTGTCAAAAGCCTTACTGAAGTCAAGGTAGATCACATCCACAGCCTTCCCCTCATCCACCAAGCGCATCACTTGGTCATAGAAGGAGATCAGGTTTGTCAAGCAGGACCTGCCTTTCATAAACCCATGCTGACTGGGTCTGATCGCCTGGTTGCCCTGTAAGTGCCGCGTGATGACGTTCAAGATAATCTGCTCCGTGAGCTTCCCTGGCACTGATGTCAAACTAACAGGCCTATAGTTCCCCGGGTCTACCCTCCGGCCCTTCTTGTAGATGGGTGTCACGTTTGCTAGCCGCCAGTCGACTGGGACCTCCCCTGATAGCCAGGACTGCCGATAAATGATGGAAAGTGGCTTGGCCAGCTCCTCCGCCAGTTCCCTCAGTACCCTCAGGTGGATCCCATCCGGCCCCATCGACTTGCGTACATCCAAGTGCTGTAGCAGGTCGCCAACCATTTCCTTGTGGATAGTGAAGGCCACATCCTGTTCCCCATCCCCTTCCACCAGCTCAGGGTACTGGGTATCCAGAGAACAACTGGTCTTGCCGCTAAAGACTGAGGCAAAGAAGGCATTGAGTACCTCAGCCTTTTCCTCATCTTTTGTAACTAAGTTTCCCCCCGCATCCAGTAAAGGATGGAGATTCTCCTTAGTCCTCCTTTTTGCGTTGATGTATTTGTAAAAACGTTTTTTGTTATCTTTAACGGCAGTAGCCAGATTGAGCTCCAGATGAGCTTTGGTCTTTCTAATTTTGTCCCTGCACAGCCTCGCAACATCCTTATAGTCCTCTTGAGTAGCCCGCCCTCTTTTCCAAAGATTATAAACCCTCCTTTTTCTCCTAAGCTTGAGCCACAACTCTCTGTTCAGCCAGGCCGGTCTAGTTCCACGCTGGCTCATCTTTTGGGCTCATCTTTGAGATGCTACAGCCCCTCTGAGAATCCAGTGTCTGACAGTCCTCAGGGTGGAAAAAGTTTTCTTTCTGCTGGCTTGGACTGTGTTGTGTTTTAGTTTATGACCGTTGTTGCTTGTGGCTAGTGTAAAGAGCCTAGCTCTGTGTTGCTCTGGAAATCTAGAAAAAGAAACTAAGGAACTAGATAGGGAGACTTCTTCAGGGCTTTCGTCATTCAGGAGCTACGCCTGAAATTTTCATCTTGCTTTCACTTGGTCAATCTCCTTCTGAAGTTGGAAGACTCAGACTGTCTCATAAAAGCACGAATATATGGGATATAAAGGACATCTGGAAAGGAAGCAATAGGAGAACAAAGTGGGAAATTCAACTTTTTGTTCCTGTTTTCTTCACAACTTAATCCATGTGCAACTTCAAGCCAGACATTCCCCCCCCCCCTCATTTGTAAGATTTCAATGATAAGCATCACCATAGTTTATCAGGTTATTGGTTTAATGCCCAAAAATCTGAATCAGGATCAAGGTCTGAATTCTTTACAAAAGAATAAGATGTGACTCCTATTTCTTTTGATTTAAAAAAACAATGTAGAAAAGGGAGGAGCATGGACTGGGAAGGAGGGATAAAGGCAAGGAATGAGGTAATGTATTTACATGTGTATGCTATATATATGATTGGCATAATCTTTTCATTCTCTTTTGATTTCTATTTTTCTTATGAATTTTTTTTTCCCAAGGTCTAAAACAGGAAACTAAATAAGGACTGAAAAATTCTATGGTGCTCTGAAAAAGGTTTTGTTATGAGTAATAGCTCAAGCAGCCTTAGCTGTTCATGTAGCCTAATCTGAACCCTGCCTATTTTGATACTTTGCAGAATACTGTAGTCTTGATTAGCTGGTGAGAAGGCAACGAGTTTCACCCCCTGTGTAAAACTCTGTTACTATTTAAGTTCCAGCAGAAAGTGGTCTTCCTCTACCTCTTGCTTACTCTCACCCTAAAAGCGCTGCTCATAGATAAACCTGCCTTCTTTTGTGCGTGTGTGTTAGGAACCTGGTCATTCTTGGTCTCATGCAGTTCTTGAGAAGCAACTCAAACTAGTGTACACCTCTGATGGCATTATAAAATAACTGAACTCTTAACTATTTATATTAAGGAAATATAAATATTTCCTTCAGACCATGTGGAATTAGTGAGTGAGTGAAGATTTTAGAGAAGAGTTGTTTATTTGTTTCATTTTGCTTGTCTACATGTTTTAGCGAAGATGGGAAGAAACGAAAGGGGAGACATAAATAAACTCTTCTGTTTGCATGCTGGAAGGATCGTTTAAATAATAGTAGAACATTTTTCTCAGCTTCTAAAGTTACAGATTTTTTTTTGAGAAACCGTAAACATAACAAACATCTCTTATGCTGTGTTGATTCAAAACCTACGTAACTGTGTTATTCCCCAAATCAGATAATACTCTCAACTTAGCTGCCTGGCAATCCATCTATTTTACTGCTTCCATTCCGTTAGAGTTCCACTGGAGCTAAGGAAGCTTTGGAGGACGTGTATATATATATATACATACATACATATATACATATATATATATATATTCAGGAGACCACCCATTACATATTGCTACAAGCATTTGGAATATTCTGCAGCAGTCATAGAGTTTACAAACAGTGATAGCCACACAATCAATGTAAAATTAAATCAATTTGAACAACTGTTCTGTGCAAGCCCAAATCCATGCTGTTGGGGAGGATTTAATTTATGCAGTGTTCAGGAATCTTTCCAGGATGTCTTTAATATCTCTCCAGCAAGATACACTTTAAAACACTTCGTTTTACACTTTCAGAATTTCTGTAATGCTTTAATAAAGTCCCACTAAATGAGCTTTTGAATGTCCTAGGAGAACAATTAGTTAAGATGAAACCATAATGAAATGTACAGTTATATAGCTGATGATTTAACCAATTCAATTAGGGTCTGCATTGCATTTGCTTGTGGTGTTTTGATGATGATTTTTATGGAAATAGAGAGAGCTCTTCTGAGCAATTTATTGGAACTAATTTTGTTTTAAAGAATGGTTTGCAAGGAAAGGCTTTTGCTCACTTCAGTGCAAGGCTTAGGTAGTGCTGAAATAACCCTGGACTGACTATAGTCTGTAACCATACGGTTCTGGAAAATGGGATTGAAATCTCACAGGGCTGCATATGGAATAAAACTTTAGCTTAGTGTTGTTATTCAGCTAAATGTGATTACCAATCATTTAAACAGGATGCAGTAGGAGAACTGTTTTAGACCAGGTTCAAGATTCCATGAGTTAAAGGTGCCGCAGTTGAAACAGACTGCTGGGTGAGTTATGATTGTCTCCATTTTTGAAAGAAACAATTTTTGGGGAAAAAAAACACACACACACAAGAACACCGCAAAGGCTGCAGTATAATCGCATTCACTTACAGAACAAATACAGACCTTCAGTATAGAATAGAAAGATCCATTGTGCAAAATGAAATGCTTGACATTGTATGTAAGGCCAAAATCTCAGTAACTAACTATACTAATAGATTAATCTAATCACCTTCCTTGCAGCTGATACTTAAGACCATGTATTTTTAGACCATTTCATCTTGTTAGTGACTATTGAAGATCCTCCAGAATCTGTCAGAATTCCCAAGTCTTACCTTCTGCGAGTCTGTCAATGACTTCCTATGTTTGACAAAGAAGATTTAGGAGTTCCAAAAATCTACTTTTGATGCTAAAAAGAAGGAACCTGGTGTTATAGTCTGCTCCTACATCTCCCTTCCTTTCCCTCGCAGCTTATAACTCTTATACTTGGAATTGGTTGTACTGTCTAAATGTAATTTCTGCATTGCCTTCTTATTTTGCCTTTGTGTGGTTTTCATTGTTTAATAATTAGATCCACAGTGGTTTCAAAACACCAATGTCCTGTAATCCTTCTAGTCACTGCGAAGTATTCCTCAACAGCTTGTGTAAATTTACTCTTTGAATAATCCACCCCTTCAAAAAAAAGTCCTTCATATTTGCCATAGATCTCAGTTTATGTGTGGAACTTGGTTACGAGTAGGATACACAATACTCAGGAATATGTAGTTTGTAGAACTACATTAGAGAATGAATAAAATATTACTATTCTAATCTTAGTTGTGTAAGCAATGACAATTAAGATATCATTCAAACTGTTGAGGGTGATTTTTTTCTGGCCCAAGGGTAGGCTGATTGGATTAAAAGTACATTTCTTTTTGTAGATACTATTGTAGACATTATTAGGTCATTTCTTTTGTTTAACTGATGATTTTAGGCTATTATTGATGGTAATTATTTTCCTCTCTCTTTAATTTTTTATTTTAATAGCTAATAATGAACTGCTGGGTTTAAATCTTTCTATCTGTACATATCCCAATCTGGATAGACCCAGTGATTCTCTTTTACAAAATAGAAGTAGTACAGCACTGTTAAATTCAAGCCTTTCCCTTAAGCTTTTATGGCACAGTTACTAACTGACCTTTTCCATTTTTGAGGAGCAGGGATGACTTCTGTATCAAAATTCTGAGGAGCTGTTAGACCTGCCTTAGTCACTAATTAGCGCTATAGCCAGATGTCTGTGATGACCATGGCATAATGAATCTTACCTTACAGAGTCATGAAAACTGTCACATTCTCAAGTCCGAGAAACGCAATGCATTTACATTTTGCTTTGGATAAATGTCTCCTGTTTCAGTGTATTTAAGCATTTGTTTGCTGCTACACTTCAAATTGGTCCATGAATTCATTAAACACTACCCGGTAATCATTAAAGACTAATCACCTATTTACAATGATAAATGGCAAGTTCTTTCATTCCTGCGATTGGAATTAAAAAATCGCCACTGCCAAAACCTACTGAAATCATCTGTATGGATTACAGCTGAAAACTAAGATAGCTCACATGATTTGAATAAAATCCTACTTTTAGATATCCCACTTACTTTCTAGAAGCTTCTGCAGTCTAGAAAATCAAAACCTACCTAAAGATTCTCAATTTCTACTTATTTTCTACTTACCCCTCTTCTGTGTCTAATGACAATTTATTGTAATTATTAGCAACTTTCCTATCCAGTTACCAGTGTTTTCATTCTTTCCTTTATTTCCCTTTAGGTCTAATAGTTTCTGTTGTTTACCAATACTAGGCCTTAGACCATACCAATATGCTGATAAATTTTCCTTTTAACATTTTGTTGTTGCTTGTTGACATTTTAATGTACATATAAAAGCTAATGACTAAAACTTCAATATGAAAGATATGGTTAAGTTTTCCAAGTTGCCTTTGAAAATCAATGTTTCTGACTAAAAAACATCAAAAAACCCTGTGTGTATGGCACTGTTCCAGACTTTAAGAAATGAAATCATCTACAGATCTTGATCATAAACCTTCCTTTTCTCTTCCATCCCATATATATATATATATATTTTTTTTTCTTGAGGAAATTCCCTCTGTTTCAGCTAGCTGGTAGTTTTGAAAGGTCTCCAGTTTCCTGATCGCACTCTGAAATACCCCTAGACAGGACTATCAATTGCTTGCATTCCAATTAAAATTAAGCCACTAAAGCAAAATTGTCAGATAAATAATATTTTTAGAAATCCACACTCATAGATGCGAACATGAATTTTTTTCAGTAACAACTGGTAAAGACAAATAGAATATGATATTCACGCTTTTAGGTGACATGGCATTCAGAAGAATCACAAGTAGCTTTGAGAACAATTCTAAACAGAGCGGTCTTGATATAGGAGAAGAATTTGCTACCATCAGTATTTGATTTACAATAAATATGTTGTAGTCATGCAACTCCAGAACACACCCTGTGTTTCCATTATACTGTCTGTGGATCAGCAAGGTGGTGCTGTCGGAGTGACAGATGTTGTTAAGGGTATTATATTGTTCATGCATGGTAATTCTTTTAATGTATCCAGGACTGATCAGCCTATCATTTTAGGTTGGAGTGCTTAAAGGGTAAAGGGAACAGACACTAGATAGAACTCAGAATTATTAACTTGTTAACCCTTGAAAAAAGGAAGGTCAGTGTCTTTGGAAAGATTGCACTGTGTTTGTATCCCATCTATTTAAACGGGTGATAAAAAAATCCCATCACTTTCAGTGCAAGAAAGTGCTGATTCTTAAGGGAAGCCATCTCTGTTAGTTGCTAGAGGTGCAAAGCCTTAAACCTGGTGTGTGTGTGTGTGTGGAAATCATGTTCAGCAAGGTAGTGGACATCTCTGGTACTGTTTCTCTGAGCTGGCCCTTCAAATGTGAAATAATCACATTTGTATTGTAAGCCTTAACACTATTTCTGGGGATAAATATGCTTCTGTTCTACTCTTGAATCATTTACCTTCTGATTTTATAATAACAGGCACAACTGCCAAAATAGAGTGAACGTACTGCAATGATAATTAATAATAAAAAAAAGCTAGATAACTTATGCAGGCCCAATGAAAACCCTAGATCATTTTAAAAGTACTGAGACTGCTGAAAAGAGCCTTTCAAATAATTTTCTAAGTTATAAAAGCAGTTCAATGCAGAGTTGTTATACATCCTTGTCTGTATTCATCCCATTACTTTCTAGCCCCAGCTTTAAATATGAGCAAGACAGGAGCTCTTCCTTTTTGCTTCAAGATATTCTCATCCGCAACCTGTTTGGGAGATTTCTGTTCTGAAGATGGATGTGGCTTCTGATGCTGGATTTTGAAGAAGCTGTTGTGCCCAGTGCGCTCTATATATGGCTGGTTAAGAGGGAAGGTGTGCTGCATCATACACAGAACAACAAAAAAAAGTCCTCATATGCAGAATGGGCTGCTGCATGTGAACATCATGACTCTACAAATCATCTCTGACACTTTGTAACTTTAAATAGATATTCCTCAGAAATCTGTGTCTTGGTGCTTTATATGGCCCTTATTACTATTGTTCTCAATTGCAGAACAATTCTCCTCCTAGCATTCTTGTGGATCAGAGAACTAGTACCTCCGCTTTATGGCTGGCCTAAGGCCAGATGTGCATTGGATGGGTTGTCCAAGCTAGGGTCATCTGCGTAGAGGAAGTCCAAGAGCACAGATTCAGGCTGGTGTGAGATACTCTTGTGTCTGTTCATAACCCTATCCATCCTACCTCTAAGACTCTTGGTTGCTGTATCAGGCAAGGACTAAGATCTTTCTATCTTTCTCTTTGTGTGTGTACTGAAATATTATAGTACTGAAGTATAATACTGAAGTATTATTTCATAATTTAAGACCTCTCTCACTTGTACACCCATCTTTGGGCTGTGTGTGAGGGATCTGACTGATGAGGGCTAAATGTGCTTCCCCTTCAGAAGGCCTTAAAGCTTTTTTAGAGCATCAGTCCTCCAAAAGCAATAGGAAAGCTGCTGACTTGCTTCAGCTGTGTGCTCTGCCTTTGGAGTACTGGCCCCAAACGTACCCAGTCAGAGAACTCGGGATTCAGAGACCGTGCAGGGAAGGGCTGTTGTCTTCTCTGAAGTCTCTGAGGTGCTGCTCTGGCATCTAATGAAATCCTTTCTGCACTATTTCTAGGAAAAAATGGAAAGAAATGAATTTTAGGCCAATTGACTTTTCCCATTTTCTGCAGAGGAAAAAGCCTTGGGTTATCTCCTGTGAGAATTATTATTAAATGTGAATTTCAGTAATATGTTAAGAAAAATCTTACAAGCACCTTTTACTTCAAATGCCTCCTCTTTACCAAACCTGTTTTCATGAACTACTTCTTAGTGTACTTTGACAGTACCAATGCTTTAGGGGAAAGCATGATGTTTGCTGTTATATCACCTGATTCTCCTTCATTAGCAGGATCCATCTTAATCCTGAAGTTTCTTTCTGCTTCTCCATATAGAAAATTATTTGCATCAGAAATGCTGAGTAAGAAAACCTCAAGTTGTAGTACAATTTTATTTATGCTGAAGAAATTAATGCTAGCTAATATTCTTGTTTCTTGTTCTATTTTTTTTCTGGATTTGATTTTTGGTAACTGGCCCAACTGTGTCCCATTGTGGGAGCTTGGCAGAGAGAGGGAGAAAGACTGGAGAAAAAGATTTGTAGGTGGCAGGGACAGCTTGTGTATGTGGCTGCATACGTATGTGAGCTGGCATAAGGCAAGGCTATGTGGATGTTAACTGTTTAACTAATGCAGTATATAAATCCTTAGCTAGCTGAGAATGTGACCTAAGGAGGGCAAAAATATATATGTATATATTTATATGTATTTACAGGTGCCCCACCGGTGTTTGATTTCTGTGCAAGAGTGATCAGCGTGAACTTGATTACTTCCCCAGAGATTATGTCCATGCAGGGGTGAATCATATAACTCTTGGTTGACTCATGGCTTGAAAAAAATGGAATTAGCACAATTCAAAATGACAAGAGTTTCTGTTCACAAGGAGAAAAATAAAATGTGTATTTACACAGCAAATTTAGGTAGGGAAGGATTTGCTGTCCTTCTATAATGGTGAAGGGAGGAGGTTTTTTTTTTTTTAACAAAAAAAAGGCAACCAGAATTGAAAATGAAATCCAATATATTGCCATTCCACCTCTAGCTGCTATCTTGCTTGATCCTGTAAGTTAAATGGAGTAAGTGCATGTGACGTTACTAGAGAAAAACTAGACAATAGAGAACAGAGTATTTTAATTGCTCACAGGAATTCTTCCTCCTCTGTCAGAAACAAAGCCGCGTCTTTACGTGCTGTCAATGGTAATGTGTTGCCAAATTACCTTTTGGATACCATCTAAAGCAGAAGTTGTGATGGCCAGTGGTTATTAGGAACAGAAATGGCCTCTTTTTAGGACAAGTGCTTTGGTTGCATCCAGTTTTTGGTAAGTGCTTTATGCCTATTCCAGTTTCTCTTGTAGTTCCAAGTGGACTTGTGTTCTTGCTGCTTTGGCTAACTGCGTTGGGTGTTGCTGTTTTCTATTTTGAGTTGCAGCTGTGAGACAGCTACTTCAAAGTGGTGGGGGAAACAGTTTCGGAAAGAGACATATTTGATAAATCCCACTGAAGTCCAGTCGTAGGGAAGGCGCTAAGCTCGTTCTAAAGCAGCTCTTTTGGAGAGGTATTGCCACCTTTGCGATGCTTGGAGAAAAATGATCTGTTTTTCGTGTAGGTGGGAGAGGAGACCGTGAGCAAGGGGAGAACCCCTGCGTCAAGCTGCAGACAGGGTGCTGGGTGCTCGAGGGCTCTGAGGGCTGCTCTCTTGACCCAGAAGTCAATAGCCCGGGCCCTGCAGGTGATGTGACACCCCAGGTGGTGACCCTTGGGGGACTTGGAGTGCCCTTCGCTTCTTGGGCGGCGAGCCCTGCATCTCTCCTTAACATGGCACCTCTGATTCCAGCCCTGTTGACCTGGGGCTGCCTTCTCATCCCATTTGGTTTCGAAGAAGTCCTCTTGGCTCCCTGCAGAGGCTCCAGGCACGGCGGACCGAACGACAGGGATAACGAAGGCGCCGGGGCGCTTCGGTGCTTCCGGCACGGCTTTTGCAAATCCTTCCCTGCTTAATCTCCTCCAACATCTGCGCATCCTCTGGGCATCTCCCCGCGCCCTCCTGCCGCTGCCCCCACCCGCTGTCGCCTGCGCCCCTGCCGGGGGTCGCCCCGTCCTCGCAGCGGCGCCCAGGAGCGGGGCCGGGGGGCGGTGGCGGCGTCGCCGCCGTGTCGCCGGTTGTCGCCGCGGCCCCGCTCCCCTCCGCTGTCCCCCCGCTCCCCCTCTGACGTCACGTCTGTGGCGGTGAGCGCGGGCTGCGCGCAATTTTGGGAAGGGGGGGGCGGCGGCGGTGGTGGCTGCGCGCTGCCGCCGCAGCTGGAACATCTGGAAGCGTTCAGCGCGGCTGTCTGCCGGCGGGAGGCGGCGAGCAGGCAGCGGGGAGGGAGGGAGGGGAGGGAGGCAGGCAGGCAGGGGGAGAGGGAGGGAGCAAGGGGCTGGGACTGTGCTCTCTTCCTCTGCAGAAACAGCTCCCTGCCAACACAACGCGCTCAGAATGGCTTTGAAGAGGAGGAGCAGCAGCGTTTGAACATCTCTCTTTTTTTTTTCTCCCCTCCTCCTTTTCTTACTCTTGTAGTTGGTGGATTTTAAAAAGACATTTAACCCTCAGAGGCTTGTCCTGGATGCTTTTGGGTTTTCTTTTCTTTCTTTCCCCCCCCGCCCCCCCTCTCTCCCGTTTCCCCCCTTCCTGTTCTTTTTTTATGGTTTAACAGCCAGAGGTGCTGTGCTAAATTCTTGGAAGGGGCCCGGATGTACTGAGGATGCATTGCAATTTCACTAAAGGAGGCAGTAGTGGAAAGGATCAGTTTTTGGTGTTTGATGCAATAATGGGAATCAGGTAATAATAAAAGGGGAAATTCTGCAGCTCCATTCTTCCTTGAATCTTACCAAGCCGATTTTCGGAGGGATTAATCTGGACTCGTTTTTAAATGGTCAATGAAAACAAGAGGATGTACATTCCCGAAGAAAACCATCAAGGTAAGCTCGAGATCCACCTCGGAGGCTCCAGCCGCCCATCTCTCCCCTACCCTTTGTCCGTGATCTTTTTCGCTTCGGCCCCGCTGCCCCCGCCGGCGGCAGGCGTGGGGCGGGCAGAGGACAGCCCTCGCCCCCCGTCTCCCTGCGGAGCACGCAGCTACCCGGGGCCGGCCGCCTTGCGGGGGGACCCCCGCGGCCCCTCGGGGGGCGGCCGTGTCACCAGGCTGAAGAAAAGTTGCTTTCAGGCGCCGCCGTCGTCTCCGGGAGGAGAGGGGCGAGCAGGGGCGGCCGTGCGCCGGGGCCGGAGGCGAAGTGCAGCTGCGGAGCCGCTCGCTCCGCCGTGCTGGAGGAAGGCGAACTCGGGGTGCAGCCGCCTTTAGGGCCGGTGCCCGCTGCCGCCGTCGGGGTCCGGCTTCCCGAGGAGCCCTTCCCGGCTCTTACGCCGCGTCTGATCCCTCGCACGAAAGGAGAGGGGAAGGGGGAATTATCACGTAGCGGCAGGATGGGGATCGGAGTTGGGCTCCGCTTGGGGCAGCGGCTGCTCGCCCGGCTCCGCTCAGCACCGCCCGCATCATGGACCCCGACCCGCGCCGCTGCTCCTCGGCACCAGCGAACGTCGCCGGCTGTTCCCCGTAGTACAACTTTGTTTGTCCAAACTCCAGGAGCCTCCCCGCCACCCTCCTCCGCCCAACCTCGACCTGCTGTTCCTGAAGTTATTTTTATCCCGCTAGCTACCTGCGTGCCCTCGCCCCCTCCCCTCCCCGCCAGCCCTACCCGCACACCCACGGCGGTGTTGCGGAGCCGCCAGAGCCATTTCCTCCCCTCCCTCCGGAGGGAATGGGGTGCCGGGCCCCCACCCCATCCCATCGAGCCCCCCTCATTCCATAGGGGCCCCCCCCGCGGCCAGCTGCCCCCTCGCCGCCCCCGGCCTTCCCCTCCCGGGCAGCCTCTCACCGCTGCCGGGGCCACCTCGCCTGCCCGCAACCAGCGTTCAGCGAGAACGTGTCCCCCCCCACTTAAATACAGATTAAAACGAAAAACCCCAAGCCCGGCACTCCCACCCTAGCCGCTCTATGGAAAGGAGGTGGGAGGGGAAAGGAGGAAGCGGCCCCCGATGCAGAGTGCTCCTGCCAAGCGGGAGCAAGCCCGCAGCACATGCATTCGGCAGCCGCCACTGGGCTGCTCTTCCTGGACCGGAGCTGATAAAGTGGACGAAGAGCTCAGCCTCCATAGCAATATGCCAATGCTATGGCAACCCAAATTCTGCTCCCTCCTTATCAGCTGCAGTGATTATATAATTGGAGGAACAGTTTTGCATCTGTCTCTTGATGCGGATTGTCATTTCTGCCAGGTGAAAGGGCAACTTCCAAAGCAAACAAAATCAGGCAGGTGGAAGAAAGTTCTGTTTCCTGGTGGTGCTCAGGCTGCCATGTATTTACAATCTATTTTTGTTTTGTGCAAACAGCTCTTGAAAGGTTAAATTGATCAGTAGTCAGGAAAACCTGGTGGCAAGGAGATCAGAGCAAGCCAATCAGGATGTGGAACAGAGTAATTAAAGCAACCACAGATTTCCACTTGCAAGGTGGAGATCAAAAAGATGAGCAGAAGGCAAGCCTAGGTCTGTGGTGCTGGTCTGCTCCTCGTATATGAGGGGGAGGAGTGATTTAAGATAAGTGTCTCACTCGTGCATCCTTCTCAGTTGCTGGCAGCAGGATGAATGTTGCAGGTACTACTGATGCAAGACAATTTTGTATCTGTTCTTGAACTGTGAGCGACATAGCTAGGCCTCCGCCAGCCATTGCTTTCTGCACGTCTGTTTATAGCTAACTGCTTATCAGGCTACCTGGGCAGTCTGATGCTCAGGAGTCCGTACTGCGGGGGGGGGGGGGGGGTAAGACAACAGTGGCTTCCCTAAAATAAATAAGATGTACTACAGACCATTATTTAGAAGGTGAGGGCTGCAGGGAGGATGCTTGAAAACGCTTTGTTGACTCCTCAACTGCTAATATGAGTAGGCTTGTGATATACTTGTTTTGCACTTTTTTTGGATGCCACTTAGCACACTGGAAATCTATTACACAAAAGTAAGATTATTATTATTTTTTTTTTTGGATGCTAAAATATGAGCCT
The DNA here is from genome assembly GCF_013377495.2 of Cygnus atratus. Taxonomy (NCBI): domain Eukaryota; kingdom Metazoa; phylum Chordata; class Aves; order Anseriformes; family Anatidae; genus Cygnus; species Cygnus atratus. Next base: position 65,536,571 of record NC_066362.1, read on the forward strand.
GCTGTGTTTTCAGTGCAGTATCATGTTACACAAAGAAAAGGGAGCTTGGTAGTATTATTTGTTGATGCTGAGATACTTTTCAACGTTTATTTTTGCTGCACAATGGAATATATTTTGATAACGATTAATTATTCATTATTACCACAGAGTATGTGTTTATCTAGAAAATGTTAAAAACAAAACCAAAAAAAAATCCCACCCACCAATCCCAGAAAAAGCTTTCAAAACTAACTACATCACATTTAATGCACATGTGGGACTTGGTGTAATCCTAGATGGGCGTCTTTAATGCACTCCCTCATAATATTTTGAAAAACCTGCTCCCGCAATTTAAAATGGAAAATCGGTCTGCAAAATCACGTTTCCCAGCCCTCCCGAGGGAGGGAACAGCATGAGTCAACCTGGCCTTCGGTGTGGCGAGTTTGAACCTCAGACGTCCAGCTCATCTCCAGCACCTAGCTAAAGCCCTCTGCTCGTTCTTCCAGCCTTTCCAGGGGGGAGGCCGGCCCTGCTTTCGATCCGCGGGGTTTAGGGGCGCGGGGCCCCGGGCGCTGCCTCCCCCAGGAGGTGGCGGTGCGGGGCCGCGGAGCCGGCCATGAGCCCCGCGGCGGCTGCCCGGAGGCGCGGCCGGCTCCGGGGTGCCGGCTCCCGGCTGCCGGGCGCAGGGCAGGCTGGAGCGGGCGGCGTTTTTTTTGGCGCGGGGCCTCGGAGCGATGGTGGTGGTGGGATCGGCCGTTCCCTCCAGAGACGAAAGCAGCGCGACCGAGCTACCCCTTCCTTCAGTTTCAGCGAATGCCTTTGGGCTTTGTCCTTATTGCGTATTTTGAACAGATTGCTACCTGCTGCTTGTGAAAAGAACCCCCTCGGGTGTTTGTCGACCATAATTAGGTCTTCTTGCAACCTCCTTTCCTAACCCGCATGTATTTTGTTCTTGAAGTCTTCCTCTGCAAGACGCTCTCTTTGCAGTCCTCGTATCTTCCTAATTTTACAGATATGGGGCTAATTAGCATTCCCTTTATTTGTCAGAAACCTGTTGATAGTGAGAGGGTCAAGTCACAAGCGTACTTCCTAATGCGTTTTCTGACCTGAAGTGAGGGTCAAAACCATAAATATTCCCCTTAACTTTGCAGGTATAAATACACAGATGATTATGTACACTTCACTGCTGACTTCAGTTTAAGGGAAGAAATCTGTCTCATGCTGTGCTAGAATACAAAACCCTTGTAGATACAATTTATTGGATGTTTGTTGTAATTTTATACTTTATTTTCAGAATGCCAGTTCTATTTCCTGTATTTTTCTGGGGCAATTCTTGGACATGTAGGAGAAACTGTGCTCTTTCCATGGTGACAAAGTCATCAGGTTGGCAAACTGAATCTTCAGTTCTGAGTATTTGTATTGTCTTCTCATTTTGCTGTAAAGGTTTATCACATTAGGCAGTAGTTGTGGGGCATAAAGTATACTGGGAATTGATTTGAAGTAAGGAATTGGAAAACAAGGATTTGTGGTGAGAAAAAAACCCGGAATCACTCATTGGAAACAAAGCACTAAAATTCCAACCCCACTGATTTAACAATAAATGTTGGCATTTATAAAATATGATCTTCTACCTCAAAGTACTTGGAACATTCAGTGTATTAAGTGTTTAATTCAATATGATATGAACTAAAATATATGAAAATATTAAATATAATAGATAATGTTAAATAATGGTACTTAAGTGTTCTGCATAATACAGTGCACTGCATTTACTTTGAAAGTTACCAGTAGAGCCTTCAGAAAAGTATTTAAGTGCTTTCAACCATTTCCTATCCTTCAAAGTATAAGTACTTGTTAGAAACATGGAATTTGACGTATATACTTTTGAAAGATTTTCTTTTAAATGGTCATTGGTCATAGGGGCTGATTTGGGTCAGGTCACTATCAAAGCATTGCTTTTGACTGGTTCTTCCTGAAGTTTGTGAGTTTCTCCCATCACAAGCACCTACTTGTAAAGATCTCACTGGAGCTCTCTGTATCCTGTTCACCATTGTGAACACCCTCTTGGTTGCATATCTGCTCTGCAGTCTAATATGTTTTGGGGGTTACCTCTTTATAATTCTTGTCAGCAGATGTGACGTACTCTTGCTGTGTGGAATTAATTTATTCTACCAAGATATCTACTTTGAATTATTTATTGATATCTATTTTTTCTTTTGCTTGTCTGTTTATTTTTTTTTCTTTTGCCTGTCTGTGTTTAGGTTTTCTCTTATTTTCTTTCAATTTTATTGAACATGAGTCTGCATACATACTTAAAATAATATTCATCTGAATGGTAATTGCTCTTACATTTACTTCTTGTGGGCGTGTATGTGTGCAACTTGTCATCATTTGTACAGGCCAGTTGAGAATATCAATTTGCCATTTGATTTTTTACAAACTGTCTCGTTTAACCCCTTTTGGGAATTAACTCAAAGGACACACTCCCTGAAGTTCAGGAATAGCAAACTCAAGACCTCCTCTGCGCAAGTGATTCCTCTAAATTTACTGACTATCAACCAACATTAACAGATGTGACTATGTGCAGTAAAAGTCTCTTTTAAATTATTGAAAACAACAAATCAGATCAACACTGGAAAAAAGCTTTTACCAATGGCAGATATATGCTTTACAAAACATAATGTCATTAAATCATTCAAATGCCTATCTTTTTAAAGCCTGTAGACCAACTCAGTATATTTTCATTTCTCTGAAACACTGTATTTTTTATTTATATATTGGAAATAAGATGAATTTGAGAGAGAGTTTATTAATTAAAATGTTTATTATTGTTTCAGTATCATTAACTGTAAGAAAAGACAATTTCGAGCACGCAGACATGTTGATTACCCCAAATTATTTTTCTTTCAACAAAGTTTATCTACTACCTAGCATAAAATTGTTTTTTTTCCTGTTGTAACTTTTACAAATGGAAGTTGAAAAAATAGAGTACTTATCATTTTTAGATCATTTCAGCTGTATTTGAGTAAATGAAACATTGCATGCTTATTCTACATGAGGATTTCTTCCCCTTCCTTCTGTATGTTGGCTTTTGTTTTTTGCTTGTTTTTTATGGAAGAGGAAGAGACAGTTAGCCTTCTGTGCAGAGGACATGTGTGATGAGCATACGGTGCTTGTGCCTGAGAACAGGTGTTTTGCAGCTGTCAGCAAGAGTTTTAGGTGGTAAAGTGGTCCTGCTGGGAGCTCTGAAATACTATGTCTTATGGTTGTAAGAGTACCAATTGTGACCTATCTTGTAAGGCTTTAATGGAATAAATGGTGGTGAGGTCAATGGTATATATGAATCTTTGTCCAGAAGAATCCTTGAAATGTCATGCCCTTCTATGGGAACTGACAGAAACCAGTGATAGCAATGTAAACCTTGTTAAGAACTTGACAGGGATCATGGTAGCTCTCTTTCACCTAGAAGAGTGCAGTTGTCTCTGTGCTATGTATATAGATTTCCAGAACAGAAGACCTAGCTGAGTTTCTCACAGATAGCTAAATACACAATTAATAGATTGTACTGTTTGGATTGTTGAATTTGATGCTCTGGAGGTGGTGGTGGTGGGGAAAACATGAAGAAAAAATATGTAAGGTAAAAGGTAGCAGAAGACTTGGTAGAATCAAATTTTGATCTTGGTTTTGTCATATCAGCACTTGTCAAGATATAAAGATGAATTATTGTGATCTACAATTAGGAGATTATTAGCATGGTTCTTCCTCAAGAGAAGCTTAGATTTAGGGGAAGCTGCTGGTAATGGATTTGAAACCAATCTGCTCTGCAAAACTCCTTTCCAGTTGTCTTTCCCGTAAAGGATAGTTTTGAGACACTTCCCTAACTGTTATATATTTCACTGCAAAGAATTGTATTTCTAAAGATTGGGGAATGAAGTAAAATCATAATGTAGGATGAAAGGGATCTCCAGAGGCCAGCTAGTTCAATCCCCTGCTCAGAACAGGTGTAATTATATGAGGTTGCTCCGGGCCACATCCAGCCAAGTCTTGGACATCTCAGAGCTTCTACAAATGCTCTGGGCAGCACATTCCAGTATTTAGCTGCACTTATGGTTTAAAAATAAATAAATTAAAGATTAAGTCTGTATATTTAAACTTTATATTTTAAGATTGAGAGCTAATTTACTTATATAAGCCAATAGTTAAACTGTAACCATGTTTTTGTGTTGAAATGGGGGATTTGAGGGGCTCTTGCTTCAATGTCTCACACCAAATTCAGAGTAGACTGTGGGCTGTTTTTTGTTGTTGTTGTTGGGGCAGAAGTCTTATGTTATTAGAGTTTACAGATCAGGTGAGACAAGCCTGGAGTTTTGATCACTGAATTTGTAAGTGGGTTGTTTTCCTGCACTGGCATGAATGCTGAACTGTGGATAGACTGTGACCAGCACACACATACTGATGAGGCAGTAGAAATCTATAAATAGTTCACTTTAATGTTCCAATACTTGTTAATGCATCCAGTCAATAGATGAATCCTGCTATAACTTACAAACATGCAGCTGAATCTAACTATGTACTCTTGGGATATATATATACACCAACACATAAAATCACTGTGGAAGTGATGACTGTAGGGCTTGGATTTAAAGAAAAAAAGGCAGTCCTAACTTCTATTTAGGCTCCTTTTTTTCCTGCTGACTAAAGGAAATTGAGATAACTGTTCATGGATGTTCTAGGAGATGTTAGAAGCTTACACAGGATTCAAAGATTATGTATTTGTCAAATATTGGTAGATGACTTCAGTAATTTTCCCTGTGTGTGTGTTTAGTCCCAGATATTACATTCTAAATCTCAGTGGCTGACTGAACATGATGGGGGGGAATAAAAGTTTTTCATCCTTGCACCTGTAAGGAAAAACAAAAATCCATAGGGTTCATCAGTCTTCTGAACTGGGCGCTGACATGTTTAGCCAGCATAGCTATGAGAGTGGGAAATTCTGCCACTTTGGTGGAAGGCAAGATTAAAATAAAGTCATTCTTAAGGGTGACTGGAGACTTAACGACTTTCAAACCAGACCCAGAAATGAGACTAAAAACCTGTCTAATCCTATGGGAATTTTCTTTGCATCTTGTACATAAATCTTAGAGTTAATTGTTTTAAGGAAAATATTATCTGAGTTCCATCCAACCTTAAAGGATGCTTTATCATATGTTTAAAATATCTTCTGTAGATGGCATTGTTATTTATCTTAAAATTTTCAGGTTTTCAGCCCATGATGTGGATGGTTGCCTTTGGGTATTTTGGAAAAAAACAATTAAATATGACTGAACATGACATTATAATTACAAAGTAAATATGCTCTAATTGAGTAATTAACTCAACATTTCTTCCTACAGGCATTGTAGGAATGGATTCATGTTAGTGATCAGATTTCAGATCCTTTATTCCAAATAAGGGAAAAAAGACTTATATTGTTCAATATATCTGCATGGATGCAACACTTCTTAGGATTCCTCCACTTTTTAAATTTAATACGTATTTTTGATACATCAGATGTTTCTCTAACACTTTTTTCAGATGAACTAAGATTTTAAATATACAAAGAGACTACCTGTGCCTCTTTTCTTGCAAGTCAGTCCAACTCTGTTAGGTACCAGCTATATTCCGTTTCATGCATTATTGACAACAATAGTTATTCTGAAATTGAAACTTGTCTTAAATAATATAGTTGTTAGCAGTAGATTTCATGAATTTTAGATGCAGAAACACTACAATGGACTGTGTGAGAGGCAGTGGAATCTGGGTAAATTCAGGAATGGAGAATGATGTTTGTTGAAGATGTTGGGGTGGGGGGAAAAAAGGTTGCACTTAAATATACTGCATAGTATGTTGAACTTTGATACAGATTGTCAAATAACAGTCTTAACTTTTAGCTTCCTGACATGCAATCTCAAACTTTACTGTGATTTCTATGTTGTAGTTTTCATATAGTTTACAAAAGACCACAGTTTCCGTGCAGGCACTGTATGTAAATATTAGAAGTTTGGATTTAGTTAATTCTTAAACGATCTGATTTCCTTGGGATGAATTTAACACGTTGACAGCAAAGTTAGCAAATTAAGCTAGATAAACCCAACTGCTATTAAGGAAGCAGAGGAAATCCATAACATTCATTATTTTCATGACTGGTGAACAAACAGACTTGTGTGTAGAGAAGAAAACTTCACCTGTGTGTTGTTATTCCTATTTGATACTTAAATTGCCTATTACTGCTGATCTTTGAATTGTGTAGGTGAACAGAGTGTTTTCAGTTGTAATTTACATTTGAGTTGGTGTCTTCAGAGAAATAAAATGCATTTGTTCATTGAAAATTAAAATTAATTGGTTTTAATTGTGATTTGAGTGGAACTGTTGTATGACTATTTGGGAGCAACAGGTACAAGTATATTATGTGACACTTATATCACTTTCACATTGATTAAAAATTTAAGTGAAAAACCTGAGATTCATGCTCATAACATGATTTTGCTGCAGGTGGATTTGAAACTGAGTTCATGAATTGGTGAGTGGCTTGAGTGATATAACTCTAAGGTCTTTTGTCTGTCAGATAGGATCTCACTGGCTTTGGTTCTATTGCACAAATCCTGTGAATGTGCAGCGTTAGTGTTAGTAGGTGTTTGGGATGTCCTAGTACTGCACAGGGCAGCACGCTGTCTTCTGAGCTCTCGTACACATTTCTCTGTGGTCGTCTTTGAAGAGAATTGATGGTTATCTGTTAAATGGAATAGAGCTTATTGATTAAATTGCATATGGGAGAATGCCAAATTCGTGGGAAGTTCAGGAGGAACTATGTTGAAGCTTAATCCTCAATCTGGTTTTTGGATTTGTATTGAGACCAAAAGAGTAAGTTTGATTTTAATTTTGTATTTGAAAGCAAATGAAATGACATCACTGTGACAGGAATAAAGAGAGTATTTCTAGTTAATGTGGCCATTATAGCAAAAGTCAGAAATAAAAGTGGAGAGTGAAAGAATAAGGTGAACAAGACTTGAAGGCTTTTATCTGCTTTAAGGCAAAGGGTGTCAAGGAAGAAAATAAGAGATGGAAACTTGTGTCCTAACTCATATGCAGTGATAAAAGCTGTTATGCATACCAGGAAGTCAGTCAGAAAATAATTAGAGGTACTTGCTACTGGTGGTTCCAAAAAAAACAACTATTTAAATGTTTTAAAAAAAAAAACAAGAAAAATTGGGTATCAGAAGAGTTAAGTATTGAGCTCTACAGGTGCTTGGCAGCATGTCTAGGGAAGTGTCTTGGCATGTGATCAGACTGGAATCACTTTAAAAAGGATCAGATTTTAGAATATGAGATGTTCAACACCATACTTTAAAACCCTTCTAACACTGATAATGCAATGTCCACCATTTCTTATGAAAGACTGTGCTTAGACATCCTAAGGGCTTTCAATTTGCAATGTGAGTTACACAACTTAGAGTATTTTAATAAATATTTGACTGGAATATATATATCCTGCTAACTTAATGCAAAGCTTGTATTGAAATAAGTGCAAAGTTTTCCTTCAGATTTGATGGTACAGTTGGGCCCAGTTTTCTACCTTTTTTTTTTTTTTTCCCTAGTACTTAGCGTTCTTGTTGAGAACTTCAGTCATCCTTGCTTTGCCTTGATTTTGCTCATATTTCACCAGAAAATCTTTGTGTTTTTATTTTGGGGCATGCATTTTTGAGGTTTTGTCTGCTGTGCTTTAAGGGGGCTTATCATGGAGAATGTTAATGTACGGAATATAGAGGTGGGTTTGACTGAAAGTTGCTAAGCATTTTGGCATGAATGCTGTGGGGTCAGTGGATGCATCCAAATATGTCTGGGGAAATCCTATGTGGAGCCCATTCTACAAACATCAGAGGGCAGGAAACTTATAGCACATACCGGTGTTTTCATACTTCAGAAGGAGTGTGATGTAAGCTCACACAGATGGCTTAATATATTGGTGAATTTTATTACTCATCGTCCTATGTCAGTGTTGAAATACAAGTTTAAAATACTTTAAAGACAAAATTACTGTAGAAGATGGAAAGCCCCACTTGTCATCTTGGGATCTAAACCTCTAGTTTGTGTAGCTAGTCATTTTAATAACAGTGATAGAAACTATCTAGGCCTGATTCCACAGCTTCAAAACACCAACCAGAGAGATTTGACAGATTGTCAGGTGCTATTTGGGAGATTAATGTAAAGACTGGAGTATGTACACTTAGAGGATCAGACTGTATTTTAATTTATTTTTATGTTTGATTGTAGACTTCCAGAAAGTCTATCATTTTTCCACAAAGGCTGTATTTCTTTCCTTTTGGAATACTGGCGAAGAAATGTTTGCTTTGAAGTTATTTATCTGTGTCCTTATATATTTATATGGTTCTGATCCCTGTAGCATGAACATCTGTATTTTAAACACTCTATTACTCTTCCACACCTACCAGGCCAATAGGCTTGGAAAACTTATTTTCTTTTTCTTTATAAGCTATGTTGTGAGTAGGTGCTTATGTGAAGATATTACTTTGGGAGACGCAGGTGAAGAAATGAATATGGCATTTAATTTTAATGAGATGGATGATATGAAACAGTGTGGTGTTACAGCTATTATCAAGCCTTGAGCAGGCATGGGCACGGTGACAGCAGGATGCTCAATCCATCTGCCTGGGTGCAGACCACGGGGAGCACCCTGTGCTCCGGTCCTCCTGGCTGCACAAGCAGGTCTGAATCTCGTGCTGTGATCAGAACAACAGTATACCTGTTGGTTTGTTGCACGCCTCCAGCTGGGGTGGTCAAGTACAGGGCTCCCAATGGGTGCCCCATGACTTGCATTATCCCTTTTAAGTTCTGCTGACTCTCCTTTTCTCTGCCTTAGTAACTCTTCTCTGCTCAATCTTCTCCAGAATGAACCACCCCCATGCCCAGTTACTTTTTGTCCCCATTGGTCCCAGCTTTTCTACATCCATAACCAAGTTTGGTATGTCTTATACTGGTACCCAGTAACCCTGGCCTGATACAGCGTTACTGACACATTTACTGAGGCACTGTTGGCCTTTCAATACTACTCAGAAGCAATCCAGTACTTTCCTTCGACTAAACATGAAATTTGGTCATCTCTGACTCCATTCCCCTCTACTTGTGTGTGGAAAATTTGGCCATTCCTTGCAATATCACTGGAAACTTTCATCCACTTTTCGCTCAGCTATTTGTCATGTGCAGAAGTTTCTTCTGTTGTATCCAGTAGTTTTCCCTGTCTTGTTCAGTTACCTTAGCCTCAGGCCAGGACCTAGGCCATGACATAGTCATCTTCCTGCAGCCTAATGCCAAGCATTCCGGGTAGTCTGAACTTTGGGAAGTGAGTCTTGCATATTAATATATATATATATATATATATATATATATTTATATATATAAAAGATTCTTGTCTGTGTACTTATGATCTTTTCCTGCTAATGCGCCTTTATAGTTAAGAGACAGTGGTCATGGAAGGAAACCAGTATCTGGGGTAAATGGAAACAAATAGGCAGGACTGGAATACATGGTCAGAGAGCCTTGGATTTATGAGGAGTTAGTGCAGAGATGTCAGTGTGAGTTTTGAACTGGATACTCTATCACCAGTGTGTGTGGTTTCACAGAAGGATGCAAGCTGCAGAGATCAAGTGTGCTTCTCTCAAGCGTAGATGTCACCATGATCACATGTGAATCTGTCAGAAGAGGGAACTGCTCTCTGGTCTCTCTCCGGAGACTCCACATGGTAGAATATGGTGCGCACACAGAAGGCTTAGTGCTAATGGCTGAGGTGAACTATGCCTCTCTTTTCCTTCCCAGCAGTACATGTGTTTATCAGTAGGCACCACTGGGGCTTGAATAGCAATCTTGCATTTCTGGTTTTATCTGCCATTTTTACATCATGTGCGATGGGGCACTTGTGTTTTTGTTTTCAAACAGCTGGAAAAAGATCTCTGCTCTGGAACCATTAGAACATCGTGGAGTCATCTGTGGTTGCACTGTGCATAAGTATGTGTATATATAAGCAGAAGTATAATTTGCTCAGTGGACGAGAATAAGTGATTGTGTTTGGAAGGGATTTAGCTGTTATGAATGTTCTGGAAAGAAATCAAATGATTCGAAAGAAGAGAGAAATGAGCTGTGGTCCCTGTGATCCAGGTCATCTTACAGTGGGAAGGCCTTCGCTCCAGGGACTCCAAAGGTGTAGACTTAAGGCTTTTAGGGATGTATTTTCAGATTGTTATTCTTCATGTAGTAAAACTGATAATTTGGCATAGGTTTCATCTTATTTCTCTGTAGGTGTTTAAATTGTCTAGGTGGACCTAATTGTCTAGAGTCCAAGAGTAGTCAGTGGAGAGGAAGGCAGTCAGGGCCACAGAACCTTATAGATGTCTAAGATTGTTGGGGTGGATTGCTTTCTTGGGGACCCTTGACTGTATATAGAGAGATTTTATGGCTGCTAGAATAAATGCTAGATTTTGGATTGCTAGACCTAGTGAAATGAACTCCACTTTCTGCGTGTGTGTTGATTTCTAATTTTGACAGTCAACAACAAAAGTATAGTGTGGAGAAAAGAGTTATGTGCCTCCAGTTTGTTTTCATGTCACCTGTCCCTCTGGTGACCTGTGTGAGTGCAAATACATTAAACGACGCATATTTCCTGCATGAATGCATGCCATTATATAAAATAGATGGTTAAAGCAACGGATGATGAGAAAAACAATAACTCAGGAAAGATTCCTCATAGAAATCCAGGGAAACTGTTTTTTGAGGAGTATCTCTGTCTCCATCTGGGGTGAGAACAACCAGCTTCTCCCTAGACTGGGTAGGAGTGGAGAGTATTGTGAGCACAAATAGGTAGCCTCAGGAAGGAGACGGGACTTTCCAGGCAGTGTCAGTGAAGGATGACAAGCATGCCAGAAGACACAACATCAGAGAAATTGTGCTGTAATCAGTTCAATCTGCTTCTTCTAGCTAGCAAGTGCGGTTAACTGGGCTGACTGGAATGTACAAAATTTACAAGGAAAGATTAACAGTTAGGTAACAGTCATGTAGAGAGAGTTTAACTCTTTGGTTTGTGTGCTTTGTGCTTTTAGGTGAACAAATAGAGCATGCCCAGTTCTGAAAGTGCCCTTTTTGAACCTTTGCAAACTTATACAGCAAAGAGAAGATAAATTGTGGTACAAAATTCATTTGGGCTTAATGCTAGCAAACATGTTTCTGCCTGGAGTACCAGGCAGAGTGTGCCAGGTCTCTGACCCAAATAAGAGGGAAAGCCCTCATCCCTCTAGGATGCATCCAGAGGAGGAATGGGAAAGGATGTTGTTCTGGTGACATAAGGAGAAAAGGTTAACCTGCCTTGGCAGCGTGAGCTTTTCTCCATCACCTCCCAAAAGGTCGCACACTTTTTTTTTTTATGTAATACTTTATTATCTCAAAGAATACGCAACTTCTTGAAATTTTGTGCCCCCTCATTGCCACAAGCAGGGATATCAAGTCTTTTATGTACCATCTTATTACCTCTTCAGAGCCTCTTTCCCAGAATGCTGATTTTATTGCATTACCCTTTGCATGGGCTGTGTAGTGATGGAATACCTGCCCTGTCCTGGGAGAAGGGGTGTGCTGTGACAACAACAACATGCGAGGCAACAGGTATGACTTCCTGAAGGGCATCAGCAGGAAATTCTGCTCACAGAACTTGTCAACTGCAGTGTAGTAGACCAGTTCAATGTGATGCTTGCCTTTCTTCAAATAAGCTCTTTCTCGTGAGGTGCTCATAAAACAATTGCCTTTTTTTAGTTCATGTTTGAAATCTGAATTTTGAAAATGAGAAGCAAGGGGAGTTTTTTCCACAAACAATAACAAGGAAAAAATGTAGTATTTCCTGTCAGTGGCTTCCAGTTTGGGCTTTCTATAGAAATCACAAACATATGCTGTGCCTCTATGGGAAGCTATTCTGTAATTTTGCACAGGATTGTCTACAATGTTTTCTGTCATCATTTCACCATTTGCTTTTGAATGCTCTTTTACTGCCAGTGCTTGGTTATGATACAATGACTCAAAACTTGAGACAAGAGAATGTCTCAGGAAATGCATAGATTTAAGTGGGAGCAATTTGCTTAAAATATCATAACTGTTTTTGTAACACTAGTTTTCTGATTAAGCCATTGTGCTGCAAATAACTTGAAATAAGGACAACAATGGGGATCCCCAGTCTATGTGTGAAAATGTTGAATTTATCCCACTACAGGTCTCAATATGTTGCACAAGACATCATTTTACAGAAAAATGTCCAAGTGATGTATTTTAAATATCATCATAATAGTCTTGCGTTTCCTGCTGCCCTTGGGCTGTCTGTAGGTAGTGGGTTTTAGGGGCAGAAGGGACATCTGCCAAACTAAAGAATCTCACCCAGTGGTTTCTAAATCCTCCTGTTTAAGCATCAATGTGGGCGTTGGAAAAATATCCAAGTCTGGCGTGGGAGACAAAGTGTATGTGACCCCTGACATTACCCAGTTTTCCGGTGTTAGGCTTCCTCATTAGCAAAATATACCTTATTAGACACCTGAGTTTGCTTAGTTACAGCTATCAAATATTTAATCTATAAGTGGCTGGTTTTTTTTTTTTCCCCTGTTAGGTGCAAAAGTTGCCTGGTGTCAAAAATCTTTCGTGTGCTCATGCTGGGAAATTATGATCAATTTTTAAAATCATCTCTTATATAAGACTCAATGACTCATATGTCTTTAATCTCTCATTGTAAGATATTGTCCCAGTCTAAACATTCTTGTATGTCTTTTTTTCTGAGTTCTTTAAACTATTGTATTCTTCTGTTTGAGGCATGGATTCCAGAACTGGAGGCTGTACTGCTGTGTTTCACAGTAATGCTCTGGCTCTGTCTGTACAGTCCCATTACCTGGACTTTTAGGCTCTCGGGTAGGTTGAAACTCACTGGAGTCCATGTTGTCTGTGTGTTGGCTCTCTCTCATCATCACTTAGAGCCAACAAACCTGCTCTCAGGCCAAAGCAGTCATGAAAGAGGAGCTTTGCGAAGGAAAGTGGAGAAAGAACTCGCATGCAAGCTCTGCCTCCGAACAGGGAGGGCACGATACTGATGCCAAATTCCAGAGGTTATGAGAGATGCCTATTCCTTGGTAAACAGGCTGGATGTTTTTTTTTTTTTTTTTTTTTTTTATTACTAGTGAGTGGTAAAACTGAACAATCTCATAACCAGTGTTCAGATATTATCAGAGTGAATGGCTTGTGTGAAATTTCTTGCCTTTTTTGTGATATTGTTCCTATGAAATGCGGAGTGCCCCAAGAAAGGGATGCAAAAGCTTTAGCTTTCTTCTCCTTCAGCATGATCTGAGAACTGTCAGAAAGAGGGAGCTGGAGCAGTGATTGCAGCCCTACCTCTGTGGCAGTGCAGAAATATTGCCCACTGACTTTTAAACGAGGGTTCTACCAACTCGGTGTACATCTGCTCTTGCCACCTTTGGTCTGGTACGTGTAAATTTAATAATGATCTGCTTTTATGTAAGTGGGATTTCTTATTTTTAGAAAGAATCTGTGAAGCCAGTCTCAAACATTTGTCTGCATCTACTCGAGGCAAGGTCAAAGAGAAGCTGGTTAACAATGTTTGTATAGACAGCCAGTGACATAAGAATTATTTCAGTGTTGCATCTTAATGTTAAACATAAGATGCAAGTCAGATGCTGTTTTTTCTCATAAAGGTGCATATAAAGAGTGTCTTGCCGATTTTCCTTTTTTTTTTTCTTTTTTTTTTTTTTTTTTCTCCTCTCTGCAGTTGCAACTTTCTGATTTAGTGCCTTATTTAGCCTGGGAATGCTCTTGAATAGCCGAGCAAGTCGAGTGCTTGTTTTTGCATCTGGATGTTGCAAATGCTTAGTATTCAGACTTGGAACATTCTCTGAGAGGATACCAGTAAATAAAAAAGAATGGTAGAGGAACATTTGTATGTTAGAGATGGAAAATACTGCTTTAGATACCCAAACAATTCAATAAAATTATTTTCTAAGTGACTATAAAAATGTGGCTATAAATCTGTTAATGCTGAAATGCCTCTAGATCACAAACTCCTACTTTGAATAAAAGTGTGTTTTTTCAAATTGCCTTTCACTGTCACCCTGAAGTTGAAACAAGACATTGTTTTGCTTTGTTGTATATCGTGGTTTGTAATTCTGCAGTTAGTAATTTTCTGTAGATTTGTTGTAATGTGGGCTCCCAAGCAAAAGGGCTTTTTTTTTTTTTTCTTGCTTTGCAGAGTCCATAGCACATGGAGCATCCTCTTGAGATGCAGTGGAAGAAAGGAAATAGAATGATGTGACAGAGGCAGCATTTTTTCCTTCAGTTCACATTTTGTCTTTTTTTTTTCATGATCTCTTTCTAGCACCTTAGTGCTGCCAATATAAAAAGAGCCCTCCTGTTGAAATGCTCATTTTGTATAAAATTATTCAAAAATCAGGTTACATTAGTTGGAGTGCTGAAATTAGGGGGAAAAAGTGTCTATTTTCACTTGCTTAATATTGTGGATTTGGTAGAACTTTTTGTATGGTTGGTTTCAAAACTTTCCTCTACTGTTGCTTTTTTTTTCTGGTGTTTGGTCTTACTCCAAGCAGCAAGGAAAAAGCACATTTTAAAAATAGAAAAATGTGATTGTTAGAATGCTAAGATTAATAGATGAAATCAAAGTCAGTTTTGACACTTGAAATATCTTTTAACATATTTTCCTTTGTAACTGACTGCATTTCAAGAAGTGAGTGCATCTTTAATTTATTAGGATATTGCGTACATAGTCTAAAATTAGGTAAATGAAGCTTAAAATAAATTCTAAGCTTTGTCTTTCTGAAGAGCAACAAATAGTTTTTAGGGAACTCTGTTTTGTGTGGGTGCTAATGATATAATTTACAGATGTGTTTTTCACAAAGTACAGTGTTGTAGGTACCTATGAAAATTAGATGCATTTTATTCTCTTAAGTTTTATGCTCAATGCCTGAGGCATCTAAAATCAGTAGTCACTTCTCAAAACTTAGATCAAACTTACTTTACCCAAGAGGAATGTATCCGAAAGTTGATTTTGCCTAAGAAGTTAATGGTGCTTAGGATCCCTCCTTTCAAAGTTAATGTCATCAGCTTTATGGAGAAAGCTATCTGATTCAGTATCTCCCAGGAGAGTAAGAAAAGTTAAAACTATGTATGTTTTGTGGGGAAGTGTGGGTAGAATGAGAAGCTAGCCATATCCTCTGAGAGGACAACACATATGCCACTGAACAGAAAGTGAATTTGAAAACTAGGTGGCTGGATTAAACAGGAATACAAGAACAATTGAGAATCTCTATCTGTTTTGGAAGAAAAATACTTTGACACAATCTTATGCACCATATTATCTTATGATAATTCATATTATGAGTCCTTCATCTGTATCATTTGTATTATGAATCTTTACTCATTCATGTACCTTTGATTCGGGTGGTTGCTGTGTTCTCAGCCCTTGCAACCTGTCCCACAGACTCAGAGACTGTACTAGTGCAAAGTATGGTCATGGGTAGCCACAGGGGTTGATGAAATCTGCCCACTTCAAATGAGGGGGGCAAAAAAGGAGGCAGGGTGTGGACCAGATAGCCTTCAGGGGTCCCTTTTAGCCTAAGTTGTTGTATGATAGCGTGGATTAATGGCTTCCTAATGTGGGTTTTACCACTGGGAGAGAGGGCTGGCAGGGAGTACTTATACCATGTAAAGGAAGGTCAGATGTGTGCTCTTCTTTTACATACTTGCTAAGTCTCTTCCAACAAGCTTTGACTGCTGTCTGGTTTTACACATGTGAATACTGACCCCATAAACAACAAGAGGAAGCAAAAATCTCAGCCTGAAAAGCCAGAAGAATTTGCACTGTGTATGGTTTATCAGGGCTGATCTCCATTTAGTTCTGTATGCGAAAGTGTTTGTCTTTTTTTTTTTTTTTTTTAGGTCTTTATTGAAATTCATACTTCATAGCTTAGACATCTCTATATAGGCCTATTTTTTGTGATTATATGTGTATTTTTTAGCAGTCATCTACCTGATGCAACTGGGAAGAGACTGCTATTTTGGGACTGAGAATGGTATCAGTTTATAAAGAACTGAGATTGATTTTTCTAGGATAAAGAATCATTGAAACAGCAGGCTTTGAATTATTTAGATGTCACACATTTGTGTTTTCCAGACCATGTTACATGTTTTGGGCCATAATAAAAACAACATTTAGCATACTCTTTTTGCAGAAAAGCAACAATAGAGTTGCTCTGTACCTTATGCACAAGCACATGTGCATGCGTGTAACTCCCCACACATGTGGGAGTCATTTCATCTCATTTTATCCACTTAAATTTGATGTGCAATTAAAATTATATTTTCAATTAGTTGTGTACAACGTGAAAAGATTGGTACTTCCAGAGGCTGGTTTCACTTATATTTCAGACATCTGTCTTAAGAGTGGAAGGAATGGTCCTCTGCACTGACCCCAGAGGGAGCTTAGACAAGATCACTTTTTTTCTGATGGTTTGGGTAGGGCGAGGCAAATCACATTAACAGTTTTCTGTATTGATTGTTATCCCACTGTGTGTTCTCAGACAAAGAATTTGGATGCCATCTAATACAGTAAAGGCTATTTTAAACCTATAAGAACCTTCTTGCTTTTTAAAACAGTTATATTTAGATTACTTGCTAAGTGAAGAGTAATCATTATTCACCAATAAGAAAATGATGAGCAGTTAAGCTGACAAGTTTGTCAGAAGAATCCACTCTACTGAGTTACAGTTAATCTCCAGAGGAATTTTACTGATGTCAAGGAAATTTTTACTGAAGATGTACTTGATCTCAACATCTTTCATGGTGGTAGCTTTAGTTTGGATGAATGGTGCAAAAAGAGGCATTTAAGCAAGAAAGCTTGCTCTGATGTCCCTATTTGAGGAAGTGTGCCTAAAGTTTGTCTAAACAGTATGTCGTTCCAAGAAATTTACCATGACATTGTATGCATGTTATAGCCCAGGTTTTGTCCTGATAGGTTCTATATAACTGCTAAAAGTGAAGAACATGGCTTTTAATTTATATTCCATCTAATGTTAGAAATGCCTGTGTTTTGCGTTCTGTGAGAGATTGCATTATCACAGCAGAACTCCAGTTTTGTGTAAAAGTTCTTGCTCGCCATTCCTTCAAATACGTAGCTAATTGGTTCGCTCAGACTTGTTTGAGATGAATACAAAACCGTTATTAGTTTAAAAGAAAAAAATGATATTTACGTCACTGGTCTCCCATCGCTATTTTTCAGTTTCATGAGTGAGCTATGGTTGAAGGAAAAGAAAATGTTCCCTGGCTTGATTTCTGAGAACTTAATCTAGGTTCCACCAGAAGTGTGCATCAGGAAACCAAAAAGGATTATTTGTGGGTTTCTTTGCATTTTATATACTATAGCTTAAAAGCTACAAGAAAATGGAAGTCCTTCAAAGGAAATTGATCTTCCCCACCAATAAAATTATCTCCAATTAGATTGTTTTAACCAGTTGAATTATCCTATGGACTTCTGTCTCTCTTGATATCTGTATCAATTATCAGACTTCCTATTAGACACTTGCCTTGGGGTAGAAGAAAGTAGCTTAACATTTAGTAGGCTCCTTGCTTTTTTTTCCCTCTTCCTCCTCCTAAAAAAGGGACCGTGCTTCTGATTCTTTCCATGCTCTTTGAATCCATACTCACAGAAGAGCAAAGAAGAAGCTAGATAGATTTTTGTGAGTGCTAAAAGTTTTCAAACTTGTGGCTTCCTAGATTATTCTGAGCAAAATTTGACAAGGTGCCTCTTTAGTGAAGGAGGAGAAAGAGACTGTTGCTTTGGTTTTCTTTCAGAACAGAAAGATAAAACTAGAGAATTAAAGGAAGGGGCACTTGAGTGGTGAAATCTTAGATGATAGCTTGTTATCGCCCTGCTAGTTAGAAGGGGGGATAAGGGGGATTCTATCATTTGTTATAGTAGACTGAGCTGTTAAAACAAACAAGCAAAACAAAAATATTTGTCAGTAAAAAAAAAAAAAATTACTTTTACTACAAGTACAGGATCATGTCTCATTAAAAAAAAACAAAAAACACAAAAGCAAGCAAACAAAAAAACCAATCTGAATTATGTTCACTGAAAAACATAGCATTTTCAAAAAGAAAAATAGTCTTTAGAGGCTTCTGTTGTCACATGGCATGTACGAGACAATTGAGTGACCAGAAGCATGGGTTTATGAAAGCCAAGTCCTGCCTGAATGACCTGATCTCAAGGTGACCTGCTTAGTAGGTAAGAATGCTGTTTACCTGGATTTTAGTAAAGTGTTTGACACCTTCCCAACAGTATTCCGCTAGAGAAACTGGCCGCTTATGCCTTAGACAGGAGTACGGCTCACTGTGTGAAGAACTGGCTGCATGGCCAGGCTCAAAAAGCCACAGTGAATGGAGTCCGAGCCAACAGATGGCTGGTCACCAGTGGTGTTTTCTAGGCCTCAGTCATGGAACTGGTTTTGTTTAACATTTTCCTCAATGATCAGCATGAGGGGATAAAATCCACCCTTGGTAAGTTTGCAGACAACATCAGGTTAGGTGGGAGTGTGGATCTGCTTGAAGACAGGAAGGCTTTGCAGAGGGATCTGGATCGGCTGGATCAATGGGCCGCATCCGAGCACAGCTTCAGCGAGGCTCCGTGCTGGGTTCTGTACTTGGGTCCTAAACTGATGCAGTGGTACAGGCCTGGGGAAGAATGGCAGAAGAGGACCTGGGGGTGCTGGTCAACAGCTGGCTGAATGTGAGCCAGCAGCATGCCCAGGTGGCCAAGAAGGCCAAGATTGTCCTGGCCTGCATCAGCAATGGTGTGGCCAGCAGGACCAGGGAAGTGACTGTTCCTCTGTACTCAGTGCTGCTGAGGATGCACCTTGAATATTGTGTTCGGTTTCAGGCCCCTCACTACAAGAAGGTTGTTGAGTTCCTCAAGCATGCATGGAGAAAGGCACTGAAGCTGGTGAAGGGACCAGAAAGCAAGATTTAATGAGTGGCTGAGGGAACTGGGGCTGCTCAGTCTGGAGAAGAGGAGGCTAAGGGGATACCTCATCGCTCTCTACAACTACCTGAATGGAGGTTGCAGTGAGGGTGTTGGTCTGTCAAATGAAAGGATATGAAGAAATTGTCTCAGATTGCACCACAAGAGGGTTAAGCTGGACATTAGGAAGGATTTCTTCACAGAGAGGGTGGATGGTCAGGCAGGCATTGGAATGGGCTGCCCAAGGAAGTAGTGGGGTCCCCATGCCTGGAGGTATTTAAAGACATGTGGGCATGGCACTAACGGATGTAGTTTAGTGATGGGATTTGATGGGTCAGGTTGATGGTTGGACTTTATAATCTTGAAGGTGTTTTCCAACCTAGGTGATTCTGTGATTGCTTTCTCTGAAGTAAGTAATGGAAGACTGGTGGTGGTTCTGCCTACTTCATGTTTGAACATTCTACCACGGGGTTTTGAGCCCATGTGTATTAAAGGCTCACTTTTCAAATGAAACATACTGACTGCGTGGGCCACTCCATCACAGAGGCTTGCTGAGGTCACAGCGGCCACCACTACCCCGCCATTGCTGCGGGCCCTATAGAACAGGACCCCTGCAGCTGGCCCACCATTCGCTGAGCATCTAGGCCCTCTGACTGCCAGCTTGTGCGGCAGGAAGGAGACGAGAAGAGCAAGGCGAGTGGCAGGCCTCCTTGGTGTGTGAGGACAGCAATGCAGTCCGGTGAAGCACCAAGAAGGAATGCACCTGACCAGAAGGAAATGTGTCGTGGGTGGAGGGATAGCGCCAGCGGCACAAGAGACGCCAGTGCCCAAGGGACCTCTGGCGCCCAGCCCACAGACACGTATAGATGGTACCATTGGCACCACAATGATGTGGGGAACAGGCTGGCCCCTCAAACACCCAGTGACAGGGGGCCTGGGCCTTACCATAGGAGCAACCTTGACGTGGGGCGAAGGTTGGAGCATCAGGCAGACAGCCGCAGGGATCAGAGGTGTGCCCATAGTCTGGAGCACAGTGCGGGACCCAGTAATGGCCGTAAGCCAGAGGGCAACGTCGGACCCATGCATGAAAATCAAGCCGACAACCCCCTGGTTCTGCACCCTGGCCTGAGAACATTCTGGATGGAAAGCATCCCGTCTGGGCAGTCCCGGGCAAGGACTGGCTTAGCCTTCTGCCCAACACCATGGAGCCCATGGAGCTGGATCCACCAGTTGTGGAGGAATGGATGGAAGTGGATCCACCTCTGCCAGAACAGACCTGGGACTACTGTGGCATGTCTTTGTGCTCTGCCATCTGAGAGCACCAACAGCATCGCAGGAGTGCCCAGCGAGCCCCCTACTCGTTGCTCAGGCTCCATCGCAAACATTAGCTTCGAGCCACCAAACACCATGGACATCCTGCAGGCTTACCTGCAAGATGTCTCGGCAATAAACAACTCTTGCTGATTCTCGGGGGTTGTGTGAGTGCTTTTTTTTTTTTTTTTTTTTTTTTTTTTTGGGGGGGGGGGGAGGCGGGAATGGGCTAAAGTTGCGCCAGGGGAGGTTTAGGTTGGATATTAGGAAAAACTTCTTTACTGAAAGGGTTGTTAGGCATTGGAATGGGCTGTCCAGGGAAGCGGTTGAGTCACCATCCCTGGAGGTCTTCAAAAGACGTTTAGATGTAGAGCTTGGTGATATGGTTTAGTGGAGGACTTGTTAGCGTTAGGGCAGAGGTTGGACTAGGTGATCTTGGAGGTTTCTTCCAGCCTAGGTGATTCCGTGATTCTGTGACTGACAGACAATAAATATTATTTCAGGTCATTGTTCTGCTGAATAAATTACTGATTTTTATAGCAATACTATAGTGAATTTCATACTTGTTCATTCATTAATCGTTAGGCATAGATTGCCTCTTTTAAATGTGAATAGAAGTCGTAATTGAAAACAAAATACATTGTTTTGTACTCCTGGAAAAAATACTATGGTTGTACTGGAGTATGAAAGATCATATCCTTTAATTAACACTATTCCTATTGCTGTGTTTTCTCCATCCTTTTCTTATCAGAAGATGGCAAATTGTATCATACAGGGAAATGATACTGGAAAAGCCTTGCAAGCGCCTGATCAGTTTTACTAGGCATATATTTATCTTATATGGCTGAGCTTGGCTCTCAAAATACTTCCATTCAAATCTGTCAGATTTTGCTCAAATCTGTCCAACCTTTTTCAGAGTGGTGGGTATTGTCCAGATAGCACAACTGCCTACATAAAGGCCTGCTGGTTACAGTGGTGGCAAAGAATACTGTGCTCTGGGCTCTCCTGGGCCTCACCTGAGTTAATTATTTCCTACCGCAAACAAGCTGTATAGCAGAAGGAACAGTTGGGTCGTTGTGCACACACATCTGCATTAGAGTAATCTTGGAGGTCGCAGTGTTTGGAGGGGAAATCATAGAAATCTCTATTCCAGTGCCCATATCTTTTGCATGTCTAAGAGAGTGCATATCGAGGAAAGATCTTATCAGGATGGCAGAGGGTTTCCAGTAAACTAGTGAAACAAGATATGTTCACATGGAAAGAATGTATATAGGGTGAATTTAGAGGGAAGAGTTGTCCTAAGATTAATTTGATGTTGATAGGGAATTATTATTGCTTATTCCCAACCTAGGAATCCATTGTGCTGGATGTTTTACCAATGTAGAATAAACGTCTGTCCCTTTCTTAGAAAATTCACAATCTAAATAAAGTTGGCAAAGCTATAAAAATTTACCATGCAGAATCCCCAGTTAATTTCCAAGTGTAAATATTTAACCTAGAAGCATTCATTACTTGATGTGAAAGGAGCTTGTGCACTTGCTCTCTTCATTGAGATGGACTTGTTTTTTCACACTGCTGGTAGCTCACAGCATCTTTTTTACATTAATGGTGTGCAGCAAAAAGAAAGCTCAGTTTGGAGGGGGGAGATAAAGGAAAACAAAGATCTAGTTGCAAATGAAGTATGGTTCTTGAATAAGATCTTTTGTTTAGATTTTAAAAAATGTTTAGTCTCAAATACAGTGAATGAACTGTCTTAAATCATGTATCCTTTGTGTGTGTTCTGAAACTCCAAAACAATTTACAGCAAAAATTCTTTAACTCTCTTATCTGGGCTAACTACTACACACAGAATTTTAGTCTGACGTGATGTTTAAAAGTGTATGTGTATATTAAAATGTCTGTTGTAGCAAAAACCACAGTTAAGGTTGCAATTCAGCTTTCACTGTATCTGCTATGGCTACTTGCAAATTACTTCCAAAAGATTTTTTTTTTTTCTGGAAAAAAAAGTCACTTTCATAGTTAACTGTCAGAATTAATGTCTTTCTTTTCTTAGCCACTGGGAAAAAAAAAGGCAAAATATACAAATCATCTTTTTGGGGAGTTGAATTGTGTGTGTGTGTGTGTGTGTGTAGCCTTGCATCAATGAGGAAAGTCAACAGACAATTTAATGATTTAATTTTCTGAAGAAGACTGTTTTCTCAATAAAAATAAGTTGGCTTATTTCACTTCAGGATTTTAAACTTTGTGCATGGCTAGTTATTGTGCTGAGATGCTGAAAGAATTTTTAGAAAAACATGTTTGTAGAGTGAGGTCTTAAAACCAAAGAAATGAAGTTCCAGGGTTCTCCCTCTCTCTGAGGGTTGAGCACACGTATAAATCTTACAGTGTGCTGACAGAGCTGTGATTACCTAAAGGTTTGAGTCAAGCAGGATATGTTCAGAAGGTGGTGGTGGTTCTCTTTTTGATAGATAATTAATGGGGGGGAGAAATACAGAAAATTTCTGTGCAAAGGCCCTTCGTCAGTCAAATTCGTGTAAGTCTAACAGGAGAAATGACTACTCACTACAAATCTTGACTCACGTATGTGATGCCAGAGGAATGGCTGGCCTGGTTTAAAAGACCTAGAGTGTGGGAGGTACTACCAGCAATCCAGGAGATCAATACATAGATGACATTGTCACTATTGTTAGAAAGTGTTTTCCTAATGTATATCCTAATTTTTTTCTTATTGCAAAAGGCATTGCTTCTTAAGCAAGAAAACTCACTGTGAGTATAGTGATAGATTATTCCCCTTCTGTTTTTTGAAACAACATACGTATGTTTTTAAAAATATTTTTATACATATGTGTTTCATATATAATATTTAACTTACCATGTCCTCTTCTCCATCAGTCCAAGTTCTGGCATTCTCATTTCTGTTGCTTTGCCTTAGAGTTCATATTTTGGTTGATCTTTGGTTGATCTCATTGCTCTCTTCTAGACAGCCTGAACTGAGTCACATCCTTCCTGAAGTGTAGAACCTGAAGCTGCCCACCAAACTTCAGCTGATGCCCTGACAATGCTGAGCACAGGAAGAGAAGGATCACTTGTGTTGCATAGATTGTATACCTGCTTATATGTACTACACTGAGATGTTTGCATTTTGTGGCGAGAAAGCAGTATGACAGTATCAACTCCTGTTCTTTTTGGCATCCCATATAACCCCCAAGGCCTTTCTGAAAGTAATTTGGGTAGATGATTCATTCCGCTTAAATACACTATGTTTTCCCCTGCTGAACTCTGTGCTATTTTTAAGACTCTCCAATTCATGAATCTTATTTTGAATTCAAATTCTGTCCTTCTGTGTATTTGCTGTACCTCCGAGCTTCACAGTTACATACACATTTAATAACACTATTCACTATTTCATCATCCAGACCATTAATGAAGACATTGAACAGGATTAAATCCAGGGCAGGCATTTGGGTATCTCCATATGACATCCTCCAAATTAGACTATGTACCATTGGTAACTGCTCTCAGGCACCCACTGTATGGTCATTGTACTTGTACTGTAGCATTTCTTTTTTTCTTACTCATATGTTCCTAGCATCCTTGTCAAATTGTTATACAACAGCTTATGAAATTATTAATAAAGTCAGGAGACGTGGCAACTGCTGCTTCTGTCATGCCTGTGAATTCTGTTACACTATTGTGGAAGGAGTTAGTTTCCTTTTATGCAATGTGAAAATTAATGTGTATTCATGACAGATGCATGTCTGCTGCTGTTTTTTTTCCCTTGTCCTCCAGGCACTTGCTAACACTTTCTACTTATTCTGTATTATTATTTATTTCTGGATACTGAAGCTCAACTGAATGTAAATTTGTGCCCCTTCCCCACTTTTTTTTTTTTCAAATGGGATTGACGTTTGCCCTTTCTCAGATCTCTCCTGTACTCTGAGATGAAAACTGCAGCTAACAGCTTTGAGATTATTTCAGAAATCGTAAATATTTTAGGATGCCGTACCTAATGTACAGGCTTTCAGCTAGTATCGTACTTATTTAAGCACTTTCTAAACTTATTCTTTCCCTTTACAGGTGGAAATTATACCTGTTTTATTTTGAAAATTAATTGTGCTAGTCACCAGCTCTTCAGCAGTCTTTTTTTTCTTTCTGTAGTGAAAATTGATGCAAAAAGGACATATAACACTTAAGCCTTATTGACATCATCTCTTGAATGCTCTCTGTCTCCATTGGTTAATGGATCAATGTTTTCCATGTTCTTTGTATTATTAACAGATGATAACATATGATAGTTTTGTTTTTCGTGTTCCTTGTTAGGTACCTCTTACCTCAGTCTTGTAAACATTTCCCCTGTGTGCTTGAGTTCGCCTTACATGATCTTTGTAGCGCTACCAGTTTCTTACTTTGTGTATGATTGTTCTTGGTGTTCAGCTAAGGTATTGATTTAATAAATTTTGTCTTTTACTGTACTCATTTTCCCTCTGCTTTGGGGAAAAATACAATTGTGCAACATCATTGTTTCAAGGTTTGCATTTTTAGGATTCTGCTGTTTCTAGCGATGGAGGGACGGGAAAAACAGCGAAGCCCCACACTGGCACTGCTCTATTTTCTTTTGAAGAATTAATCTAAGCACAAGTTTCTCTATAATAAATGTGTGGCTAAATAGATAAATTCAACAAATTTACAAGTTGCCATTCCATCATGCCATTAACTTTACCACTTCTCATACAGAATGGTCACTGCTTAGATTTTTTTTTCTTTAAATGCTGCTGTTAATTAATAGGTGGCATAACAGATGTACATTATTAGAATGCAAATGGCACTTAAAGGCTTTAATGGTCATCACTATTCAACATTTTGATTATTTAGTTGTAGGCTTACAGTGTCAGGCATTTTGTAGAACATGGTTCATTTCTTGTTGTATAGCAACCTTATCTGATGCTTTTCTGACTTAATTCTGATTTTGAAAGCTGTATTTCTGTTACTTTGACATTTGAAATGGTTCTAAGTCTTTGCAGAAATTCAAGTCTATACCAAAGACCTTGGAATCTAATTTGTTCATTTATATGGACTTTTCTGTTTAATTAATATTCAAACATTTAAATTCATGATCCATAACAGAAGTACTTGAGAGAGAAGAGTTTTGTGCACCAGCTGGACACAGTCAATGGCACAAATTCTTGCTAAAGGTTGATAGGGATTAGCAGGGAGGTGATGTTGCATATCCCAGTGCTTAGTGAGTTATTCCCTTTGGGTGGGGGCTGAATCTCCACTTCCCATTTCTGGTCAACTTCCAGCTTCATAACAGCATAAATAAATGTGATTAAAGTGATTTAGGTATACTGAAACTTTATTTGTTGTGGAGAAATAGAATGAAGTATTTTAACTGCTACATTGCAAAATGAAATAGCAGTTCCAGTAAGTGCAGCTCTCAAGTTACAGCTGCACTACAGTTTTGTGGTGTTTTCTCCCTGCAAGTTTGGCTATGCCGTCCTTGAAAATAGTTTGCTCAGTTCTTCAATGTACTTTCTGTGGAGCTGTGTGAGCTTCACTCTTTTTAATTTAATCCATTTCTCTAAACTGCCTGTAGATCAAGTCATTTGTCACTGCTGTTAGTTATCTAGTAGATAGTCTGTAGCCTCTGAGCTTCATAAAACAGACAGATCTTTATCAGTAATCAATATTTATAATATTTGTTGATATAAATCTGTCATTACTGGCTCATCTTTTGAAGTTAATTTGAGATAAAGCACTTTATTATGGGACTAGTGATTGTGGTAGAAGCAAAAGTAACGGAACCACCAGAAGCTGTATCCTTAACTTTGCTGGCACATCAAAGTCAAAACGCATAGACCCGTATCCTCGTGTGAAACGTAACTAATAAGCAATAGTAATGGAGAAGCTTAACATGTTCCCAAATTGCAAAAACCTCTTCATTAAGATGCAGCAGCTGTTTATTTTCAGGACCACATGGTCTAGTCAGCATGATAGTCAGCACAGTGACTATGGATCAGCAAGCTTACTTTTACTGGAAAATACACACATCTTTCTTATCTGCTCTAATGGGTTAGTATTAAAGAAGAGCTGGAGTTGGGAGAATAATTAGAGTAATTTTCCATTTATTTCTTCCCAGCCTGCATCAGGCTAGGAAGGTCAAATGGATGCTAAAGAGGAAAACTGCATCTGGAACTAGTCTGGAAAAAAAAATATGTATCCTAGTAGCAGTGCTCTGTACAATTTGCTTAGTCTTAGAAAACTAACTAAGTTTGTCTGCCAGTTGATTGCCTGCTTCATCTAGGAAATCTGCTTAGCCCATGTGATTCTTAAAGCTATTTTTCTTCAGTTTCAAAATCTGAGAAATTTTGAATTAACTATTTCCCATTTCTTGCTTCTTTCAGCTTTCTCTTTCACATATCAGTCATATTATTCACTAGCTTCCTTTGGCTGGTTTGCAGCTAGGAGGCTTTTCAGTGACAGAGACAAGCTCTCGATTTTCTCGCTATGCAGTGAAACTTTGACGGCCTGCAAATCTCAAGGTAGTGCGTGACATAAAATAACGTCTGACTCTATCATGTCCTTCCTTGCAATTCAGTGAGATGAACTTCAAGATCTTGCATGCTTTCTGGGGAGGGAAATCTCTTGTAGCACTGTGGTTGTCAATCTAATTATATTTATCTTACCTGCTTTAATTCATTTGTAATGCAGTCACTGCTGTGATTTCTTGGCATTGCACATCCGGCTATAAAATATTCATCTTGGGTAGTTATTTTATTTCAAAACCTTGAAATGTTGTGCTTGTTCCCCTGGTTTTGATCACCTTTCATCCAAGAGTTTAAGGAAAGCAGATAGTCATGTATTCTTCTGTTTGCTTTATCCACTGGTCTATAGGAGCCCATCTGATCTATCTGATAGCACCGTATTTCTACATTAATCTAAAGTCGAACACAGTCAATAGTAGACTTTGAATTGCTTTGAAATAAAAGGTAATCTGTCTCCTTCCCTGGCTTTCTACTATTCATCCTGTCCATGCGCACTTTTCTGAAGTGTAGTCTCTTCTGATCAGAGGCAAGGGAAACATTCTCATTGAAGAGGCACAGATGGCTTAATAACTGTCTTTACTGAAACAATGGAATGATTGCAGTAGCTTGAGAAGGTGCTTTTAATTTATTGCACTGTTAAGACCTTAGACGTATCATACACATCAGCTGACATATATATTCTGTTATTAAGATTGTGAGAAAGCATATGATTGTTCAGTTTCAGCCAAAAGAGGTGCAATACATGGGGCTGCCAGGTCACAGCGTAAGAATGACAAGAGTCAATACATGCTTTTTAAGTGAGTGTTACTCTATTGATTTTTTCAGTAGTTCAGCTGTCTTAAAATCAGTTTTCAGGATAAGGAATTAGTTCCAACATATGTTGGTTGGTCTAAGCTATATGTACAGCATCCTTTTAGGACATAGAAGCTGTGAACCCTGCCTTTATGTTCCAGTTACTGCTTCAGTGTTCCTTCTAGTCAGGCTTATACATATGCACTGTTTGCAGAGACAATTTCATTGTTGAAATTTCACTTTATCTTAAAGTAATATTGAAAACGTAACTTTTTTCATGATAGATTTGAGAGTATCATTTGGCTTCTTTGCCACATACCAAATAGCATAGCATTCAATGCCTGTGTGATAGTGATGAGAACTAGCCTCACTTTTTGAGCTTTCAAACAATCTAGCTTGCCGAAAGTATGGTTAAAAAATGAAAAGAGAGACAATTTCTTTTCTGTTGAAGCTCTGGAGTGTGTATTGATTGGAGGCACTTGAACAGCAGTGCCCATTGGGTCTTGTTGGGAGACTCTTGCTAGATGAATGACTGGACAGTAGTAGCTCTTTAAAATGGGGAGCTTGAATTGGAGGAGCAAGCTCCTAGTAAGCAGATAACCTACACTTACCCTTAACCTCAGAGTTTGATTTTACTTATACTTATGATTTAAAAAATAAAACAAACAAAAAAGCATGGTTTTCTTTTCTGCTGTTTAAAAAAAAAAAAATCATCACAATTTTTTTCTCCTCTCCTTTCACAGGTTCCAACTATGGGAGTCCCCGTCCAGCTCATGCCAACATGAATGCCAATGCAGCTGCAGGGCTTGCCCCAGAGCATATCCCTACTCCAGGGGCAGCTCTGTCCTGGCAAGCTGCAATTGATGCTGCCAGGCAAGCCAAATTGATGGGTAGTGCTGGCAATGCAACAATATCCACAGCTAGCTCCACGCAGAGAAAACGGCAGCAGTACGGGAAACAGAAAAAACAGGGTACTACCACAGCTACACGTCCTCCCCGGGCACTGCTGTGTTTAACACTGAAAAATCCCATCCGGAGGGCATGCATCAGCATCGTCGAATGGAAATATCCTTTTTGATGATCATATTTGGAAAAACAGCAACTTGTTAGTGTATGTCAGGTGCTATTCATAAGTATGAGGAAATCAATACATTAAGTGGAAAGGCACCACTGGAAACGTAAAGTACATGAGTAGTATCTGATATTTTAACTGAGATATTTTATGCTGGGGAAAAAATGTTTCAGACTGAAACTGTAACCATACCCATGTGTAAGAAACTGCCGGAAGCTTAAATGATAATGGTTAGGGGCTGAATTCTACTCTTTTAAGAACATGTGCCTGAACCTTAAATCAGTGGGAGATATGTGAGGTATCTGAAGCCAGTTAAACTACGAAGTAGGGAAGTAGAAAGTAGTGAAAAAGAAAAATAGCTAAAGTAATCCTGCCACATGCTCAAATGCAGTATGAGGCCAGATCTAGTAGGCTGAACAAGAGACAGACTGTCACAGATGATGGATGATAACCACTGACACGGAAATGCAGAAGGCAAGGGTCAGTGCTGCTTTCCTGGAAAGTCAACGAGAGTTTGGCTGTTGGCTTCATCATGTGGAAGGAGCAAAGTCTTTTTAGTCAGCCAAGGCTGATCAACAAAAGCTGGAATTTGTGAATTTTGTGCGAAATACAAACAGAAATAAAAATATACCTCTCCTGCCTCCCCAAAGAGAAACCAAGACTGACCCTGAACAGTAATCATCAGTAAGTCACAAGCTAATAGGATTCTTCAGTAAATGGAGAAGCAAAAGTATTGTTAGGGGTAGATAAGCACTTCAGGGAAAGGCTGTACAGAACTCAGCAGTAGTTAATATGTTAAAAAATATATAAATACTAATTAAAAAAAGTCATTTAAGACAATGTGATGATATTGTTCCTTTGGGGATCTGGTGGGACATTATAAAGATGTAAGCAGAATATGATCATATTAGGTCTCACTGACATGGATATCTTTTTTCAGAAGAACTTGTTAAAAATACTCTTGTCAATTGTTAGATATCCTTAAAGTTCCTGCCTGCCTATTCCTTTCTTCTGATGCTAATTTTTAATCCCCTTGATTAAGGTTGCTACTGTTCATTCCTTTTGGCATAGCTCTCATAATTTAAGCATAAGATGATGGATGATGACTAACAGGATGAAGCTGAATATTGGTTTACTTGCCAGCACCCCAGTGACCATGTCTTTAGAGAAAGAGCAGAGTGACATTTGATAAATGAATAAGATCAGCAATGAACGATGGGAATGATGTGTTGTAAAACAGGATACAGCACTGCTGAGATCAAGAGGAGGGCCAAACAATGTGATTAAAGCAATCCAAAGATGCTGATGCTTGCATTTTTTTGTTTGTTTGGTTTTAGGTGAGTTGGTGGAAATATTTTTTCATCAGAACCTCTCATTGGACGTACAGTGTTTATAAACATGAAGCACTTCAATGACAAATAAAAATATCAAAGGGCTGTGATAAGATTTAATTTTATTCTGCACACAGACTTTTCCTAATTGCTGAAAATTACTGAGGAAAACTTAGCTTAATTTTCTGAACCTCTGAAATCTAAGCACAGTAGATATTAAATATCAAATGGCACTTCTATGGTGTTTCATACCCAAACATTATAGTGTTAAGAGCCTTAAAGTACAACTGCATGTAAGAAAAAGTGAAATGAAGTGAATACACAGGTAAATCTTTGCAAAATATGTTATTATTCTGTTGGATTTGCAGTGCACTTACAGTTTTTATATCACTGTATTTTTACAATGTATAAAGAGACTAGAAGTGAAAAATAAACACAAATGCATAAACAGTAATAAGCTTATGGATAATATTCCTGTTAGGAGGAAAAAAAAAATGTAGGCAAAAAGGCAATTAAGAGAAAGAAAGCCTATGGACATTGAGGTCTTTATGCAGTAAGTACTATGGATCGAACCTGAGGTATATGAGAAATCCCATTGATTTCACCTCTAATGTATCTACCCTGATCTTCAGATCTCTGAGGTTGCCCAGAATTTCCCAAGACTGTCTGTGTAGTTGTCACATTATCCTTTTATTTGTTCTGGCTTTTTATTTGACTACAGGCCATAATTGCCACAATGACATCTGAATTAATCTCCTCCAGAAAGGATCCTACCTGTTGTCTTCCTCCATGTTATTGTATATCTCATAGTATTCATAGGCTTAAGCAGGATAATTCAGTAGGTTTTGGAAGCCTTTGGCTCTTCCACAAGTGAAATATAGAATGTATCTGAGCAGGTCAGGTGCCTGGGGTTTGTTTGTGTCTTGCAGTTCAGGCTGCTGGACGTCCTGATCTCCAGTTCATTCTTGCTAAAGCCTGCTGAGAATGGTAGTCTGCTGACCAGAAGCATGCATACTCTGTTGACATTTGGCAATGCTGCAAAACCAATCCTGTGGTAGATAAACTCATGCTCAAACACACTCTGTGTCATGGAGTGCACTACCTGGCTTTCTCCTTGTTCTCTCCTGCTTTTCATTCCCCTCCAGAGTACTGGTGAGGTATCCCAGAGCTAGCCTACAGGATATTCTTGCAGGCAAGTAAATATAGACAGACTGTAAATTTGGTCTTTAGTCTGACTGGAGATACTTCACAGCTACTAAGGGTAAGAAGTCCACAAAAAAAAAAAAAAAAAAAAAAAAAAAGGAAATACAGTGCCAGCAAACTGAATTCAGTACAAAAGTCCTTTGATTTTCTTTGATTTTTCCACAGACAGTGGGACGGCAGAGGTTGTGCAGGGTTGGTGTGTTGCACATCCCAAATATTGTTGTTGATTTTTTTTTTCCTCTACTGAAGGAGGTTGATGACAGGATGCAAACACAAGAAAAAGAAGTACTACCTCAAATAATTTAAGAAAAAAAAAGTATATGTGGCTATGAACAGTATAAGCACACTTTGGATAAAACCCTTTTTATCCCCTTCAATTTTATTATTTAAATGTCTTCTAGCAGAATGTGTACATGTATTTTTGGGCCCTTGCATTTAACTTTAAGGTATGAGAGAATTTGAAAAAAGTATAAGCTTCTATTAAAAATTACTTCAAGGTTTGAAAATGCAGATGGAAAAGACATGGAGAAACTAATTGTAAGAGGACAGATGATGGTCCTTCTAGAACAGGCTTCTGTTATTAAAAATAGTACAGCCACACTTGAAGGAAAATAGGGAAAATGCTATCTAAATAAATAAAAGAAGAAAAAACTTTTAAGAAATCTGTGTTTACTCTGGCACGCGACTGGCCTACACTGCTTTTGACATATTAGGAAGATTCTTGGCTGGGAGCAACTAAAAGCACTTAAAA
Organism: Cygnus atratus; assembly: GCF_013377495.2. Classification (NCBI taxonomy): domain Eukaryota; kingdom Metazoa; phylum Chordata; class Aves; order Anseriformes; family Anatidae; genus Cygnus; species Cygnus atratus. The sequence goes on from NC_066362.1 coordinate 65,568,663, forward strand.
AGGCATATGTTTCTTTTCAGAATATAAGGGGCTTGGAATGTTTTCTTTAAACAGAATTCTTATAAGTCTTTTATTTTTTTTATTTGTGTGCACATTTCAGAACAATTTCCTTAACTCCGTTCCTCAGACCATTTGAAATAATTATTTTACTGACTATTTTTGCCAATTGTGTGGCCTTAGCTATCTATATCCCCTTTCCAGAAGATGATTCCAATGCCACCAATTCCAATCTGGTAAGTCCTTGATGGTGTCTAATCTCATTACTTTGAAAGTCCTTTTTAGAAGTCACCAGAGAGACTGTTGAAGTTACAGAATGTAAATATATCCACCAAAGATGATAACCTAATAAAGTAAAAATTGGTTTTGAGTGCTAAGTCTCCTCTATTCATGTGAGCACCTGTTTCAGTTGAGCTGGCTTTAGAAGAGATTGTTCCAAAAACTGCGCGGGTGCTGTGCGTGATGTTTTGGCTAGCGAATTCCTGCATGCTGCAAAAGTGCTTGGTAAGTTTAAACTGCAGGTGTTTGTGGAAGAAATCCTTTAATCATGGATTATATGGTGTTTTTTGTTTTATAAAGTGCTTTTGTGAAATTGATACCGTCCTCCTGTCAGGTGATGCACGGGAGCACAGTCTGATGACTAATTTCTGGGAAGTGTGTTAATGCTTGCATTTCACAGAGACACGTCTTGTTGAATGTTATCCCTCTTGTTGGGATAATATAGTTTTTCCTGTGTCACCACGGATGCTAATGCTGGTACTTTAGGATAGAGCATAGTATATTTACCACAGATAAAGGGGAGAGAGCGTTTGCTTTTGGCGTAGTATGAAGTCATAGAAAATAATTCTGTTCAGTAAGGGCACAATGCAAAACAGTTCTGGAATGCTATTCGTTGAATTAGCAGAAGACATTTTTCTTCCCCCCAAACATGTGAACAAATCTGCTACTTGCGCAGTTGGATTGTAATGAAAACTCACTCCCAGAGTTTAAGAGTTGGCATGCTATTTCCTGATTTAAAATGTACCTAGGCATTAGAATTTTTAGAGCAACAGAGGAGGGAGTAAGAGCCATATTTCCAATGTAGGGATAGTTGGGGTGGCTGACAGACATTATAATTGAAATGATCTATGCTGTTCTCTGTAAGAAAATAATCTTATTATGTATCTCTTGAAGTTGCATAAAAGAAATTGCAAACTTCAGGACTTCTTTGGAACTTTTTTTAATCTTAGTGTAGTGCTTTTCCACTGTAACTCTGTAAAGAACTTTAAAAACAGTAGCAGGAGGAGATAAGCAATTGTTAACTTTTTAAATATTAGATAATATTTACATTTAATTTCACACCCATACTATCTTTTTATAAAGGGAATTTGTGGTTTGTTGTTTCTTTTTTGCTGCCATCTCTTTGCTAGTTTGACATAGTGTTTAACAATGATGAACCATAGTGTGTATGTTTAGAACACCTCAGCATGGCATCTCTCAGAAATTAGTATATTTTAATAAAAACACAGTTTCAATTGATCCTCTGGCTATACGAAGATAATAGGTTGATTATTGCACATTCTATCTTACAAGGTTGAAAGAGAAAAATGAAGCAGAGTTGAAGTTTAGGGGAGCTCTAATTTGTCTTGAGTTTAATTGGGTGTGGGTATTTCCTAATCTCAGTTACTGCTAACTAGTACTAGGTTGGAAGTATGTTCAAATAACTTCATAACTGAATGAGGTATACTGAAACTTCTCTATTACTAGAAAATATATGCAATTTGTGAGCTGAGTTGCTACTCTGAATCTGTTTTCCAAGGCATCTTTTGCATCTTTTATGTCATTTAGTCAATCCATCAAAACATCCATGTTAGTTGTGAGTTAGATTTAAAAACAAACAAAACCAAAACAGCTAAATGTTTACAATCTCAGGAGACTTTAGAAGTGTAATGGCTTTGAGGATGAGGCGGCATGGTTATCTTAGATATCTATCTAGCTGTTTCATAGAAGTAAGGGGATAAGAAAGTGAAATGGGGACTCTGTTCAACTGCATTTTGTTCTTTGGATCTCAATGAAAAACTGATTAAAAATGGCAAATGGGGTACTTAATATCAACTGGCCTAGGAGAGGTTTGCACTAGTGGAATTAAGACTCTGTTCTACGTTATAGATCAAACCCTAGAGATCTGACTGCCCACTAGCCTTTGGTTCTGTGATTTGAAAAATGTGCAGGTGACAGGATGTAACATGGTTTGTCCAGGACATTGAATTATGCTTCATGTTCCACTGGAGTCAATTCAGCATTATCTCCTGTTAGTCCCAGCCTTTATTTCATTTTAGTTTATTTTATTTCATTTTATTTTATTTTATTTCATTTTTTTCCTCAGGGTGTCATATGTATTGGCAGGTATATCCTGCTGTCAGGAAGTAAAGTTTTTGAGTATATCATTCACTGCATTACCAAACTGTTCACAGGATTGCATAGTGATCAGTGAGTAAAGTACTGAGCAATAGGGAGGGAAAGCGGAGGCAAGTGGATGTGATAAAGTTTTTTTTTTTTTTCTTAAAAACAAAAAAAAAGTCTTGCAATGAGATGAAAGAATAGATGAAACTCAGAGTGAAAGGAAAGCTATTCTAGATGGCAAGAACTGCAGAAGAATGAGGCCTTACTCTCAAGTAGCCAAACTACACATGGAACAGACTAGAAGGAAGCTGGGGTTGGTGATAACTTCTTCTAAATGTTGGTGCTTTTACAGAAGTTGCAAGACTATTTTTTCTACCTGTGAGCATGTATTTTGAATCAGATGTATTTTGGTATTTTGTAGCCATGAAGTCTAGAGCTCCAAAGGCTTTAATCTGAAACAGAAATGGAGTGTGTCTGCAACACATGCATTTGAGTTAATAGCATGCACATGTGTGTCTTGTGCAGAAACAGGAGTTTGACAGAACATATAGCTGCCCAGAAGAAACTTTCACTTGTGTAAGAACTTGTTTCACTTCCATTTTACAATTTAATTCTTCAGCAGTAAAGCTACCACAGAAATTCCCACATCCCTGGTTTCCTGAGCCATCCCTAACTTTCTGAGACACAGAGGAACCACCTATGGAAAACATATGATGGATAGTAACTGTTTTTACAAGATCTGAAAGTGACAGAACAACACTTTCTCAATAATCTGTCACTTTTCCCTTTGAGTCCAAAAGTTCCTCTTCTAAGTGTTCATCATAACTTTTCAAACAATGTTTTCTTTCAGGTCTGAGGTTAAAAAAAAAAAAAAAAAGTCATTTTGAATAAGCTCCTTGAGTAAAGGGTAGTGAGAGAAGAGAGATTCTGAACTGAGTGGTTTGTTTTCTTTCTGTAAAAGGAGAAAAATGATAAATAATGTTTTGATGAATAACTATGATCTTTGTCAGTTTCATAGATGTTATCAGCCATTGGTCCAATGGGGCATACTTATTGCTGTATGTCTTCCATAGGAGTCTTGAAGGGATATATACTTCATTCATGTGTACGAAAAACCAATAATATAGGTTCATATCTCCATTTTCATAAACCTTGTCTTTAGGTGCAAGACCTATTTGTTACTATGCCACAGTAACTTACATAAGCATTGGAACTAAATATAGAAGTTTCCAATAAGTAATCCCTTGTCTTTTGTGTTAGTGAGAAATTGTGATTAACTGTAATGCATTAGAAGTTTAGGCCAAAAAACCACACACATACTGACTGTTCTTTTGCAATCTGACTTTCCATAATTATTCCTATAAATTATCGAGCCGCTTATATCAAGTTTAGGGGTGGTAGCTTAGACTCTCATTTTCAAGATGCACATATGTATACTAAAACCCAGATTTTGTATTTTTGTGCTTACTGGAGTTATTTCTGCCACTTGCTTTAAGAAATATGTTAGAATGATATCATGTAGTAATAACAAAAGCTTGAAATTGGCTCCGGCAGTTTTTGGTTTTACTTCTACAATGTGTTGTCTGGAAAACTATTAAACCTGCAGAAATGGAGGGGAGTTGTATTAGGTGCAATGTTGTTTTAGTATTAATGAACTCTGCTGAGGTTTTGCTTAAATTTGCAAGTAGAAAAGCTCATGCATGACCCTGTGCAAATAACAATTTTGTATTCTCTTGATGCAGTCAGAAAAATTGGAGCTAGTAGGAAGGGAATTGAAGCTAGCCTGCATGAGAGGCTGTGACAGATATGGAGGCTTTCTGCTTGTTATCCCTGCAATTATGCATTAGAACAGAGATAATGTACATTTAGGAATAAAACTATAGACTGCCTGAGGTAGGAAGCTGAGAGGAAAATGCCTCTGTCACTTTACTGGCAATCGCAAATGGCACAAGCCTGGTCAATGTCACAGCATGGCGATAACATAATGAGGTTAAAACCAAGGTTTACAGCACGTTCCATGGAAGGCAATTCAGTCAGTTGTTTATACATTGGATAAATAACAGGAGAAAATTCCTTGTGTGGTTTTGATAGCTCTACTTTCCCTTATCCTTATTACAGGAAGGAAATCCTGTTGTACAATATTTAAATTTAAAAAAAAAAATCTTCTGCATTTTTATGTCAGTTTATAATTGGATGTTACCTTCAGACTAATTTGTTAAACTTGCAATAAGACCTTGTGAAAGGGAAGATGGGATTTGTGCTTGTTTGTCAGTGCTTGTGCCAGGAGGTGTTTGTGTGAATACCTGCGTGTGGAAGGGGACTTGCCTTTCAGGGGGCTGTGGCTGCTTTATTAACTGGTGATTATGGTAGTATCCAGTTGAGTGGGCGATTCCTGTACAAAAAGAAAAAAAAAATTAAATCTTTTTGCATTTGAAACAGACCGGCACAGTAGAAGGGCATGTGGCTAGATAGCTATTGTATTTGTAGTTAATATAACAAACATAACGGCGTAACAAACTTCATAATTTTCTGTATTGATGAGTTCTGAAGTCAGCATATTGAGCAGTTTGCTTGTAACCATTTCTCTTGTGCAAAGCCAGAAAGTGTTAGACAGCAAAATGGGGGTGAGGGGTCAAGAAAAGAAGGGATGTTTTATCTGCATAAAGATAAGGAAAAATACTACTCAAAAGCTTTTGGTTCTCTTCTCTCACTGCTATCATCTTCTGTGTGACAGTTCCCAACCAGTGAGTGATAGTAATATATAGTATAGTAATAGTATAGTATTGTATAGTAATAAAAAATATAGTACTGTACAGTAATGAGATACATTCACATTAGAGGTGAGGTGCAGGATGGGGTAGACTGGATACCAAGCTAATAAGCTCTGATAGGTTTATTAGCTTGGGCCCCATGCCAGTGTTACTACAGCTGGAGGATGCTATGTAATTTGAAAAGTGAGAAGTAAGCAACAGAAGCTGGAAGGGAGGACTTGAGGAGTGTGGAAAGGGACTGGAGTGAGGAGAAGATAAGAGATCATTCAAAAAATCATTGAGGACTTGCTCTCGAAAGATTGAGAATTGCTGTTGTGTGTGATGCTAAGGAAGCTGAAGACAATGGAATTTATGTTCAACATTGCGAAGAGTCCTCAGAATTCCTGTCTTTGGTAGGGGGAGGTCATCTCAACTCAGCATCCCTAACAGCAATGAAGCACAGGGGTGGAAGAATAAGCACTCAATGTTGAGAGGAAGACATTCAAGCCCATCTGCTGGTTCTCGTATTAGCAAACTGTATGGCCTTGGGTAAATTGTGGTCTCAGTTTTCCCATCTGTAAAGTGAGTCGGTTACAGCTTCCACTGTGAATGTAATTAGTCAGTGTCTTACATCATCCAGACTGTTATGAGGAATGTTGTAGAAAGACTGTCAAGACAAGAAAAAAATCTGTAGCGATCTGTTCTGAGCCCATGGACTCTAATCAAAAAGGATGGGTGAAAGGTAGGACAGCCTTCATTTCTTTTGTACTGGGTGCAGCAAATCTTAATTTCTATGAAGTGTGTAGGACTGTGTCATCACAATTTCATCTTGTGTGATGAATTATTTGAGGGGACCTCTTCTGAATGTTGAAATCTACAGCCTTTCTATCATTCCTGACATAGTGGTGTAATTTCCTAGGCTTTGAGAGGAAGAATCTAGTAAAGCAGAGATTAACACCTCTAAGTGTTATTAGCAGGGCTAAAAATGTTGGATTCCCTGGGAAGACCTCTGCCACTTGAGTGGTAATTGGCAGTAGTAAGAGGTTGTTCTGTGTGGACCAGGTGAAAAAATAATTGGGAAAGCTTTCACAGGATTCAGAAATGTTTGCACGCAGTATGCCTGGTTTTATTCCAGGGTCTGGAAGGGACTGAAGGACTTCATCTCTGTAAAAGGGGCTCTTTCCAGTGCTTTTTTTCCAAAAATGCTTCCTTCTGAACTTCTCCACATCTCAGTCAAATCCCAGTCTTCTGCTTCTCTTTATACCAGTGGTCCCACTGTCCTCATCCACCCTGTACTTTTGTTTTTGTTTATCAGCTCTTGATCTGCTCTGAGATCTCGCTCATCTTTGTGTCTGTTTTGTTTTTGTTTTTGGGGATGAAGTTGTCCTTTTTAAGATTCATTACCTGTGCTTTGCCAAGTTAGTTTCTTCATTCCAGTCAAACTTCCATTAGACCTTTCCCTTTTCCTATGTGCTTTTAAGTATGGTTTCCCCTCCACAGTAGTTCCATATGTTGCCCATCTTCCCATTTGATCTCAGTACCATCCTCATCTTTGGACCCCTGACCATTTCTCTAATTAACACTGGTCTGATATTCCGTTCAGCTCTTAGGCCTCATTTCTGTAACCAAACAATCCCAGTGCTCCATCCAGCTTCCTCTTTCTCCTTTTCCAATTCCATTGTCAGCACACTGTTCTCCCAGTCTGAATCTGCCCCTGATTTGGTCTTAGCCCTTCTGCTTTTGAACTCAGCTGTGTCCTTCCCAATGATGTCTGGATGCCAGCAGCAGAAATACTCAGAGAGTGGGCCCAACTCAAAGGTTGGTTGCTTTATTCCACCTTGGTTCAGACCAGTGTAGAACAGTTATTACATGAGTCCTTGTACGCCTTTGTAGCCCTTGTTCGGCTCTGTGGGTGTGACGCATGCATGCTGCTCCGCAGAAGCTGTAAGATGCCAGATTAGTATTTGTAATGACAATTTAAGTGTTAAGTTTTAGCAAGTCTCTGTGAAGCCTGTGCAGATGGAGTTAAGAGCCCATCTGGCTAACCTTAAGTGGGTTGGCAAGGCAAAAGATGCAGCACTGACACAAAGGCCATTAATTTGCCAGTTCTTATGATGTTATTGCAAACTGTATGGTCACTAAAGAAAATAGGTGATGAGGTTTTTTTTTTGACTGGGTTAGAACAATGGATATTGTTAAACTCTTTTGGCTGAAATAGTGCACAGATATTCAGCCTGAAGCAGAAACCAGCCTACAAAACTGTTGTATTAACTCTTGAGAATATCACAATTAAAAGCAGCTGAAAACAGTATCTTAATAATGGAAAGAGTTGGTTAGCCTTAACAGAAGTAATGCTAGAGATTCACCTCCATTAGCATCTTCCCTATTAAAGTGTAACAGTGCCTCACTGAATCAGTAAGATACTGAGAAGTGTCATAATAGGCTTTCAGAATTAAATAATGAATTATATATAATGCTGTAACAATTCAAGTACATTTACATTATGCAGCATATAAAGTAGTATGGAGAGGAGGTTTAAGAGGTGCAGACCAAGGCAAAAAGTGGGTTTCAGGTAGGCATGTATTTATCTTTCAAATCCCCTGAGACAAAATTTGACTATTCAAAAAGGGTTGTTCTAGTTTAGAGGAGCTGCAGAGGAAGGACCTTTGTACAGACGACTGCAAGACTGTTAGAAGAAACAGAGACTCCTATTCGCTTACAGTGGGACTATGGAAGAGAAGTTGTGGAAGAACATTTCTGTTACACAAACTGGTCCAAGTCCGTTGAAATATTCACTTGAAACAGGCTGTATGTTTTTATGTAAGATATTTTGAAATGTTAACTATGTTTTGGTTCTGATTGATGGCAAGTTTATTGGTTTAGTCCAAACAGTGATTTATCCTATTTCTCTAGACAGCCCTGATTACCAATTTTCCTTTCTTTGTGTAAGCTTTCTAAATCTGACTTATCAAGTGCATGTTCAAATTTTTTTCTTTTCCAGGTGGTAATTATTCCTGTTTATCAAACCTCAAGTTCACTGTGGGATGCCTTTTTTGTTATGCTGTTCAGGAAAGATAGGAAAAATATGGAAGCAGGCCAAATAAGAGATTTTAAGTGCTGTTGTTTTCACTGTTTCACTGTTTAATTCCTGTTCCTGCAAAAGTAACAGAGTCTTTTAAAAACAGTGGAAATTTCCAAAATGGCAGGTACTACTTGTATTGTCTTTTTGGTACAAGTATCATCATCCCTCTGCAAGTCTGTGGGATGTTAGACTTTTGTTTCTGAGTTCATCAGAATCCTATCAATAATATTAGGAAATAAGTAACTCTGCCTAGAAATTCAATAGTTTTAGATTCCTTCATGTATAGTTAGTATTATACCATGGTTTGGAGTACCTCCCATTGACCTCACCGGAGTCTGCTTGACTAAGTGACCCACATCTATCCACTGATTTATTTTATGCTATTGACAAACAATTGTTGGAACCTCAGGCTTTGCTGACATGTGCAAAATCATTGACTGTAAAGGTGATACTCCCTGTACTTGTGCAAACTAGAACCCCCCCCCCCCCCCCAACAATTTTGCATAATTCCCTTGGAAATAAAAGAATGGGTGTGCTGCTTGCCAAGAGGGCAGAATTCCCAGAAGGGAAGAAAATGTTTTGTATGTCCATCAAAGTTTTGATTGTCTCTTCCTCTTAGGGACAATTCGTTCTTTTTCTCTGTCTTCTACTTCCTAAAATCTGAGGGTTCTTATGCCATTGCAGCTCTTCAGTTCTGCTGGCTGAATGGCAGCTTGTAGTCCAAAGCAAGCTAAGACCATCCTTGAATTTCACTATTGATAAATGCTGGACAATTCTGGAAATGAGTCTGTTTGCATCCAATGGAACAAACTTTATTTTCTGCTCAGTATTCTAACCACGAAAAGCTCATGCTTATCAATGATACTTTTCTATTAAGAATATAATGTTGGACATTCTCCAGTTAGGGGAAGATGTCCAGTAAGCAGTGGGAAATGTTCATTAACATCTCTTCAGTATGTTGCATTTCTGGCAGATGCTGGAAAGCTGGCACAGCATGTTCTCCTTACGACATCCTTAGTAAGTTGTGTTGCACCTAAACCTAGGCAAGGGAGCTAGACCAGCTGTATTTGCTTAGCTAAACCACTTGATTTATACCTGAGAACTTTTATACATGAATGGCATAAATTGATGTCTTGATCCTCACAGTGGGCTTATGCATGCAGATCTTGGTCTCTAATGCAGAATCCCGTGATCCGAGGCACATACTTGTTACAGGTAAAACTGTTAGCCTCCTCTTGTTGCTGATAGTACTTACAACAGTCGCTTTTCAGTCTCTGTAACAGTGGTGTCAACACCTTTAGCCACATGAACTAAATTTGGTGATGGCAGGAGCAGGTGCTCAACTCCCATAGTATATGCTTTCCAAAAGTGGCATGTATGTGGTTCCCCAGCTAGCTGTGTTGGCAGCTGTGCAACTGTTTTTCAGGCTGTCCTGTTACACTCACATTGATGGAGAGGTTGGGGTTTTAGAATTCTTCCTTTTATGCTGGCTTGCTATTGTCTTCTGCTTGTAAAATGTACTTGTCGGTAGCTTATATTAGAAACTGACAAAATCGTGTTTTGCATATGATTATCCTCATCTGGTATGTTGAAATGTTTTTCTAGTTAGTAACAGAGTAAGCCAATTTATTACTATTTCTCCTTGATCTGAAGCTTGATGAATGCTTTTCACATGGACATTTAAAAATATTTTGTTTCTACTGCATACGCTCACACAGAAGCGGAACTTGCATGTTATTTTATTATTATTTTTTATTCATTGACAGCCACTTATAGTAGTGTTATCCTTGTGTGGCCTTGTTGTTTGTCAGAGTAACTTTAAAACAAAAACTCCTGTTTAAATGAGATTACTCAGCTGAACATGCGGCCACAAAAAATATTTAAAGATCTGGTTTCATAATTGTTTCACAATCTAAACTTGTATTTAAAAACAAACAGGTTCTCCTCATTATGGTCTTCAAGACAATGTCTGAATCTGAACAAAAGACACATCAATGCCCTTCAGGAGTGGTTGACTGAGATGAAAGACTGTAACATAAAATAGCTTCGAAGAGAATGAACAGTTCCTATTCACCTTCTTTAGCTGTTAACACTGGATCATAACAATGACAAACTAAGATCTCAAGCACACAATTTTTACCACTGTATTGACAGATCTTGGGGCATTTAACTATTAAGGATTGTTTTCCTGTAGAATAAGAAATTCAGCTGCCTCCGTTCTTAAAAGTCCCTGCTGTCCTTGCAACAAAAGGAAGGAAAGAAAGGATTTCCAGCTTCCCACTCCTATCAAATGCCTCAGGTGCCTCCTGAGTCCTAGAAGCTAAATAAGCATCTGTTTATGCAAATACTGAATAATATCTGCAACTATACTAACTGAACAGTACTGTATTTTCACTTGGTGTTTGCTGTAAAACCAAGCACGCAAAGTAGGGAGAACAGTAGGTAATAGTTGGCATGTCCATCCCACCCAGGACAGCTGGTATACACTTGATGTTGCATTGACTTCTACCATCAAAAAATGGATACATCTCCTTTAAAGCAAACAACTTGTATCCTAATTTTTATAAATCATTAACCATAATTTGTTTTTCACTTATCCAACCCAAAATCAAAATTTAGCTGTGAATCAAGTCACCGATGTCTTTTATAGCTCTAATCTTATTTAATATTTTCACTGAATTCTACTTCTCATTTGACAATTATATAACTTTTATCAGTCTCAAGAGTGTAATGGTTTCATCCTGGCATAAATACGTTGTTGTTTATAGCAGTCTGAACTTCAGCATTACCTTTTGTTTACTACAAGTAAGTGTGTAATACATTTTAAAACACTCTTTAAAACTACATTGCAGTTTCAGAATTATTTTTAATCTGGGATATAAATATTAACATCCAATCTATTTTGTCTCCATTTTCCATTTTTCCTATGATAAAAACCAGCACTGCAGCTACTTTATGTTCAGTCTGAAGCATCAGGCTGTTGTATGAAAGTATTTGACAGCCTACAGGGGAAAAAAGAAAAAGCAGATGAAGTTGAGTGTTTTAGCCTTTCAGAGGCTATGAAATATGAGAATGTGTTTGAGTCATTCAGATGAACTTTACATACTTAAATCTTATGGAGTGAATGAAAAAGAGGGGAAAAATTGCTGAAAAGTATTTGTAACTCTCGGAAGGTCTAGTTCCGCAAAGTTCTGAGTGTGTAGACAGTAGTCACCTTACAGAAGGTATGGCTACATGAGGGACATAAGGTTTAAAGGTTTTAAGAACAGGAGCCAATCTAGGGAAAATGTAATGCAGTGTCTGAGAGAAGTAAGTGTTGATGCTACTATGGAAATATTTCTGATAAATATCTCCTTAAATAAATTCAGTCATGGCTGACAGATCCTTTTGGAAGTGTTTACTTTTGCTTTCATATTGTGTATTGAAAAAGGTTACCACAGAGATATCCTCCTTTCAAAGGAACAGAGATCACAGTTTGTATTCAAGCTGCTGCTCATGTGCTTCTCTGCTCTATTCATCTCAGTTACTTGAGTCATTTTCCATGGTAGGCAAGTAACATTGTTGGGTTCTGGTATGAATTTATAGGAGTGTGTTTAAAACAGTCAGTGTTTTTTATGGTTAATTCCCTCCCTCTGCTATCCAGGCCTGAACTGACATGGCTCCTAGCCTGTGTGCCTGCTGATGCTGTTCAATAGAATACAAAGAAAGGTTTCATTGGATGATAAAGTGTGTAAGTTGTTATAGCTTTCCTTTTCTTAAAAGAATAATAATTGCCAAAGAAGGACTTCTGAATCACTGGCTCTTCAGTATGTTTTGGCTTTTTGTCAAAGCCTCTGTTGAACAAATACATTGAAATATAAGAGCTTGGTTCTGCCCTTGACAGGAGTGCTGCATCCCACTTCTGAGATCTTCCTGGGGACCAGAGTTGTGGATGTTTCTGGGTGGTGTTGATAGCATCTCACATCACTGAGAGGCTGCATAATTGTCAGAGGTATGCCTTGTCCCTGTCATTCCACATCTATAACAAAAGCACGCACTTGTACTGACACAGGCGTTCTGGGTAGCAGGCACCCGTCTGGAGGCTTCTCCCTTGTCTCTGTGTGCAGACAGAGCAGCAGCTGCGTGTGTAGGAGGGGTGCCTCTTCGTCTTCCTTGCACCTTCCCTTCTGTCTTGCTGGGATTGGTAGCAGGTCCCTCTGACAGCCTGTGCAGGAGACAAGGCTGTTCAGCTTTTGAAATAGTGACAGAGCAGGTAAGGCTTTTCGCTGTTGTCCCATGGGTGACAGTTCTAAGCTTTGATTAGGAGTGTGTTGAAAATTGCCTGTAATCGATGCATATACGTAAGTGTATATAGTCAGTGAGAGCAGAGGGCTGAATGAGGAAAGCTACAATGATAACCACATTGCACTCTGTGTGCCCCTGGCTACAGAAGCTGATGTGCCTTTACCATTCCAGCCCAGAAGGGAAACTGGCCTCAGCAGAGCCTTTGGCCTTTTGGAAGAATGAAAATCCATAGGGAGCTTAACACAATGCCTCTTTCCATGATCAGCTTAAAATAAATTGGCCTATGACCTCCTGAAAGTCTGTCTGACCCTATGGGAGTAGGTAGAGACCAAATGAACTAAACAATTGCAGGACCCAGAGGTGAGCACAAGCTCAAATTTGGAGCCAAACTCCATAGATCATAGAATCATTTAGGTTGGAAAAGACATCTAAGATCATCTAGTCCAGCCTTGATCAGGCTATATTGTAAAGTGATCAGGCCATATTGTAAAGGTGATCGTCTAATCTTGATTTCCACTGATCTTATAATCTCATGTAATGATTCCCCTATCAAGAAAAGGAAAAATGTATAGCATATTTGTAAATATAACCTCAGCTCTAATTTTAAGCTGCTTAGGAATAATGTAACCTGGAGGAAAAAAAAAAAAGATAGTGGATCCTTTTAATCCCTCCATACATTGTCCTACTACTACTACAAATTTGCATCAAGAATGAAAACGTTTGCTAGCTCCATGTAAATTCTGACAGATTACGCTTGAGTCATAGTTTAATTGTCTTTGTGATAAGGACCATAACCTTTCGGTAGTTTCACTATTTTTTTCCTTATAATTCTTTTTTTTTTTTTTTTGGGGGGGGGGGGGGGTTGGTTGTTGATTTTTGGTGGCGTTGTTATTCTTACCTGAAAAACAAATAAACAAAACAAAGCCAGGGAAGAATACTGAGGAATACTGATGAGTATTCTATCCATATTTGAAGGAAGGACATTAGATCAAATTTTCAGTGATGCTTTCACTAACATGGCATAGAAAGTTGATAATACTTTTCTGGTTCAGTGTTTTTTCTTGGACATCCTGGAATCTTATCAACCATCTTATCCAAAAGCTTTGCCCAGATGCTTGTGATCAGCTGACCTTGCACATGATCTGGAAGCCACCCTGAAGACCTGCTGCTCTCATATGTAATGAGAGTTTGATAAGTTTGGCCTGCGTTCTTTGGTTCCAGACGTATGCCTTTGCTTCTGACTATATTGAAACATATTGTTCAATTGTTCTGAGTTCTGATAAATACTTTTAAGCTTGCATTGCTTTAGCAAAACCAGAAGCATTCAAATTGAGCTCAGTTGGTGAGTCTCATTTGAACGGCTTGCAAACAGTTTGTTGTGTTTCTTCTGCTGTTTGGATACTTCTGTCATGTCTCTGCATCTTCTCTCTGCATTACCTGCTGGAGCCCCACATAGTATAGAAATAATTATGTAGTTATTCTGTTCTGTTATCAGCAAACGCATTTTAATTGGACTAGAGAGAGAGAGACTGATTGTGGCATTAAATCTGTTGTACTTACTTGTCATATTAAAAATTGTTATTTTAGATCCCCTGGTCTAAATCAGAAAAGAAAGAACTGAAAGCTTGTAAACAAATCCAGATCTGGCTTCCTAAGAAGCAGATGATAATGTATCCTCCCTCATCACGCATAGGTAAGAAAAATGGTGATTGTAAAGCAAACACCAAGGGAAAAACAGCCCACAGAATAATGTACAGGGAAAAAAAAAAAAAGTGAATTTTAAAAAGCCCTCTTGTTATGGCTCGCCAATAAGGACTGTACAAGAACTTGTTCAGGCATTTAATGCCAGAAAAAAAAAAATATGTTTGTGCTTCAGGATATTTACCATCTTTGTTAAAATTTTGAAACACTGCACACAGCCCTAAATGTTTTGGAATCTAATCTCATCATGTCCATCACATGACCATGCTCGAGGTATTTATTGATGAGGCTGGACAAATCCTAGCTGAAGAGAATGCCACTTATCATGGAGCAAGTGAAAACCTGGGCATGTAGCCAGACTCTCAGGAACAATTTTGCATTGATGGCATATAGTGATTTATACTTGTCTTTGCTTCCATCACTGAGTGCTAGAACAGGGAGATGGAGGAAGGAGGAAAGTAAAAGCACTGTATTCTTACAGGGATATTATTTACTTAAAAATTAAAACCTTTTTTCTCACTATTTTCTGGAAAAAGATAGACTCTAACTTCAAATGCAGTTATAGAATCTGTGTTATATGTGGATTAGATATGATGGTTGTGATGACTCCTCAACCTAAACTAATTTTTTCATGCTAAAATACTCATAATCCTGCAACAACAGAATCTAGTTTGTCAAGTAAGCTTAGACTACACTGCTGATAAGTAGACTTGAGTTCTTGGTGGAATTTTTCATGCTTTTCAGTGATGTTTTAGTGAACAAATGTTCAGTGTTTTTTTTTTTCATCCTGCTTTCAGTGAATCATAGAATAGTCTAAGCTTTAAAGATGGAAAACGACCAACACATAGAAGCCTTTTATGACTTTCAGTAAAGCTTTTTGTTTTGCTGGCTTATTAAAATTAGTTTTTGTACTTGCAATCTAACTGATTTGTGCAAGGAGCAGTAGTTTCCACCTTTTCCCTGTAGCCTTACAGGAAAATAGCATTCCCAGGCAAAGTTGAGTCAGGAGAGAGAAATGACTCATTCTTTGTATCATTCCCCTTTGACATTTACTTCATGAACAACCAAGAGGTTTAGTATGAAGTATGACTGTTCTATAAGAATAGAGAAAGTTTACATGAACTCAAGGGGAGAATGGAAGAAGAATTTGGATGAGCGGTCCATTGAGGGTTAATAAATAGACACACTTCATCAGGCTCAAGAAACCCCCTAAACCAAAAATAATTGAAAGCTGGGAGAGAATCTGGGAGAACTACATGCCTGTCCAGTAATTGATCTTCCTTTGGCATTTGATTATGTTCACTCTTGGAAGCATGATAGTGGATTAAATGAAACCTCATTCAGGGGTGGGAAGCAAAACCTGAAAGTCAGAACTTTGGAATTCAAAATCCAGAAAGACGAGATTTTTTTTGACGTTGTTTGTTTGGTTTATGGTTTTGTGGTCAGTCATCTGCTGGCTTGGAGGGGAAGAAAATAAAGGAGATCAATTAATGTGTTGGGAATACCTGAGACTCATAATGCTGAAACAGTTTTTTTTCAACGCTTTTTCTTGAAACCTTTTTTTTTTGGTCAGTAGTCTTCTTCTTTTACTGGATTTGATTTAAAAGAAAACAACTGAAGCTGAAGACTTACATCTTGTTATTGTAATTAAATTTAAGGAAAGTGGAAGGTTCAAGGTTTTCAGCTGAGAAGTTCACCTTGAGACAGTAATGTAGGAACAGCCAAACTCAGGTAGACATCTGAAAATGCATTTTTGCCTCAAATTGCCCATTTAGTTGGTAATAATCTTTGGCTTCATACAGATTGTGTACTTGGATCTGTATGACTTTGGGAAAATCTGAAAATCTGAATTTGACTGGGTCAAGTATTCATAGTGAATTTTATTCTTTCATAAAGGAGAACTTTAAGAACATCACTTTAGTCCCCTCTTATGGGTTTGCTAATTAGGCTGGCCGTTAAAGCTGTGGCTTGTAAACCCAAAGTAATGGTGCTTACTGCTATGAAATAATGCTGTGCAGATACATTTAAGGTGCTATTTGCTATTGGCAAAATTAAATCCTGTGCTTTTCTGGACCTTTCAAGAAGCTGTCATGAATCTGGAACCCTGGAGTTGAAAGCACCCCCCAGTAGTTGTCCTGTTATAAAGAATATTCATTGCTGAGAGTTCAGTAATTGTGAAGGAGTATTCAGCAAAAATTCTTCATCTCAGGGTGGCAGAGAGCCAGAAGAGTGGTACTAAGCTGAGATGGCAATCCCAGCTAGAAACTGAGGGGGGGAGAAAAGGTAGAAAATATCAGCATGTTGGTTTATTTGTGATATAGCTCTCTATTCAAAACATCTCTTTTGAAGTCAAATTTTGTTTTAACAGCAGTGTGAAGCAGGAGAAATTGGAAATCTGTGAAATGGCACAATGAAACTTGCACTAGAATCTTGGCAATGTAGTGTCACAAAGAAGCTGACAACTTGGCATCAGACTTGTGATACTTTTTCTATTCATGATGTCCTTTGGTAGCTTTATTTCAAGGAGTTTTCAGTGGAGAGTCATATATAAGGACTATAAAGGAGATGGCAGGGCCCAAGACATTTCAGCCTCTCTCTGAGGAAAACAAACCTAGCAGCATGGTCTAGATACTGTCCCTATTTTCATCAATTCCCTAGCAAATTTGAGTCCAGATATAAATGTCCCAGATATTAGAAAAATGGATCTCTATAAGGCCTCAGAAACCTTATCAGAGCAGAATCCTCACAGACTTTCCAATAAAGTTCCTTGCTGGGAAACTTCCTTAGAAGACAGGTTACAGAAACAGGCTATGTTTATTACTTGGACACATTAACAACAAGTGCCATCTCTCATCACAAGTGGGTTTTCTACTCACTTTTAGCAAAGTATCTGCTTCCCTGTTAGCCTTTCCGCTTTCTAGAAAAAGGAAGCAGAGCACCAATTTGACACTTTCTAAGGTGGCTTAGCAATGTAAGGTTGTGCTGTTCTACTGCTGATGCTTCACTACTTGAAAGTTTTAGAGTGGTGCTAAATTTCAAGTGGCTGAAAAAATTGCTTTTTTGTACTTTTTTTTTTTAAGCCTTTTGAGTTGACTTTTCTAATGTGCTCCAAAAGATGGCTAGTGGTACCTGAAGATAAATTAGGTAAAGCAGGTGCATGAATCATTTTTCCAACTGTACAGAGGAGATACTGTATCCCATGTAAACCAGAGTATGTAATAACCAGTGTGTGAGTTTTGAGGTAACTGTGTTCGGTCTATATTAGTAATGAAATGGAATTTCTTTGGGCCCAAGAGCTAGCATGGGATGAGCTCTGTGGCATCTAGGTCAGTCTCCAGTGTTGTCTGAATGCTGGCACTTTATGTTGGAAAATATCCTGCTGTGTTTTGCATTTGTTTTGGCACTTCTCAGATTCTCTAGGAAGACAGTTCAGCAAAATTACTCTGAAAGACAATAAAAAGAAGCTAAAAGTTTTTTTGTTTTTGCCTTTTTCTTAAGCACACTAGCATATCACCCAGATGCCATTAGATTTCACACACGATGCTTTTCAAAATTGAGATCTCTTCTTTATATGCATGCTTCTGTTTTTCCAGGGTTTTATTGACTTTTGCTGTTACATTTATCTTTTGTTGATAAGGTTTCTTTTATAGACCACTAGTGGTTGCTACTGATCTCCTGAGGGTGTTCAAGTAATTTAGTGAAACTTGGAATTGCAGTTTTGAATTTCTAAAGCCAGGTGAAGCAAAACTGCTGTTTGTAATGTAATCTGTGGTTGGATCCACTTGACATCTAATTTGTCATTGTTTTCTCTATATCAGCAGATGTGGAGGGTGACTAGTATGAACCTCTTTCCAGATCTGAACTCCTGTGAACTTTTGTTAAGTTCACCTTCTAAATAGGACATGAACGTGGAAATAAGTAACGTAGGATCAAGAGGATCCTACAGTGGCTTCAGGTCACCAGATCCTCTTCCTGGACTCTACTCTAGGTGCAATTCTTATGTGAAAATGTTGATGAAACTGCTTTTTCTTTTTATTGCCTAGAAATATGACGAGAACCTTTCTTGTTATTTCATTGCTGTTTTCACAACTCTTCCTAAGTATAATACTGGCGTTAAAACAACAACAACAAAAAAAAAAGTGATCCAGTCTCAGTTAATAAGAAAATGAGTGGTGTGCTAACTCTTTTACCACACTTGCTTCCACTTCCAGCATTTGAGTTGGATACCTGAATTTAGGACAGATATCAGCTTCTGTATGACACTTACTGCTGCATGAGAACAATTTTAGCAATGTCAAGAGAAGGTCACAAAGCCCATAGAAGTATGATCTGTGAGGTATTATACTATTTTCCACTTGTAGATTTTAAGTGTACGTATCATGACAATGCCTTTGTCATTTTAATAACAGTTAATATAGTGATTTGAAGCAGTTCAGTCCTAATAGGAACGCTAATTATACATTTTTAAGCAGACTTTGGTTGTACATAAAACAAAGGAGGTATAAAATTAAGATAAAAATCCTTGAGTTGAAACTTTCTGCAAAGTGATTCAAACTGATAGTGCTAATTCAACCAGCACAAATAAATCCTGTAAAAATACTGTCTAAATTACATGAATAATACTTATTATGTGAGAAGCATATTATGTGAGGAGCGCTGCCAACCAATTTTTAAGACTAATTTAAGACTGTAGTAGAAAATGTTTTTGTTTTTCTCTCTAAACTATGTCCTTAGAGAAACAATCGTTAGCAAAGTAAATTTTCTTTTCCTTGAAAGAATTTTATTGGATAAATTAAGGAAGCTGCATTTAATAATACTTATCTGAACTATTTTTAAGTGACATGGAACTATAACAAATAATATGAGCAAGATGTACAAATACTGATTTTTGAATTGTTACCACTGAATGTGAGCGAGTCTGTAGGTTTAAGTGATATTGGTGTTTTCAGAGATGCTTTGTCCCTTCCAACTGAATCACAAGCTTAGGTATCAGTTGTCAAGGTATCGGTTCTGATCATGCTTGCTGTTCAGGATAGCATGTCTGCATGTGCATTTGGGAGGATGGAGGAGGGCCAGGGTCCATGGTCGTTGTTGTCCAGTATAGTAGTGGTCTTCTTCTGACATAGGTTTCAGATTTGGAGGGGAGGGGTGGGCTGAACTTCAATAGGCTGGAATTGGTTCTAGAAGCATTTTGTGTATCTTTATGAAAATATCTTCCATACCGATCTAGGTAAAGCTGTCTTCTTGGGTTTGCTATCTTAAGTAGTGCAGTCACATAGCGCATTATCACTTGAGTGGCACACAGCATTTGTATTAGCAGCTCAGAGTAGTTGTCAGATTGATCTGTGCCATCTATGCCATTAGATTGCAGTAATGTTATTTAAAGAATTAAAGCTGCTAGGAGCCTTAGTGGTAGCTCAGTGCACATTGTGCTGGGCACTGCTAAGAATAAAAGACGATCTTGCCCCTTGCTTGGAAGAAGCAATCCTGCTAAGCTGAGTTTTCTCCAGATACTAGGTTCCTTTTCTGTAATGTGAACAGAAAATGTATATATCATCACCAGCTGGTATCTGAGTATCAAGAGCTTTCTCAAAGCAAGTGGCATTTATCATAGCAAATTACTGTTTTACATGTCTGTACCTAAGAATGTGTGAGTTTACATAGCATTTTCACTTTCTTTAACTGTGCAAAATTACCAGAACAGGAGATGTGGGGTTAGGATTCCTCTGTCACAGCACTAGATCTATCAGTGTAATATTGATTTTTCAGCTACTTTTTTCTTATATGGTACAATTGGAAGAAGAGTGTCTGGTGGTTCTTGCATTTTAGAAGTACAATAAAGTACTGTTGCATTGAAACAAAATATGAGAATAAGAATTTCACTGGCATTTTTTGAGCTTTATAAAGTTAGTTCTGAATCAAGATTTTCATGTACATCTAATGAAAATCTAATGAAAAATGTTAGGGGAAGAAATTTTTTAATAGAAAATACACAACATTGCTCCAATAGTTTTAGATTGTTTCAAATGAAATAGCCTGTAGATAATGTCACTCTTCATTTTGTGAAGAGAAGGAAACTGGTGCTAGTGTTATCTTTAGTCCATGCTTAATATTTTCTTCCTTTTTTTTCATCAAAAGATGAATCCTTATTAGTTGTAATACCTAATATTCCACAGAGAAATTTTTTTGCCACCTATACAGCATTTCATCTTTAAATGAAAGGCAGCAGGTTGAGATTTGATGGAGGGCATTGCTTCCATGCACCGTTGGGCTTGTTGCTCCTGAGTTTCCAGCCAGTGGCAAGTGCAGTTGCTCCCATCTTGTTGTAAATAAAGCTAGCTTTGAAGTTGCTGATATGTATTTGTGGGAACCTGCTCTCCTCTGTGTTTACACATGCTTTCTCTGATGTTTAATTCTCCAATTATCAGCTGTTCTGAAAAGGTAGCACGATACCCATGGCCATTGGCATGAAGTGAGTTTTGGCAGAGATGGGCATATCTCGTTGCTTTCATCTTAGGATTTCCTTGAAGTACTCTGCAGACTTACTCAGTTTGTGTACAGATAGGACAATGTGGTAGGATTGCAGAAGAAAAAATATTGTATTTAATTTTCAGAAGAAGGATGAAGTATATTTAAAATATATACATACATATATATAAATAAAATATAAAAACAAAACTCCACTAAACTGGGATTTTGCCGATGCTTTTCTGACCCTATCCCTCTGCCTGAAGTAAATGTTATGAGACTGCACTCTGTCACATTGCTGACAAGTGTGCAGAACCTTGCTTTTTTTTCTAGTCCTATCCTGTCTCACTGAGAAGGAAGGAGCATTCCCACTATAATTACCCAGTCTGCTTCCTACAAAAAAAAAAAACAAAAACTGCTTATATTCTGTATTAAGATAGCCCTTGTGCCCAAAACTCCTTAATTTTTGTGATTTAATAACTTGAACCAGCTAAGCTCCAAGAATCATGGATATAGCCATTGTATTTTGAGGTTAATTTGTGAGTGGTTGTCTTGAAACTATGGCCGTTCATTTACCAGAAGTTTCTAATTTTGTAATGCTGGAATTAAAATAAATTAATAAAGGAAGCATTCTATTTGGAGAAAAGAAAAAAAAATGGGCAAGAAGACAGTAGTCTCTCGTTACCTTCAGATAGCTTATAGTTGCATAATAATTCCAGATTGGAGGAAGCACAGTTTCTTGTGATCTATGGGTCATGATAATTTTGTTCAAAAATAGTGAGAATTTCTGATGTTAAGAGAAACATTTGTAGCTGACAAGTTGGAATTATGTCATTGAGACAAGTTCCACCTTTATAGTGTGGCCCTTGCAGTTTTGCTTTCTCTTCCTTTTCTCACATCAAAGTAGATATGTATGTTTTAAATTCTGCATTCCATTCCTGAAAGAAAAAGTACTGAAGTCTAAGATTCAGTGATGTTTGTTATTACAAATTCATGTGGTATAAAGTGTTGATGTAGGAACAGGACAGAGGATGAGAACTTTCTGCTAGATGTAAAGTTATTCAAATCAAATATATATTTAAAATAAGTAATAATGCAATTTCAGTCATTGTAGTGAGTCACTGTCCTGAAGACTTTGTTCTGACACAGTAGTGGATTAAGGCAGAAAGTCTTCCATCTTTTCTTCATGCACGACAAGTCATTTAGAAGAACTGCGCAGCTGGCAGAGAAGAGGTGTGAGCATGTCTGTCTCCTTGACAGGCTTGACACTCTTCCAGCTACATTAGGTAAAATTAGCAGACTGACTAGGGGCAACTTCTAGTTTGTGCCAGGATAAAGAAGAACACCTTGAGTATGATTTATCTTATTTTTGTTTTCCACAGACTTCATAGTATATGATTATATCAAGGGTAAATATGATTGCTAACAACACAGGTATTTTTGTTTGCTTTGTGTATGAAAGTTTGCAGAAATTTATGGAACATTTATAAAGATTTAAGTTAATCTGTAGGATTTGCTGATAAAACAGTGTGGTGGCTGGACTTCAATACAATAAAATAATGACTATCACAGATTAGTTTTGCCACATATTTTGACATTAGAGGGTTGCCTGTGGGTATCAATGAAGTTCTTCTACTTCCTCCACTTTCCCGCATGTTTACAGATTTCTACTGGCTGTGCATCAGATAGGGATTTGGTGCTTTCCTATGAAATTTCAGAAACTGGCTTCTACCCAAATATAGGTTATTGGACTAGATTCGTGATTACCGTATTGGATATTACATGGGTATTTAGTTTGTCTTCTCTGACTTGCTACATATCGTCATGGTGGAGCTATCATACTGTGGTTATGCTTGAAATTCAGTAGTCTGAATGTTGTTACCTTTGGTGTGGAATGCCAAATCTGTATTCTTCATAAACTCCTGGATGATATACATTTATATTAAGTCCAAAAATGAAGAATACACCTAATATTGTTCATGTGGTTATATTATGCAATCTAAGAGGGATTTGTGAACTAAAGAATGGGAAGGTGGGATTTTAAAAATGAGCATAAAGTAGTGCTAAAAGTGAGTTTTAGGGTGCTTAATGAGAACATGGCAATTCCCATGTTACCAAAGACATACTGGGTCTCTTTGCTATCTTTCCTTTGATGGAGGAGTGTGGTGGTGTCTGAATAGAAGAGCTGAAGAGGAAAATACATAATGATGTGCAGTCCTATCTGAGAAGGAAAATGCTCATACTAGGTTCATTTAGAACCTAAGCCAAGTGAGGTTCTAAAAGACATTTTATTTATGTGCATTCCTTTTAAGACTCACTGAAGTTCTGAACTCCCTCATTTCCTATGGCAATGAATTCAAGTATTGCTGTAAAAGCTTTTATTTATTTAGTCAGACTTTTCTGCTTCACCTGTCAAATTTTCTAGCTGTATCATGAAAATAAAAGCAGATAAACTATGAAAAACCACTTTCTTTAAAAAAAAAAGGAAAAAGAAATACAAATTTCAGTGGCCTTTATCCTGAAAGTTAAAGTAGCAGCTGTATGCTCAGCACTTCTGAAAATCAAACTGCTGCTTTAGAAGCCTAAATATAGACTTAGAATGCTAACTTCAAGCAGTTGCTTTTCGAGTTCTTGGCTTTGGTTACTAACATCAGTGAATACAGGTAATAGCAGAAGTGTAGCACATCATGCCAGAATCCATATGATGAAAAGACTTATATGATAATACGCTAAAACCTATAATGTAATCATCAAGGAAATGTTATGATGATCATTATTAAATGTTATTAAATCACTGAATGGTACATGAGGATACATTTTAAGGAAACTTTTTTTTTTTTGTATGTGTGTGAATAACAAATATTTGGCTTTGGTGCACATAAAGAGAGAAGGAAGACTCGGAACCTTTACTGGGAATAATGGAGGTAATTAGGGCATGACAGAAGCTACCAAATGGTAGCAAAATGTGCCATTCGCTTGGCCACACCACCCCATTTCAATTTGGGATGTGAAGGGGAGCTCGCCTGCCTTGGGAATCATGGCAGCGTACTGCACAGTGACACGCAACTGGCAGATGTTCTGCATGCTGTTGCCCAAACCCTTGGGGAAGTTTTCTGCAGTTGTAGAAAATGGAAGAGCAGGTAGATAGCTTGGTGCAGCAGTGGCTTTTACACTGGATGAATCCAGGTTTTTGCCAAATTCAGCTGTCACCAGGTTTGCCTATGAAATCAAACCCTCTCCTTTCTCCCCACCCGGGGCAGCAGTGAGTAGGATCCATTTGTCCTCAAGTCCTCCAGCCCATGCAGGTCCCAAGGGATAACTCCCCTCAGCTACTCTAAACTGCACTATCACCTATTTCTCTTCCCTGTGCTAATGCTGCTGCTATGTGGATCACAACCTAACTGAAGAACTGGCAGAAGAGCTGGAGATAGTAGGATGATAAGTATTTCCTGTAATGATGGTAATTTTTACCAGCTCATAAAGCCAGAAATCTGTACACCAGTTCTCTTTACAGAGGGCTAAAAGTAATTTGGCTATTAAGTGAGGGGAGGTCTAATTTATTAGCAGAGGTGTTTCTATGGCAATTTACATGGTTCCATTATTGTGAGGCTTGAAGGAAAATAGTTAAGATGAGATTGAAAGTTTTATGGAAAAGCAAGAGAAATCTTCAGCCATAAAATCATACTGGAGAAGGCTATTTAAATGCATTTTGCTACAAGAGTAAATTGAGTAACAAAATAGAGGTAATAAGTTTGACACAATAAATCACAGAAAAGAACTAATTCATTACAGCCAAAATATATATATAAATAAATAAAAAATAAAAACCACACCAAAAACACCAAACCCTTTAAATAATGGAAATTTTGTCCAAATATCATTAGAAGATGGAAACACAAGATTTGATACAACCTGAAAATAGGATTTATTAAAATATAGGAAGATAAATACAGACCATAAATGCTCTGAAGGTATGGTGCAAGATAACTGAGAGTATAAGCAGAGGCTTCTGCCCTAGTAGCAGATGACCTGGTGAATTCTTTATATTGCAAAAAATATTGAGGATCCTCGAGCATTTTTATAGAGAAACTTATCATGGCCTCAGCTGAACATAAAACTTCTGGAATAGAGCTCATGTCTTTCTATGTATCTGCATTTTGATCAGCTCTGTGACTGATTCGGGCTTGTCCAGAGTGTTTTGTGTTGGGGGTGATGGTGGTTTTCTGATTTTTAATTATCTTTTAAGTACCAATAGTAATAACAAGCACATGGGGGGAGAGGGAATGAAAGCACTAGAATCAAATTACGTTCACAGAAACATTTTAAGCAGACGGAAAACAACTGGAAAGATTGTATTTATATTCCAAAATCTGGGAAGATTTAGGATCTTATTTTATTTCCAACCAATGTCTAGATCTAAAGTATGAAAGAGAATGGCAGATATGGGTGAGGAAATGTCATGCATCCACAAAAACAACTGTGATCAAAGACTTGAACTTACCCCCACAGAAAATTCCCCCAAACTCTGTAGACTCTGAAGCTTAATTGATCTAAGGATAGAACTGCTTAAAGACCTGAAGTCTGCTTTGAGCCAAGAGCCCGTCTTTGAGTGGGAGGCTGGATCAGACGACCTCCAGAGGTCCCTTCCGCCCTGGATTATTTTAGGATTCTTTGATTCCCTCTAGTACGTTTTACAGAAGACACAGAGGTACATTGTACTCTGGACTCCTGCCAGATGAACTCAAAGGGATGGCAGCTCCCCTGGAAATGCCTTTTTGTAAGGTACAGTGTGCCACATGTAAGCCTTCTTCTCAGGTGCTCTAGGAGTAGCGGAGGTCTCTCAGAAGTGGGCCTGAACCCCACACAAGGTGGGTAGGGGCCCAGAACGCTTGGATGTATGGCCAAGAGCCATGAAGATGTGGATATTTTCAGGAGTGAAACAAGGATGGGTGGGTTAGGATTTAGATTCCCATCTGTGACAGATGCTTTGCAAGTGAACCACTGAGCCTGTGCTCAGCAGGAGTCTTGAATGCCATTTAATCTTCCTTTATTTGGAAATTAAGTATGATGAGCTGCGTGTTTGCAATTGTCATTGTGTTCACCTACATGGGCTTTGTATCTGTTTTTGAAGAGGAAGCTAAGATGAAATCATTTTCTTTTTTGAATAGTCTGGGCAAAATTTTTTAAAGCAACCCTTGGTTTTTAATGGCACTCCATGTTCATTAGGACAATATCTAAATCTGCTTGAAACTTGGCATGTTGTAGGCCTCTCCGCATTGCTTGGTGCCTAGCAACCGTCATCAGGGCCAGTAGTATTTTCATCCACTCTCCCTTTGAAGTGTTTTCCAGTTTCTTCTAGCTAGGGTACAAAATAAACACCTGAGAGACACTTACCTCTGTGCGTAATGGCAATGGCTGATTTTATGTACTTCAGGGCCAGCTTGCATGGGTAGGAAGCCCTCCAAATCATTCTTTATTATTCTAATATGATTTGGAATCCTTCGATTTAATCTCTTAGAAACCATTCCCATGCATGCGGTAAGAAGATGCAAGAATTTTTGTGCTCCATGTCACTTAGAAAATATCGCAGGTCATCTGTGGGGAGGAGGAGAAAGTGAAAAATAGTCCAAAAGGTTTATTTTCCCAAGTTGTTCTTCAAATGTGTTATCAAGTGAAAAAAAATCCTTCACTGCTTTCTAAATAAGCAAACAGCTTGCAGATACAGTTTTTCATCTCCACGCTGTTCAGACAATAATCCTATTTTCTCAATATTAATAACTGCAGGGGCTTTAGGGGAAAATCTACTCTTGCAGCAGATATCAAACCAAAACTGCATAGCCTGGACCTTCTGTGCAGAGTACTTGCTTTCTTTGCCAGGTTTCAGTTGGAAGGTATGTTGTTAATTATTGTCCTTTTCTTCGTCTCTTGGGAAGGCATTGTGTCTGTATTACTTGGGCAGCATCGAGAGGCTTGTGTATGAATTTGCAAGTGCCATTTGTCTATTGCATAAGGCTGCTTTCCTCAGTAGTGGCTTAGCATTATTATTTCTGCTGGCAATAACGACTGTGTGTTGCTTTCCTTTTAATCAAGTAGCTTTAAAATTTGACCGTCTATATTTCTAGCCATCACATTTAATTTCTTTACAGTACTGTATTCCAGCTAGTGTATATTGGAACTTGTAGTTCGCATGGGTTTTGCAGAGGCAGGTCAGGCCACACTGTAGAGCTTGCAGTTTGTTTGGACAATGACAATACTAGCTTTAATGAAAACACAATTAAGACGAGACCAGAGCCTCTGAATTCCTACTATAAGGTATTTGATTACAGTTCATGGAAAGCTAGTGAGATGAGATTCTTTCTGCCCATGTGAGACTGTTATGATGATGAGCTATTTGTGAAGATGAAGTGGTTTACAATAAAAAAGAGTACCAGTCTTGGAGCTAGATCCTCAGCCTCTGCAAACTGGTATAATGACACATATTTTGATGGGACTAGGTTACAGCCATTTGAAAATATGGCTGTCATGTTAAAAACAAACAACCGTGGTGAGGGTGGAGAACACCATCCCTATAAGCTCCTTTTCCCTGGGACTTGCCTTATTTTACTTCTTTTCTGTAGTCTCCCCACCTACGTAGTCGTCGTCTTTCTTAAACAGTCACACTAAGAAACAAAATCTATTTGCACAGTTACAATACATTTCAGGAGACTTTCCTCAGAGACTGGCTGATGCAGTACAAACATAAACTAAGTACAAACATAAACCTGAGTCATATGAAGTGTGCTGTTTGAGTGAAAAGATCTTCTGCAAATATTCTTTCAGACAGTGACTGAACGTAGTAGCCAAGTGGAGAATTGACATTTGTTTGCTGATTATCTCCCTTTTCCAAAACATACTCTAAACTGGGCTGCAGTATTTTTTAAGCAAATTTAATGCTTGCATCTGTAAAATAAAATGCTATGTATTAAAGTTTGCCTTATTCAATGAGAAATACATGTACGTTATCTATTACTGAACCTGTCTTTGATTTGCTTGCAAGCTTTGCTTTTGGGTTGGTCTATTGTCCTGGTATGGGCTGCAGGGGAGAAAGAATTAAGCAGTAGAGGGGTAGGTAGGAGGTAATTCCTTTTGGCAGTTCCATACTCCTCATATTCCTCTCTGCATGAGGAGCAAGGAGATTAATAACATGTTCAGTAGAGTATGTGTGTTAAAATGATGAGTAGAAGGAAGTTTGGGGAATTCACCAGACACAGCATCGTTATATTTGCTAGCCATTTGCCTGGGCCACCTAGATTTTTGCAACAACATGTTTATACAAAGAGGGAGGAACCAAGGCAGGAAGTGAGAATTTTGTGTTGGAAACCTCATTTTTGAGAGAGTGCCATCAGCAGCAGTGTCCTCTAACTCAGATCCACCTCGGAGAAACATGAGTTTCCAACATACAGGTTGCATAAACGTCGGGCTGGAATTTTGATTAGCACAGGCGTCACAATGGGCACTTCGTATGGTAAAGTATGCTACCAGTTTCTGCAAGAAAAGCTTTTCAGGTTCAGGGTGGAATCTATGGTTAAGATGAGAAAACATCTCACACAACCATACAATCTCACAAACGCGACCTGAAACAGCCACTGAGGGCTCAGTGTCCAGGGCGCTCACTTGAGATATTTAGATTCAAGTCTTTATACAGATCAGCAGCTTAAGCAGTGGCTCCCCTTCCCAACAAATGTCTCAAATACCAAATCACAGAATAGTTCCTGACTTTTTGCCTGTCAGGGCTATTCTTCTTGGTGAACAAAGAGTGACAAAATGTGAGGGTGACTGAATCTATGTTCACGGTTAGGGCAACAACTGGAGAGGTGTGAACGAGATTCAAATCTGCGCTGCAAAGAGTCCATTTACTCATTTATACGTGATGAGGCATCTCCAACAAGAAAGCCTGGGAGCAAATAATTGTATAGTCTGGTTGCTAAGACATTATTTTTAAAAATAATTAAGGTTCACATCCATAAATAAGCAGAGTAAAGATCTGAATCAGGATTTCCCAAATCAAAGATGAATGCTGTAGTTAGCTGAAGAGCTAGTGGTTGCGCAGTGAGTGAGGGTGCTGTGTTTTTCTTGTAGTCTGAAGAATGCCCTCATCTATAACATCTTAATTTGTTTCACTTAGTTTCTGAATGTGAAAGTTTGAAATTATTTCATGCTTAGAATCAGCCAATTGGGTCTTGATGATGCATTACATGATGGTGTTAAAGATAATAGGTGGCTCTACTCCATCTTATATCCATGTTCTTTTGTTGCTGTTGTTTCATTATGAACCTCTGGACAAAGGATGTGCATCTATGTCCCAGACTTCTAGTAGCTGGCTTCTCCTTGCAGTTCTCCACATCAACAGTCAGAAAGAACGATGAAAGACAAGAATAACAGCAATACTGTTCACATTATAAAACTGCCTTCATTGTTTCAAAATGCTTCAAATGTACAGCAACAGGAAAAGTTTTAGAAAAAGGCCTGTGTATGTTTCACAAGGATATTTCAATTACTTTAAGCCTTATTTAATGAACTACACTAAACTAAGTGCTTAAAAGCCATATAAATAGTCACAAAGATTGTAAGCAGCCTTTTTGAACCTAAAGCAGGCTAATGAGAAACATTGATTTAAAGGAACTGAGTAACTTTGGCTCAAATTAGTAATGAGACAAGAGAACATTTTACTGCTTCAATAGCTTGTGTGAAATGAATTGGTGGCCCCTGTCCAGTTTCTAGTAAATGTTTCGCTGCTACAGTAATAGTCTCTCTATAAATCATCAGTAGTGCCCACATCAGAAAAGTCACTGCTAATATTTGACCATAATTGGCTGAGTGAACATGTTCATGCAGGATTGTCCTCAATGCCTTTGAAAGGAGGTTTTCTATTTTTCTTTTTTTCCTTCCCCCCCCCCCCCCCCCAGTAATTTTGATAAGCTTTGGCAAGGAATTTGGGGGATTTTGGTAAGTATTGTTGCAGATGTTCTTTGGGTAAAACCTTGATTTCTATTTCTGCAAAAGTTTCATTTTTGTCCAAACTAAAATTCAGTGTAAATGAAGTGGAGGAACATAAAGAAAGGCATTGGAGTATACAGTCCTGGCTTCTTCCTGTTCTAATAGCAGTTGTTTCAATCATTCTTTTACTGTTGTCTCATCAATGGTATAGATGGTGCTATCAGTAGTACTTCCATTTCTGGGTGTTCACAGAAAACGTTCTGCAATTTTGTACTTTGTGCTATCACTTGCTTGTGTTTTCCTTACATTTAATACAGTAAGACTTGTGCGTACTTTGTTCCGAGTTGGCTACTGCTTTAAGTTTTCCTTATGATACGTACTGTCTTGCCTGCTTTCCTATTGTTTGCCTTAGGGAATCTCCACAGTATGTTCTCTTTAATGGGAGCTAGTAAGATATGTTTGGTCAAGCTGCCAGCTTGTCATTGGGGGGGGAGGGGGGCGGGGGGAGCTCTGCAGGATCTTAAAATCTGATGTCTGAGTATCAGTGTGGGTGTAAGATCCACAGGGCT
This sequence comes from Cygnus atratus, assembly GCF_013377495.2. NCBI lineage: Eukaryota > Metazoa > Chordata > Aves > Anseriformes > Anatidae > Cygnus > Cygnus atratus. The sequence continues at coordinate 65,598,872 of NC_066362.1, forward strand.
GTGTTAACAGAGCACTTAGGACAGGCTATTACAAATAGGCCAATCAGTCCAGATAAAATTAGAACTGAGTCTGTTCTTTACCAAGTCCTTGAACTAAACCTAGATCAGACTACTTTTGAGGTAACTCTCAAATCTCTCACAGATTTTAATTGGAATCACTCATTCAGGACTTTGATCTTGCAGTTTTAAGCTCTTCAAGTTAATCCTCTTTTTTTTCCTCCTTTTTTTTTTTTTTTTTTCATTTTCATGCACTCTGCACTGCCTTGTTCTAGTGATGGACCTTTGTGCAAAATCTGCGTCATGGGAGGGTAGCTATTCCAGCCAGACCAGACTGTGGAGAGACCTAAAACTTCCCCAAAGAAAAAATAAAATCAAACCAACCAAATGCAACAAAGCAGGAAGCATAAATTCCTGTACTTGCTCTTGAGAGGCTTCCTTCTGTGTTAAAAGGCCAAAGAGGTTTGGTAAAGGTTTGGGTAATCATCCATTTGGTATACTTAATGGAACCTCAAGCCTCCAGTGGTTTGACTGTCACTGTTCAGAGTTAAAAAGACTTTCCTTGCTTGAGAGTACTATGTATATCCAGCAGCCAGTCTCTTTTTTTAGTGTGCTTCAGACACAGTAGCATGCTATTAGCATTAGCAGACAATTCTCTTAAAGGTCAGATGAAGTCGAAGAGAAGCATATCCCTCAGTGATAACAAAATAAAACCAAAGCTGACGCTTCCACAGTGCCAAGGAAAGGGCACTTCTTGTTTTCTTTTTTTGTTTTTCTTTGGTGAGCATGCATGCACGTGCATCTGGATCAGAAAGTCAATCTCTGTTTTTTGTTTTTTTTTTTTTTAAACACTGTGACACTTCCATAAAGGCTAGGTTCCACAGAGAAACGTAATATTGATTCTTGAAATGAGAATTGCTTGGTTCTCTTGAAACACTAATGAAGAAGCATCTGTGATTTACACGTGCCTAGGAAACAGTGGCAGCAAAGCCCATGATGGTTACATTTGTATAGTCTTTTTCTTTATGGCAGATTAAAAGAATAAAGCCATTGGAGGAGGTATCTGAACGCTAAGGCATTAGAAAGGAGTTGGTTGAAATCATAGTACTTTTTGTGTGGCCTCATGCTACTTTATTTCCATATGCTGTTCAAGATAATTAATGAGTAAGACTCAGAGTGGTGTGACAGACTCGATGCTATGAATGGTACTTTGATTAGGTTATTTCAGTATTTACTATATGAACATATTTAGTCTAATTGGGGCAGTCAGGTGAAAATCAGAACAAGGAGAAAAGGGGAATTGCACAAGGGCACCCACTCCATAGCAAATACTTAAGGGCTAGATTTTGGATGGTTGTTTTCTTGCTCAATACCACTGGTCATATAGGCTTAACTGGAGTAAACCACAGCAAGCTAACTCAGTCATGTCTACTCAGTTACATTATAGCCCATAATCTATTTACAAGAGATTCCTGTGGTTTTAAATCTGTAATGAATGTAGTTGAATGAAGCCTAGGAGCTGTGCAGAAATGGAGATGAAGTGCACACCAGCTAGTTTCAAACTCAGGATTTTCTTACTTCTGCACCTACATGTCAGCATTTGAACCACAGCACAGACACATCTGGTGCAGATGCAGTTGGCTGAATGCCTAAGAACTGGGAAGGAGAACAGGTTCAGTGCAAATTCTAGGAGAAGTTCAGAAATCCAAAGGTGAATGATTGAAAATGAACTTTGGCATTAGTTCACCAGTTAGTGCAAAGTGGGGTGCTTTTTTTTGTTTGTTTGTTTTGTTTTGTTTTAGGACAAAAGCTCCCCCATCAGGGTCCTTCCACCTTCAGGAAGGGGTATGAGATGATGGATGTTCATAGGAAAAGCTAAAGGAGTTTGCACTATGTGGGAGACTGGATAATGACTGGCTGGGGGAGATGGACACACAATGTAAGATGTGCTTTGAAAACAGGCCTTGTGAAAGAACAGTGGGCAAAACTCAAAGAAGAACTATTGTAGCAGGGTGGTAACTGCATCCTGTACTCACGAGTTCATAAGATGCTACTGTTCTTAACCTGAAAAGCTTGACCTTGAAAATAGAATTGCGGAATAAATTAGGTTGGTAGGGGCTTCCTTACGGTTATCTGGTCTAAGCTTCTACTCAGTCAGAAACAACTTTGAGGTTAGATTGAAGTTCCCAGTTAGATCAGATTGCTCAGGGCCATGTCCAGGGAGTTTTGATCATTTCCTAGGATGGAGATTCCACAACCTGTCAGGGCAAACTGCTCCAATTTGACCACATTTGTGACATGGTTTTCTTTTATTTTTCTATTTTTTCCCCTGCTAATATCAGGGTTGTTGTGATGAGGTTTTCTATGTATGTAAAATCTGGTCTGAGTTGCATCCTGCTATAACGGAAAGAATATATATGCAGTCTGAAATTGTTTACAATTTATTGTAATGTCTGAACATTTCAGTACTAATTTCTTTTCATCCCATTCCAGTTTTTCTGGCAAACTATATTTACAAAAGTAGAGGAAATACTTACATTCTAAATAGTTTTTACGCACATGACAGTCAAGAGAGAAAGCAAATGATGTGTTTGAACTGTTCAGAAATACCTAGCTTTTTCTTTCGCTCTTAGTCCCCAACATCTATATGTTTCTTTGGGATTCCAAGATGGAAGGTATTATTTCTTACAGAAAAGCTTGGTTCTTTTTCATTAGCACCAGTTTTTAATGAACATATGAGGTCCCATGGTCCCAAAATTGCACTGAAAAGATGAAAAGCATCCAATGCACTTAGAATACTTAATATTTTTATGCTAATAGATACCTGAAAATCACACTGTTCTCTGCAGCAACAAAGTCTAGGTAGAGAGTAAATCATCTAAATACCTTTTCATGGTATTTTCCAGTTTCTGTGGAATAAGGAATGGAGATGTGTGTCTTCTATATTTTGGTTTTGTTAGTAAGACTCTTCTAGCCAAACAACTTTCCCTCCCTTTAGGCATCTTTTGGACCCACTCCTTGATTTGACCTTGGTTTACTTGTAGTGCTGCTTAACTTGAGTTAACTTAGACAAGATCTCTCTGCTTACTTGGGTCACAACTGTAGTGAGCTCATCTAGTAGATTCTGTAGGTCTATAGGTTTCCACAAAAATGGAAAAATTTGAATGTGTTCTCCAGTATCCTCTTCTTTGCTAGTAGTGATAGCATCTCTGAGACATTAATATCTTGAGGTCACTTTGAAGTTTTACTAGGTTTTCCAGGTCCTTTCATTTTGTGAACAAATAAGGCCAGGGTTAAAGGAGCACTAAAAGATATCTAAACTTAGCAAAGCGATAAGAAATGCTTGCTTTTTAGACTCTTGTTTCTTATAAGGGTCTGCAAATCCCTTAAAGAGGATTGCACAAGTACTGTGAATAGGGCTGGTCGGGTCTTTTTTTTTTTTTTAATCTGCCTGAATTTGTGCAAAACATTTGACACTGTCCCCCATGATATCCTTGTCTCTAAACCAGAGAGACTTGGATTTGATGGATGGAGCACCTGGTGGGTAAGGAATTGGCTGGATGGTCGCTCTCAAAGAGTTTTAGCCAACGACACAATGTGCACGTGGAGATCAGTAACAAATGGTGTTCCTCAGGGGTCAGTATTGGGGCCAGACCTGTTTAACATTTTGTTGGTGAAACAGACAGTGAAATTGAGTGCACCCTCAGCAAGTTTGCTGACGACACCAAGCTGTGTGGTGCAGTTGACGTGCTAGAGGGAAGGGATGCCATCCAGAGGGACCTGGAAAGGAACAGCTATGGATAAGTCCTCAGCTGAGTTTAGACTATGTAGGACTAAAAACTTTGTCTTGGTTGTGAGTAGAGCTTTCAGTTCTCACATTCTACATGTCAGAGGCATTCTCTGCCCAGTACATAGGAGGGTCTTACTGCCCTACAATTCTTGTAGCCCTACAATTCTTTTTAAATTAAAAATTGGATCTTTTGCATTTTTTAAGACAATTTAAAAAATCTTAAAAATTATACACAGCAGGAAAGACTTGTCAAAAAAAGTCATTCTCTACAGGTGAAGTGTTGCATGTTAGAAGAATATTTCACCTGAGTCAGAAAATGTTCCACAAATAGTCTGAAGGGACCATTAGTGGCCTGTGGGATATAGTTTGCAAGTTACTGTTTTCAGTACTGGCTGTTGTAGACTTTCTATTGGTGCTACGCCTGGAGAATCAACAAGGACAGAGAGGAGGACTAGCCAGAAAACAGTTATATGCCTGGAGTAACAGAAACTGAGAGTAGTCCTATGACAAGTGCAGTTAAAATAATAAACTTTAGGAACTATCTAGCCATTAAATATGAGGTATTTACCCCCAAAAATAAATCAGATAAAATGAAACTGGGAGAGTATTCAGTATTTTCATCTGTTGTTGTTCATTCTGTTTGTATTCGATGGATATACAATAGAAATTTATGCTGTGGACTGTTTTGCAAGGAAGGATATGAAATGTTGGGACTTTTTTGTGTGGCTCTGTTGAGGACTGTAAGGTGTAGTGTGTTCAATCCAAAGAGACAGTGCTACATGTTCAATCTGTTGAAATTGGAGTCAAAGCCACTTTGGAAGTAAGAGGGAGAACTATTTATTTTTAAAGGGTTGCAGGAAGTTTTGGGGGAGAAAATGACCAACATTCTTGATTGTTTATTGATTTTATACTGAATCATTAATTGAAGTGCTTAAAAGTAGTAATTAATAGAAACAAAACACCTGAGCACATCCAATCCAAAAGCTGCAGCAGCATTTCAGTAGTTTCAAAAGATTCCACCACCCCTATAATATCTTTTTGGCACATTTATCCTGATTTTTCCAGTACACTGTTACAGTTACCTTTGTTTTATAAAGGTGAAATTCATGTCCTCTTAGAAGAAACAATGCAGGGCTACACCTTGTTTTTTCCAGTGCTTAAAAAAAGAAAATTGATGATTTTTAGTATAGGAGAGAAAGGAGAAGAAAAGGGGAAGGGAGGCTGAATAGGGAAATACAAACTCTAATTGCACCTGAGTCAGTAGCATATTGTACGACCTTGCACAAAATGCCTTTCAATTTCTTGTAACTCTGTATGAAGTTCTAGCTGATGTGGTCAGGAAAAAAAAGTGTAATATAGCAAGAAAAGTTGTACCGAATCTGAGATGAGTTTCATGGTAGAAGAAAGAATAACACCATGAATGACAGCTCTTTGAACTGCTTTTTTTTTTTTTTTTTTTTTTTTGCCATAGGTTCTTCAAGAAAAAAAGCATTCTGTCAGTCTTCTGCTAAGTTTTGAGTTCATTGGCAAATCTTAATCAAAATTAGCATGGACACAGAGGTCTCAAAGACGTTAAGTTCCTAAAACACTTCTGAAAAAGGGGAGCTGATTAAAGGAGAGAAATCCCATTTACAGACCCACTGAGAGAACAGCAAAGACAATTCTGTTATTATCCATTGAGTTTGGCAACAGCCAGCTGGCAGTCAGTCAGCACAAGTGTACAAGCACATGTGCAGTGCATCAGTAAAGAGCATGTATGGCTTCAGATAAGCTCATGCTATGCCTTGCCCAAACTAAGAAATGTCAATGAGGCTTGGAGCAAACAAGGAGTGCTAGAGGGAGAGTACATTGAGAACAACATGGAGAAACAATGAGAATATAGGGAGGAACAAAAGGTATTTTGCAGTTAGCTGGGATTGCAGGTTGCTGGTGAAATGCAGAAGATCTATTGCAAGTACAATGGGAAAGACGGATCGAGTTGAGCTTCTTGCCATGGAAGTGAAGGAGGCAGAAGACATGAGGTTTAAATTTTGTTGGAAGCCTATTCCATTAACTCTCCTGCCTCAGAAGCCATTTGTGCCCTTTTATGGGGGTGGGAGCAGGTTGTGCACTGCCCCTCCTTTTAGGTAAAGTTGGATATGGTAGACTCTTAGTACTTGGATTTCTGCGTGAGGGTGCTCATCCCAAAGACAGACTTGAATTTTACCACTTTTATTTTAAAAATTATGCACGTTTGCAGACTGTGTTATTGACATAGAAGTGTTTTTTTTTTTTTTTTTTTTTTTGGGGGGGGTAATTTGGTCCTATTTTGCTTCTGACACTCAAATTTTCTTTGAAGATCATAAATTAAAGAATTATGCTATGTCAGAGACCTATGAAAAGTCATAAATATCCATATCCATATATCCATAATATCCATATATCCACGTCCCTTATGTCCTCCAGATGCTGATCAACATCTATTTTTTCTTTGTGCCTCTTCTTAGTTGAAGTCAAAAGATGCATCAGGCTACTTTTCTTTTCCTTTCTTTCCTTTTTAAATCTTTGAGGCCATACTTGGAAGGCCATGTTAAATTTATCGTTGGTGGTTTATTCCCTTCTTAAAGTCATAACTAAAGCTGGTTAAATCTCTTACCTTCTCCCCCCAAAAGTAAGACACTTTTGGTTTTGATGCCAATTACATCACATCTTGGATAAAATTTCAGGAAAACAGGTACAGATTAGTGTAAATTAGTGCATACGCAAGGCGTGGGAGATTTGTGATCAAGTCCTTCTTCTGCAGATCAAAGGAGAAACAAAAGAAATCAAAACTTCAAATGTTCTCAATATGTAAATTTGTTGTTTTCCAGCCAGCCTTACCCATATTCCTTACAGATAATAGAGTCTGTTGTTTGAAAGTGATGAGCCTGTTTCAATGAGTCTTGAATAATTAAAAAATAGAACAAACTCTAGAAAGTATAGATCTCTGTGTGATCTTAGTCTTTCAAAATGGTGTAGCTGTTTTTTAAAGTGCATTCTTCTCTAAGTTATTGTAGCACGCTATATATAATAGAGGAAAAAAATGACTGTGTAGCACTGGGGGTCTCAAGAAGAAGTTAGATTGAAGCCATAGGATGGAGAGACAAGAGGGAGGCTGGCTGGAGGCTGGTGGGTCTCCTGGCCTCTCTTACATAGTAGCTCTTGGAAGGAAATGGAGGCAGATCTACAACTGATCAACAGGCTGATTTCCAGCCCATCTTAGAAAACTTCCCAGAAGGTGGGATGCATTGATCACTGTTGAAGGACAGTTATGTTGAGTTCTCCTGTATATTTCTGAGGGAAAGCCACACTTCTAAAGGGCACCTAAAATGTTCTATTTGTTCATTTAACATGAATTAAATATTTCTTCTGGAGCCTTGCATGTTCATTATGCTTGCTTTCTGCTTTCATAACTGACTCAGACCTAAAAACTTGAAAGGCTCTTTAAATTGCAGTTCTCCTCAAAAATGTGACTTTGTTTAAAAAGAAAAAAGATGTGATAGGTTGTCATGTTTCTCTCTATATAACTTCAGATCAAATATATTTAGATTACAGATATTTTTGCTGTCAGCCTTGCAGACTTGGTGAAGAAAGACAAACCTGATTCTTTCCTCCTTGTGCATCATCACCAGTAATATTCTGCAGCAAAATTTGACTCTCAATGAAACTTATACAAGCCCATTGTCTCAGTGTAGTTTTACAGGTGCTAGGAACTGCCAGTTCTGGCACCTCAATTGAAACTTCTAAGTTGATATAGAAGCCAAAATAGAACCTGTCTGACTTTGATGGACAGATTTCTTCCTCATTGATAGAAGAAAAGAAATTTAAAGCAACACCTAAGGCAATTCATTATAACAGGGTTATATAGATGGTGTTCATGTTGATAGAATTATTTTTATGGATTACTTTGTAGAGGAGAAAGCATAAAGAGATTTGTGAATCTTTCAAGTATATTTGAATCAATTACAAGTTCTTAGTGAAAATTAGCTGCAATTCTGGGGTTCTGGGGAGGATTTTACTGTAAGTTCTAGGTTTTATTAGAGTTCAACTGGCATAAAATGCATTCACATCTAAACGTACACAGTTTTATAGAATAAATGATTTAGATGTGTACTTTTTGGTCAGAAATTTTGATCTTCTTATCCAGTCAAGGGACAAGAGAACCTTATAACTTACTGAATTAGTTACAACTGAGCAAAAATACAGAAAAGTGAAGAAAAATGGGAAATGTAGTCTCACGGGAAGCTATTCTGAATTACCTATTATATTTTAAATTGGCACTTTGTTCAACTTCTGCGCATAGGCAAATGGTGACATTTTAAAGAGATTTAGCCTTCTAGTGACTATATGCTCCTTTCTTCCTAACTAATGGTGTAGAGTTGGTTACATTACTTAATTGCTCAAAACAAAAATAGTCATTTGGAAGGCAATTCCAGCATAATTAGAGCAACAAAAAACCAAAACTTCTACTGTCTGTTTAAGGTGAAGTTTCTCAAACCAATGGTTTCTCAGGTACAATCTGAGATGTAATCAGTGCATCCTCCTTCTTGAGCTGCACAAGAATGTGATGCATCTTCTGTTTTTGTTACGGGTCTCAGCAGTTCTTCCTTCAGTACACAACCTCCAAATTTCAGAATAGTAGAGAGATGTTTGTTGTGTTTTGCATGCTTGTTTGTGTTAACTCCTGCCAGGTGCTCCACAACAGCTCACCCCATTTGATAGCTGAACACAAAGCTTCCATTTCTCTCTTGTGGTGGAGTAGGTAAATGTTAATATTATGGCAACTCTTTTTCAAATATTTTCTGGGGTAGCTGTTGTTTCAACCATAAAATATAGAGCAGATTGAAAAGATAATAACAATATGAAGAAAAATGTTTAAAACACTTTGAGGCTAAAAGAATACATGCAGAAATCCTTGAATTTAAATGGCATTTTAATGCCTGTATTTTGGAGGTAAATTAATGATTTTTTGTGTGTGTGTGTGTATTCTGTCTGGCTAACATTCCTGGGTTGCTACTCTGTTTCCCAAAAGATTCATATGAATGTCTGATGCTTGTTTGTTACTGAAGTACCAGTTTTCTTCTGTATGAAATTCCAAAATTTGAGTAGAAAATAATTTGAAGTTGGAATATATATCCAACATTTTGAATGAATCGTACTATAGCAATTATTTCATTGTGTCAAAACATTTAGATTAAATTTGTTTCCCCTGTTGTACAGTATTTTCTCTCTAAGTATAATATATATTATTTTTACAGATATGATTACAATTAACAGTTTAATATGAGCAGGAGTAGGTTAATTGCTATGTTCAACGCCTGAAATGGAAAGCTTTGACAATTTTCTGTCAAAAACTTCAGTCGATACCAACAACACATCTGCAAAACATTTCTGTTTTGATAAAATTATATTTATTCAAACGAGAACTTTCCTTTTTTTTTTTTTTTTGTTAGCTTTAAAATATACGGAAAGAAAGGTTCAGTATAGGTAGCAGAAGTAGTACAGCAGAAACAAAATAAGGCACAATGAGAGCACTTGCTGTTGGCTTTGTCCTGTTCCCTTATTTGCCATTAGTATTGTATATGCAATAAGAGATGACCTCTCCCTTCAGCCCCCAACCCTCACAGTCACCTCCATAATACCAAGAGAGGGGCCTCTGCCCTGGTGTAACTATCATTTGTTGCTGGCACTGCTCTCTGTACCTAAGGCAGTGTTCAGGCTCTCCGTTTGGGTGCTGCTAAGGAATTTGCCATGGAAAACTCATCAGGGGAAGCATTTCCAACTAGTTAAGCCTAATGGAGACAGATGGGGTCTTGCACGTGTCACAGAGAACAGAATGCCTTTATAAAGTCATGCCACTTAGCGCTTCTCTTCAGGGGAGCTGCTAACTGGCACCTCCATATATGCACGAACTTGGCTGGGGCCAGAGAATCGCTAACTAGATTTTAGAAACAAAACTAAGTAACTCAGAGTTCAAAATAACTCTCTTGAACTTCAGAAAACATTGTATCTCTGGAAACCGTGCCTGAATGGATACTTGTACTTCCCAAGGGGCAACAAGAGGCAAAAAGCAAGCCAGCATTTTTGGTATTTGAATTTGTCGTCTTTAAAGGTTATCATCATGTGGGAAATTGCTTTGATTTTTTTCCCCATTTTTCTTTCCTTTTTTTTTTTTTTTCCTTCTTGTTTTCATCTCTCTCTAGAGCTGAAGCCCATCCGGACAAAAATCAAATTCTGGGCTGAAATCAGCAGAATTAAGATACAGTTATTTTAAGTGTTCTGTGTGTCTGGTTATGTTTGTACAAATTAATCTTATCTGATACTCAGCAAGTCAAAATATATGAAATTCAGTGATGTGTGCCAGAACAAAGGGAAGAGGATAAGAATGATTCTCCTAACTAAAAGAGACATTTCAATTTTAAGTCCTTTCTGGAAACAAACAGTCACAAGAAAGAAATCCAGCTCTCATTATTTTAGCTTTCTCTCTCTCATTTTTAAAAACGTAATTTTTCACTCAAATTTGGCCTATTTTTATTTAGTGACTTTTCAGGGTGTCTAAAATATATTTTTAGAATATTCTCAGTAAATCCACAGCTTCTTTGTCACTGTTTGAAAGGTCCTTATGCACAAGGATGTTCTTCCAGTTTCTCACATCCACCATACCACTATTAAGCGTTTATTATGACATTTTCTATTTGTTGTTGCTGCCTAATATACTCTGAAGGGGATATCTTCTTTATTGAAATATGGAGAAAAAGGGGGAAAATGAGAGAACCATTTTCATCATATTACAACTGATAGCAACTGATGTGCTAAGTGCTATGTTGTTCTAATCACTGGGTCATGTGCAGCATGGAGTTTAGGGGGAAAATGTTTTCTGGGCTGGGTGCTCAGAGTAGAAGAGGACAGTAATTTGATCAGGTGTTTTGCTACTACTGGATCATACAGATCTTGCGTCATCAAGATGATTTAGAAAATCATTTTATGTTGCCAAGTTATTTATTTGCAAAGAAAAAGCAACAATGTTCAAAAAACACCAATTCTTTTGTTTTATCATTTTAGACATTGAAGATTTGTTATTTTAATCTGATATTACTTCCTATTTTGCAATTCTGTTTAGTTTTGTCATTCCATTTCATTTTCAGTTAAAAAAGAAAAAAAAAGAAAAAAAAAAAGAAAAAATATATCATTCATAGTAGAAAAAAAATGTTTCTTCAGACTTTCCATACTTACAAATGGGGGGGGAGGATCCTTTTTCAGTAAACTCAAAAGAATTGTTTATTTTGTATGTAAAAATGGATTCAGACTTGATATTTCATTCTCTGTCTAGCTTTCCCTGTGAAGGGAGTCAGCTGGACAAGCAGCTTGGCCCAAGCCAGCTGTGTTTCTGCCATTGACCTCTCCCTTGAAACCTCAGAGGAATGATTCCTTAGAATTTGGTAGCACAAAACCACCCAGGTCTTGGAATCTAACAGTGAAACATTACTGGTTAGGATGAGGTTTGATTTTGATACTTCAGTTTACAGGAACTCATACAGCTTTCTCTCCTTTAAAGTATTTGCTCCTTGTAAGAAAGGTGCTGCAGATTTGTCTTTCTATGTTACATTGGGGTGGGTTGTTGTGGTTTGTTTTACTTTTGTTTATTCGTCAAGCTTTCACATGGTGACCAGGAAGTAGTAGTGAGAGCCACCTTTTGCTTTCATAGTTGTTGCTTTGACTTCTGTTGAATTTTTTTTCTCTTTGACCACCTTCCGTTCCTTGCTGATGAAGCTTCATAACATTTGCTTTCCTAAACTCTGTTCCAATTAGAATGTGGCCCACACTGCATTCCCATAATCATCAGCCTGAGAATGTCAATGTCCTTGAGGTATTCATTTGAACAGTATTCTTGGTTGCATTTTCTTTTATTTTGGGGGGTCCCTATGGACTGGGATTGTTTAGGTGTGGAAATGAGATCCACCTCTCCCTGTTCCTTAACTATGGGATGCTTTTGACCCAGATGGAATAAACCAGTAGAGCTGCCATGCTTTCCAACTCTGATTAGAAGGTTTTTAATCTTTTACCTCTCAGCTTCTTAGAATATTCAGGACAATATTTCTCCTTTTCTGCTTTCATTGATTTGGACTATCTTACCACTGTCATGATTTGGTTGTTTTTGCTGCTTAGAAAAATGTGCTAATTTCAAAAGGTGACTGAAGTCTGTGGAATATAAGCACCCTATAACTGTGGAGAGCATGAGGGCACCTCGTTATTATTTTGCGCGCTGCACACGAACATCTAGGAAAACCCCGACATCTTTATTTTTAGGCCTTGCTGCTTCTCAGCCTTCTCCTCATTGCTGGCTACCTGGCAACAGCTGATCACCATGGCAACACGGGCCTGGTGGCTGGAGCTCAGCCTGCTCAGGCTGCTCCTCCTGGTAGATGCGAGGCTGCAGGGCCTGCAGCTGCCCCACGGCACAGCGCGACTTGCTCACTTTGGGCACCTCGTCCATGCTGTAGAGCTGGAAGGAGCAGGAAGGGAGGAGCTTGTTGCCTGGAGTTCATATTTTTGTTGGGGAATAGCGAGCTATTCCTGCAGAGTTCACCTCCTGTTTGGAGTCGTTATCCAGGAGCTCAATGTGTGCATTTACTGTGCTCATTTCACAACCGGTGCCTGTTTGTGTTCCTTACTGTGCTTATTGAAAATATCTATCTTTTTCTTTTACTGTCTCTGAATATTTCTTTCAGCCAGAGGCATCCAATCCACAAGGCCAGAACCTGTCCTGATTATGTGCGGGTGGTCCAGGCCTGGCATCGTACCTTCTGCGAGACACTGGTGGTAGTTTTATCACTGACCATCATTTTGACCATTTAATGTAATGAGGTTGGACTAGCACAACAGGAAAGAGCTATTCATCCTTCTGTAAATTAATATACTAGTTCAGAGAGGTTAGATTTATTTCTTATTGTGAGTGTTTATCTCACTAAACACTCAAAACACAAAAATTACCATTTTTTAGTTTCTGGGACCTTGGCAAGACAACATGCTAGATAAAGCTTCTAGAGAAAGCCTGCTCTCTCCCCTGAATGTCGGGACATATTGCTAGCATTGCTACCAGCTTTGGATTGCTCCAACTTCCATATCTTGGTTTTAACTCAGCGAAAAGGCTATGACTCAGGCCTGGCTGCTCTTCTTTCCAAGGTTAATGAAAATTAGAAATGATTGGACTCTTTGCATTAGAAAAATGTATTTTTATTGCAAACCTTTTCCATGTGGCTTGAGGAGGAGGGGGTTGGATCCTGCAGGTGAATGGCTGTTTGCACAACTGGTGTCAATAGCAGAGATTCTGCTTTTATGACCACAGGATCTTCCTTGAGTATTGAGGACTTCTGGGAAGAGGATCCAACTGACCAAGCGGGTCAAAAACATTTTTGCCAACAGACTGGCCAACCAGATGACAACTTTAAACTAAAAACCATAGGGAATGGGGGTGATGACCAACAGTCAAGTGAAGTCAAGGGGTGGGCTGAGTTTGTAAGCAAAGAGTACAGGGTTTTGTAGATAGGAGAGAGCTCTTAATCCACAAAAGTAAAGGGGGACCACCTCAAGCCTATGTGTAAGGAAATGCCTATAGGAAAGTGTTATAGGAAAAGTTTTCATGCCTTCTCTGTGAAATCAACATGACTGCCCATCTGAAGTGTCTGTCTGCTAATGCATACAGCATAGGGAACAGACAAGGAGGAGTTAGGGGTCTGTGTGCAATCGCAGGGCTACCATCTCATCTGCATCACAGACATGGTGGCATAGCTCACACAACTGTAGTGCTTCAGTGGGTGCATTCAGACTTTTTAGGATGGATGAGCAGTAAGGAGGGTAGTTGCTCTTCATGTGAGGGAGCAGTGGGAATGAATGGAGCTTAGTCTAGGAATATATGATGAGCCAGCTGTGATCTTATGGTTTGGGCTATAGGGAAACCCAATGTGGGCATCCTTTCAATAGGTGTCTGCTGCAGACAGCCTGATCAGAACAAAGAGGTAGATGAGGTCTTCTTCAAACAACTGAAAAAAGTCTCATGTTTACAGGCCCTGGTCCTCACTGGGGAGTTAAACCAGCCCAACATCTGCAGCAAGGGTAAAAATTGAGACCACAAACCAGGAAATTTCTGGAATGCATTGGCAATAACTTACCGCCAGAGGCGATAGCAAGAAGAACTGGTCAGGGATGTTAAAGCTGGGAGCTTCATTGGCTGCAGTGGCCATAAAGTGGTGGAGTTCAGGATTATGAGAGGAGAGAATGAGGCAAGTAGCAGGATCCACAACCCTCAGTTTCAGGAGAGAACAGACTTTGGCCTGGTCAGGGATCTGCTTGGAAGAATCCCATGGGAGACAGTTCTGGGGAGCATGGGCTCCAGGAGAGCTGGTTATTTTTCCCAGGAACCACCTCCATGAATCTCAACAGCAATTTATCCCAATGTGCAGGATACAGAAGGTGGCAAGAGGACTGTATAGATGAACAAGGAGCTCCTGACAAAACCCAGATTTTAAAAAGAAAGCGTTCAAAAGGTGGAACCAGGGTCAAGTGTTCCAGGAGGACACTGTCCAAGCATGGAGAGGTGCGGTCAGGAAAGCCAAAGTCCTACTGGAGTTGAATCTGGAGAAGGAAGTGAAAGGCAACAAGTATTTCCACAGGTGTATCAGCTGCAAAAGGAAGAAGAGGGTAAATGTGGGTCCCCTGCTGAATATGGTGGGTGACCTGGTTACAAAGTACAGGAAGAGGCCAAGGCACTAAATTCCCTCTTTGCCTCAGTCTTTACTGGTGAGACCACCTTCAAGACTCCCAGGCTCGTGAGATTGGTGGGAAGGTCTGGAGTGATGAAGACTTATCATTAGAGAAGAATTGTGTTAGGGAGTTTTTAAAAAGGATGCAAGTCCACGGGACCTGATGGGATGCACTCATGAGCTGAGGGATCTGACACTGCCACTGTGAGACCAATCGATTATCATCAAAAGGTACTGGCAATTGGGGGAGGTTCCTGAGGACTGGAACATGCAACGCTTTGTCTTCTGTAGTGTGGAAATGGAGAGGCATAGTTAGTATAATCATAGAGAAAAAGTAAATTCAAGAATGCTTTCAAACTAGTGAGAAGCTGATTTTATTTTTTTCTGAAAAACTGAACCTAAGTACTCTATGTCCAAACTGAACCAATGTTACCTACAGAAAATCAGACTTTTTTTTTTTTTTTCTTTCCTGGAAAGCTTGCTGGATTCAAAACTTGATTTTCCTCACATAAGTTTCCATGGGGACCAAATGACTACTCTAAACAGTCCTCATTTAAATACAATACATGCTGGTTTGCCATTCTTTGGACTGATGTCAGCATAATCAAATCAATCAAAAAATGTATCATGACATTCTTTGGTGGTGATGTCACCACCTTTTTGAGTGTGTAAGTGAGCTGTAAAGCAAGTGTCCTTAGAGCAATGGAGCAGCCTGTCACACATATGCTAATAGTCAAACGCAGCAGGTTTGAAGTGGCACAGAGTGGGACCAGCACACAGGTACCCTCCAAAAACATTTTTGGGGGTCAAAGCCTCCACAGTCCTGCTTTCAGAACTCAGTGGGAGGCTTTGCCTTGTACTCATGAACTGAGTAAAAGCAGTGTTTCTCAGGTCCTGCTGAGCTTCCACCAGCGTATTTCACCATCTTACCTGGGAAAGAAACGTGCCATTTGATATGCTATTCTTAGCTGGTAGGTCACGGATGTTTGCCTTGAAATGTCTCATCGTGAGTCTAGATTGGTAGGTTCTTTATAGCTTTCCATTTTCATGTCTTAGATTTCCTCAATGTTACTATTTGTAATGTTTTAATAATACCACTCCGAGGGTCTTGATCACGTAGAAGTGCAAAATTTTTCATTTTTACCCAACTATACCAAAATATGCGCTATTAAAACCCAGATATGCTTCCAGTCATGTCACTTTGAGGCCTGTAGTTGCCCATAAAAGAATCATAGAATCATAGAATATCCCGAGTTGGAAGGGACCCACAAGGATCATCAAGTCCAACTCCTGGCTCCACACAGGTCTACCCAAAAATTCAGACCATATGACTGAGAGCATAAAAAAAAAAAAAAAAAGCACTGTTGTATAATTATTTTCCATATCTGTTAATATAATAGAATATTCTGTGGCTGGTCTGGTACTGTAGTAACTGTCATCTCGTAATACCTCTATTAGCAGTAGTAAAATACTTAATGCTCAATTCAGTGCTTGAACTTGACTGAAATTCCTGGATTGGTACTAAGGAGTAATGAATTGGTAGAGTACATGTCCTTATTTAGATAATTTTGGGGATATCTCATTTTAATATCTGAAAGGGATTTTGAATGTGCATGCATATATATTAAAGAAATTGAGATCTAATATTGTACCATTTGATTTCCTTTTTCATCATTCATAGTTCATGGATGAAATGTTGTTTTATGTTATATGTGAGATACATTGATTATGTGTCCTCACAGCTGCAGTTACTAGTTTAATTATTATTTTTTTTAAACTAAAGATTGATATAAAACTACTGACAATGTTGGTTGATATTCACTGGTTGTGAGTATAGTGTTTGGCATCAGTGAGAGTAAAACCAGTTTCTTGTTCTTGGTGGGCTCTGCATTGTTGAACCCCGTGAGTTGAAATTATTACCTAAAGTAAAATAGTGGCTTATTTATGAGAGGTTACTTTTTAAAAAAAACCTGTGAATACATGGAGTTATTTTAATTTTTTTGGCTATGTCATATAGCAATCATTACACTCTCATTCCATCAGAAATTTACTCTGAGTCTAGATTTTGCTGGTAGATTGCTGAGGTTCTCATGTAAGGGTTTGTGGAAGCCATAATAGCCAGAAAGATTAAAACAGTTTAATTAGTACAATAGATTTTAAAAGGCTGAATCAAATATTTATGAAGAGATTCCTTTCCTCTCTGATCCAAAAAAAAAAAATTACATTAGAACTTGAAGCTACTGGGTGGTCTTTGCAAAGCTCAGTAATAATTTTACTGTTTGTTGATCCTATTCAGTTCACTGGAAATGTTGAAGGTTGTCGTATGTTAAAGACGTATTTCATTCCTTAGATACTACCAAGAGTCTTTCCATTTCAAGACTTAAAACGTGGGGTTATGGTTTTTGTTGCCTCTATTTCAGTTTCAGGGCTCCAGAAGTCAGCTTAAGGCCTTGTTAACACAAGGTTTGGGAATTTTGGGAGTTTTTTGATATCTGTAGAAGTTGTCACTGGAGGCCATACATAGATAAACTTTCTGGTGGAAAAAATACATCTCTCTCTAAATATTTAAGAGCGAGGGAGCTATTGGAAATTATACATAAACAAAAGAGGTACAAAAGAAAAACCTCTATCACAGAAATGCTCTTCCAGGGTAAGAAGTTGGCAGTACTGGGCTGCATTGTGTTCGCAGTGATAAAAGGATGACGATTGACACCTTCAGAAGATAGGGAGGAAAAGATAGGTTGCTGTGAGCTTTGGAAGAGAAACTTCTTTTAAAGTTGAGATTATTCATACAACCATCATTCTTTATTTTTGCACATAAATCAGTTTGGGAGATAAATTTTATGACATCATGTATTTTTTTTTTGCTGGATATAGTTACCCTGGTGCCATAGTAAACCCTTTATTCTCTCAATAACATAATCTGTCCAGCAAGCTGTTGGCAGGAAGGAAGATGCTTCAGAATACATTCAAGCTACACCTCTTGTTGCAGTCATAGTATTGTTGCAGGTGGCTCCTTGTAGTTCGTCGGTCCTTTGAGAACAAAAGTCTTAAGAATTTATAGAAAAAAAAAATATTTAATACAGCTCTTACAAACAGGACTTTGGTGCTGAGAGAAAGGCCAGCTGTCCAGGTAGGCTTTTAGTAATATATTCAGTATTGTAACTGTGGATGAGCCACAGTGTGTTCTCTCTCAGCACCCTGGTTCCTGAAACTGGATGCTTGAAAAATAGGAAAAGCTGCTTCTGTCTCATTTCTACAGACCTTTCTGCTAGGAGTTTGCTCTGCCAGCTACATGCAGCTTTCTACTATTTCTTTCAGAATTCCATTTTGGCCCACTCTGCCTCTCACATCCTGAAACCTCTCGCCATAGCTGGGAGTTAAATACAGCTTACAAATGTACAGTGCTTTGAAACTGCGGGGGAGGTCTTGAGAGAGGAGAAGGGTAAAGGACATTTTTGGGCAGAAACAGAAGGTGAGGTGCATTCCAGCAGTAACTGTGAGGGGTGTATCTACAGGTTGGTTTTTAACCTCTCAGTTATCTGTATGCAACAAAAGAAGAAAATAAGGATACATTGGGACTGCTCTTTCTAATTCCTAATCCATTAAAGTCACTGTGTGTGTAATTTGCCTAAACAGAGAGCCAGTGGTCTTTTAAGATTCCAAGTATCAAAAAAAGGGAATTAATACTGAAATTGTTTAGGACAACATGTCCATGCTATTCTTCATTGTAAATTACAATTACAGAAGAGAGCCTGGATTCTTTTATTTTTAACAGTGAAGGGTTGGCGGTACGTTATGTAACTTCAAAATATTGCCCTTGTGCTTTCCTTGAACGTCTTACTTAAAATCCAGGGACAAAAGCATATTTAAAAAAAAAAAAAAAAAAGGAAAAGAAAAGTGCTTTGCTGTGTGTGCTCTAAGTATCATCAAGCCAGACTGAATGTACAACGCTGTATACTGTTGCTATCACAGATGCGTTTTTACAATCAAAAATTTCCCCTTTCACAAGATGAAAAGATATTTTCTTAATGTTCATTACAGTGTATTAAGACATTAGTGCTCAGATCGTTTCAGTGCATTAGACACAGCATTGTCATTCTTTTTTTCTCATCAGATGAAATAATCAGTTATCTGAAATTGCATTACCTTCAAATAAAACAGGGAAGAATACGGGCGCAAGCTCTGACAATCAAGGCTTGCTTTAGATAATACGGTTAACCACTTGAAATAGCAGAGTGAGACATCTGAGCCATCGCCATGTAGCAAACCAGCAGAAGACCGGGCGATGCTTTTGACTTGTTCTGCAGCACTCCATGCCTATTTTAAGACAAATCCTAAGGCAAAGGTCAGGCTGCTTGTGATAAGCTGTCATGTTAGCTTTGGTGCATTAACAGGTGAGAGAGAGATGATGAGAAGCTGTTAAGAAAAAACAAGAATATTGTATTTTTATGAGTTTTTAGATTTTGTACAGAGCCACAGCTGTTTGCAGCACTCTACAGACAAATAAAACAACAGGTCCTGACACTGAGGAGTTAAGACTACAGTGAAATGTTACACAGTAAGGGTTGACAGTATTCTCAGGGAGATTAGAAGAAAATGTTTTCACAGGAGTGAAGTATCTTGAAATGTGTTTATTATACACATTTTGATGCGTATCTAATAAAATGTCAAAGAGATGCTATATTGGATACTGTAAGATCGCAACTGGTGTCCCAGAATGGGGATTGTCTGAAAAATTTAGAGCCATCAGAGGTCTGAAGATGGAGAGATGAAAGGCTGGATCTGGGAGAAAACTGCAAGCACTGGGGAGGGCACAGGAAGAAAAAGACCATCGTCTGCTAATCAACAGCAAGTAAACCCAGACCAGCCATGTCGCTGAGAATTTATTGCTGGCTGCTGTCCCAATCTGAGGAAGTGGGTCTGTATCTCAGTGCCTAGCCCAAGGCTACTAGAAGACCCTGTTCACTTCCACCCTCCTGTGAAGGCCTGTTTTCTCTCCCACCGTCTGCAAGCACTGGGGTAGGCTTAGGCAGGGTAGGAGAAGCAACCAAGCAGTCAGCGATGATCTGCATTCAAACAACGGATTGAGGGAGCAGGGACCATTCAGACCATTTAGGCTGCATGGAAAGAAGCGAACGAAACAAAATGGAAGAATTTCCTAGTAACTGCCTACTAATCAAATCGCACCCCCTTCAGAAAGTGCTGGGTTGGTGGAAATATCCGTTTTCTTCCAGGCCACTTGAAACAGGGCCTTTCTTTGTATGCTTTAACATGCAGAATTTGGCTGGAGCCTTCTGTGAGTTTTGACTTTTGACCATTTGAGCCTTCTGTGAGTTTTATGACTAAAATGAACTTGCTACCTTTTCTTGTGAAGCAAGAGGACAGATTATTTTCCAAGAAATTTTGGATTTTTACCTACTATCCAGGAGCAGAAGTAAACTCTGTTCATAGAAAAGAATCTTTTGCAGAAAGAAGATCTGCAGTTTCTTCCTCTTTGCTAACTGCAGCGCTGAATGTCTTAATGTCTTGGAAGAAGCTTTAAAGCTTCTTGGCGGTGTGTAGGTTTTTTTTTTTTTTTTTATAATCTGAATGCATGAAGATCAAAGATTGAATTCAAGGCATTTCTGCATGGCTGCTAGAGTATGTGAAATTAGACAAGAAAGCAAGTGGATTATCACTTGGTAGAACTTTATGTACCAGGGAATTGTTAGTGTTTGTCATCTGCTTAGCAGCTCCTCTGTACTGAAATGAGAGATGGGAAATAGAGTAATGATTGTATATTGCAAATAAAATTCTGAATTCCAGTGAACTTTGAAAGGCATTGGGGACTAGCTATCAAATCTAGTTTAGTCAAAATAGAGACATTCATCAGCTTTAGAGGGCTGTGGTTAAGATGCTTTGTTTTCAGGTGGGAGTGCCAGACTGAAACAAAATAAAAACGTTATAATGGATGTGCTTCTGTGCTTTTCCTGATGCATTTTCAACTCAGATCTTCTAATCTTGATTATTCTTTATCAATCTGTTCAGAGAAGCCTCCCAAAGATCTTAAGAATAAAACCAGTTTTGCTTCTGTGATAAACTCAATTTTCTGAGTTAATCATTTTCACTTTTTAAAATCTATTTGAATACATTTGGTATGTTAGATGACAGCTGGAATGCATATTGTGTGCTGCATAGAAGTGTATATTTCTTGACTCAGAATAATCAAAATTACCAAATCCATTTTATTGCATGATAACTAAAATAATTTCTTAAGAAGGCCAGTCCTTTCCTCTTTCCTCTCCAGATGCACAGCAAAATACTTCCTCTTGTCTCAATCCTGATGTCCTTAAGCAGCTTTGACTTGGTAGTTATTTAAACAGAGACCTCACTAACTTCATTTTGATTGAAGAACAAATGGGTAAAAACATTGGGTCTTGCCCCTTCAGGCTTCTTCATGATAAATTCACAGAATGAAAGTGGTTTAGAATTAGAGAATTCTATTGGAAGGTTTTTGATGTATTTTTCATATGAAGAAGTACAGTTAGGTGTCACAGGGTCATTCCCAATAATAGTTTGCGTAATAATACATAGTTTACACTTCTATAGGTCTGGTCAAGAATCATGAAGTGCTTTATGAAAAAGGCCACATACTATTATCCACGCTTTGCAGGTGGGAAATTGAATTAAATAGTATTTGAAGTGCAAGTCTAAGGTCTCAAATGAAGCTGGCATATCTAAGTTCACAAATATACTTTCTTTTCCAGTTAAACCACAAGACCATCTTGCCAATCCTTATGACACTTGTTTTTAGCGCACAAACTTTAGCAGATTGCAGTGAGATTTTTCTACACTGACAGCCATTTGGGCTTTGTGGTGGCTGTTCTTAATTATGCAAATGTGCAATCATTGCAGAAACTGAGATTTAGGACTAGTTGGCAATTATATCTTCTCAAAGTGCTGTTGGGCAGACGTCAATGCTTTCGGATGACTGAACAGATTCACACTTGGGTGATTTCTTGACCTCTGTATGTGGGCTTTATTTTTTTCCTTTACTGTCCTGATGGATCCTAGGTTTACTTACGAGTTTTCAATGCATCTTTTATGAGTATAGTATCCCCAAATACTATTAAATTTAGTAAAATTTTTGTCACTAATTTTCACAGAAGAAAAGTTGCATAAATTTACCTAAGAGTGGCTGAAGCTGAATCTGTCAAGAGAAGTGAAATGCTTGCTACACACTTCCAGTGTCCTGCTAAGCAATTGCACAGCACTGCTGTGCAAAAACAGAGGTTTTCAAATTCAAGTTCACACTGCAATATGGAAGATCTAACTCTTCAAAGAAGCAAAAAGTTAGGAGCCAAAATCTAAGTCTAAACTCCCAGATATAACCTTTATTGAAGTCAATGGGAATGCACGAGAGCAGGTTGGACTTCCCTTCCTACCATTAGATGCATTCTTCAGCTCAGTTCTCTTCTTTCACCTGAAAACATATTATATTTCTTTTGTTTGTTTACATTTTTCCAGCTCTCTTTCTTTTGGTGGTTACTTACTGCTTTATTGCCTTCAGTTCTTTTGCATTTGTCTTCCTTGTCCATTTAACATCATAATATCTCTGAAGCAGGGATAGTCTCATCTGATGTAGAAATATGATCTCTGAAGAGAGGGAAATTGAACTTCCATAGGCACTCTCAGTGGTAAAAAGATAAAGCTTCAGGGAAAGTAATAATTCCTGCACCTTAGGTGATATGGAAAAATAGTGTGCAGACTAAAACTTCTGAAAAACCTACTCAAGAAAGACTTAAACGCTTTAGGCCTGCTGCACAGGCCTAAAGTTAAAGTTAATCATACTCTTAAGCAATCTTCTGTATCCAGAGCATGAATTATATTTGGTTGCTGCATGATTGTTTTTTCAAATGAAAACCTGCATTAAAACAGAAGTTTTTATCACTATTATCCTTTGTTATTTGGCAAATTGCATAGAGAAGTCACTGGAGAAATAAAAGCCAAACGGACAGGTAAAGTGGCATAACTGACACGCATGCAGAGAGAGCCCCACAGAGACTAAAATCTCATTAACATTCTTGTAGAACTGAACTGGCTAATCTCTGTCCTGATTTTCATTTTGCACAGAGAGAGAGCTGTCGTGTACATTGGTAACAGAGAAGAATCTCAGCCATGCAGTTTCAGTATTTTCTTTATTAACCTTTGGGAAGGTCTGTTTATGCCCTGTATTGTTCACTTGTACCCAGTAAAGTAACAGTGAGGAAATTGCTTCTTAAAAACAACAAACTTCAAGCAAGGATCAATCCACAGTACTGTGGATGTGTTTGAAGCTGGGCAAGAACTTTGTTCTGAAGCCAAACTGAACTGTGTTTGAGCTATGCATCAATAATGGCTGTTTGATATTTACCTTTGCTTTTAGTCTGTTATTTTTATTGACTTCAGAAATAGAATTATTTTACTATATAACTTACTATATAATAACTATATAATACTATGGGCGGGCTATAGGCTCAAACAACTTGATACAACCATGGTCTAATCTGGGTTAGCTAATCTGTTGGATGACATACTTTACAATGATATGATCTGTAGTCAGTCATCTGCTTCACCATCCAGCTCAATTCTGCCTCTTGAACGAGGCCACAGGGCTTTGAAGTGTTAAAACAAACTAGATCAGTATGTAAAAGATCAGTGATAAACTGTATATCCAGATGATATTCAGATGTATCACGGATTTCAATTCCGTATAAATTTGGATGTAAAATATAAAATATGTATGAGGTATCCTTCCGGTCTTGTAAACACATATCACTTTGTCATTAGATAAGCATTAGCAGTCTGCATTCAACTTGGAGAACAACCTGATCTCACGTAAGATTGGGTTATTCTTAGTGAGCTGATAGCATCTGGGATTAGGCATTCTTTTTCATTCGTGGGAAACTGAAAAGAAACGCTCTTTCATCATCAGAGAGGATGGCTTCTGTGGAGCTGTATTATTACATAAACCTACCAGAAATTAATTCACAGAGGATGCCTGCAGACGACTGCCACAGGAAATGAGGTCCAATGAGACCTTCTGCATGATTCTGTCGTGCTAGGGGTGCCAGGAATCAAAACCATACACAGATCTGCTTGTTGTAATGGATACAAATAGAAAATCTGCTGAACAGACCTTTAGGATTTAATATGATATCTCTAGCTTTTGTTTATCGGTTGCTCTCCAGTCTACAGGTAGTGTGTTGAAATTACTGCTATGGTAACTTAGGAACTAAAGCCAACAGAATTTGTTCTATTTTTAAGATTTCCTTTTGCCATTACCGTTCTCTTCATACTATTACCAGAGTCATATTCTGGAATTATATTAACAAATAACTACAAATAAATTAAAATTGAGTGTTTAAAGTAAAAACTACCTAATCTAAGAAATCTAAGAAACTTGACAATTTGTCTAAGAAACAGCTTGGCAAGTTAGTCCAGACAAAGAAGCTGAGGTATAGAAATGCTCACTACATGTCTCCCATGATGTACTGTTGTCACTTATTGGGAAGTAATTCAAACAAGGCAGTTTCAGGAGTCTATAGGGAGAGGATGACACAGAGACTCATATTTGTGGATCACGAGGATGTCAATAGGGACTGTATGACATGTGCCAAATGGCAGAGTTTACAGGA
This sequence comes from Cygnus atratus, assembly GCF_013377495.2. Classification (NCBI taxonomy): domain Eukaryota; kingdom Metazoa; phylum Chordata; class Aves; order Anseriformes; family Anatidae; genus Cygnus; species Cygnus atratus. The sequence continues at coordinate 65,623,096 of NC_066362.1, forward strand.
TTGATTTGGACCGACCTTTGTTAACACAATAAGCTTAAAAGAAGCTATGTCAGTGTCTCGCTGTTGGTACCCTTTCCCAGGAAAATAAGTAAGCGTAGTTCAGAAAATTCTTTACAAAATCATTTCATTTCAAAAAAAAAAAAAAAAAGATATACTCGATAAAATTAAAATTTGTATAATTTGGTATAGGAGATGGAAGAACTTCTGACTCTTTATTCTAACTTAACTCATCCACGAATAAAAACAAGTTAAAAATATGACGACTCTCTACAAGTTGATCAAAAGAAGAGATGAATTAAACAAGAGTTAAAATGTACACAATTTTGCTAAATACATAACCTAAACAATTATATTTTAGGAGAAAACTGATCAAGAAGAGTACTTCTAAGTGTATTTATTACTTTATAACTTAAAAAGATGCCGATAAATTTAAACCTGCAATTTCGAGTACTGTACGCTCACATTAGCATGAAATTAAATCAGCCTTTTTCCTACCTGTATTCTGTCTGTATGCCCTACAACTAGATTCTCTTAGTTAGAAATAATCCCTATCTCATAATACTTTCCTCACTGTTGTACAAATGCTACCCCACTTCAGAGTGAGGTAGAATTGCTTTAATTCTGATCCGGTGCCACAACACTTGCTGGAGGAAGTAAGCCAATTTTATTTTACACCCCCCCCCCCCTTTTTTTTTAATAAGCTTTCTAAAATACATCTCTAAGTTTCATATCAAGACAACTCTTCTCCAATCATGCCAGCTTCATTTATCTTTGTGGATATTATATATATTTAATAACTTACATACTTTCTGATATTATATATGTCTGTAATATATTTATATATTTATGGAGATTATTTGATCTGAACTTCAGAAACAATTAGTAGAACTGGACAGAAAGAGCTGTTTCACATCCTGTGAGGTGTTGAAACATTTTAGATAGTTACCCATTCTATAGCTGGACAAGTCTTTCAAAGTGAAAAAGATGCTCCTGCTAGAGCAGCAGACAACATGCTCGCTTTCCATATAGAGGTCTGTGCTTGCAGGGAACAAAGACTTAAACCTTTCTCTCTTGTGTTCTCATTGTAGAGTCCCATTTATTTCGTATTTATCTAGATTTCTCTTACTGCCAAACTGAACTTAGTTGAGCCTTTCTATTTTTCTGGGTCAGAGAACCCATCTTTTGATTCAGGCATAGATGTTTGTTTGAAGTTTTGACTTCAATTTACCAACGTCTTCTGGAAGAAAAAAAAAAATGCAAGTCCTTCTTTAGAAAATTTTTAGCCAGCTTTCAAAGGTACTATGGTTGAAATGGCTTCTCTCTGATGACTGGAGTCAGAATTTGGACAGGATTCTTTATGTCTCAGAAGATGTTTTTATTGTGTAATGGAGATCTTAACACCTGCCTGCCTCATAGAGAAGTTGTGAGGGTGAATGAATTTATGTTCATGACTTGCTAGGCATTCTTCCTAAAGCTAAATGCTGCCTGAGAATGAGAGTCCTGACCTTGAAATTGGATGTAGTTCTGTTAGAGGCAAAACTCACCACAGAGCAAATGTGCCAACCCTCCATTTATCACTTACCCAGCTGTTTTGCTAAATTGCAGCTCCTTTAAAATTACACTGTAATTCATCAATAATTCAGCAGTGAAGTCGTACGAAGAAAACACTAGATGCCATTTTGAATAGCTCCACTATCAAATGATAAGCTATTGAAAGAAGAGAGTGGGAATACTGCTGAGATACTGTAGCTCTGTTACCAAGGGAAATTCGGTTAGCATTAGGAAAAGCTACAACACGACAGGGCTCAGGAGATTGTTTCACAACAGACCTTTGGTAGACACAGAACGATGGGAAGGGAGAGGGGAGCCTGTGGGGTAAATATATCGATGTGATCTTCTTGCAGCTTTGCGGGCTTATCTGGATATTTAAAGCCCACACAAGACAAGCAGATCAATGTATGAAACAGCAAATTGCGCATGAGCGCAAGGGCTGGCGTCCGGCCAAGCTCTGCCAACACTGCAATTAGTCAGTGTGTGCTAAACAGATGTGTGTGGCATCCCTTAAAATCAATGCTGGGCTTAACTCCTTCGGGACAGCATGCGCTGCACACAGCTTGAGCACTGGGTGTTGGCTGTCTGCATTTGTATGCACGTCTCTTACCTACTCAGTGTGTCCCCTCACCACGCGATGTGCTGTAGAGGGTGGGTGCAGCTCTACATTTACTTTCTAAATTGATGTGGTAGAGTTGTTTCAGCAGGATTTATTGCTATCTTGGAAGTCTGTCGTCTCTCCTACTCTGTTGTTCCTATGTGTTTTACTATGCAATGAAATATTTGTATTTATGTATGTGGACACAAGCACAGATAGGGTATATGTACGCACTGACGCTGTAGTAACACCTAATGGCTAAATCAAATGCATTATATCATTGCAAATGATTTAGCTTGTACCATAATTCATCTGCCTTCATTTTGGCTTGCACTGTAGATCTGAAGAGCTTTTAGGCATAAGAATATTTCTGAAAAACATCTCAATATATTGTGAATTTTCTCCTAATGGAAACATGCTTGTGAGATTATGAGAGGGCTTCGGTCAAAAGTACCGTACGTTCAGAGCTCCAGCCTTTTGTGTGGCAGGAGATGAAAGATCCTTCTCACAAAGCAGCTGTCATGCAAAATATCTGCACCCAGGAACCTGCTCTCAGTTAACTCCCTGCAGTGCTGCAGAATCAGGCCGAAGGCAGAACCTGTGCAGCCTGTGGTCTGCACAGGCCTGGGTACTTCATCCAGAATTTGGGGTCTCACGGAAGACGAAGGTGGCTTCTTCAGTCACTTCTTCAGTCCTGGCTGTGCTTGCTCATCCACTTGATCTTGGTGGCAGCGGTCTCTTGTCAGATGTATTTCTCTCCATGCCTTCCATTGAAGTCCCTGAGTTTTTAAAATTTGTCTACCTGTTTTCCCCTTAGGCTTCCAACAGGATTTTTTTTTTCCTTTTTTTTTTTCTTTCCTGCTCTAAGAGCAGAACTGCTCTTAGAGCCCCTGGTTTGGGTAACAGCTGCATTTCTTTTTCAGGATCACCTTGTAGCTCTGAAAGGAGCCACTCAGCGCAGGTGTTATTTAGCTCTTGATGGCAAAACACTCAGCTTTGCCTCGGAGCCTCGGGGCCACTACCAGCATTAGATGTGGTTATTTATATACAGTAACACTGAAGACAAGCAGCCCTGTCCTGCGTAGACTATCTCTGTGATGCCAGCAGAATTAGAATCATGCTCTTATTTATAAAGTACTCCTTTTCTTGTTTTATTCTGTTTGTTTAAACAATGAATTGTTCATTTAAACAGAAAAATTCATAACACTAAATAAATAACATAGTATTAAAATGCAAACAGATTGAAAACAAAGGCAGCATCCTGCTATCCTGTCTCCTACACATGCACAAGCTCAGGAGGGAGGCTGGGAAACACACAGCATTAATAAACATAAGGCCAGCAGCAATCATTAAATAAATATCATTAAATAAATCCCCTTGATATTTCAAAAATGCTGGAGGCTTTTGTTTAATAAAAAATGGGTAGGAATCTAGGATAAAACGGGTGCGGTAGAGTAGTGAATTCCACTGTCAAGAAGTCAGCCGTGACAAAGTGCAGAGACCCACCGCTTCCACAGCCAGCAGCAGGGGCCCTGGCACAAGGACAGAGTCCAGGCAGCACAAAGGTTTCTCTGTTACACAGGGTTTTAGCAGTTAATGAGATCACCTTCAAGTCAAAATACCACTCCGGGCAGCCCCTGGGAAGCACTCAGGGCAGGCTAAATCTGCTGGCTCTTTGCTGAACAGAACAGACGGGCTAGTCTGGTACAAACAAGCTGCACGCTTCGGAGCTGCTCTGCAAACAGAATTACAGCACCTCCAGCCACGTGGTGACTGAGGCACATGTTGCTGATGTGAGGTTGCCATGGGATGAGTAAGGGCACAGCACGGGCAAACTGTGCAACAGAATAAACATTTTCAATCATGTATTCACATCTCTTTCCAGAAAGAGTCAAAGTTGACGTCAGGATTCAGCTCACTCACTTCCAGCTTCTGTGAGATGAGATGTTGGAGGATTACAAAAGAGGGAGTCAGGAAGGGAAGTGGTAAAGCTTACTAAATTGTCTAGCTCCACACTGAAGTGCTGGCCTGATATGTTCAAATCAGCAGCAGCTTTAAAAAAAATACCTGCTTCTAGACTTGCTGAGGGCTGTAAAGGGGGAAGTATTTTCCAAATATGCACATGTGAAGGCTCTCAGGTGTTATAAATGACTCGGAAAGCAGCCTATTTAATCTAAATAGCTGACAGATCTCTGGACAATGATATATATAACAGCAGCTTGTGTAATTGCAGTGAAGCCAGCTTTCAAACTAAATAGCTTGGCTAGCAACAGCTCTTTAACCACAGCAGCACAGAGTTCAGCTCAAGCTAACTGCCCGAGTGTTTGCTGAGCTTCTAAGGAAATCTTTACAGCTTGTTCTGTGTCCTGGGATTCCCCGGCTGTGCTGGTAGCAGAACAGCTGTAACCTGTGCTCAGTCATAATTCTGTGCATGTGGCTATGAGTATATCTGTGTGCATGGAAGCTACTGAAAAGATGTGTTTATCTAATTCTGAAAATGCAGTTCATATATTTAGCACCATTTAAGAGTGGTATCTTTATGTATGCTTTCATTCTCTACTGCAAAAACAAAGCAGTTTAGCTTGTCCATTTCTCTTCCTCTGTAAAATAGGTTGTAATATTCTGCAGTTACCGTGAGCTGATATGTAGTGGAAACTCAAAGTTCTTCCAAGCAAATGTGTTGGTGGTGTTCCTGGCATTGTATTGGCAATACTTGGTGATGAAGAACACTTTTTGCTCGTAGGTGGTGTGAATCCAGACCATCCATTTATTCTACACCTTTTACATCTAATTGACTTTTATTGTATCTGCAAAATGGAAATGCATTAAATAACATCTCCATCTTACTTATAAGACTGATAGCCAATTTTCTATTTTGTCTTTTGAGAATTCTTAATTGTCTTTTATAATTAGGTATTGAGAATGTAAACAGTGACATGAGATTATGAGAATCCTCCCCTCCCCTCCCCTCCCCTCCCCCCACCGTTGCTGCAGTAGTTTCTTGTTTTTCCTTTTACATTGAATTTGACTTTTATAATTCCTACTTTTTGTGCAGTTCTGAATCATTTCTTAAAAAGTAAAATATTAACAAATGTAAGGGATTCTCATGCCTGCAAATTATGTGGTCCCCACAGTTTTCAATGAGTCAGTAGCCATCAGGACACTACAAACATGAATCACAGTTTTTAAAGTAGAATAGTTAGTCTTCTGTAACATCTGGAGGCATCACAACCCAATCTTCCTGACTTTCCCCACAAAAATTCTACTGGCAAGATCACATTGATGTTTTGCAAAACAACCTCACTTACCTGAACTATTCTGCAAGTCAAGGAACATTTTTTTCTTTACCCTATGGAGCAAAATCAGGTAATAACAGAACTATCCCAAGGTATTTTTTTTGAAATGCAGATTTAATTCTATTCAGTCTCTTGGGATGCATGCAACATTTGAATTCCATGGTGGTTTGCCTTGAGCATTTCATGTGGAACAACAGTGGCTATCATTTCTCTCCCTTAGTTTTCTGAAACCCATTACACAACTGGTGGGAAACATGTCCAACCTTGCACATACTCCTAAAGCAGCAGTTGAGTAAATAATTCTCACGCAGTCTGAATAGTAGATGAACTATCTACTGCAAGACTTGGATACAGGTCTTATATTCACTCTTATCCATCTCTGCTGCTTTTGAAGGACTAGCAGTCCATCAGCCTATCCTGTCTCTCCCAGTGAATAAATCATCCATGATCAGGAGCTGTAGAAAAGTGACTCAATTAGATCAAACAATATTTAGACAGCCACATGATGTCACCTTGGTCTGAAGGAAATACTCAGCTGTAGGCAGGAATGAATTTGTTCAAATAAACTTTGAATTGGACTTGATAGGCCATAGACTGGTTTTTGTCCCATGGTACTTCACGTTGTTGCTATTGCTTTATAAGGTATGTGGAAGCGTGCTTCGTTTGAAACTTGTCCTTCTCCCTGTGCACAGCAGCTGATTTGCATTGTAGTTATTTGCACGTGATCAGGGAAGAGTTTGCATCCCGTAATGGATGGGCCGATGCAACATGCAAAGCACATGCTATATATCACACTTCCTCTCCTTTGCTTTTTCCCCAAAGTTCATTGCTGCTTTAACAGCTTGGCTGTGTCTCACTGCCCTTAATAATATGCTTTAAATACAGCAGGCACTGCTTGCATCAGTAATAAGACCTCTTTTTTTTTTTTTTTTTTTTTTTTAATGGGCCATTTTAATATTAGCAAGTGGCTGCTCCTGTGATGTTTTCAATATGTTGCTAATCTGTAAGTACCTGCTCTTGTCAGTAGCTGAGGGCCTCCTGCGTCGTGCGTAGTGTGCTCGGCTTCCATTGATTTCAGTGGAGGCTGAAGGTAATCAGTACCCTGCAGGACAGGCCATAAGTGAAGGCTACAGGCAACTGGAGCGCAGAAGGGTAATCACCGTGCTAATGAAAGCCATAGGTGGCTGTCTGTGAAATACAGGTTTTCATGTTGAGTTAGTCTTGAGAGATTGAAAAAAAGTTTTATTTGAACAGAGTATTTATATACAAAAATAATAATAATAAAAAAGCAGATTGTTCAAATATAAAGTTTCAGCTCTCAAACAGCTGTGCTAGGGCTGCTCAAAGGAAAAGTCACTGGAGTTTTAGACATAGCGAAAAGAATATTTTCCCATTGGCCAACAGAATAATTATTTCAACTGAAATTTAAAAAGTTCCACAAGCTCAGCTTGAGGCAGGATGAAAAATTTCTACCAAAACAGTTTTATTTCAGTAATAAGCAGTGGAAAAAAAATCTAATAAGAAGCACTTAACAGACTTAAAATAGATATCGCTGAAAAGGATATTGCCACCTCTGATAGCTTGTTTGTCCTATAGTAGAGGAAGAGTGGGAACACACTGTAAAGATATAAATCTAACACCAGAGAGAACATTTTTAGGGTGGAACTAGAGGGTTAAATAGAGATAATGACAGGAAATTATAACAGAGTAATTTTAGACCTGAGGGGAATAGGTTGTGGAACAGAGAAATGGTGGGAACCCTATTGTTGACACATTTAAATATAGACTGGACAAAATGTTAATAAATGTACAATAGGGAACAATTTGACATTGTGCTCAAGGAGACAGAGAGGATGCAGTAATGAGTCTTTTAAAAAGGTCTGCCAGGCTGTCTTATATACTTTACTGTGAACCTTATTTTACTTTAAACATATTTATACATAACATAAATACAGCCAAATTTGTCCTATTTATCAAGGAAGTTTTACACTTTTTTTTTTTAATTCATTCAAACATTACACTTTTGAGCTCAGCCCACTGTCCTTGCTTGTCTTGTAGGGCATAGGACTCTCTGCTGACTTGCACCTAGTGAATGCAGAGACAGTAGTAATTTATCTTTTTGTACCTTAAAGGCTCTAAACTGCTTGGTTTCAGTAAATCACTCAAGAAGTAGCTGCAGACAAGGGAATGGCATTTGGATATTTATTCCTCTGTATTTAAAAATCCAATGGAAGTGTGGAAAGGATGAATGCTTTTATGGAAGCAATCAGAAGGATCCATTAGATATTAGTCTTGGTGTTTTCTGAACCTCCTCTCAGTGTCCCACAGTCAAGAGCCACCAGTGCTAAGCTGTTGAAAACGATCAGCACTGTCAAAAAGGTCATTTTTAATTTGCAGGTAAGACACTGTGTGAGAGTGGTGGAGCTGCCATCTTGGGAAAAGATACATTCAAACAAATATGTTTTTTAAATGATTGAATTGTGCTAATTTAGTTTATCCTTTGAACTCAAGCAAATCTTCAGAAAACTGTGTTTGCTTTCATATAACATGTTGAAAGATAATTAATGGTTCTTGACATTGATGTTGTAGGTCAAGTGTAAAATCTTAGTGTAAATTTACAGAAAAGTAGCTTTTAAATGGCATACAAAAATAATTTATATTGTTGATGTTTTTTTATCCTGAAGAATGTCCAGATATTTTGCAGCTACCATATATTTGACTAGGTCTCCACTTCTCACTAATAGTTATGAATTGTTCATAAATTGTTGGCATGCAAAATGCCCTCAATATCCTATAGATAAAAGAGAAGTCAGTCATCATCCAGAGAGTTTGTCTGCTAATACCAAGAATGCAGCAAGAGAGACTTATGCTAAAACGAGGTTGATCCAATGAGGTTGACAAGTCTGAAAAAATATTTCTCTCTAATGTATTTGCTGCAGCTCACTAAAATTGTTTTAACTTGGGGTTTTCCTTCTTACTAGCTCTTGCTGCTCACTTTCACATCCCTGTCTTAGCACATACTTCCAGCTCTTCCCCCGTCTCCTGCTGCCACCAAGCTGGCGTCTTCCTCTGGGAGGCTGCTGCATGCCTCGTTGAATGTGGAACATTACAAATCATAGGTGGAGTCCACAAGTTCAAAAGAGATTATAAGGTATCCAAATTACTTTAATATCAACCAGAGTAGTGCCACCTTTCTGAAAATGTGTGGCTTGGCTTTACAGTCATATGAGATCTTGAGAGTAAATTATAGATGATATTTGAGAACTTTGTAGCAAATCAAAGGGAATCACCTTTTTGTGATATTGTATGTTTCAAGATTTGTAGTCACAGTGCTAAAGAGGAAAATGTGTTCTCCTGTTCATATATAACTTTCATTATCTCTAAATTATATACAGCAAAAATGTGTTGCATACATCTTTTCTCTTTCTTAAAATACTTGACTAGATTATATGGTAGGAAACCTGTTTGAAAGAAACAAGAAAAGACAAAATATTTATCAGATACGTGATAGTATGTATCTAGTATGTAGTAATCCAAGATGAAAAATAAAGAAACATAGTATTCCTCTGAGCTTATTTTTGAAGAAACCAAGCACTGAAAATGTTCAGTGTTGCAGTTCTGCTAATAGACAATCCACTGGAAGCATACTTGTGGAAACCTAACACTCTGTCTCTTATTTCATTTTCTCCTTTACAGTGCTCTTCACCTAATTCGTGGTCATACCTTTCCATGAGGGAATTTTAGATGAGATCCTATGATTAAAAATACTGGTATTGAAGAGTTTTTCCTTCTTTTAAACTGAGTTGAGCATTAATGCAGGAGTTGCTAATCCTACATGAAAAGCAGTGAATATTAAGCTTTTCTCACTTCTCATGAAGTGAGCATCCCATGCCTCAATTCCAATGTGGAAGGAACATTTTTTGTGTTGGAAGGGCTTTGGCTCTGTAAACATTTATTCTACGGTCTTTTAAACAGTCGGGGTTGCAGCTGAAGTCTGTTTAAGATAATGGCTCTTCTGGATCTGTTTTCACTTGGGACATTTCAGCATTGAGGGCTGGAGGAAGATCTGCCCCACTGCTGTCATGCCTGTATGGTGCAAGTGATGCATGGAAGTGCATGTTACCACTGCAGCAGTAGAGGCTCTTTTGTGGGTTTATATGGGGATTTCTGCCTTGGCAAGCATGGATGGAGAGGTTACAACGTGTGCAGTTTCACACTCACCGCAGCAAGTGTCAGGGAATCTGAGAGCACGTACTGCAATGCTTTTGATTCTTTTCTAGCTTTACATAAGGAGAGGAGAAAGGCTTGAGGATGCCTCACTGCTCAGGAGCAGTGACTGACTGCCAAGTATGAAAGTTGTGCAGGCGGGAAGAGACCTGGAGGTGAGGAGCAGTTCTGCTCTGTGGAGACATCAGGTAGAATGAGGGGAAATGTTTGGGACGGGTGAGTGTTGGCAGCTGTAGTGAAGGAAGTGCAGGAAACTGGGGACATCCTGAGTTCACAGGGCACTGTATTTAACACAGCAAGACAAAATAGAAGGCTGTTCATTGCCAGATAGTGATTTCTGTAGCAGGGACAGAAACAAGTTGAGGAAAAAGCAAGAAAAAAATAAAATTTATTTAATTAAAATTCTGCACTTTACATGAATTTTAAAAATGTGTGGAAGCAACTGTATAGCAGCCTATTCTTTGTGTCACCTCCTGCTCCTAGCATAATGGCCTGATTTAGAAATGTTTTTATTAAATGACCTAGATATATTAATAATATCAATTAAAAGTAAAGGAGGGGGGAATGTGACCCTATGTGTGAATTCCTTAGCTGACAGGAGGAGAGGGACAAACAAACCTACAATGGATACTCAGTTTTGCTTTCCTTTTTGATAGTGTAATTGCCATTTGTACATTCTTGTTTGAAAGAACTGCTGCTGCTCTTGAGAGCCTGGTGATAACAGGCTTTTTGTAGCACAGCACTTAGACAGATCTTTGTTGCGTTCATGTTTGCATGCTGGTCGACATTCAGTTGAGGAGACAACCTCAGTTTCTCAGAGCAAAACCACCATATCGCCCTCTCATTTGCATTCCGCATGCCATGTTTCAATTTTCCATCATTAAATAATAATTTGTAGCTATGTAGAATCTTGTATTAGGGATCTCAGAAAGCTTTATGAATTTTGTATGAATGAATGGAGCCTCGCAACATGCCTGTGAAGTGCAACTGGGTAAGAGTCATTATCTCTGGGTTTTGCTGGGACAAGATAGGACATTACAGAGCAGGCAGATTAAGGCTCTGGATTTTGCCCCCACATCGTGAAAACCCAATCTCACAGAGTAGCAATCAACTTTTGAATATGTGTATTTGCAAAAGGCTGATACATGTACATGCAGGTAGCTTGAGTGTAGTTTCAAACCTGTTTCCTTCAAGGTCACATAATGATTTTAATTGGAACAAGGAAAAGAACTGATGTCTGAAGTCTCCCTGTACAGTATTTTAAACATAGAGCTATTCATCCTCCTTGAAAGACTAAAATTAACAGGGAAGCTGATACATCCCGGTGAGGATTAATCCTACTCAGAGCTTTGTGTAGGTTTCTCTGATTTGTTTTCAGTGTTTGCTAGATATTTTTTTTTCTCACATTGTCTCTTCAGTTGGATTGTTCACTATAGAGTTAAAAATAAGTGTCAAACAATATGACTTAAAGAAAAATCCATGTGTTTCAGAACTGTCTGCTTTCCCCAGGAAATTCTAGCCAATTAATAGAACAGGATGAGGGATTTTGCCTAGGGAGCCATCATGAAATAAGAAGTGTGTATAAATACGTGCACAAAGAGATACATACAAACCCATTAAGACAATTTCATTTGGACAGGATCTACTTATCAGTGTGGAAATTTGTGAGGCACTGTAGAGTGTAGACAAACACAAATTATGGGAAGAATGCTATTTTGAAAGGCTGATGAAGTTTTCCTTGTGATTTATTTATTTATTTATTTATTGCGACTGCGTCAGGTAGCCCATTGGACCATGAAACTGTCACTGGTTCAGTGTGTGCCACAGAAGTTGTGAAGCAGTCATTATTCCCCAAAACACTTACGAGGATGTTGTAATTAATTTATATACTACCATTTCCATAATAGAAGAATTTTCTCTGTGCCATACGGCTTGAATATATCTCTCTGACAACCTTCAGTGCTAGTTTTACCTTTCTCTTTGGGGATCTGTTCTAACACCTGATTACACATAATATTAAGGCATTTTCTTATAACTAATGAGACTTCTGGCTGAGATTCAAAAACAGATTTTATGTATTGACTTTGTACATGTTAGCCATATTGTTTCTGTGTGATCTGTAACTCTTATGTGCACTGCACATTCATCTTCAAATTACCCATCCTTGTCTTAATCTCTTCCACCTAAAGGCTGGTAAGTATTCTGGCAGCTATCACAGCCAGGTCAGGTGAGGAAAAAGGCTGCTTAAAAGAAAGAGTCACCATTACAAATGCCAAACTGTTAAAGGGAATATCCCACCTTCTGAAATTTTAGGGATTACTAGTGGCAAAGGCAATAAAAATCTTCTTTAAAGCAATTTGTGAATTATTAAATAAATTTCTTTCAAACTGCGTTATTACTCATAGGAATAATATCAATCAACAGTGAGAGCTAAATTACTAGATCAGTCAGAAAATATTGTTGCAGCTGAAGAATCAATGCTAATTGAATCATTAAGGCATTATTACATGAAACACAAATAGCTCAGGATGATAACTCTTTGCTCTGCTTGATCTATAGTCTACAAAGAAGACATAATACCAACAATTGGGATGCTTGATTGCTCTACTCCTAAGAATCATATTTTCTCAATGCCGAATTTTTCTCTGTTGCTGTCACTTCAGTTGCAAATCTCCTACTAGTGAACTTAAAAATCCTAAGATGACTTTAGGCTAATGCCATATACAGTTTCTCTGTAGGTCAGGCTTTCTAAAGCTGGCCTCCTGGTGACTGCAGGGAAGTTCAGAGCTGGGGACATTTTTTCTTGAACTGTTTTTGCACTTTCAAAGAGCCTTGTCAGTGCTGACCTTACTACATTGGTTGAAGCAAGGTTGGATCTGGAGGCAAATCTTTGGGCAGTCTGTAGTAAAAATGACTGATTAAGGGAACTCAGTGCTTTGGGCCTCCTCTGCATGAGTTTTGCCCTGGTTCACTCTTCACTGACAGACAGAAAAGTTGGCTCTTAGTGCAGAAGATGAAGAATGTGGGTGTTGCCAGTGTCCTTGGTCCCGTGGTACCACAGGATGAACAAGGATGGCATGGTATCTTCTGTTTGCTGCCCCTGCTCTCTAACACATAAACAACTACAGTCAATTTGCTGCATCGCTGCAAATGTTTCTCTGTCCTTTAGCAGCTGTAAAATCACTGCATCATGGCTAAGGCACAGTGACAGTTACACGGACAGCCCATGGATTACACGTGTGTATGTGGGTGAGAGAGAAAGTGAGCATATGTGTGTGTTGGTGCATATACGTTGTAGTGGCAGTGAGGATAGTATTCAGGTGGGTAGATGGAAACTTGCTGGGGTAGATGGGAATAAGAGCATCCATGTGAGAAAGTGTATGAATATGTAGGTTACAGTAGGTTTGAGATGGTGTATTTGTTTTGATCTCCCTATTCTGACTTTTTTTTTTTTTAACCATGAAAAAAACAACTTGAATTTAACATATGTGCTTGCAGTGATAGCAGGATGTTGATATACAGGGTATGCTTTTTCCCATCTTGTCCCAACAGCTGAACCTGCACCTGATGTGCCAAAGAGTCTTAGGATATTCCCAGCCCCTTAATTTCTCATTCGTCTGGATCAGGAGCATCATTTTGGTGTATGGGATCATTTTTTTTTTGGCAAATTGACCTCTTCCTCACTCACCAAAAGTTTGAAGAAGTGTACGTACATATGTATGGGCCTATACGTACTGATCAGATAAAGTGCTGTGTGGAACTGGAAGAAGTAAGTCAAGGAATGAGAGAACCCAACGCATATTCTTTGATTCTAAAGTTCATGGGCTACATTAAGAAGATTAATGAATAAAAGAGGTTGGTGCCAGCAAGGTCCTGAAGTGCACATTTTGTATCTGTGTTAATGTAACTTAATGGATAGAACAACACAGCTGTATCACTTTTCTTTTCTTTTCTTTTCTTTTCTTTTCTTTTCTTTTCTTTTCTTTTCTTTTCTTTTCTTTTCTTTTCTTTTCTTTTCTTTTCTTTTCTTTTCTTTTCTTTTCTTTTTTCTCCTCTCCTCTCCTCTCCTCTCCTCTCCTCTCCTCTCCTCTCCTCTCCTCTCCTCTCCTCTCCTCTCCTCTCCTCTCCTCTCTTCTCCTTTCCTTTCCTTTCCTTTCCTTTCCTTTCCTTTCCTTTCCTTTCCTTTCCTTTCCTTTCCTTTCCTTTCCTTTCCTTTCCTTTCCTTTCCTTTCCTTTCCTTTCCTTTCCTTTCCTTTCCTTTCCTTTCCTTTCCTTTCCTTTCCTTTCCTTTCCTTCTTTTCTTTTCTTTTCTTTTCTTTTCTTTTCTTTTCTTTTCTTTTCTTTTCTTTTCTTTCTTTTCTTTTCTTTTCTTTTCTTTTCTTTTCTTTTCTTTTCTTTTCTTTTTTCTCTTTTCCTTTCCTTTCCTTTCCTTTCCTTTCCTTTCCTTTCCTTTCCTTTCCTTTCCTTTCCTTTCCTTTCCTTTCCTTTCCTTTCCTTTCCTTTCCTTTCCTTTCCTTTCCTTTCCTTTCCTTTCCTTTCCTTTCCTTTCCTTTCCTCTTTTCTTTTCTTTTCTTTTCTTTTCTTTCTTTTCTTTTCTTTTCTTTTCTTTTCTTTTCTTTTCTTTTCTTTTCTTTTCTTTTCTTTTCTTTTCTTTTCTTTTCTTTTCTTTTCTTTTCTTTTTTCTCTTTTCCTTTCCTTTCCTTTCCTTTCCTTTCCTTTCCTTTCCTTTCCTTTCCTTTCCTTTCCTTTCCTTTCCTTTCCTTTCCTTTCCTTTCCTTTCCTTTCCTTTCCTTTCCTCTTTTCTTTTCTTTTCTTTTCTTTTCTTTTCTTTTCTTTTCTTTTCTTTTCTTTTCTTTTCTTTTTTCCTTTCTTTCTTCTCTTCTCTTCTCCTTTCCTTTCCTTTTTCCTTTTTTTTCTTTTCTTTTCTTTTCTTTTCTTTTCTTTTCTTTTCTTTTGAAGTAAACATTCTCTTTTGTATTCATGTTGATGGCTCTGCCACAACCCTTCCAGGCAGTTTGCCTGTCTGTCCAGTGTATTAGATAGGAAATCTATAAAGCGCTTTTTTCTTTCTCCACCCTTCCCACATTTCTGCTGCTCATCAGTGCTCCAATGAGTGGTCGCCAAATTCTGTAATCACAGGAGTGCAGATGCTCATCATCTCAGACTGGTGTAATATGGAGCAAGATGCAGTGGGGAGACAGCAAAACATCATGCAATCACTTTCATTCAAGCCTAAAGATATCCAAGAATTCTGTCTTTTCTGTCTTTTCTGTCCTTTCAGTGCCCCAACTTGTATAATCCAAGGCAACATAGGGTGACGAGCATATGTTCATACTTCACCCAACAAAGTTCTTAGGTTAATTACTGTTAGCAAAAGTTGGGTTTCCTTGTTAAACACAAATACGCAGGTGAAGTCACCTGTATAGTGAAACAATGACATTGTTTTAAAGTACTTACAGTAATAGAACAATATTAAAGGAGACATTTCTGGCCATATCAATTCTTGTGGCACTTTTATTTTTATTTTTTTCTTTCTGGCTGGCCTCCCTTCACTAGTGACCTATTCCTACTTCATTCACCTAATACAGTGAGAACAATATGACTGAACTGGAAGATCCATAGCCATTGGGGTATGTAACAGTGATTTGCTAGCTCATCTCTCTTGTGCATTTGTTTTGGCTTTCCAGTGAAGACCTGTCACCAGTTTCTTCAGACCTCTGAAGCTTGTTTCACGGGCTTTGTGGTTAATCCTACTGACATTATTGAGTTTAATTCCATACACTTCAGTAGGTACAGGATTTGATCCACAAAGAAAGAGAGATTTTTTTAAAGTAAAAGTATACCAAGATCTCTGTCAGCTTGGTTTACAGGTGAAAAGCTCTGATATATTCAAAAATGAGTCCAAGGATAAAATGGCTAGGTGGTCATGTTCATGGATGCTGAGGAGTCTAAGAATATCATAACCAACCTCTACAGATCAAAATGCACAAATAAACAACATTTTTTCCATCATGGTTGGCTGTGACAGATCTCAAATCCCAAATTCCTGTTACAAGCAGAATTAGTGACTTTCCTAGTTCTAAAGTTTAATTTCCCTTGCTTAAATAAAAATATTTCACAGTTGATTTTAAGAGTCGTGTCCGTGTCCCCCCCACCATTGCAGTGCTCCATGTTTGAATAGCATGGCTCTTAAATATTTTCCTTGTTTGTATATGAAAAAGGAAAATCAAAACAAAACAGGAACAATCTAATAAGAGGACTGAGATGTGCTTATCAAGAACAATGAAACTGAGTCCTATTTTGGAGCTACATCTTCAGAACATATATTTCAAATGTGACATTTAGGCCTTTCTTAATGTCATTCACGTGAGAGCTGCTAGGATGATTCAGTCCTAACAGTCGGGTAATGAGATGGTCTTGCCTTCTAATGAAGTCTGACTTTGTGAACTTTATACTATTCCATTCTCCTTGCTGCCTATCTTCTGTTCAAAAGATATATTGTCTGATGATGCCAGCCTCTAGAGGTGTATGGCCTAATAGAATTGGGTTTGACACATGTCTGGGTGATGGCTAACAGAGGGTGTATGAATCCAAGAAATGTTCAGAACGAGAAAAGGTCTCCTATTTCTTTCTGTTTTTACCCTGATTTCCTGAGTTTTTAATTCTGTCTCTCGCTTCTCTTCCAAATTTAAATCTGGACATTTCTTCAGCTTCTGAAATGCCTTAATTTTATAGGCAACTTCCAGCAAGTAAAGTTAACTCCCTATCATGAATCCTGGACAAATTCTCAAAGAATGGAGGTGATTAAACTTCTTCAGTGTCAGATTCTCAGAATCTCCTAGACTGCAAACAGATCATCTAGGCTATCTAAATCAAATCTGTCCTGAAGCCAATCTGAGTTTCTAGGTAGGCTGAAAACAGTTGTTGAATTCTCCCACCACTTTTATGTGGGCGGGCAGCTTCTGGTCAGCTGTTCCATATGACCTTGTGTATTGTTCTTCCCTGAAAAATTTCTCCTACTGTTAAAAAGCTGTTGGCTGGGATCAATGGCAGCAACAGACTTTCTGCTCCATCTAGTGCTGGTAATCAGCTGTGTTGGGGGCTGACAAAGCCAACTTGAACCCAGTGAGTTCCCTCTGGAAAGTGCCCTTTGGATCAACAGTGTGACACTTGTTCATGATGGTTTGAGAGGAGTGTTTTGAATGGATCATGAATGGGAAATAAACTTATTGAACTGGACCTGATGATTTGGTAGTGAAAAATCCAGATCAGCTCCACTATTACAGAGAGATATTAGAAAGCATTGACTCCCCGTTTGTTTCCCATGAGTGCCCCATTCTGCATGCAGGGGATACTGTAACCTGTGAGCGAGCTGTGCAGCTTTATGCCTTCCTAGCTGCAGCTGTCAAAGACAGCTCTGTTTGGTTTAGTCAGACCAACAGCTAAAAACACAACCCATCTGCAAACTGCATCCTAAGTGCCCGACCTGCTGCTGCTGCTGGCCCCTGTCTGCAGAGGTCTGCCCAGGGGCTCAGGTGAGTAGGGAACTCCTCTGTCCTCTATACTTCAAACCCATCATTCGGGGTGTGTTTGCTTCCTCTCTCTCCCCCTCCTGGCTCCTGCCTCCTTCTCTCAGAGTGGATGATGATGAAGAGATATGCTCTCTGTGCCACCGAATCTTGGTGGTGATCTTGATAGAGAGTGTAGCAACTTTGGGGCTGCTCTAACTTGCCTCTGATAGCTCTGGCTCATAGGGGCTCGCACACTATCTGGCACACAAAGTGTCACAATGATTTCCTTCCCCCCACTTGCTGCAGCTCAGCCCCCCTCAGCCGCGGGATGGGCGGTGGACGCCAGCCAGGGCAATTCTCTGCCTGCTGTGGCTTCCTCGTTTTAAGACTGTTCTCAGCAGAAGAGTGGTTTGGCAGTAGAGAATCTGTCCCAAAGCATTTACTGTGAGCTTTCCAAATCAGTTCTTTTAATGCCCACCAGGGATTGGTTAGATTCTGTTTTTTTACAGGAAGGTATGACAGCACATCATATTGATGTTGGGGCATTGAGATGCTTCATTATGCAGAACTGCACTTGCTGTCTTTTTCACTGAGTGAATATATAGTTGGCTAATGGTCACAGACCTCAAGCATTGCAATAGTTTTTGCTTTGCTTGAAAATGGATCCTATGATAGTATTAATTAAAACTTACAGGTTTCAGTAATTTAGGTACAGATTCTGCCTTCAGCTATCTGTGTACTTCTCACAAACAAGTAAGAGCTCTGTGTTTATTTTAGATCCATCTGTCCTCATCTTCCTTTGATTTTTCAGAAATGCAACCACTATTGAAATTCAGTGCAAAAATAAGGAAGAGAAAAATATAGAAACCTTCTTTAAAATTCAGCTCTGGATTAGGCCCTGAGTTCTCCCCTTCTCAGATTTTACCAGGGCATCCCTTACTCACAGAGGCTTAGCTCCTACAATCCTGTCTCAGAAAAGATTCAGATTTAGACTTTAACACTCCTGAGCTATTTTGAAATCCAAAAGTACCTAAAATGGCTCAGGCAGAGTCTCCATTTCAGGATAATCATCCACGCATCTTGCATTCCTCCTCAGATTGTTTATGCTGAGCATGCTCTTAATCTCACTCACTGTAGTGCCATCTTCTTTGTAAGAAATAATAAATCAGGCTCGAGGCGTTCTCTCCTCTGTTCCCACCTTTAGTCCAAAGTGTGTGCAAGGGTGAGCAGACCCAGCCGTGCTGGTGCTGGAATGCCTGGAATCCCTCTGATCTCTTTCCAAGGAACATTTCTCCATGGCATGGCTGAGCAGGAAAACTTTCCTTGCCTTTGTAACAAAGCTGAAGCCCTTCCTCCACTCACGCTCCTCAATATATTTAGCTTCTAGCTGCAAGCAGAAAGTTGGGTCCTTGGTACCATAGAAACTGACAGGTGATATATGTTGCTAGTTGGCATCCTACAGAGGAAATAGATCATAACAGAAAGGTGGTGGCACTGTCTGATGAATGAGACGTGTTTTCCTTTACCGCACAGATTCTGCTGTCCACATACGGGGTATACTCTGCCTGATGAGAGTTACCGGAAACACCCAGGCTGTGCCTTTGGTCTCTGGATATTCACAAAAGGGGAGCCTGGGGCAAGGAGTCATGGCAGGTGGCACATCTTGCCCACCGCACTGAAGTCTGAAAGTAACAATGCACTTATGCACAGTGGAAAGGCTAACTGGTTTTAGGATGTCCATCTGTTCTTCTGTGCTTAGTGAAATATTTGAGATGCTCAGGTGATGGAAAACTCAACTGATACAATTAGAAGAAAATCTAGGTCTGTTTAAGACAAATTCAAGCGTGATGAAAATTAGGCTTCTACATCTTTCAGCATCTAGGACAGGGAGCTACTGAGATCAGAGCCTTTTAAAACCAGGCTGCCTTTCTGAATATTTAAATATGACTTTAAAGCTTATTTTCTGAAACCTGGTGATTGAAGTGCATAAGGCAGTGATGCAAACTTTTGTCTTATTCCCCCTTTCAACAAAGATGGCACTACTTTGCAGCTTCTTCAGATTATCTATAATGCCCAGCAGTTTGACTTCAAAACAAATTTCCTCAACTGTTTCACTGTCTTTAATATGTTAAACCTTATCATCTCCTTGTTAGACAAGATAATATTATTACATCTGTTTTAAGGACAATTAATAAAATGGTTAGGGTGATTTGCCAAAACTGCTGAAAAAGTCTGTGGCAATGTTTCAAACATCAAGAAGAAATCTAGGCTTGCAATTGTTTTTAAGTCTTTGGTTTTCTCTTGCTTTAGAGTATTCTAATGGGTAATTATTATTTTTTTTTTTTTGAAAAAAAAGTAGTATTTGTTTTATTTGGAAGACTTACAAGTGAAATTACTTTATTCCTTTGTTTTAAATTAAAATTTTCATTGTGCTTAGAAGTATAAAGGACAGGACTATTTTAGGGTTTTCTCCCTTTCCTTGCTAGCTACTGACTCCTCTTTTCAACCAAGAAGCAGAAAATGAAAGGAAGTAGAAAACGAAGGTTACAATTCATTATTAAAGGATGGGAAACTCTCCATCTTTTAGTAATGGAAAAAAATGTAAGGTAAAATTTGAAAGGTTAGAAAATGAATTAGTTTCTCATGTGCTATTTGAATTTTTCTGATGATGAAAGTTTGAAAATATATGGAAAAGGTATATTCCTTCCATTTTTTTTCTTATATTAAACTTTCTTTTCCTTATTGGGAAGCTAATTGATAGAAAAATAACCTACCACACAGTGAAAAGGCATTTCAATTCTCCAATCTTTGCAAAAGTGAAAAATACAATTATAAGGAAAATGTTTTTTCAAAACAATCACATACAAAAAAAAAAATTAGATTTTCAACCTTCAGCCTTTTTTTCTTTTCTTAACTGAAGTCTGAGGCCTCTGTTTACATCAAGTCAGGAAATTTAATTTTGAATTGGTGACTTTTGTTTCAGAGAGCTAAATTTTTTATGAAACATTACCTTTCTATCTATCTTTTATATAATATTGCTTATACATATTGTAAGGTCTTAGTTTTGGTGATAACAGTTCATGTAAAGAAAGCATGGTAAATAAAAAAGTTTAGTTTTAAAGCTTTAATTTAGCTGCACTGAAAGTGGTGTCATATCCACAGATTTACTTTTGTAATGTATCTTTTAGACTACGCAGTGTTCAGGGCAGTGAGGGACCAGATAATTATATATAGGGAATTAGTCAAGAGTCTTTACACTATATCCACAGACATATACCTGCTACAAGTGTGAGTCATAGTCTTGAGTTTGTAAGGTCACCGGAGGAAACAGTAAATGAAATAAATGATTGAAATTTTGGTCAGTATTAGCCTATAAAAAGCTAGATTTGAACCACTCCAAAATCTACTTGCATTTGTGCTGAATTCAGTAAATTGATTCAACTTTAAGAACTACAAAAAAAATCATAATCTTTTCAAGAGATGTTGTATGTGTTTTGATACACAAAATGATGGAAAACTTTTCACTCAACATGAAATAAGGTTTCAGCTTTTAATTTTGGTGAAAAAAAAAATTACTTACAGCTAATGTCCAAACCAAAAAAAAATAGCCCAAATATTTGTTTAGCTCTAAGGAAGAGTATGATTTATTTATGAAAAACGAAAATGAAAATACCTAAGTTAGGATACAAGACCAACAGTGTAACATCAGGGTCTCCAGAAACCTTTCTTCTCTGACTATTTCTTGTTTATATTTCTTTCCTTGTTCTGGATTCCTGTGTAACTCTACATAGTTATACACATGACCAGCAGGGTAGTCACTGGTGAAGAACCTGAAGGCATTCAGACATGTTTTTAATCACGCTGGGGCCTCACCATCTTAATTTTGTTGCCTGTCATGGCCAGTCAGAATTTCATGGCACTGGCCAAGAATATCTTGTAGTTCCAACAGCACAGAGCACGTGTTAAATGAGACTCTTTGTCTCTTATTGGTGGAAGTGGAAGGGCTGTTGCACACACATAAAAAATGTGGGTTCTATTCAGCAGAAAGCATTGGTGTAACATACACATTAGGTGCCAATTAATGACAGTGTCATTATAAGCTATTTTCTTGTTGGATATCTAACACTGCTCTGTGACAGTCTTATCCTCTTAGATTATGTTGAAAAACTGATTATTCTGCTGCCAAAGGACAAAATGCTGTGGAATTTAGTCCATTTTATCTTCTGTCTCAAGTGCCAGTGCCTGGCTGCCACCTCTGCTGTGATATTTGGTGCTCTGCCTGTAAGGAGTGTTTCAGAACCAACAGCATGCCCCTCTCAGCTAGCAATAAAATAGTTCCTTGGGCCTGGGGGTGCTGAGAGATAAACTGTGTGCTATTCCATCTTTAAGGGTTTAAACTTACACACTAAAAATGATGTTAAATAAGAATCTACTACATGGAGCTTGCTGAATCATTTCCCAGAATCTTTCTGCCTGGTCATGCGTTTATATAGCTACCTGAGCACTAACTTGTCTTCTGTGCTTAGGTGTAAAAACAAAAGTTGAGGTGGGGAATGTAAGACCCATACATTCCCCCAGCATAATTTTTGTTTTATATTTGTCCATCCTCATTTACATTTTTATTGAAGAAGGTTTCTGACGGTTTCTCAGACTGATGAAGAAACTACAGATTGAGGTTCCATCTCTCTGATGAAGGCTATGTATTCAAACCTGGGTGTCTCCAATGCGTGTGAGTGGTATAATCACAAAAATTACTGCAGGTAAGAGCTGTGTTATGTTCTGATCTGGGACAAAATAGGGAGAAATACCAGAAGTTTCCATGACATGGAATTTATACTTACCAGCTCTTCTGGTTAGAAGATAGATGAGAATGCCTCATGACATTAGAAAGAGCTTAGTTATATTTGAGCAAGACATAGAAATGGTCTAGAAAAAGCACGAATAATATATTGTTTAAACATCATGTACTGTAGCTAGTTTTGTTGCTCCAAAACATGGAATTTGCTACAAACTTTCAAATACTTTTTGAGTTCAATAAGAAAGCTTCAGTGTTTCTCTTAGGACAGAGGAAAACGTTTGGTCAGAAAACTAAGGATGGATATGGAATAGCAACCCTTTCAAGAGTTGAAAATTAAACATTTCTGTTCACTCTGCTCTCAGAAGCCATGTGCTCACAAACTAACAAACACTCCTTTGGGAGAGTTAGCAAATGAGGATATTTTTGTGCCAAGATATTTTTTGGCCCAGCTTCTACTTTGGCGCCTGTTTGACCCGGCAACTTAAGCTTCTTTCTGAAAAATGGCGTTTGTTAACTATATTGGAAATTGGAATCTCAGTGGGAATTTGTTACCCTAGCCACTTGTAAACAGCCTTTGTCCTTCTTATATGTCCTCCTAACCTTTGTAGAACTTATGATATAAAGAAGTCTTCTAGCTATCAAAGAATCACAAAATGGTTTGGGTTGGACTGGACATTAAAGATCATCTAATTCCAACCCCCTGCCATGGGCAAGGACACCTCCCACCAGACCAGGCTTCCCAAAGCCCCATCCAGCCTGGTCTTGAACACCTCCAGGGATAGGGCAGCCACAGTTTCTCTGGACAGCCTGTGCCAGTGCCTCACCGCCCTCTGAGTGAAGCATTTCTTCCTTATACCTAATCTAACTCTACCCTCTTTTAGTTTAAAGCCATCCCCCCTTGCCTTACCACTGCACTCCCCGACAAAGAGTCCCTCCCCAGCTTTCCTGCAGGCCCCTTTAGGCACTGGAAGGCCACTGTAAGGTCTCCCTGGAGCCGTCTCATCTCCAGGCTGAACAGCCTCAGCTCCCTCAGCCTGTCTCCATAGGAGAGGTGCTCCAGCCCTCTGATCAGCCCCGTGGCCTCCTCTGGGCCCACTCCCACAGGTCCATGTCCTTCTGGTGCTGGGGGCCCCAGAGCTGAACGCAGGGCTCCAGGTGGGGCCTCACAAGAGCAGAGCAGAGGGGCAGAATCCCCTCCCTTGCACTGCTGGCCTCGCTGCTTTGATGCAGCCCAGGGTATGGTTGGCTTTCTGGGCTGCAAGCGCACATTGATGGCTCATGGTGAGCTTTTCATCCACCAGCACCCCCAGGTCCTTCTCCTCAGGGCTGCTCTCAATCCATTCTCTGCCCAGCCTGTATTTGTACTTGGGATTGCCCTGGCACAGATGCAGGACCTTGCACTTGGCCTGGTTGAACTTCATGAAGTTCACACTAGCCCACCTCTCAAACCTGTTAAGGTCCCTCTGGAAAATGACTCATGCCCTTTCTCTGACTTTTCTTCTATTGCTACAAATAACAATAAAAGCAGTGAGATGAAAGCTGCAACAAGCTGCTGCTTTGGCCAAACAGTTTGAAAGTATTTTACCCATAGTTAATATGCACCTGGTGGTCTCTCAGTTAACACCCCAAGCAGGGACCATAATAATAAATATGCCCAAATATGTAACAAAGAACGCCACAAATTATCTTTGACCTTTATAGGATCCTGGCTAGGCTGTAAGTGTATTCCCCACATCTGGAATCTGTTGGATGTTGCTCACGTTGCTTTGAACCTCATCTTCCCCAGGAATTTACCACCTTCAAAAAAGCCTTCTTGAAGCTCTGGGAAAGGTAGAGAAGCAAAGGGATAGTTGTGTCTAGATGAACAGATGATGACAGAATTCAGCACCAGCGATCTGGATCTCATGTCTCCCTTAGTTTTTAAGTTTCTTTGTAAGAATTAGGAGCTATTTCTGAAGAACACAGGAGGTTATGGTTGGATTTGCCACCCTGAATCAAGTTGCTGGTTCCTCTGATCTAAGACCTTTACCTGGGAGTGGCCATCATTTTGATTTATCAGAGGAACATTAAAAAATATATATATTCAGTGGTTGTGGTGGTCTTTCAGGGGCGAGGAATGGGACTCCCGTTCTCCAAAAAGCTGTATTTTGGATGCTGATACTAGCTTGCATTTTTTCAGAAGTTATTAATAAACTTATCTGTCTCTACTGCATATTTTTTGGCCTCCTCTTGTGATGAATTATTTTCTCAGTTTTAATATAGAAAGAGTAAGAGAAAATACACTGAAGTTTCTTTTGATTTTACTGAATTTTAATTTTAAAATGGTGTTAGGAGCCTCATGTCTGCAGTGAGTAATACCTGTCATTGCATTATCTATTTCAAAGTTCAATGACTTGAACTGTAGATCTGGATCAGCTCAGACCAGAACTTCGGACCAGTAGGCTTTCTTCCCTATAGACCTGCATACTTTGTTCCATGCTTCTGTTTTCAGTGCTGCTCTTGACTGCAATTTTGAACTGGTTTGACTGCTCTAAATTATCATTAAATCTCTGTATTTCCATTTCTAACTCTTATTTATGTACTAAATTGATTAGTTAATGTCTAGAGACCTCCAAGCTCTTGTAGATTTCTATTTGCATTTGGTGTAGCCCAAACAACTAAGAATGATAACACCTCTGCTGGAACCAAAGTGTACCATAGCCTTTCACAGCTCTGTACTCTGTTACTTCACCTCTCTTTCCTCCTTCTTGGAAAGTTGTTATGGTGTTAAGTGCAAATTTCAATATAGTGTTTCTATCATAACGGTTTTCAAGATGTTATGTTTTCCATATTGTCCCGTCGTTAGTGATTTGGTTGCCCTATAAGCTGAGAATGACTCAAATGTGTTGTATTATGTATGTATTATGTATGTTGTATTATTGCAAAACTGTCAAACTGAGAAGAACCTCAGTCATTCCTGAAAATATTTTTGAGACCTCTGCAGGTCATTTGAAGGTCTAAACAGAAGTTGTTATCTGACTTCCAGAATCTCCTCAGCCAGTGCTCAGAGCCAACCTAGGACCTGCACATCACATCCACCACGCTTATAATGCTTATAGAAGAGCCAAAAAAGTGCAAGGGCTCAAGCTTTATGCTGTGTTTCTACAAAGGGAATTTATCTCATTGTCCTACTCAAAATGAGTCTTTCTTGCATTAGCATTTCCAGTACTGTCTTTAATGACATTACTGCATATGAGCTGATTTTAAAAGATTTAAAAGCTCTAATTTTCAGCTGAAGTGCTTCTGTCTGTGGAAGGATGTGTTAGGCACTGTATTGTATGAATTATGATTTCTACATCCTGCAAAACCACTGTCAATCTTTTGAGAATATAAGAATACCATTTACATAAGCATTTACATAAGTCCATTCATAAACTCTGATAACAGTACTCTTGACTAACATTAAAATATACAAATAAAGCATCAGCTTTAACAAAAGATTAACAAAAAATTTCCATGTTCTCTTTGTTGATCTACAAAGTATCTTAAAAGAAATAATTTCATGTGTTTAATGGCAAAGAGACTTTTTTTTCGTAGATAAGAATAGTTTTGATAGATACATCTTCCCCTCCCCCCCCCCTTTTTTTTTTTTGGTAGAGACAACTCTTTTAAAATATTTTGGCAGTTAGTTACTCCCAGGACCACAAATCACTTCCGAAACTCAGCCAAATAATTTAGCTCTTACATACTGCAATGTCTTAGCCCATCAGGGTTGAATGTCCTTAGCAAATATTACGGCTTTGTTGGATTGAAAAAATAAACAAGTTCGAAAACCAACAGGATTGAAAACTGCTGGATCCCAGGCTGGGAAAATAATATTCCCATTAGCATATTCATGGGACTATAACGGTTGGTCAGACTTTCAGGTCATAAAAGTCTTTCTTTGTTGATTATAAAATGAAGCAGGAGATATATTTGTGAAATTTTGTATGCATCTCTTAGATAGGACTTTTTCAGATGAAGAAATGGAACAAACAATCTGAGTTTAGTGTGTACATTGTAACAGAAAAAATGAGTGAACCGTAACTTACAATTAGGTGATGGGCCACAGGTTTCCCATGTGATATGAATAAATCTATGCAATTGTCACAGTGTTCAGGTGTAAGTCCATCTTTTCACAGCTATATGACTTTCTATTCACCATATCCAATCCAGTCTTCTCCCCATTCTGCAACCATGTGTTGTTGTTGTTTCTTTTCAATCCTATTAGTTTCCTTTTAATCGTTCCATTGTTCCATTTAATTGTTCCATAATTGTTACAGCCAAAAGAAAATGTGTCCCTATATTAGCATTTTGATTCAGAGAAGTGGTGTGGTTTTGAAGTCCTCTGGTTGTCCCCACTTCTCTCTAACTGGTATGTTTGTATGGTTTTGGTTCATGCCAAACAGATTCTTCTTAGAAGAAAAGCAACCCCAAGCTCAAGTCCAGGTATGTATCAAGAGAAATTCAACTCCCAATGAACGTGTGGGAGTCTGAACCAAGGATCAGTTTGCTAGACACCTTCACATCACATACACAGTAGGGAAGGATTTTTATTTATTTATTTATTTTGATCCAGGAAAAACAGATTACATGTAATCTGAAGTAACTTTAGAACTACATATATTGGAGATGTAGGGACCTCAGTACCAACTGCTCTGCCCTACTGATCTTCTTCTGTTGAGTTAGAAAACTCTGTCATGTAGATACAGTCAAAGAAATCATTTTCAGAATCAGTGGTTTTTCAGTTTTGTTGTAAAACTATCTCCATCCATTCTCTTCTTCTTTCTACCTCAGCGTGATAGGATATTGTACTGCATTCTAGAGCTGCACTTGATGGTTGAAAGTAAAGTATGCCATAGAAGATCAAAATGGGAAATATTTTCATAGGACAATAGTCTTTCTTCCTTCCAACTCTGCAGGCAAAGAACAGTTATCAGCTGCCACTATGGAATGAAATTAAATGACATATAAAATGCTAACCTGTCTTCCTAGTGGGAGGGCTCATAGTGGTAACAAGTAATTGCTACTACTCCTGCTCTGGAAGGTCATTCAGGATTAAAATACAGATGCTCCCATCTTGTCCTTGGTGCGAGTACAGTTGCAGCATGAAGAAAAGGTAGCCTGGTTTAATGGGAGCCTGCTGCTACTGAACACCTCCTAAAGGAAATTCAGGATAATATGTTTCTGAGTGTTATGCTACTGTGAAAAGAAGATTAAAGGATAAGTGGTTACTGTTACATTGACTTGAGCCTACAAAACAAGTGGCAGAATTATTTTTTTTTCCTGTGGCAGTTTTGATATGTTGTTTATCGGTAGTGTGTGGCTTCCATTTGAGAATTAAAGAAATAGATGGGAAAAGGTATTTTTTCCCTATAGAGAGCAATGTATTCCAGTGTGAGAAGTGTGAAAAACACAGAAATTGGTATTTCAACTAACTTGCTCCATAACTTCAGGTAAATCATACTTTCCAGAATTTTCAAATAAAGGTGCCTGAAATAAGATAATTAAAATATTGAAGCCTGGCTAACTAAAGGAAAGGAATGAAGACAGTTCAAAGCCATACACACAGACAGAACATTTTCTGGCTGACAACTTCAGTTATGGGGAATCCACACTATTGGGGAGTGCTGCTTTCAGAAAAATCAGTGGTTTTATGCTGTTGT
The DNA here is from genome assembly GCF_013377495.2 of Cygnus atratus. Taxonomy (NCBI): domain Eukaryota; kingdom Metazoa; phylum Chordata; class Aves; order Anseriformes; family Anatidae; genus Cygnus; species Cygnus atratus. The sequence goes on from NC_066362.1 coordinate 65,650,761, forward strand.
CTGCTAACGGAGGCCTTCTGAATCAGCTGTTTGAAAATCCTATTATAAGAATGCAGCATGCTTCCTATGTAAGGGAGATGTGCAGAAATACCAACTTCCTAAATCCAGTTCTGTCACATAAAATTAATAGGGCTCCCATCAGCCAGGGAATGGAGGCACACCTATTTGCCCCAAATCAGCGGAGATTTACTACATAGGTAAGGGGCAATATACACAAACGACCTGTAAATGACATTGCAAAAAAGCAGTTTTACTATGTGCACCATCAGCTTCCTCTTACTAGGATACAGGCATTTGATTTCTGTTTCTGTCTGCCTAGTTCTGCTCTGCTGGAATCCACTTATAAATCCTTTTTTTTTTTTTTTTTTTTTTTTTTTTTTTTTGTGTGTGTGTGTGAGAGAGAGAGAGAGAGAGAGAGGATTTCAGAAATTGTATTTAATTAGGGTAGTTCAAATATCCACAACTTTAAAATCTGGAGGAAGAATTTTGGTTTTAGTGGGAATTTCGCAGGAAGAATTTGCAGATTAATATCATGTTAAATGGACTGGCATTTTAATATTTTAAAAATGAGTGTTTGAACTGTTCTGGAGTTGAGTCCATGTAAAATGTGAGAGGCAATGTTTGATTTAGAAGGTCTTCTTCTGATGTTTATTTCTTTGAGTCTGAGCCTGTATGCTGCTTCTGTTTGTACAGTGTAAGATGTCCCCTTCAAAATGGTGTATATTGTTTTCATTCCTCATTGAACCCTGAATCATTTTAAAGAACTTTGCCTACCAGGTACAGAGACAATAATGAAAAATCATTTATGCTATTGGGAATTTCACTTTCAAGGACATGTTGTGAGAAATGAGTAAGGGCTACAAAGGTGTCCCTATAGAGATTCACTGGATCTTTGAGGAGATCCATCAAACATGTATGTGGCCTGAAATTTCAACAGAGTTGGAAGCACAGACAAACATAACCTTTGTGTGCTTATTGGAACATCTTTACCTGTTGCTATGAAAGATTTTAATATTTTTATTAACCTCTTTAGAATTTAATAAGCATATTTTAAAGAGTATAACATATAATTTATTAACACAAAATGCTTTTTTGTCTTATTGATTCATTAATTTTCATTGTGCTGTTGAAGCTTAGATTAATAATAGCATCAAACACTGTTGTAGCACATTTCCAGACTCATGTCAAGGTACTGAGATTGGATGTTATGAGACAAGTCTGTCAGGCAGTTCGTGGCATGTGAGTTAGTGGTTTCTATCCAGTACCAACTTTACAATAAATCACCAGCATTATTGGCACAAGAAGGTATTCTTCTTGGCAGCCTCAGAAGGGAAGGAAGAGATTTCATAAGTAATCCCTAGATGCATCTCCCATGAGCTGCAGAAGAAACCAATTGAAAGTTGCACAAGCTTTTTGTTCAATACCTGCTCTTCGTTATTCTCCAGAACTGTTGATCTTTTTCTGTTTTTTAGTTAAACTTGACTTCAGCATGTAAGTAAATAGATTAATTTCACTTATTCTGGCTTTAATAATGTCTTGTATGTCTACTAAAAGAGCAAGTACGCTGCTGTATATGTGTGTGTGCACATTCTTCTTTGCTGTCCTGATGGGTTCTTGGCCAACGTGCTAGAGGCTAGCGAGAAGTTTACTCACTAGGGTAAGGATGGCACATAATTAAATGCTCATGTGCTGTCAAAATCCTGACAGTTACAAAATGCTCCAGCCAGTAACTTGTTGGAGAGCAGGCAATGAGCAAAGTGACTTCAACACACAGAAGAAATTTAGATGCCCTGACGGAATGCTAATTCAGAGAGATAGTAACAGGGATTACTACTTGATTTATAATGTGTCTTGAAACTAGACCAAAACTGTTGCCTGTGTGTGCATGTAGGTATACAGTCAAACTCAGAAAAAGAAGACATTAACTGTCCACCATTCCTTAACGTTAACTTGTCCTCTTCCAACTTCCTCTGCCCAAAGTGCAGTTGAATTCTTTTCTGTCTCAGGTTAAACAGTTTCTCTATGGCTTCATTTGTTCCTCTCATTTCCACCCGGTACCCTTTCTGCTTAATCTGAAAACTTCTTGAGTTAATCATTTGCAGCTGTTGTCCCAGGTGCCTCCTCCTCTCTGATAATATGTAAAACCCACTTGAGTCTTTTTTCTTTTTTTTAATCTTCTCTATTCTGTAGAGAGTGCTCTCATTACAGTCTAGAAAAGTTTCTTTGCAGATAAACCTCCTGTCCTCTTTGCCACCCTGAGCTCTTTTGCTTGGATGCATCTTCCATAAATAAATGTCTCTATTCTCCTTTCCATTCCATCCTTTACATCTTCCAGTTATTGTGAAGTTCCTATGGGACCACTTAACCTCCAGTTTGGAAAAGGAAATTGCACTTTGGCATATCAGCCTTGAAATACTGCTGATCCCTCTTTTAATTTTGGTTGTCTGACATGCTCCGTGCTCATCCCTCTGCTCTTTTGCTTTGCAACGTTTCTTCTGCCACATTTTACAGAAAAGAGTCAGGAGAGGGAAGGATAATCTGTGAGTCACTTGTGCAACAATGACTTGCAGATTTCCTTCTTTCCATCCTCACTTTTTTCATCCTGCCATTCTTTTATTTCGGTTTCTCCTTAAAAAGTAGACAATTCATTTGTAAAGTACTTTGAATGCTTCAGCTTTTATTGCAAAGCATTTTTAAAATATTATCAATATTTAGAGCAAAACTTCTCAACTTTCATCTGCAGGGCATATCTAAAGGGTTTTTTCTTTTTGTCAGAAAACAATCTTATCACAGAGATTTTAGAGCTCATGAAAACTCAGGGAGATTACATACCCTTTGAACTCTAAGTCTCTTCTTGGATGTCAATTGGAACTTTTTGCTTGTGCACTTGTGCTTTTTTTCTGTGTTGTTGAAAGTTTGTTAGATCATGCTAGTACTGTAATGTGATGATTTAGGATACTGAAAAATATTAAATTTGTTATTTGGGACCTGGGATGTCTTATTGTGCCAGTGGGTGGCTGAGTGGGGAGGTATGATTTAGTATTGCTCTGGACACTTTCATGCTGACATGACTAAGTATTCTGGAAGTCAGGCTGGGGTATACAGCTGCCTCACTGTACACTGTGTATTTATCAGTGACTGTCTAGGTGGAGAAGAGAAACTCACAAAAGAGAAATGAGAGAGAATATGATATAATTTTATTTTAATATATTTGCTGCTAGATTCTGATAGCTTTGTTTTGAATATATCTTTTGTTTTGATTTATTTTGATCTGCCTATGAATTAGTTATTGCCATATGTTCTATAAGTAGAATTGGTGTTGCTGTTCAACAGTCATCATTTGACTATAAGACTTAACAACATTTTCAGATTTTCCTCCGTGACATTTTTAGGGTAAATATGCTTTTGCAATGGCTTGGGTTATTATGTAGTCAAAGCTGCTGTCAGATAGAGCTACTCAGGCAGCTCCTCCATGGCCCATGACATCTCATTGCTGCAGGCCTGCGACCTTCACCTGGCTCTGTGACCATCTCTCACGTTCTGATTTCAAACTTCCTCATTGCCACTGCTCTAGATATGTGCACTACGTCTACCATACGTAATCTGCAAAATCCTTCTCTGTTCCTTTTACAGTTTCTCATATTGTGTCCCTAATGCTTTTCACTTCTGACCTGTGTAATAGCTTTGCTATTTGAATCTCAGGCCTTTCTTGAACAGACTTAGTCACATGTGTCAAATCTTGCCAAAGCTGATAACAGTCCACAGTTATAAAGCATGCAGCCACAAGCCACAGTTCCTTAGCAGAGCAATTAATGTCGTAAACCTGGGTTTCAGGCCATCTCTAAAACTCTGAATTTGTAAAATTAATAAATGGAAACTAAGATGATACCATCCTAGTCTGTCCCTTTGAAATATCCATGCAAGGTCTCTGAAGGGAAAATAACTTTTCTGGTCTTGTGATGCTTAAGCAGAAGAACAGATGAAAATCCTTTATTATTCCAATCCATCTTTTAAAACATTAAGAGTACACTATATGCCTTTTCTAGTTTCCTTCAATGGGTATAATAGTTACATGTTACGCAGGTTCTGAGTTTTCTTAAGAAATATAGGAGTAGATCTATGAGTCTGCAGATAACTGAAAACTGTAATTAAAAGCAGAAAAAGGTCAAAAAATTAATGTAGTTATTAAAATAAAGGGAATTATTTGTGGATAATCTCAACATTTAACATGTAAATGATCCTGTTTTAATATATATATAAAAAAGGAAAGATCTTAGTAATCTGGATTGGGAGTTTAAGATTGTTAAATGACTGATCTACTGGCATTTTCTCTCTCTTCAAGGGAATATTGGAGCTTTCATAACTCATAGAGCATAAATCTGAAAGGCTGCAAAAGTCTAATATTTCTTTAAGAAAGCAAGCTACAAATAATAAAGGACACATTCAACCTCCTATTTTGATTTATTTCTGAAATGTAATATATTTTATGAAATTCCATAATACGTATTGCAGTTGGAGTGAGTTACTTCATTTTTATTTTATTTTATTTTTCTACAGATGAGGAGTATTCATCACTATTACAAAAATGAAATGTGTAACTTCTAGCTAAAGAAGCTTAGCATGTTTATGTTGCTAGCAACATGTGTTTGCGTAGAAAAAGTTGTTGAAAAGCTGACCCCATACTGGGAAAATTGCTAATCTCCAAACAGAGTCCTAAACAGCTTTAAATAAACAAAAAAGCAAACTGATGAAAAATTTCACTGCATGCATTTTTAAGGTCATCCCACATGTTTTAATGTAGTATTTCCTTGAACATTGGCCATGCAAATGTGCTTGAGCCTCCAAAAAGCTGCTCACTCCTGCAAAGGAATCTTCATATCCCTACACCTTGCCATGTTTGCCCCATATAATATTTTCCCAAATTAAACAGGTCGATGCCAGCGTTGCTTTTGGATTTCTCTGTTGATTTTTTCATTAATCATTCTACAAAGATATTTTGTCAGCTATCATTTACTTGGTGAAATCTGCTTTTAGTGCAGCATCAAAAGGATTCCTACACTTAGAATTGTTTACTATAATCAAGTTATAACTTTGTCATTCTAATATACACTTCCATGTGTTATACACATATATATGTGCGCGCACTTTCAGAAGTACTGAACTACCCCTTGTATCTTCCTATTGTATTAGAATGACTTTTGAGCTCTGCAGCTCCACAAGATTATTAGAAAGATGACATCTGAAATATTCCATGGTAAAAAACAGCAATAGCCAGATGGGGAATATTTCTCTGGGACAGATTTGATGCAGGTGGGTGCCCCTCAAGCAGGAGCCCAACTCCAGTGAGAGGTTTCTTGCAGAGTGAAGAGAACCAAAACCTACGTCTCAGCAAGCCAATGGCACTAAGAGGCCTCTAGCTTAGAAACAAAACAAAGCACTGTTTGTTGTCTTCAGTAATATGATTATCCCAAAGTCATGCTGATTTGCAACTCATCATTATGTCTTTGGGAAAAATGTGCTTGAGTTCATCCACAAGGACAGATCTGATTATTATAAAAAGACCCTTCTAGCCTTACAGTACAGAGTGAAACCCTAGCTTTGATTGAAATTGGTGGCAGGGCTGCTACTGAGTTCAGCAGCCATGGCTCCTTCATCTGAATCTATTGTCTTTATTTACCTGCATTTATACTTTAACTCCTATAAAAACAATAATGATTCCTTATGTCATAAAGGTGGAATGGCTCAATTTGTCCTCTTTAAATATTTGATCAGTTTCCACTTCATATATGTGAGGCATTAATACTTAAATACATATTTTATTATTAAAACATGTCCCCATTCCTTTTTTATATACCTAAGTCTATGCAATGATAAAACCTCCTTACATTCATGGTGAACCTTCACTTATATCTTCCCTTTCCCACTTGTTTTCAAATATTTGTAAACAGTATTTTTTTAATAAGAAACTGTATTCTGTGATGTGTTGGAAGCCCTTCCTTGTGAAGTTCTGAACCCAGGTGAGACCTGTGGGGGGTACTAACAATGTTTAATATTCAGGTTATATCACTGACACTATTTCTATAAAATAGAACAAAATAGACAAAGACATGAAACTATTAGAGGGTGTCCAAAGGAAAGCTACAAAGTTGATGAAGTGTCTAGAGGACAAGATGCCTGAGGGGTGGCTGAGGTCCCTTGGTTTGTTCAGCCCAGAGCAGAGCAGGCTGAGGGGAGGCCTCATGGCGGCCTGCAGCTCCCTCAGGAGGGGAGCGGAGGGGCAGGCGCTGAGCTCTGCTCTCTGGGGACAGCGACAGGACCCGAGGGAACTGCATGGAGCTGGGACAGGGGAGGGTCAGGCTGGGAGTTAGGGAAAGGTTCTGCACCCAGAGGGTGGTCGGGCACTGGAACAGGCTGCCCAGGGCAGTGGTCATGGCACCGAGCCCACCAAGTACAAGAAGTGTTTGGATAATGCTCTCAGATATAGCGTCTGTTTTTTGGGTGGTCCTGTGCAAAGCCGGGAGTTGGACTTAATGATCCTTGTGGGTCCCATCCAACTCAGGATATTCTGCGATTCTTAGCTCTTTAGCATAAATAGAGACACTGAGTCAGAGAAATAAAAAGATGTGTTTGGTGATAGACTTAGTGATAGAGATGGATTTTCAGATCCTGTTCCTGCTTCCAGGGCTATGCTCATTCCCTTGGGCAGGCTGCAGTAGGAACCATACCCTGAGAGTTTTCCTTTTAAATGGGAAGCACTCAGTTTAGAAAATGATTGTCTACTGGCCTGATGGTCTGCATCTGGTTATTAAGCTAATTAGGTTTGCCCATCCAGCATTTAGGTTACAGTAGGTCTGGAGTTTGCTCTGTGGCTTTATCTCCTCTCTTGTTAGTGCATTAAGATTGTCTTTAGATTTCTCACATTTTAATTGTACTCAAAGAGAGCTGTTTATTTGAAGCCCCCAAATGGATTTGTTTCCTAGTACTTTTCCTTTGTTGCATATTAACGTTTAATTAGCAAAAAGATCCTATTACCTCAGCACTAAGAGAATAGCTAAGGGACCTTCTAAATATAAAATTAGATGCACAGTCAACCCTTAATCTGACCATAATGATGTTACCTAAATATTATTATAACTCCTATCATAAACTATGATTTGATTGATTTTGAAATGTTTATACCCAGAGTGTCTGGCACAAATTGTTTTTGTGAGTATGCTAAAGTCAAAATGTCTGAACCAAAGAGACAGCTCCTCCTAACAAGCTTTATTTGGGGTTTTCTTCTGTTCAAGTAGTTGGTCTGTAATGTCCCTTCAGAAAGCGAACAGAGCTGGAATCCAAGTTGAAGCTAAACCAAGAAAAACAATTCTCTTAGCATACTTTAATCACCCTTAAATGTTCTCATGGCTCTGAGGACCATCTTTCAGTGGAATCTGTTTTTGAAGGAATAGAAGGCTTTTTGCATATGGTTCTGGAAATTGTGGGTGCATAACTAAAAGGTGGATGTAACACAGAAATATATAGGAAAAGATATTACTTTGTTTAGTATTTGCTTTTGGGTGAAAGGCTTAAGTCAAAGTTTACAGGAGAGTTTTCACAATGGGATATATAAGGAATGGCAAAGGAAAGGACTCCTGTTAGGTCTGTCCTTCTGTGGCTGTAAGGAGAGCTTTGCTATTTATTACAACTATTACCACAGCAGTTTAAAAGGTTTTGGTAGCATGCCCTCTTTTTTCCACTTAGTTTTTGTTGCTAAGTTCTGTTTCTATACATGACATCTTTGTGTTTTGTTTTGTAGTATGATGTCTCAGCAGCAATATTTCATCATGGACATTTGTTTGGATATTCACATATTAATATAGCACTGAACATCTCACACATTCCTTTATTTCAAGTTTGGGCCTGCTTTTAAAAAGTGTGATTTGAGAACACATTGTAAAGCTGATGGTATGGTATCTGATAAGACATATATCTGAAATTTTCTGACAGTATATAAAATATGTTTGACCCAGCCTAGAAAAGAATAAAAATTGAGATACTGTTTAACTAAAATTTTGACTACACTGTCCTTACAGCTTCCAATTTGGAATAACTCTCTTTGTTATTCTGGTTTGAACTTGGAAGCTAAAATACTTTGAAAATGACACAAGTGATTTGTTTTTGTTGTTTTTGTTTATATCTCCTGAGCGGATTATGTCTTGCAAGCAGTTGCAAATGAAAGAGGATTTCATATCTATTTATTACAACATTTCCTGCAAATATCATTTTAACAAGAAACTTGCTTTTTCAAAAACTTGTTTTTTCCTTGAGAAATGTTTTACCTGTACTTCCTTTTTTTTTTTTCTTGGAAGAAAAAGTAAACAAAATATTTTATTTTGAATCTGGTTAACCTGAAACAAAGTATTTCATTGTTTTGAATTTAACAGGAACATCTTCCTATTAAGTCTGTTCGCTGTTAAATTTCTTGAGCTGGTTTAATGCCTTACAAGAGAGGTATTTGAGATAACTCCTGCCTCTGCTCCTGTAGAGACCAGCCTTGGTCTACAACATGCCTCCCAGCCTTTTCTCTGGTTGTATACTGAACATCCATCATGGGAGAGGTAATCCCTAGGTATGGGCTATCATGTGTGACTGACATGAGATACCAGAAACCCATCTAAGAAGCGTCTGACAAGTTGCAAGAGTTCACACTAACATTAAATGAAACTTGAAGAGTTTTCATTTCACTGGCACATGACAAACTGAAATAGTTCAATAGTTCCAAACAGTTTTTAAGATCTTCCAAGTTATTTGAAACAGTTGCTGGAAAATTTAAGTCTTACAGCCTAATGCTTCACCATGTCTTATATACTAGATTGGCTGAGAGGTGGGCTTCGGTTGTCATTCTGAGTGGACAAGAATGAAAAAAAAAAAAGCAAGAGAAACCACATTTCTTGGTATGAAATACTGTAATACAGACTAGAACATCTATTAGAAGACTATAAATATAATTCAAATTCCTTTGACCACCCTGCCTTGGCAGGTAGGCTGCGATTTCTGAAGCACACAATTGCTGTTAGTGTATTGATTTTTGTGGTTAGTTCAATAACTAGCTGCCCTTGGGACTTTCCTCTTTCCTCAGATATTTGCCAACATTATTTTTGTCGTGTATTAATTAAGTTCTCCCATTTATTCAACTCTTCAATGATGTTTCTGGAACAGATCTAGCTTTTCAACTAGCACCGAAAAAGAAAGATGAATGAAACTGCTAATTCCCCGAGAATAAATATTTTCTGCATTTTGAGAGTTGCTTTGGGTTCTGGTCCAAAGTTAAAACTGGTACTAAAGACAAGAATTACATTCAGGGTTGGGTTTAGGGTGAAACAGTTGATATTCAAGGGTGAAAACACTGAGCATGGCTTGCCATGCATTTAGCTGTCATATGCGCTAACAACTACCACACTGTTCGTGACCCAGGTAACTCCACGTTATCCATCTGTCATTGTCATGCTGTAGTACCACTGATGCTAGTCATAGGAGATGTCCTGTGGTCCTCTGGAAAAAGGCCAAACACACCTGCTGTAAGGACAGATGGGATTAGTAGGTAACCTTCTTTAGACCCAGGGAGGCAGATTTAAGGAGAATGCTTGACAGCTTCCAGCTGATCCTAAGGCCAACCAGCTCAGGTACAGATATGTATAGCCTTCACTTTAAAACATCAATGGATGCAGCTAGGGTGGTTCCTTTTCTAAAGCATATGAGCCAGCTTAGATGTCTTTTGCTTATCACAACATTCCTGAGCTAGTTATATACTTGTCAAGTTTTCTCATCTTCCTTCAGTCTTCTATAGCTTTCACTACTGTTTTAAAATTTACCCTGTCAAGGTTAGCTGCCTTAACTCCTGCTAGCACAAAGTGCATCCTGTATATTAGTTTTGATTCTGTTTTAACAGACATGGAAAGTGATTCTCTGCTTTTCAGTTTAATTTTCCAGTTCTCTTGCATGAGCTGTTATCAAACTGTTTTCACCATCAGAGTGACATGATTCTACCCTTAGTGAACAAGGATTGTTTGCAATAGTAGAATTTGGTGACTGTGTTCCTTTCCAAGTAGGTTATTTGGAAAACTAGAACTTTTCCTCCTTCCCTAAAGATTTAAGAAAAAAGGAACCGACTGGGAAACTCCTCAATCCACTGACAAGAAATCTGTTTGGTTTATATGTTACATAAGGATCAGACTTAATTCAGGTGTTTGGAATGAGAATGTCCTCCTTTGGTGTAGTTTAGAAGCAATGTCCTCTTTGATATTGCTGCTCTCCAAGTGTTCAAGCTGAGCAGAAACACCTGGGAGTGGACTCCAGCTTTTCAGTTGCTTTAACTGGGCAAAAGAAGCCAAGTTATTAGCCCTCTTTATGAATGAGACAAATGAAATAGCTGCTAAAGTAAACAAAGGAGATAGCAAGGTGGAGATTTTCAAGTTGTCAGAGGGATTTGGAGTCCTAGAACAGTTGTTTTTGAAAGTCCTATGTTAAAAGCTGTCCAAAAGAAAAAGAAAAAAAAAAGGAGGGAGGGAGGAGAGAAAAAATAATTGTGTGAGAAACCTAATCCTTCTGGCTTCACCTTTATATTCCTTCCTGCTTTAAGAGATCTTTCTTCCATTCAGATCACTGCTGTGGCAGGACAGTCGGCTTTAGAGTTAAAGCGGGATCAAGGAGTTCTCCTTCTAACCCCTCTCCCTGTGGGACCTCTTCTGGTTCATCCTCCCATCCTGCCGCAGTGTCTCCTGGCTGGGACCTGAGCTGTTGCCTTGCAGGAGCTCCCTCCCTGTTCTATTACTAATTTGTGTGTGGAGCCCTAATTACAATTTACCAAAATGTTTTTCCATTTTCTATCTATCATGTTCTAAGTCTATAAAAGAGTGGGTGAGAAGACTTGTCAGTAAGTCACACCTCTTCCATTTTTTAAGCTATATTTTTAGTTGACTGACTCAGATGGACTTTTGCTGTCAAAACATCAAAAAAGCCTTACCCAGTGTGTGTATCTCTTTCCACGATCAGTCATTTTGAATTTGAGATTTGAGTTCATGAAGGGATGTATTTGTATCCTCAGCTTACTGATTATTTTCACCTTATGTGTTGCTTCAGTCTCCTGAAGACTGAGGGTAGAATTCACAAAGATGTGAATATAACATACTGCAGCCTTACTAGTTGCTTCTTCTAATAGTTTCAGTAGGAAGCATTTGCAGTATGTGGTCTGATGGCTGTTGATAGGTAACCTGAAATTTAGTACTGTATTGCATGTACTGATGGGTCTGTGGTCCCTGCAGTGAGACTGAAGCTTTTCATTCATTGAATCATTTATTTAGGGGTTAAAAGAACCTGTATGAGAGATAGGGCATGGAACAGAGATCAGTCTCTGCTCTTGTTTAATTGCTCTCGTTATTCCTCCATGTCTAGCACATTTCATAATGCTACTGTGTTTTCTTTTGTAGGATTATGTTGCGTTCTTCAATAATGCTCTACGTTATTGACAAACATCTGTAAATTATTTTCTCTAGCAACAATAGCTTTTTCTTATCTCTTTTACTTGCTTGCTTGCCTATACCCAGAGTCACCCATGCATTCTTACACCCACCTGCATACAGCAAAGGCACCTGCATGAGCACACAGACAATTCTTTTTGTGGATGAAACTGCTAGAAAGTCTTCCTTATCTTCACATGCCAATCATTCTGCATAATGGCATACCAGCTTTTTCAAAGATGCATCCTGAGGAGTTGCTTGAAGTGAAAGTCCATATCTGAATACCTTGAAGCTGGAAAAAGCAAGTATTTGATTTGAAGCTTGGCAGCTAAAGTGGTCTTCAAATGCAGAGGCTCAGGGTGAGGCTCTCGTCTAAGGAAGTGTTGCTTTCCAAAGTGTATGTCAGTCTTAATTTAAGCCACTTCCAATATGGTCAAAGCATCTTAAATATTTCATGCTGTAAACATCCCTAACAGGAAACATTTCATTCCTCATTGATCTTTTCTGGCAGTTTGCTTCCTCCCTCCAGTGGAGCGAAGAAATGCACCTTTTGGTTCGCCCGCCATACAGCTGACTATTTCAAAGCCGGTATTGACATTACTTCATGATGCCTATCTACCTAGGATGAATTAAGGCCTGAGTGTCTGATGTCTCCTAAGCAGTTATCCTAGAGAGGTAAAAAGCACTGACCAGGTGGTTGCAGACAGGCCTGACCCAGCTGTCCCAAACAAGGCGGTATGAACTATATAATGTCACTACTGGGTTTGGTTCTTTGATCTAATCTCTTTGCAACATCTTGGGGAAGCCAGTGAAATTCCCCTGTCGTTGTTGTTGTTTGCTTGTTGTTGACCTTTCTTTGGTACCAGAGTCATAGCCCTGCTGCACATTACTTTTTCTTGTTGTCATACCTGCTAAGACATACCAGTTACCAGAGTCTTTGTGGCTGTCTTCGTTTCACAAGGATTTTACATGCACATCACTAGCTTTGATGTCTGGTAAAATAGGAAAGTGAAAGTCTGCTTGCTGCCCTCTGTGGCACAGTATTGGGAGTAGCTAAAGGACTGAAAAACGAGGGCAAAGAAACACTTCTATCTTCATTTCTGCGGTTCTAGAAATCACAGGAGGTCACGGCGTTGACCTTCAGAGTGCTGCATTCCTTGCTAAGTTGAAATGAGCACAGGAGCTTGTGATGATTTGGCCAACACAGGTTTCTCTACTAAGAGCAAATCCACACCGAGGAGAGGTCTCCTGCTGCAGCCCAGGCTGGGGCAGGGGTACTGCAGGCTTGTGCTGAGGACCAGGGGCTGCAGAGATGATCTCTGTTCCCACCAGAGGTGTGTGAGAGCTGTTTCTCCCTGGGGCAGTGTGGGATATAAGGGCAGGCAGTCTCCTCCTCCTCCTTTTTTCGGGGACATTTTCCCTGTGAGAAGCTATGTGCTGAGTGGCAGCTCCCAGCACTCCCTGGCTCCTCTGCAGGAGCTCTGTGTGAGCTGAGTACAGCACCTGGCTGGTGATCTGCAAGCTAGGATGCTTTCTGCAGCTTTTGCTCTTCCTGTTGAGGCTGCTGATGTTTTGTCTGCTAGTTGGCTTGGACTGTTATCTGTTACGTGTATTTCTGGTGCAGATTTAGCTTATGGAAAGCCTGTATGTTTTGTGTGCTCTGTTCTATCTACAAGTATTCCTTTGTACAGGCTGCACAGTGAATGTTAACAGCACAGCTGCTTGTGTATGCAACAAATGGGTCAGGGAGAAGATGCTGTACATACTAATGAAAGTGCTGCTTGATTTTCTGCTATCTAGTGGCTTTCATAACATTTGTTGAGCAATGTTTAGTATACTTGGTTGGAAGAACTGTAGCTGTCAAAAGGTAGTGCTAAGAGGTACATCTGACCTGAAAATTATACTATAAACTGTTGGGCAGTGTATATAGTATAGACAATTTTAATTAAACTCTGTTCAAAAGCAATGTAGCTCATTAAAATGAAGGGATGCCAAGTTGTCAACTTGCCAGTCAAACTAAAAGGGTTTCCATCTAACAAAGTGAACCTATCTGAAAAATAGGGCTTATTGAAATTCAGCGCCTTTGAATATTTATGTGCTACATGTCTGCCCTGTGAAGAAAAACCACCATGGATGGAGTTGAAGCTCCCTAGGTAAGAAAAACAATGTGAGGCAAGTACAGGCTGTGTGTTAGGAGGGCCTGAGGGCAAGGGGCAGGTGGGGTGATGCACAGTGAAATGGGCTGGATGTGCAAGGTCACCACTGTGTGGATCGCTGCCAGTTTAAAGAGTTCTTTCGGACTCTAAACTTTGAGATTTCTCATGGGCATCAGGGGCTTAGTGCAGGTGTGATGGGGCTGCCTACAGATATGGCTACGTAATGTTGTTGTATTTGGGTTGCTTACAGGAGTATGACAGTACTATAGATTTAAGGTAATTCCAGGGGAGTATCTGTGGCAGATGAATTTTAATGGTGGTATGGAAGTGCAAATCTAACCTATTACAAGTTATTTTCAGCTTGCTCTTTGGGTTCTGTGCAAAATAACATCAAGTCTGATTTACAAAGAGGTCTAAGGAAATCAACAGCATCACTTCTGGATTTAATTAATTAGCCCATTAGTAACTGAAAACACTTTCTTCTGTCTTACCTTTACAAACTCAACGTTATTAATAGGTCTGATATTAACAGTGGTATCAAACTGTGACAGTTTTGATATGTTTTATCTTTACTAAACAGCTCCGAGGAAGAGTATTACTGTGTTCTGATCTTCTTAAGAGGACGGGGCTCTAGAAAACTGTTGTGTTAGCAGTAACTTGGAAGAAAAATGAAAGAGCAAAACGCCTGTTGTACTGTGGTAACAGTTCTTGCTGTGGATGTTTCAAATGAAGGATATTCTCAGGTTTGCACGTTTCCACTGTCCATTTTATAAACAGCAGGAAACCAAATGATCAGAGCTGCACAGAAAGACTCTGGTTTAGTAGCCAAGTCTGTCTTTGGTGTCTTGGTTTCTGGCCAGTACTCTGACTACTGGACCTTTCTTTCTCTCCAGCAATACAAATACCAACCCATTTTCAGGGCTTTGGTCTGAAAATGCTGGGGCAATTTCAGACTATCAAGAACATCTGAAAGATTGGCCTGCTCAGTATGTGCTTGCTAGAGCTGTTACAGCTGTGACGAACGAAGTGTGAATGTGTTCCCACCTGTGCTGGAGCAGTTGTGCTCCTACCAGTGTCAACTAAAGCTGCATCTGTTTTTTTTTATTTAAAAAGTTTTCTACCAGTATCTTTATTATAAGAAAGGGAACTATTGGGAACACCGAATGTAGTTGCTCAGGTTTAGAGTTTCCACCATTTCATCACATAATATTGTTAGGTCACATTCCCTGTACTTACAAGCAAAGTCAGCTTCTCCCATGAGTTGATGTCATAACTCGTGGCTATAAGGAAGGTGATTCTTCTGCTTACCCTGGCATTGGAGAATCACTGCCATCTCTGAGAAGGGCCCACAAGTGGCCATGTAGGTGTACAACAGCTGGGGAATGCGAAGCAGAGATCAAGATACTGTTTTCTCATGTAGGAAGTGTTATTGAGATCGCTATGTTGTGAACTTGAAGAAAGGTTGAACAAAACAGAAAAAAAAAAAAACTCAGAACATCGAGGGGTAATGGACAGGTTGAAAGCTGTGGAAGAACTTGTTCTTTTTTTATATTAAAAATACACCAAAAAAGGCGAAATTGTGATTCCATGGTACTTGGTGGTCCTCACCAAGGAGGAAGGCCTGCTCTTTTCTTGCCTCTATATTTCTGCTATATATCTCTGTGCCAGAACTTACTGCTTTTGCAGCTCTGTGATGAGTCAGAGCAGGGTGAAAGCTAAACTTGCAGGAGAGCCAGGGCTGGTTTTCAGCAGAGTGGATCCCTGTTCAGGTGAATGGGGAGAGTCTGGGGATGTGTGACTGGGGATCAGGAGCTAAGGGGGCAGGACTGCCCCTTTGGTTATCAGCCTGGGCTTAAATATTGGCGATAAGCTTCATGGACAAGAGCTTGAAAGCTACAGCATTTGGCCTGTTTACGGTCAAGAATTTTGCATCTCTGCAAGAAGTAGAGTGCTAACCGCTCTGACTTCAGTACGTGCATTCCTCTTCCCAAAATTGCTGTTCTGTCTGGATACAATAAGCTTTGCATCTCATCTTCTAGTGTTCTTACAAATACTCTTCTCTCTGAATTCAGGTGGGGAGGGCTTCAGTAATGAGTGAAATAATGATTTTTGTCTCTCATCTCTGTGTCTCAGGGGTGTTGTGATGCTGATGATTCAAGGATGCTCGGAAACTGGTGAATCTAAAGTAATGTAGACATCCAGAGTGCTCTTACAAGATGCAAGGAACCTCACTAATGCTCCTTTTGCTAATGTACGTGCAGGAAAATGCCCATTTCCCTGCCACTTCTAGCAAAGATGTAAGAGCAAAATGCTGCAGTGAGGCTGTGGGGTTTTTTATTTGTTTTCATTACTGAAGACTTCGTTGCTTTTAGAAATATGCCAAAGGACACTACTATGTTATGAAATCTTATAAATAATGCTATCAATGATAATTGCAAAATAAATGAACAATGCTCGTCATGTGACGCATTAGGCTCATGTTTGTGTTAGTATTGTTTGTTTACTTAGTACCCAAGAAAATTCAGGAATTTTCCATGTGTTTCATAATGAAAGATTTGCAAAATGACAATTTAAAGTATAAATGTTGAGACTGAAGACTACAGTTTGACCTCATGGGCAGGTAGCTCCACTGACCTCTGTGATTAAATAGTTTTGTGTATGGGTAATAAGTAGATGTAAAAGAAGAAGAAAAACTGTTATTTTGGGCTTCCTCCAATAACAGGAAACTTTATAATAAAATATTTTGTGTTGTAGGCCTGACTTTTTTTTGATTTTTTTTGGAAGTTAATGAGAAGATGAAATATTTCTGTGTGCAGAATAGAATATTTGACATAATTTTTTATTTCAGCTATTGATGTGGCTTTTTTGTGGTGTGTGGCTCTTTTTTTTTTGTCCAATCATTTGTTGATTGTTTTTGCCACAAAACTGATTCTGTCTAACTTTTGTCTTCTTTGTTTTACCCCTCTTTCTGATTTCATACAAACCAGATTTAGTGGTTTCACTAGCACAACAAAAACATGTGGCACAGCTTATGTGAATAATCTTACATAAAGACATACTGTAGTCTTGGCCTTGTACCTAAATAAACTTGTGCCTTTAGTTTTGGGGGAAAGATGAACAAAATGACAAGACACAAAAATCAGTCAACTGCATACTAGTTTTCCCTGTTTAACGCTTTTGTCAGGAAGGCAGTTCTTGTTTCAAGAATGTTGCAATTGGAAGGTTGGGGGGGAAAAAAAAGTACATGGAAAGAGGATATAGTATTTTAGCAAGCTAGAAATCAAATTTTATAGTATCATTTATGTGTCCATCAAATTCCTGTTTACTTTAAGGAAATACCAGCAGAAATTTGGAAGTGGAATAGCAGTTTGCTGGAATACGAGCATGCATCCATGCAGGCAAATGTTATCAGACTCACTTTTGTTGAAAACACTGGAGAAACTTTTAAAAGAAACTAACTCATTTTAAAGGAAATTAATAATTTTAAAATATCAAATATAAGTATAGTTCAAAAATCTGTTGTTGGCAGAGTATTGGGTTTTGGTTCTGTTTAATGGGACTTTTTTTTTTTTTTCCTAAGTTACTAAGTTTTTTTTTTTTTTTTTCTAAGTTACTTATGCCAGTTATGTAGATAACAAGAAAATGCTAGCACCATCTATTGGATGAGAAATACTTCCTAAATCTATATCCTTCCCGTTAATTTTTGTACAAAAGGAGTATTTGAAGCTGAAATATATCTAAACAGACAGCATTCAACAGGACATTTCATTTTGTCTGTCTTCCAATAAATAGTGATTTAATAATTAGTTGCCAGAACTGAGAAAGATGAGGGTTTCACTGCTGCAGCATGAGAGCTTTCTTATGGTAGGAATATACCCAATGCTGCTGATTACTTAGAAAATCCTTGGGCTGTGCATGCAAGTACTATAGCTATCACCTGGGGGGAGGACGTGAGGCAGTACTCAGAGCTTAGTGCATCTGTTATTTTTGACAAAATGTGCTTGTTTTTTAAATTGTTTGTGCTCATCCTTTCCTAAATAAATGGCATTTGGGGGGAAGCCTGCCTGAGCTGATTTCTTTGAAAAAACCTTTGTGCTGAGCTAGAGCTCTAGCTCTTCAGTAACTATTTTTAAAATAGAGCTCTGCTTTTCACTTTTTTAAATAGGTTATTTATCCTTCCATATACAGGAACACAATTGACACGAAAGGCATAAAGAATAGTTATTTATTTCCACTCCTTCTCTCTTGCTTCTTCCCTATTAACACTATCTCCTTGGTAACACATCCCATGAATTGTCTGTGATATGCCAGTTACTGCAGTTGGTTTAGTGTCTTGCTGCTTAAATATATTTGAATTCTGTCTGTGATGTCCCACCCTAAATGGTGAACTCTTTAAAATGGATTTTTCCTTCCCTGCCTCCCATTCCACTCCATCTTTTCTGTGGTTTTTTTTCTGTTTTCGATCTTCATTGATGCCAGGTGTAACACGACCCCTGTACCTGAAATGAATGACATTGGAGAAATTCTGGCTCGATTAATTTCAAAGATCTTTTTTATCTTTTAATCCTAATTTAATACCTAAAAATGTTCAGGTACATCTTTTTAGTATCTCTTAAGTTTACGTATAAGCATATATTCAGATGAGGTATTACTTAATATACTAAAAAAAAAAAGGACCATGTGCCACCTCTTTTTCTTCTACAGAACTCTTGTGAAAGAGCCCACTGACTCTAGCTTTAAAATTCTGATAATGTATAATCAAAATCCACCTGGCTCTACCATTTTTAATAGTTATGATGGCTGAGAAGCTTTTTTCATATTCCTCGGGCTGATCGGGCATGTTTATATGTGGTACTTAGAAGACTACAGATGTCTGCTATATTACTATAATGTTTAGATTCTGTATAGGGGTACTCACAACTCATGGAAAACCATTAGGCTGTTTGGGGTGGGATGATATTAATCTCTGAATTTCTAGTGGACTTTGGTACTGGCTACTTGAAGTTATTAGTTTCATTACCAAAGAGAGAACCCTTCTAATTTCCTTGCCATAAGCAAATTGACTTGCACCCTGGAGATCCTTCTTTTTCATCTATTCACAAGTTATCAGTGGCTTCCCGAATAAACACAAGGGCGTAGAAATTACATCCAGACCCTCAAAAATGTACATTTGGAACCAGTCTTCTGTGAGTAACTTCTGGCTTCATTGATACAGAATTTTCTAGCAATAAGAAACACTACGTTGGCTATAACTAAAGATGTGCCTAGTTAGCTCTGCTAAATCTACTGGTGAGCCCCTTCTTTTTGTAATTAATGTAAACAGAGAAGGGGAGACACTTTAGTTCTGATGGCTGTGGCAGATGCCTCCTTCCAGTGCACTCTGTCCAGTCGTGCAAACTGGAGTTCTCAGAAGTGGCTTGCAGGTCTGGATACCTCTGCAATCCAGCACTAATGAGCTTGCAAAATTACTAGTCCTTATTAGCAGTGCTGTCTTTAATGTGTGTATTTTGGTATGGAAATAATGGCAGTAATCTTAGTAAAATACATTACTATTAATCTTTGCAGAGTGACTTTCTAGCTGGTACAGGTTGTGAGATGCAAGGTGCTGGTCAAAAATATGCAATAGCTGGGTATGTTGCAGAGGACAATTTCCATTATTTAATGTCGAGCTAATCCTAGTGAGATAACTAAGTACTGGCTGTGCTAGGGGAAAGAAAGCTCGGCATGAATTACCCTCTAAGAGGACCTGTCTGTCTCAGGTGCTAAAAGCAGCTTAACTGCCTCTTCCCTGGGACTGTGTGTGGCTGTGTGTGCACAGACAGCTGTCACCAGGACATAAGCATTCGTGTAAGCATCTCAAATACGAATGAATAGGTGAGCTCCTTTTTTCTTGTCAAGAAGATTCGATTATGTTGAGCTAGTCCATTTGTCTCACCTGATTTATTCATTGGTGATGAATCTGGCACTTTGCCTATATGTTGAGCATCCAAGAAACAGCAATAGCTTCTTGGCAAATAGATGAGGAAACCACTCCAACTCCAGTGCTAAAAGGTTGGGAGTAGTGTTGTCAGTGTTGGGTGCCTGAGAGGGTAGGTACTCAATCTATGTAGATGTAAAAATATTGCTTAAGACTTTAATGTGTAGAAATTTTCAGTATGCTTGCTTGCTTTGTCATTGTAAATCCTCTCTATGCCAGGTGGTGGTAAAATCCTTTATTCCAGTAACGTGTGCTGGAAAAGCTGGAGCTTTTTCACTAAGTAATCCTTATTTTCCTACTGAAATGAAGGTTTGTTTTGGAGTTAGTACAAACATTTGCCCCAAAAACATGGGTGCTTCAGTATGCAAAGATATCAAATTATCCTTACCCTCTGTGACCAGCATGGTGGTCTATAAATGTAGGAAGCGTGGTGTGAAGACAGCAGGATTCACAAAAAGAAGTAGGTTTTAGGTCTTGTAATCATTCTTCTGCCACATAGCTTAGAGAATACGAGTAAACGAATCTGAAGAAAGGTGTCTAAGTAAGCTAGCAAACAGTGAAACTGCCCTTCTAAATAGCTGGGGAGCCTTAAGGCTTTTGCTGCAGCAATGCTGGGAAGAAGAATGTCAGATTTTTTTCTTTATAGAAGACTTTTGAGATGCATAAACCAGAATCATGCAACTTGGCTGCTCTGAACATAGAGGAAGGAGCCTGAGTCAGTAATGTTTCCATTAGGGTGCCCCAAAACCTGTGCCAATGCTTCCTTGTGATGACTTCTGAATGGTGTGGTGATCCCCTAGCTAAGAAGGGAATGGGAGTGGAAAGAGACATGTTAGTTGCTGGGAGAACAAACACGGATAATGTAATGTAAGCAAGTTGAATTTTGATTGTATTTGCAAATTTTCTGAGCTCACTTATTTCCTCTCCGTTGACATGTCTAAATTCTTAATGTCAATTACCCACAGTGATGAGGAAGGCGAGAAGGGGAAATTACCCGAGCTGTCAGCACAATGAGTTGCGCTATTGACAAGGAGCATTTACCAGGCGTGTTTAAAGGTTGTTTGCTTTATCAGCCACATTGGCTGTGTTATAAAAGAGAGAGTAATCTTTCACGCAAGCTAAAACTGACAAATACAAAGCCTTTGACGGAAACAGACACTGTTATTAGGTTACACATTCGTAGCAGGATTTTCTTATTATGATATCACCTATTTCAAGAGAATAAAGACTGCCCAGGCTGCAGACTTAGATTACAGGCTTTATCCTTGCCAGGGCAGGAAGGTGGTGTGCAGAACAAGCCCGGAGTCACTGGGGCTTGGCAAAGAAGGAGCACTGCTGTAATGGACTCTTTCAGCATGCCTTCTGGGTCTGAAAGAAATCTGACCCCGTGCATCAGTGGGAGTCCTTATCATGGTCACTCTCTCTCAGAATAAATTGCCCTCAAGGTTCAGGAGACCCTCTTGGTCCATGCTACAATCTTGTTTTTCCACAGTTAGTTGCAAGGGAAGTTATGAGTCTGGCCTGCTTATACTTTATGCGCACAAGGGATTTAGGGTGTACTGGGTTGTAGTATTTCTAAAAGTCTCATCAGACTTCTTTTCATGTTGGGCTTACTTTCAAACCTCAGCACAACTATTCAAGTTGAGCTGTCAGGTATTATATCTGAGACTACAAGCTTGACCTATCCTAAAATTTTCAGAATCCAATAGGAAACTTCCTATGGACTTGGGCAAACAGCATTAGATCTTTACCTGAAGGATGTAGCCCGCAAAAACACCTAAAATCAGCAAACTCTGTATGTTATCCATGAGTGTGGATCTTGCATATGTTTTTATACTATTCTGAGGTGTTAGGATGAGTGAAAAGGATTTAACAAGAAGCCTGAGAGGATGAGCTTACAGGGATACCATAAGATTATACTTTGCATGAGTGGCAAGTGAAAGGGCTCATCCAGGTGTCGGGGAGGATTAAGAGACCATTAATGGTAGTGTAGAAATTGGGTCAGACAATCTGCAGCCCAGGCAACAAGGACAGGGCTTCTTGCCGCCTTTCGGCTCCAGGAACTGTCCTGAAGGTAGTGTCTTTGGAACCAGGGGTATAATGCAGGGCGTACAGTTACTGGGTTTCTCAAAGTCCCATCAGTGTGTGCATGTGCAAACACATTTCCTGGTAGAAGCCGCACTGATGCTGTGCAAGCAAATGCTTAACAAAGGGTGATGATGACAGCTTTGGAGGAGGCTGCTTATAAGACCAGTTAGGGGGAAATCAGAGTCAAGTCTGAAGTTGTTTCAATAAAATATATGGAAGAAATACTACTGTAAGCCATTAATGTGAACCAGAATGTTTTCCCCCTCCTTTCCACAAAAAAAAAAAATTAAAAAAAAAAAATTCAAGCCTTATAGAGTAAAGCAGTCCTAACTGCTGTTCCATTCAACTTTCTGTTTAGAGGAATTCCCTTGTTACACAGCTATGGCTGAAGAGAATAAACTGTCTAATAAACTATCTAGTTTCTTATCCTTGGTAGCCTAAAATAGTTGCTTTTTATAAAGACTTTAAATATAAGCAGAAAGTGCCCTTTGGTTTACAAATTGTCCTCAGGTTAACATTGGGACATGTCAGATAAATGACAGTTCAAAAGTTTGCCGTGAATAGTTTAGGCACATCATAAAGGTAGCCAAAGCAGAGCAGCACTGGCCTGTGCAATGCAGGGAATGCAGGCAGGTGATCGGAGCTCTTAAATAGTTTCTTATTTAGCTTCTGATTTTATTTTTATAGTCCCAATGGGAAAAAAATAAAAAATAAAAAATTGGACGTAACACAACATTTACCTCTCAGTGCATTGGCTACAGCCGTGTCGGTGATAGCCTTTTTGTTAGCTTTAAGTTACTACTAAACTGTGGTCTCTGTAGTGCTTTTGGGCACCCCAAGTTGTCAGAGACCTGGTAGGATGTAGAGATGAGTTTCTGGCAATTAGAGATTCCTTGGAGCTGCTCACGAGGGTAGGAGATCTGTATGCATGTGTGTTCTAATTTGGGAAGTTAAATTCCCCTTCTTGACTCTTTGTGGAGCTGCACCAGGGCATTGTATTTGCTGCTAGTCTTACAGCGTTGTGCCCATACCTGTGGGGTGGTGGCAGCTTGGGTCAGGCCCCCGTCCTCTGGCTGTGTGCCCTGCCTGGGAAGGCCCCTCTGCCTCCCAGATCCCTTCTAGCAAAGAAGCTGTTGGTTCCCCTCCTCCAAGCTTTTGCTTGCTTCTCTTCCTGAGTTTGACCCTCCTATTCCCACTGCTTGTAATGCTTTCCTTAAACAAAGGCTTCTTACCAAGTGTGTATGTGTGGGGGTGAGAATAGAGTGTAAGAGGGAAATGCTTTTAATAACTTAAGATGTTCCAGCACACTGAACTTTCCTGAGCTTCGTAAAAACTCCTTAGCATTAGAAGGGGCACATTTCTTGAGAATCATAGTGAAATGTCTGGGGACATCGGCCTGTTCCCTATGAATGTGTTCTGGAAATTGCTCTCTCCACAGATTGAGTTTTGCCTTAAAACCTTGCTGTTTTCTCTTCTGTGCCTTTTGGGAGCAGAGTAGTATATTGGTTAGCTCCGTACAGGGTTAAACCATGATCACAGCCTTTGCAGCATCTCAGGTATTTTTGGAGATGATGTTAATGAGGTTATTGACCTCCTTCCTGTCTCTGTGCAGCTCAGTCTGCCTTGTACCAGCTCCTCATGTATGTGCACTTAATCCCCTGTGCTACAGTCACTTTGTACCCCTGGGGTGTATGTATTTCAAGGAAGAATGCAATGATTTCTGGAAGTATGTCGTGTAAAGTAATCTAAAATCTTTGAAAGTAAAAGCTGCTGTTTACTGTACAGCAAGTGTTACCACTAACATAAAGTATTAGAAAATATTCTTTCATCTCTTTCAAAAACTACTGGTAACTCTCCTGTCTGGGCATCACATCACGCCAATTTCTATGTAATACAATCCCTGTTTTCTAGAGGAATGTAAACGCTCATTATATTTTTTTCTCTTTTGTCTATGCTGTGAATCAATTCCATATGAACAGTACTTATCTGAAAGTATGCAAGATCTTCTGAGAATATCTATAAATCCTCCTCTTCCCAGCATTGCTAGTGGGGCTAGAAATAGAAACTGAGAAGGTGAGGTGTGTGGTCTACTAATGCCTTTGTCACTTTGAGAACAGTCTGTTTTGACCTCTAGGTGAGGCTACGTTGTAAAACTGAGGATAGCAGTGATTTGCAGGCAGGAAAGATTTTTGTTGTTTCATTAATGAACATATTAGCCCTGTCCTTCTCAATCTGAACTCCCTTGTTTGTTTTGAAATGTTTGTTTGGTTATGTTTTTAACTTTCTCTAGTTTGAGTCTACAGTCTAAAAACATTCTCTCTCCATAAGATTTTGCTAGCGAGGCAATATGTGCAGGTCTGCCACAGGTGTTCAGAGCTCTAGTAACTGTGAGAGGGAATATTAGTCCATCATAGTTATATTAATGGGTAGCTAGATTAAGATCAATTGAGAACACTTACTCTGACCTCCTGAATTACATGGGCCACAGTTTCACTGAGGGAATTCCTCTACCAAGGCAACCTTAAACTAGAACATAACTTCTAGAAAATGTGTCCAGGCTTAATGTATGAAGTCAAGGGACAAAGGCTATGTTATACCTCTCAGTAGTTTGCTTAAGTATTTTACTTTTTTCTTTTAAGCATTGTTTAAAAGCTTACTGTGGTCTGACTTCTGTCATCTGCTTCTGGCCTTTAAGCAGTAGATGCAATAGTGTCAGAAATATTCCTTTGCTTATGTTCTTTTTATAGCCTCCTCTTCTTGAAACTCTCATAAAAAGGCAGGCTTTCTCTTTCTACATCTCTGGAGCTTCTTTTTTTAGGGCGGGGGGATCCTTTATAATTTTTCTGTGTCCTTTTCAAAGTGTAGGCATCACAACTGAATGTGCTACTCTGTTAATGATCTAATTAACATTAGTCTCACAGCAGTAAAAACTCTTTCTGGTTTCTCAACATACTCTTTCCTATGTATCCGAATTTAATATTCGCTTCATCACTGGACTGCCTTGGGAGTTCATGTCCTGCTAGTCATTCAGCTGCGACCCTGGTCCTAGGTGTATGACTGGGGTTTTTGCTGTAAGACAGCTTAAGTTGCTCCTTGGTTATTCAATTTATGGCACCGGGATCTGGGAAAACACTGGAAAGGGTTTCCAGGACATTGGTTGAATGTTATATTGAAATTGGTACCAATCTGAAATGATTGTTACTTCTTCCAGCTTCTGATTACTATTCTGTTTTTCATGTAAATGAGAAGGACTACAAAGGTGGTGGAGGGACTGGAACACAAGTCCTATGAGGAGCGGCTGAGGGAACTGGGGTTGTTTAGTCTGGGGAAGAGGAGGCTCAGGGTAGACCTTATTGCTCTCTACAACTACCTGAAAGAAAGGTGTGGGGAGCTGGGGGTCGGCCTCTTCTCACAGATAACTAGTGATAGGACTAGGGGAAATGGCCTCAAGTTGTGCCAGGGGAGGTTCAGGTTGGAAATCTGGAGAAGTTTCTTCTTAGAAAGAGCAGTCAGGCATTGGAACGGGTTGCCCAGGGAGGTGGTGGAGTCACGGTCCCCGGGGTGTTTAAGGAAAGGTGGGACGTGGTTTAGTGGGTGACATTGGTTGGACCCGATGATCTTCGAGGTCTCTTCCAATCTTCATGATTCTGTGGTTCTAAATGACATCCATTCATGCCTGTCAGAATGCTGGTAACCTGATTCCTTTTTCTAACTAATAGTAATGCAACCAGAAACAATACCTCCAGCTACACTGACTTTTACATCAAATTATGTCATTCGCATGGATTTTTGGCAGCTTTTTTTTTACTTATGGTGTTGCTTCTTTTTTTGACTTTATATGGTAACACCTATTTCCTTGAGCAAGAAACATGTCCAATGGTTTCCTTTTAATCTAGCTTGTTTCATTTGTGTGATCCATTAATTTGCTCTAGTAATACATTAATAAGAGAATAACTAGAAGTTCCTGTATATCTCTTCTTTCCCTAAATTCGAAATGCCTCCTTCGGGGGACTTACTGAACTTTAAGTAAGTGGAATTAATCCTATTATTGTCAGGGTGGTAGATCAGACACTGAGACACAGAACTCTACCCAGCATCCTGCTTAAATCCTTCAAAATATATTTTCAAGGCTGTTAGGAGGCGAAAAGAACTATAGGAAATGGGCAAACTATGCAAAGCTTTTAATGAGTTAAAATAAAACTTCAAAGAAATATTGTGAATTTGCTCACCAAAATTTTAGACCTATTTTTAGTTGTTTGAACATGTTGACTCTTACATAAGATTCATTCAGAATATATAAACTATTTGGTAAATATTCCCAAATGCGAGAGTCATATTTTCATCCATTTTGTTTCTGTCTTTCACATTCTAAAATAGGCCATGGGAGCATTTTGGATATATTTCTGTAATAGTTGCATGAAGTTCTAGCACTGATTCATAAGCCTACATCTTGTATTAATAACATTGCAGGGAAGTCAGGACTTAGGCAAAGAGAGATGTATACCATTTGTATGTGTGTGCTTGTGTGTGTGCATATATATGGGTTCTGTTTCTTGATTAAGTAAGTGTGTTGCTCTTTTTGTCTTGTTTGCTACACTACAGCTACTTGATTGCCACCTTACTCCATGATGTACTTAACTGTGGATGCATCTGTGTTGTTATTGGATGCTCAGGTTCACAGACACTTATCCTACTGGCCAGAGAGGCAGAGGTTGCACATGAACACAGCTTTGCACTCCTGAGGTTCTCTGCCAGTAGACAGAAAAGCTGAGCCTAATGAAACACCTGAGGGACTGTGGTCTCAAGTGCAAGGTTGAGCCTTCTGGTAACATAATGCAACCATGTTATCTCACTATTGCTAAGAGACGTTGGGGTGCACTAATGATGTTTGACTTTGCACAAGTATAGCTAATGCTTATGTGGACATAGTTGCAGTTTCGAAGAAAGGAACATCTTTCCATGACCACTGAAAACTAATGAACACTTAAAAGGGTATAATATATCTTAATTGGTTTGCTGCTTCTCAGGTCCTACTAATTTTAGGTATAACTGTAGTATGATCATATATACTGTTGAAGACTAAGACCCAAAGAGAATGGGGGGTGATCTGAGGAGATATGATATTGGGACAATGGATTTCACTCTGTGTTATGAAATACTGCAGTGACATTAAAATCAGCCTAGTCTATTTAGTTTTTAAAAGTGTCTTTTTGCTATAAGTTGTCCTTCATATGCAGCACTTTAGAGCATATGGAAAAAAATATTGATACCTCTCCCTCTTGTTTCCAAAAATAAAAAAATTCTCAGCATCTATTTGCTAACAGCTCTGAATAATGACAAAATAAGTCATGGGCTCTGAAGTCCGTAACTTCAATTGGACCAGTACCTTTCCTACATGGTTGGGGCAGAGGCCCTGTGAGCAAGGTCTCATTGCTGCAGGCTGCACGGAGGGCTGTGGCAGGGGGTGCTTCATCTGGAAATACCACCGGGATGATAGCACATTCAGAAATGTTGAGGGGGGAGTACTGCACAACCAGACTGCCAGTGCATGGCTGCCAGCAGTGATAAGGACCAGACTAAGTGTTGAGGTAACACTGTCAGACATTGTTTTACCTGCAGGCAGTGGCTGGCTAAAGTTTGACTGGACTAGGAAATTTGAAAACAATTAGTGCAGTGAAGGGCCGTCTCCAGGTGTGTAGGGAAGGAGAAACTGCTGTCCCGGATCTGCAATGCTAAGCAATTCACTGCTGTCTCCAGAAAGAGAAGAGGAGGTCTCAGATACTCTGCTACTTGCCTCATGTGCTGCTTCCTCCAGGCAGAAATAAAAGCCAGCCTTGCATAAGTGTTTCTGAGCATTCACGGAATAAATAATAGGGAAGGGGAAGCGTTGGAGAGATTTAAAACAAAGAAAGCCTTCCCATACTTGCCAAACTAAATAATTTTAAATAGTTTTCCTTTCAAGAAACAGGCAAAGACTGGCACTGCAAATGAACAAGTGCCTCATGAATATTAATCCCTTTTCCTATTTTCTGTCGATCTGGGAGAGGGAGGGGGGAATTGCTTCTGCTGCTCCCCCTGCCCACCTAGTCTTCACATTGCTGCAGCTCAATGCATATATCCTGTTCGTTGGCGTCTGCATGCTTCCTGACCTGATTCTGCAAGGTACCACAGACTATGGGAGAAGGAAAAATTATTTCCTCTTTGCTAAAGGAAATTGCTTTCTCTAACAGGAAGTGTCCTTGGCTAGGTTCATAACATCTCCTAGGTGTTGCCAGTAGTGGTCAGTGGGACTTCAGTGCTCCTAAATATTCCTGTGCCATAACCCTACTTGGGTTTGCATGTGCCTGACTTGGTGAGGTGCAATGTGATCATTACAGGGTGCACACAGGATTTAACTACTGTCACCACCACTAGGCCTGTAAACCTGCAATTAATTGTTTAGATTAATACCAAGCAAGGGAAATAAATTGTTATAAAAATAAACACTATGGAGTGGCTTTGTTCCTCTACCTGCAAGGGGCAAGTAAATTGATGTGCTATGGTGGGTCTTAACAAAAAAACACCTCTTTTTTCCCCGTTAACATGATCATTCTAATTGTGCCGTGCTGCAGATAGAGTGCTGAGTGTGGAAATCTGAAGCATTTCACTTCTATTTTGGAATTGAGAGATGCTCAGGCTGTGGGGTGATGTGATCTGAGGTTACTTAAGGGGGTCCAACTGGGTAAAACCCACTAAAACTACTTCTACCTTAACACCAGAGAAGGCTTGCAGCCTCCCGTTATGTTTCTTAAAGATGAAAAAACCTACTTGGGGACCCACACAAGCCCAGCAAGCAGCGTGTTGTGCAGAGGAAGCAAAACACAGCGTTTCCACAGAAAACAAACACAGCAAGTCTTCCAGGGAAAGAAAAAGGTTAAAAATCTTAAGACACAGGATCAAATAACATCTAGTGAAAACAATGGAAAACAAATGTTGACAAAAAACAGGGCTTAGCACTAATTAGCGAACATCAGCCTGCTTCTGAAAGTCTATGTGAGGAAACATAAGCTGCTGTGTGACTCACAATATGCATCAGATGAAGCAAATTCCAAACTCATTTTGCTGGTGCCTAGAGATAAACCGTTTCAAAGACAACAGTTTTTGGCAGCAGCAGCTTTAGTCACAAGCCCTCCATAAAAAAGGTGCTCCAGACAGCAGCCACCTTTCGGGAGGGTGCCGTCCCCAGAGCAAGCAGCCACTGTGGTGCAGGTCAAAGGCTGCCTGGTGCTGCTGCTGCCCCTCCCTGCCAGGCGACCTGCAGGGTGCCTCTGGGGGCAGAGCAGAAAGCAACAGCCCCTTGATGCCTCTGCTGGTCCCTCCTCTGCTACCTACTTCCATGGCAGCTGGGAAACAATTCTGCTCTATGGATGTTGGGGAAAATGATATGTAGAGGGGAAGAGATGAAGAAAAAAATGCTAGATTGTGTGTATACATAATAGGTGTGTAAATACATATACACACTTCTTTTCCCTAGGTGTTATCAATTTTTCAGGAATGTTTTCTTTTTTTTTTTTTTTTCTGGGGGGGGGGAAGGAACTACAACTGTGCCAACATGTGATTTCGTTTTGTAATCCAAAAACATGTTTCAATTTATCAATTCGAGCTACTGAAGGGATGTAATTTGGGTCAATTTGATGTTAATTTCTGTTCACCTGAGTTTGTGTCATTCCTTGCAATTGTTCTAATTTGGGTGGCTTGTGTTCCTCTTCTCCTGCTGGGCTGGGCCTTTCCTTGGTGCTCTCTCTGTTGTGATAGCCTTTGTTTGACCACTGCAATATATTATGAAAGTCATATTCCACATCTAAAAAAAAAATCTTATTCAAAGTGTAGCTTTGAGTTTCAATACGACATTAATGTCTAAATGAAAAATATTGGCATTTCCAGTTGAAATTTTCGGGAACTTCATGTTCTACAAAATATGCATGATGTTTTGGCTTTGACTGAGCTTTGGCACAAATCTTAGATGAAAAGCGATGCTGAAATATCAGATGACAGTACTGAACTTCCCATTCCTGAATAGTTCTAGCCTTTGTTTACACTATTCCAGCCTTAGTGTACTCATGGCTCTCTGTAATGCTGGAGAGCAGACTTTCCTAATCAACTCCATCAAGATTTCAGTATGTGCAGTAACTTATATATACCTCCTACCACAACAGAAGGAAATGCGTATTGCCCAAGTAGTAGAAAGTAAATAGTAGCAGATAGCAAGCGCTGCTAGTAGTGGCATCCTCAGTTCAGTGTTACATCAGTAGCACACCCATGTAAGTGACTTAAACATAGGTGGTCTCTTTCTTCAGAAGAGAAGATTTCATAGATAACTGTTCAAATAGCTGTCTTCACTTTTCTCCCATCTCTTAAACCAAACTGCTTTTGCTTTACTTTTCTCTTTTTTTTTCTTCTCTCCTTTGGTGGAAATTGCATCACTTTCTCTTAATGTCTGTTTCTGTCACTCGATGTGTATTAGTGCTCCAAAGGCCCACAGAGAAGCCTTCCATACTGGAGTTGTACACCTCCCTGACTGTATTTTCCTGAATGTTTACATGTCAAATATTTCAGTCAAGGTCACTATTCTTTGCTTTAATTGCCACAGTTCATTTTAAGAAATAAGTTCTGCTCAGATGGTGCTATTTTCTGTGGCCAGTACGTTTTCTACCTTCCTAATTAGACATGTAGTAGGAAAACAACATACAACTTCTAGGTCCCATGCAAAATATCTACAAGGTGCAGCTGCAGTGAAATGTGAGATGCATATGTTGTGTTCTCAGTTCGTATTGCATCTTCTTACATACTGATAGTCTGATTGCAGCACTCTTTTAACACTGAGATCTTCTCC
Source organism: Cygnus atratus (assembly GCF_013377495.2). Lineage (NCBI taxonomy): Eukaryota > Metazoa > Chordata > Aves > Anseriformes > Anatidae > Cygnus > Cygnus atratus. Next base: position 65,681,349 of record NC_066362.1, read on the forward strand.
TGTGGTTGTAATGCTGTATTGTGTACAATGGTCTCTTAATTGTATAGCGTAACAGCTCTAAAGAGACTTAATTGAAAATATAACTTTTCCTCAAAATCCTGACTGTCTTTTGATGCTAGTTCACAATTCAGTTGACCTATCTGAAATATAATGGAATCAGTTTAACAACAACAACAAAAAAAGTTATCTTTCAAGGCTTTTATTCCTGGTTTTCTAGGAAAATATCCTTATTTAGAACAGTTAATAATCCAAGATTGTCCAATAACCCAAGATACATTCAGCTATTCCCCTTGCCCCCTTATTTTTTTTTCCTGAATGATTACTGCAATCCTAATCTCTTGCCTTGTCTAAACAAGCAGCAGAGCTGAGCACAGGTGCCTCTCTAACCATACACATGTGGACTTCTGTGGTTAACTCCTGCAGAGCAGAATTCAGCTGACCGTGTCTAAGATGAGAATCACCTACTTGAAAGTAGATGTCCCAAATGACTGGATGAATCACAGGAGTGATTCTTACTTGCCACTAACTTTAAAAAAAAAAAAAAAAAATTGATTGTCTCAGATGCTGACCTGTAATAAAGATGAATCCTAACCATTCTCTGCTAAAAAACTGAGAATCTCGGGGTGCACTTTGTGTAAATCTCTTACAAGAAAGTGGAAGAATACTCTTTCCTAGAATAAAATAACTGATTGCTTATGCCAGCAAGCCTGATCACTGGTTGAAAACACTTCCATTCAGCCTATTAAATCCCCCTCAATGGGGACAGGGCAGAGCCCTTTGAGCTGAATACATTATATAGCGCTTCAATTCCTCCCTGCCTGCCTGAGCACGCTGTCTGCTACTGCTGTTGCCATTTCTGCTGCAGCTTGGAGAGAGACTAAAAAAGAGAGGGCAGATGCTAGTAGGGGAAATGGCGCACACAGCATCAGCAAGCATTCCCTGTATTTCCCATGTCCCCAGAAGTGGC